>NW_026693344.1:666888-1333777 GCF_021218885.2 Marmota monax
AGATGTTTGTTCATTGAAACGATAGCTTTTTGAATTAGCGAATACTCGTGGTATAACAACAGTCTTAATTAGAATATTTACATTTCTAAAATAGTTAATGTGGAAAATTGGGATGAAAATCTAGAGATTTTCTGTTTTTTTCGTAAGAGTTCATCCTACCAAGCTCAGTTCTGATGATTTTTTAAAAATTTATTTATTTTAATTAGGTATATATGACAGCATAGTGTATTTTGATTAATTGTACACAACTGCAGCACAACTTTACACTTCTATGGTTGTACATGATGTAGTGTTACACCAAGTTCTGATGATCTTGGTTAAACATTAAAATGTTGCTTTCAATTAGCAATAGCTAAATTATGAATGGATTAAGAAATTATATATATATATGTGTGTGTGTGTATATATATATATACACACACACACACATATACATATATATATATACACACACATACACACATACACAATGGAGTTCTACTTAGATATAAAGAAGAATGGAATTATGGCATTTGTTGGTAAATGGATGAAAATGGAGAATATCTTGCCAAGTGAAATAAGCCAATCTCAAATTCAAAGGTCGAATATTTTCTCATATGCAGAAGCTAGAATAAAATAAACCAAAGGGGCTGGAAAGAATAGGATATCATAAAGATAAAGGAAGATTAGTAGTATAGAAAAAGGGAGATTGAGAGAGATGGAAAAGTGAAGGTAATGCAGAATGAACTCTTTTAAAAATCATGTGCATATATAAATATACCATAGGGAATTTCACCTTTATAAGTAAAAAGAACCAATCAAAAATAAATAGACAAATGAAAGGAAGTCTAGCAGGGTAGAGGAAGGAGAATGAGGGAGGGAAAGGAGGCAGGAGGGTAGAGGGAATCGTGATCTGAAATCAAATTCCATGCATGTATGAGTTTGTCGGGATGAACATAACTACTTTGTATAACTACAAAGCGCTAATAAAATAAGAGTGTGAGTGCTTTGGAAACTTTCTACAAATACTCTCATTCTGGAAAACAATCCAGCTTTGATATAGATTATATAAGAATGTACTTATTGGTGAAGTATACCTTTGGATGGATATATTTCTACTTAACCAATAATATTCTTTCCCTCCCTCCCTTCCTCCCTTCCTTCCTTCCTTTCATTTTTTTTTTTTTTTTTTGGTATCAGGGATTGAACGCAAGGGACACTTAACCACTGCGCCACACCCCCAGCTCCTTTTTAAATATTTTATTTAGAGATAGGGTCTTGCTGAGTTGCTGAAGTTGGCTTTGACCTTGTGATTAATTGGAGATGAGAACATTATTTTTGCTTTAACTAGAGTTGCCCTTCCTTTGAGACCATTAGTTTCTTTTCCTTGCAAGTTTTCCTTCTCTGCCTTCCTGCAAAGACAAGACAGAATAGTGCTTTTGCCCTTCTCTGTGCAGTGTTGCTCTCTGAAGTTTTATGTCAATATTTGCATTAGGGAGATTAAGATGAGAGCCTGACTTTTAATTAGACTATTGTTTCAGTTTTATAGTCTCCTTAATCCACCCCTTTTTGAGTCTCAGTTATTGCTTCTTCAGTACTATGTAACTTAAGAGTGGAAGCAAAATTGAGATTCCTGGGGCAGGATATGTGAAAAGTCCAGTCTTAAAAGAAAATTATTTCATGTAACACAACATAATGTAACAAAATACTTTGTAATTCTCAATTCTCAGCAATGTACCTGATGTTACTTAGTTTATCCATAAAATAAATCATGTGTACTAAATCATAGTTGAGCAAGAGAAGTATACCTGCTAAGCGCTGTAGATAATACTTTGTGTTAATCCACTTCCTCAGTATAGCATATGAAGTTGGTAGTATGAAATCTATCTTGCAGATGAGAAATTGAGGCTGAGAAAGAAAGTCATTTTTTTGTTTGTTTTGTTTTGTTTTTAACACTTAAATGTTCACATTTCTTGTAGCCCTATCAGTGGTATAAGTGGAATTTGGACCTAGGTCATTTGGGGCTTTTTGGTGTGCGGATTAATAGTAAACTACACTATAATCACTGGATTCTTTTTACCATTGCAATAAAACTGCTTTTAAAGATGTTATCCTTTGCACTCTGACTTGACTATAACTGCTGAGGCCAAGAAGTTGCAGGAAATGGGAGGTAGGAAGTGTGATCAGAGCCTAGTAAGTGACCTTTCCTAAGACAAATCTGTTTCTTCCATCTGCCCAGGCTTGGCTGACTGTACCATGCACATGGTCTAGAAGGTTTTCTGAATTACCCAGAGGGTGGGGCAGGTTAATCGAGTCTTGTGTTTTAAAGTATCCCTTTGAGTTATGTGTGAAATATTTCAAAACAAAGCATAATTCAGGCCTTGTTGGAGATTTCAAGTTTTAATTTCAGAATAATGGGAACTATAGTTAGAGATTTATTTTCCTTTTTATTGCTTTTATAATAGAACCCTTTTGAATACTAACTATGTGTCAGGTTTAGTATTAGGCACTGAAGATAAAAAAATATTTTGTGCTCTCAGATATTTTATGTGCATATTGTGCATGTTAATTAGATATTATCCAATATCATTTAGAATGTCTTAGGAAAATTTCCCCTCAAAAAATATAATTTCTGCACGTAAATCAGAATTATGTCTGTGGTCTACATTCCCACCCCATCTTCATTCAGTGATGCAGCTGTCAATTGCTTATGCCAGCCCTGTAGCCTGTCTCCTGTAACTCCCCTGTTGAATCCTTAGAGCCAGGCTCATTGAGCACATAGTAATGACAGCTGCTTTACCAGCTATCCATAAAATGGAGTCTTAAGAAGGTTGAAAAAGGCTAGAATTTGCTGCCAGCTTGCTGGAGGCAAGTTGTGTATGTTGCCCTGTATCAATGACCTCTGACCCACTTTATATAAATTGAGTTTGTTGCTTTAGCCACCATTGTAATAACTATGTGTCACAACAAATATCACATGAGCACTTAATTGTTTTATATCAAAGGAATCTTTTTACATACAGATATTGATAGAAAATGTTTCCCAGTCTGCATGTTTCCCAGAACTTGACTTTCCAGTGATGACTTTGCCATTTACTGTGTAGCATCACTTGTGGATTTGTGTGCTGATATTGCCAGCTTTTCCTATATAGTTACTGCTGATTCATTTTCCTGAACCTTGCTTAGTGTAGGGAGCAAAGAGTAAGTCAAGAGGGCTTTGTACTTTCTGGGATCTCCTGATTTATTTTTCATGCCCCATTTTTATCTGGACCTATTTTTTCCCTTATCCTTTTTGTCCTTGTTCTTTTTAATCTGGATTTATAGTCTCAGAGATCCTGGCTTCCGTCTGTTTCTTTCCACCAAGAAGATGCTTATATAGTTTTGGTCTTGTAGCTATCAGTGGTCTGTTCCCACCCCTTTACTTGTGGGAATTCTTGGGGCTACTTTACCTAGTTTTGTTGTAGATATTGTCTATGAGATTTTGATTTTGCCTTTTAATTGACTTTATAGGTGCAATGGGTTGGGGAAATTTTAAAAGTGATGCTATCACTGTCATTTTGAAATTTTCCTAAGTCTTTTAGAGAATTGTGTATTTGGCATTTTTTAACATACTTATTAACTATTCATCTTTGGTAAAGTGTCAGTTCAATTATGTTGCCCCTCTTAAAAATGGATGGAGCCAGATGAGGTGGCACACACCTGAAATCCCCGCTACTCCAGAGATTGAGGCAGGAGGATCAAAAGTTTGAGGTCAGCCTAGCCAACGTAGTGAAGCCCTGTCTCAAAAATTTTTAAAGAGTTCAGGTTGTAGCTCAGTGGTAGAGCACTTGCCTAGCATGTGCAAGGTTCTGGGTTCAATTCCCAGTACAGGAGAAAAAAAAAGTGGTAGTTCATCTTATTTTTGAAAAATTAGTGTTCTTCATACATTCAGGCTACAAATTCTTTATTAGATGTATGTTTCACAAACATTTTTTCCCCAGTCTGGTTTCTGTTGATCAGCATTATGTTTATACTATTTATTCATGTCGTTCCATGAATTGTAGTTCATTCATTCTCATATTCCATTATATAAATATAATTTGTTTTCTTAATGAACATTAGGGTAATTTAAGGTTTTTAACTAGTAAAATAGTACTGAAATTAACATTCTTGTGTCTTTTGTGAATATGTATGATTGTAGATGTATGCAATTATAATTAAAGATCATAGCGTCTGTGTATGTTCAGCTTTGGTATATAGGTTGAGCATCTCTATTCTAAAATCCAAAATGCTCCAAAAATCTGAAATTTTTGAGTGCTGATATAACATCACAAGTGGAAAATTCCATACCTACCTCATGTAACCAGCCCATAGTAAAAATGCAGGCACACTAAACATGTAAAATTACCTTCAGGCTATATCTATCAGATATATTTGAAACAAATTAATTTTATGTTTAGGCTTTAATATTTCAAAGATATCTCATGTATATGCAAATAGTCAAAAATCTGGGAAAAAAATTCCAAAATCTGAAATTCTCTGGTCTAAGCATTTTGGATAAGAAAAATAGCAAAGTCATCTAAACAGTTTTCCAAAGATATGCAGTATATACTGTCACAAACAACATGTGAAAGTACCATTTGACTGACAGTCTCCCAACATTTGGTATTATCCTTCTTTTTCATTTGACTCATTCTTTTGGTTTGTTAAGGTGGGTTTAATCTGCATTTCTTTGCATGACCAAATGACCATTACATAACTTCTCTTATGGTGTACTTTAAGTCTTTTGCCCATTTTTCTATTAGTTTGTCTGCCTTTTCTTGTATTGATTTATAGGCTCCCTTAACTTTTTGACTTTACTTTTTGATATTCTGAAGTGTAAGTGCAGAACTGCCTTTATTTAGTTTGAGAGGATAGACCTGAAATTCCATCTCTTTCCAGTTCTGGAAATTTCTCAATATTTCTTTCATTAAATATTACTTCTCAGTCATTTCCTACATTCTCCTTACCTGGAATTCTTACTAGATGTATGTTGGATCCATGCAGTCTGTCCACCATTAAATCAACCCTACAAGCTTCTTTATTGCCTTTCTGTATTTTTTAACCCTTTGCCTCTCTATGCTACTTCTTGAGTAATTTCCTGACCACTGTTATCTAGAGTTTTTCTGATCTACTGAGGTTTTATTTCTTTTTTTAAAAAAATTCACTATTGCTTTTTAAGTATATAGTGACTACTTAAAAATAATTTCTAGTTCCCATCCCTGCTGCCCTTCTTAAATGCAGGGGATTGAATCCAGTACTTCTAATTTTTTTTTTTCATATTCACTTGTTTTTATTTCTGTTGTTTTATCTTTAGTTTTCTTAAAATTCAAATTAATCTTCAATTTCTCTTTGACCATTCTAAAAGTTTATTTAAAAATCTTTATCAGCCTGTTCCATAAAATTAATTTTAATTTCATTCTGAATGAACTCATGTCCTTATAGTTGATTTTATCATTGGTTTTTATTTTTGTCCTGTAGCAGATTTCTTTTTATTTGGAATGTCTTTGGCACACTATTTAGCATAAAAATTGTATTTGTCTACTTTTTCTCCTTTTCCCTTTTTCAGTCTTTCTGTCCTCACCTCTGTTTAATGTTTTTTCAGATGCCAAAACTATGTCTTGGTAGGGCATCTGGGGGACTCCTGTATCACCAAGCCATTCCTAGTCACACACACAGGCTTTGTCCTTCCGATTCCCAAGGCCTATTCTGAGGCCTACTGCTTCCTTTTAATTCAAGGTTCTTGACAGCGAGATCTCCAGACCCTGGTTTCAAGCATTAAGACATTAATTTTCCATTCATTTGAGATTTTCAAAATTCATTTGTGATTCCTTTATTTCCCATTAGATGTCAGAAATTATCAGCTCAACCACCTCTAACTGCTTCCTGGCCAGGAGCATCATCCCTCTCCCTGTTCCATTTTTCTCTTTCTGTTTCTGGTTCATGGGACATGAGCCAATTTTTGAGGCCATTTACATCTTATTTTTCATATTTTATTCATTTATTACTATTGATGTGTGGACTTAATAGTCATTTTTGCCAGAAATCCAGTTATGTATGTTAAATTATTTTAACTACTTCCACATACAGAGAAAGTTAATGAATTCCTCTGAATCCCAGCTTGTTCATCTGTAAAGCAAGGCTACTGATCCAAGGTCCTTAAAGGCTACTTTAATTCTAAATTTTATAGATATATAACCTACAACCTGTGACTGCACCCATGCTCTCTCACCTAATGTGTAGGTAGGGGATTTGGAACCCATGTTTTCTGCTTTCTGATGCAGGGACCTGTTCTGACATACCTCACTGCTATCCTTGTAAACATGGCAAAGAATCAAGAAATCTAATTCGTGGCATGCTGTTTCTACCCATTCCATTCCTCCAACTAGAACATTGCTGGTTTCTCTACTTTTTATTCTAAGCAGAGCTGGCTTTTAGAACACTTTCTGGAATTGCAAACATAAGATCAGATAAGATTTTGAAAGTAGACCTCTCTGACACAAAACTTGATTCTTACACAAGAGCAAAGGGCAGAAATTGAGAAAGAAGCATTTTAGCATGGTTGTCATAATCTCAGAAAACTGGGAACAACCATCTGTGTAAATAGTATGCCTGCTATGAAACTAGAAGACATGACCATCAGAGGGTCTCCTTAGATCATAAAGACAATCACTACATCAAGGAAGAAGAGCCTCATTAAAAAAGAAAAAATGTTTTTTATTTAATAACTAAACCAACTAAAGTTATGATTTTTAAATTTTCAGGAAATGCATGACTTTTTCTTCAATTAAATTTAGACTCATGTTCTGACTTCCTAAGAGCTAACATACACTATTGCTTAAAATACCAGTCCATAAACAATAGGAAGGCTATGTGTGTTTAAGAAGGAAATAGAACAAAAGCCCTGGGTCTCATGTGACCTCTGCTGCTAATGAGCTGTGTGACTTGAGGAAGAGGTGACTTACCTTCTTTGCATCTCACCTTTTTATTCTCATCTGGAAAATGAAGAAGTTTCATTCATAGAGTCTACAATAGTGATAGAACAAGCTAGAAAATACTTGTATCATGAGGTTTCTTTCCTCTTCAAAATTCTAGTTTTTGTGTTTAAATGCAAAAGGTTTTGGTTGAATTAGTTCAATTTTACCCCCCTCCCCGATTAAATAAAAGCATGTTAATATAAGCTGATTTAAGTTTTTAAAGATTATTGAGAATGGATGAATAGGAATTTAAAAGAACAGCTCCAAAGATCAGACCCTATTATGAATTAGAAGATCCTATAACAAGCTCTCTCCACTGTACCCTGGCTCCCGCTTGGGACCTGTGTTGGTGCAACTGGTCAGAAGTGCCCTGTAGAACAGTTGCACAAATGCGTGAGATCCAGGTAGACAGTCTGTGCTCTTCTGCTTTGTTTTCCATCACAAGTAGGAACATTTTGTCATGGGAAAAACCAAAAGCAGTTAACAATCCACTCAGGGCATCAAGCCATATGGAGGCCAGTGTTAGAGTGGATTGTTACTGCATTTGGCTTTTCCTATGACAAAATGTTCCTACTTAGGATGGAAAACAAAGCAGAGGAGCACAGACTGTCTACCTGGATCGCTAGCATCTTGTACAAAACACTTTCCCCCAGTTGAGATCACCTGCTAATTTTCTATTTTGGGCCAATGACAACTTAGTGACAAAAGCATGGGGTTCATTATGACTTAATTGAGGGAGAGGGGCTGAGACTTCTGTGTGTCAAAATCTAATGGGGCCTTGTAAAAGCAGTTCCTCCTGGGATCAGTTGGATCACTGCTTTTTGACCCTGCTGTGACAAAGTGGAACCATCCCCTCCGGATGCCCTTAGTTCACTAGTTGTGAATCCTTAAGCCTTCTTTCTCTCAATTCCCCTTCTTCACTCTGCTTATGCCTTGGTACAGATCAGGGTCAAGGGCAAAACTGGTGACCTGAAAAGGGAAGGAATTAAGCTCTGATAGAGTAGGGGGCAGGTTTGAGGAGTTCAAAGTTTGAATCCTTTTTGTGGTTGTAACAAATTGACTTCCAAACTGGAGGAGGCTTTCCGCATGTTCAACGGCCTAACACATAATAGGGGTTCCATGAAATGTGTTGAATGACTTGAATGAGGTAAAGTTCTGAGTCCGATAGGGTTGTTGCCCTTGACTCTATCTTCTGGCTTTTTCTCTCAGTTAGGTGGTCCAGCCAGACCATGAATATGCCTAGATCAGCTGAGTTAGGGTGTGGAATCCGTGCTGTCTAGAATCTCTTGCTTCTTTCCTAATTTTCTGGTTCTTCCCAACTCCCCTTTTGTCCTGTTACAGTAATCAGATCCAAAGAAACCAGCGTGTGAGCTTTGAGAGGAAGGGGCTGGAGGAGTTGCTTTGCTCTCAGGCCCCAGGAGTGCACCTAGCCTTGTGGAAAGGATCCAGGCCAGTCGAGGTCAACAGGTCTACACAGGGGATGGGGCCAAAGTCTGACAACATGCACCTGCCTGGCCTTGTCCTTTGCACTTTTGTTTTTGTTTCCTCAATAATCTAATGTAGGAAGAGGGCCAAAGGAAGAGAAGGGGAAGAGAGGCATTTGAATCTTGAGTCCCTGCCAATCTTCTCGGTATATAAATCTCTGTTTCTTTTCAATATCACTTATATTATTCATGGAAATCTGTTTGGGGAAAGCTGTGGTCAGAAATTGAAACATTGTCCATCTGTATGCCAACTTACTGTTCCAGTCACCTCAGCTGTACTGACAAGAAAGAATAGCAAGAAGCACTAACAGATTGCATGCATGCTGTGTGCTGGGCCCTGGACCAAGCCCTTTACCTACAGTCCAACCTATCCTCACAGTAACAGAGTCCAAAGTCAGGACACGGATGTCTAGGAGATGAATGCCAGCAATCTGATCCTGGAGCCAGTGTTCTCATCCATTATGTTTGTCTCCCTTCTCCCCAGAAACATACTGAGCAACAGCCATCAGTGTGCTACCTCAGCCTGGTTGGTTTACAAAAAATGTTTCCTTCTGAGGATGGAAGGAAGTACCTCTGCCTGAAGGAACACCACCTTTGCTGCAGGGGCCATGTTTGGAATTCCACCCTTAGACTTCCTTTTGACGTCAGGCTTTTTCTGGTACACCAAATGATGCACCAACACTCTCAGTCATTTCCTTGATGTGAAGGAGTACGTCAGATGGTGTCCTGAGTGGATGGCTTATGCTTCTGTAATCTCACCTAGGAAGAGTTGTCATTTAGGTTTAATCATTATATGTCTTAATAGAAATTCTCCAAATCTGAGTTTCACATTTTGTCAATCATTCCTAAAATACTTATTATGTTTAAATAACAATCCTTTGTGGCATTTACATATCATTTTTGAAAGAACATTGACCTAAAAATTATTTTTAGGCTTCAGAAAAAGAGATGAAGAAACTAAATGTGGTGTGATGACTAAAAACCAGAGGGAATGAGCCAATGAGGTGGTACACGCCTGTAATCCCACTGACTCAGGAGGCTAAGTCAGGAGGAGTGCAAGTTCGAGCCAGCCTCAGCAACTTAGCAAGACCCTGTCTCAAAAAAACAGACTGGAGATTGTAACTCAGTGATAAATCTCCCCTTGGTTCAATCCCCAATACCCACCCGCCCCCAACACACACAAAACCAAAAAGACAGAAAAGCCCAGAGGGAATGGTATGTTTCTTTAGTGAAATAATGTTTTGCCGATCTAAAGTGAGTTTCAGTCCAAGACCATGAGAAGGTCAGCCAAGGGACAAGAATACCATATTTCTTTTCAATAACCTAATCAGGTGCCCTTAGAAATCATTTCTGTCTGTTCATGAAAGAGAAAAGACAGAGGAGCCTTGTATTCTCCAGAAGCATAATGAAATTTTAGGTGATTCTAAAAAATGTCTTTGGAATATATTCAAGCAAACATTTTAAGGAATAACGTTCTTATATATCAAGCACATATATTTTTGTATATAAAATGACTTCATTTCTCACACAAAATTGACTTTTTACAATGACTGGTTTGAAGTTTTCTGAGCTAGAAAGAGGAAGCTTGAATTTTCTTCACTTTTTCCTCTTTGCCTCCCAGCTTTTTGCGAATGTGAACTACTGCTGATTCATTCACAGACGCTCCATTCAAAATAATGATGCAACAATACAAGTTACAGATATGTGAAAGGTCACAGAAAAAGCATCATAAAAAATGTAATTCGAGCTGGGAGTGGTGGCACAGGCCTGTAATCATAGCAACTCAGGAGACTGAGGCAGGAGGATCACAAGTTCCAAGACTTAGCAAGTCCCTGCCTCAAAGCAAATAACAAGACTGGGGATGTAGCGCAGTGGTAGAGTCCCTCTGGATTCAATCCCTAGTACCATAAAAGTGGGGAGGGGAATAACAGGTAGAGTCGTCCCCAAGTTAAATGGTCAAAGAATTATGGCTTCTGGAAAAGAGGTTAGTTTCTAATATGCATTCTCTGATGAGGTTTTCCACAGAGAGCTAGTTGATCTATTGTAATCCCATATGTGTTTTAGCATCTGATGCCCAGAATTTGGCTTTATTCCTCGGGCATTTACTGAGCACTCGTGTACTAGGCACTGGTAAAATAAAGAGATGGTTTCTATGTCAGGGGAGACAGACCCTTCAGAAGATGATGGCAATGTACTGTGTAATACCCTAGTGGAGGCATTTAGCGAGCGGGATTTAGCGGGCTCGTGGGATGGTCAGAGAATGCTTCTTCCATAAGCTAACTCCTGAGCAGAGCCGTGAAGGCCAACCACTGTACACAAGGTGAGAAGAGAACATGGTACCAAGTCTCAGCATGATGAGAAGCTGTATTTAGGGATCAGCAAAAGCATTTCCATTAATCACATGACTATAGAACTATAATATTCTTATCTGGCTCAGAACAATAAGAGTTATAGCAGTTATTGGTTTTCTTGAAAAGTATAAAAACAGGGTTTTTGTATTTGGACAAATCTAGTTTCAAATTCTGATTCTTCATGTACCAGCCATATATTCTTAATGCTGTTACTGTGTCTCTGAGCCTCAGTTTTTTATTTGTAAAATTAGCATAATATTTGTTTTGTATGGCTTCCTATAGGTAACAGGAGATAGCATATGTTAAGAACTACAACAAGTAAGATTAATAGATTTAACAAATAAAAATACAAGACACCCAGTTAAATTTGGATTTTGGGAAACAACAAATGAGTTTTTAAGTGCAAAAATGTCCCTGATATTGCATCACACATATACTAAGTAATTATTTGTTTATCCAAAATTTAGAACTGGGTATCCCAGTAATTTTACCTAATGGTAAATGCTGATAGTAAGCAAAGTGTAACTTAATAAGTTGTTGGTATGATTAGCATTTTTTATGCCAGGGAAGCACTTGGAGGAAATAAGAGTTTTGAACGAAAGAATATACTCTGTATTGTATTGTATGCACACAGGTGTGGGGAAGGTGGTGGGAAAGGTGAAAGAGTTATTAGGTAATGCTAGGAATACAGAAGCTTCTCCAAGTTGAAGAACATATTTTCTTAAAATTTTTTTCTTTCAAGTTAGTTTAACACCAACAACAGCCAAAACAAATTCAACATATTTGTAATAGCCACTTTTAAAGGTCAGGCCAACAGGATATGAGTGTTGACATATTACAACTTAGGATTTTTCAGCAGATAGCTTTCAGGTCCTTAGTATGTCACACTCTACGTCTCTTCTCTCTCCTAGTACTGCCAGGGTGCTGCACATTGGACCAGCTGAAAGGGTACCGAGTCTAGCACTGTTAGTCAATGTCTAAAACTGTGGAGAGGGATTCAAAGAAAGATAAGCACCCTCTTCCCAAAAAGTTTATAGTCCTATTTTTAAAGTCTAGAGAAGAAGAGATGATAGATCATTGTCACATTGAGTCACCTCCTGGAACTCATATTCTGTGAAGGCCAGGCCAGGTTCATTGCTACTTCCCCACCCTTAGTACCTAGCAAGTAGTAAGTGCCCCACTGACATTTGGTGAATGAATGAATCAGTGTGGGCTGGACTCACCAAGGAAGGGTTGATGAAGTAGTTTAGTCTGAAATGGACCTTACAGGAAGAAATTCTGACTGAGCAGAGAATTGTCACCCTTGTCATCATCATTGCATTTACTGTCAACCAGCCACTGAGCACAGTATTTCTATTAATTCTGCTCAGATGTTTCCAATACTCTGAAAAGTTTAGGTCTTTCTGGCTCCAAAGTCCATTTTCTGCAAATCAGATTGCATATTATTTCAGGGAGAGCTTCCCTTACCAGCCTATCAAGAAGCATTCCTCCTGTTACTCTCTATCTAGGCCCATGTTCCTTTGTAACATTTATGAAAATGTAGGATGAATTTATTAAATATTTCTGGTCTGCCTCTCTCCAATCCATGAGGGCAGGGACTGTGTCTGTCTTATCACTTCTGTGGCTCTAATACCCATTAGCCTGTTCATTCCCTGAAAAGTACTAAGCACTTGAGTAATATGTACTGAATAAACACATTTTGGTTTTCAGACCTATCTACACAGAATCACCACACATGTGAAAACAAAACAACAACACACATAGAGACACACACACACAAATCCCAAAAAACATAACCATCAAGACCTCACCTGAGAGTCACCTGGCACAGATATCCAGCGATGGACATGTGAAGCCCAGGCTTTTGCTTTTTCTCTTTCTTTCTTTTTTTCTCTTTCTTTTTCTTTCTTTCTTTTTTTCCTCTCTCTCTCTCTCTCTCTCTCTCTCTCTCTCTCTCGTTGTTCTTTAAAAATTCTGTAGCAAATCTAATGCACAGCTAAAGATGGGAGCTTTTGTGAGGGCATGCTAATATAAGAAAACTATAAGGATCCAGGTAAAAATCTGATGGATATCTTATTCTCCATGTAATCTTTCAAACAAAGCTTCATGGAAGTTTCTTTAAGAAACATTTCTGGCCACAATCTTTGCCTTGATACAAACTAATTGCATATCTAATCATACTCATCCTCTTCTCTTTAACTTTAAAAGTAAGAACATTTTGCATCAGGAACAAATATATTTGAATTTAAAGTTATTTCTATGAATCCTTAAACATGAAGAAACGCTCAGCCTCATTCAAAATAAGAAATTAAAGATATCCTGAGATATCACTTCTTATCCATCAGATGGCAAAAAATGCAAAAGTTTAACAACATATTTCATGGGCAAGGCTACAAGAAGACACTCTGAAACACTGCTGGCAGAAATGCAAAATAACTCAATGCAGGAGAATTTGTCAATTACTGGCAATATTGTATAGCCTTTGTCCCAGCAATTCTACTTCTAGAAATCTATCACAAAGGTACACTGGCAACAATATAATGGCATGCACTCAAGCTTCTAATTGCAGACTCTGGCCTCCGGAACTGTAAGATAATAAATGTGAATTATTTTCAGGCACCCAGCTTGTGCTAATTGTTTGATTAATAATAAGAAATTAGCGGGACACACGCCTGAAATCGCGGTGGTTCAGGAGGTGAAGGCAAGAGTATTGAGAATTCAAAGCCAGCCTCAACAAAAGCGAGGCACTAGGCAACCCAATGAGACCCTGTCTCTAAATAAAATACAAACATAGGGCTGAGGATGTGGCTCAATGGTTTAATACCCCTGAGTTCAATCGCTAGTATCAAGAAAAATAAAGAAAAGAAACTAATGCCACAAATTGGTGGCAGTGGGGGTCACTCTGCAGATGCTCTAACCAATTGGTTTTCTCAAAGGTGAGAAAACAGTGGAGTTTAGAGTGGTCAATTCAAGGATGGAATTGTTGTTACTGAACACAAAATATGAAGCGTTAATGTGCACTGCCTGACAACAGTATCAATGGAAAGTCATTCTTCGCAGGACACAGAGGTAGGGGTAAGCAAGTTAAAGAAGTTGAAGGAGTTATTAGAGACATCAGGTACAACTTGAGTCCTAGAACCAGGACCTGCTTTGACCAGGAATTACTGTAATAACCAAAATGTTAACGTCTGTGTTGTTCCTTCTGCAACCCTTCCCATCCATGATCCCAAGAATGTTTCATATTATGCCTGTGTTTTTTTTTTCTTTTGTAGATCAGCTGTCTCTTCCATACATAAAACACTTTAAAATCAAAGTAACAGGTTATGTCTAGGTGTTCATTTTTTTCCTGTTATTTTTTTTTCCAGATCATGATTTTATTCAGGGTATTCTCATCAACACTCAGGTTTTTCAAGGAAAAATAACTGCCTATTAACAGAACTTGGTAATGCTAGAACAAAGTTTCAATCTCACTCAGTCTAAAGGATAAAAGAAAAAAAACTATTTGAAGATGATAAATGCATTGTGATTGTTCTTGAAAACTCCATTAAGTAGAACTTGGAACCTAGTAGAAGTTTAGTAAGTGTTTGTCAAGTTCACTTGAAATAGAAGGGTGGAACATTAATTTTGGATACTGACATGTCAACTTCTAGCTAACAATATATCTCAAGTTCTCTTTTCCCTATTTGAGATCAGTAATGTAATTTTTTTAATATACTTGGGATTGAACCTGGGAGCTTTACCACTGAGCTACATCCCCAGTCCTTTTTATTTACTTTTATTGTTATTTATTTATTTTTTTTAAAAAATTTTTATTGTTGGTTGTTCAAAACATTACAAATTTCTTGATATATCATATTTCACACTTTGATTCAAGTGGGTTATGAACTCCCATTTTTACCCCATATACAGATTGCAGAATTACATCAGTTACACATCCATTGATTTACATATTGCCATACTAGTGTCTGTTGTGTTCTGCTGTCTTTCCTATCCTCTACTATCCCCCCTCCCCTCCCCTCCCCTCCCCTCTTCTCTCTCTACCCCCTCTACTGTCATTCATTTCTCTCCCTTGTATTATTTTTCCCTTTCCCCTCACTTCCTCTTGTATGTACTTTTGTATAACCCTGAGGGTCTCCTTCCATTTCCATGCAATTTCCCTTCTCTCTCCCTTTCCCTCCCACCTCTCATCCCTGTTTAATGTTAATCTTCTTCTCCTGCTCTTCGTCCCTACTCTGTTCTTAGTTACTCTCCTTATATCAAAGAAGACATTTGGCATTTGTTTTTTAGGGATTGGCTAGCTTCACTTAGCATAATCTGCTCTAATGCCATCCATTTCCCTGCAAATTCTATGATTTTGTCATTTTTTAATGCAGAGTAATACTCCATTGTGTATAAATGCCACATTTTTTATCCATTTGTCTATTGAAGGGCATCTAGGTTGGTTCCACAGTCTTGCTATTGTGAATTGTGCTGCTATGAACATCGATGTAGCGGTGTCCCTGTAGCATGCTCTTTTTAGGTCTTTAGGGAATAGACCGAGAAGGGGAATAGCTGGGTCAAATGGTGGCTCCATTCCCAGCTTTCCAAGAAATCTCCATACTGCTTTCCAAATTGGCTGCAACAATTTGCAGTCTCACCAGCAATGTACAAGTGTACCCTTTTCCCCACATCCTCGCCAGCACTTGTTGTTGTTTGACTTCATAATGGCTGCCAATCTTACTGGAGTGAGATGGTATCTTAGGGTGGTTTTGATTTGCATTTCTCTGACTGATAGAGATGGTGAGCATTTTTTCATATACTTGTTGATTGACTGTATGTCCTCCTCTGAGAAGTGTCTGTTCAGGTCCTTGGCCCATTTGTTGATTGGGTTGTTTGTTATCTTATTGTCTAATTTTTTGAGTTCTTTGTATACTCTGGATATTAGGGCTCTATCTGAAGTGTGAGGAGTAAAGATTTGTTCCCAGGATGTAGGCGCCCTATTTACCTCTCTTATTGTTTCTTTTGCTGAGAAAAAACTTTTTAGTTTGAGTAAGTCCCATTTGTTGATTCTAGTTATTAACTCTTGTGCTATGGGTGTCCTATTGAGGAATTTGGAGCCCGACCCCACAGTATGTAGATCGTAGCCAACTTTTTCTTCTATCAGACGGCGTGTCTCTGATTTGATATCAAGCTCCTTGATCCATTTTGAATTAACTTTTTTGCATGGCGAGAGAAAGGGATTCAGTTTCATTTTGTTGCATATGGATTTCCAGTTTTCCCAGCACCATTTGTTGAAGATGCCATCCTTCCTCCATTGCATGCTTTTAGCCCCTTTATCAAATATAAGATAGTTGCAGTTTTGTGGATTGGTTTCTGTGTCCTCTATTCTGTACCATTGGTCCACCCGCCTGTTTTGGTACCAGTACCATGCTGTTTTTGTTACTATTGCTCTGTAGTATAGTTTGAGGTCTGGTATAGCTATACCGCCTGATTCACACTTCCTGCTTAGAGTTGTTTTTGCTATTCTGGGTCTTTTATTTTTCCATATGAATTTCATAATTGCTTTATCTATTTCTACAAGAAATGCCGTTAGGATTTTGATTGGCATTGCATTAAACCTATAGAGAACTTTTGGTACTATCGCCATTTTGATGATGTTAGTTCTGCCTATCCATGAACAGGGTATATTTTTCCATCTTCTAAGATCTTCTTCTATTTCTCTCTTTAGGGTTCTGTAGTTTTCATTGTATAAGTCTTTCACCTCTTTTGTTAGGTTGATTCCCAAGTATTTTATTTTTTTTGAAGATATTGTGAATGGAGTGGTTGTCCTCATTTCCATTTCAGAGGATTTGTCACTGATATACAGGAATGCCTTTGATTTATGCGTGTTGATTTTATATCCTGCCACTTTGCTGAATTCATTTATTAGCTCTAATAGTTTCTTTGTAGAGCCTTTTGGGTCTGCTAGGTATAGAATCCTGTCATCTGTAAATAGTGATAATTTAAGTTCTTCTTTTCCTATTTTGATGCCTTTAATTTCTTTCGTCTGTCTAATTGCTCTGGCCAGTGTTTCGAGAACTATGTTGAACAGAAGTGGAGAGAGAGGGCATCCCTGTCTTGTTCCAGATTTTAGAGGGAATGCCTTCAGTTTTTCTCCATTCAGAATGATGCTAGCCTGAGGCTTAGCATAGATTGCTTTTACAATATTGAGGTATGTTCCTGTTATCCCTAGTTTTTCTAGAGTTTTGAACATAAAGGGATGCTGTACTTTGTCGAATGCTTTTTCCGCATCTATCGAGATGATCATATGGTTCTTATTTTTAAGTCTATTGATGTGGTGAATAACATTTATTGATTTCTGTATATTGAACCATCCTTGCATCCCAGGGATGAATCCTACTTGATCATGGTGCACAATTTTTTTGATATGTTTTTGTATCCGATTCGCCAGAATTTTATTGAGGATTTTTGCATCTAGGTTCATTAGAGATATTGGTCTGTAGTTTTCTTTCTTTGAAGTGTCTTTGTCTGGTTTAGGTATCAGGGTGATGTTGGCCTCGTAGAATGAATTTGGAAGTTCTCCCTCTTTTTCTATTTCCTGAAGTAGCTTCAGAAGTATTGGTATTAGTTCCTCTTTAAAGGTTTTGTAAAACTCTGCTGTATACCCATCCTGTCCTGGGCTTTTCTTAGTTGGTAGTCTTTTGATGGTTTCTTCTATTTCCTCAACTGATATTGGTCTGTTTAGGTTGTCTATATCCTCCTGACTCAATCTGGGCAGATCATATGACTTAAGAAATTTATGGATGCCTTCACTATCTTCTAATTTATTGGAGTATAAGGATTCAAAATAATTTTTGATTATCTTCTGTATTTCTGAAGTGTCTGTTGTGATATTGCCTTTTTCATCCCGTATGCTAGTTATTTGAGTTCACTAGCATGGCTAAGGGTCTGTTGATTTTGTTTATTTTTTCAAAGAACCAACTTTTAGTTTTGTCAATTTTTTCAATTGTTTCTTTTGTTTCGATTTCGTTAATTTCAGCTCTGATTTTAATTATTTCTTGCCTTCTACTTCTTTTGCTGTTGTTTTGCTCTTCTTTTTCAAGGATTTTGAGATGAAGTATGAGATCATTTATTTGTTGGTTTTTTCTTTTTTAAGGAATGAACTCCAAGCAATGAATTTTCCTCTTAGAACTGCTTTCAATGTGTCCCATAGATTCCGATATGTTGTGTCTGTGTTTTCATTAATCTCTAAGAATTTTTTAATTTCCTCCTTGATGTCTTCTATAACCCATTGATCATTCAGTAACCTATTGTTCATTCTCCAAGTGATGTATGCTTTTTCCTTCCTTCTTTTATCGTTGATTTTCAGTTTCATTCCATTATGATCAGATAAGATGCATGGTATTATCTCTACTCCTTTATATTGTCTAAGAGTTGCCCTGTGACATAATATATGATCTATTTTTGAGGAGGATCCATGTGCTGCTGAGAAAAAAGTGTATATTCTATATATGTCAATTAAGTCTAGGTTATTAATTGTGTTATTGAGTTCTATAGTTTCCTTATTCAACTTTTGTTTGGAAGATCTGTCCAGTGGTGATAGAGGTGTGTTGAAGTCTCCCATGATTATTGTATGGTGGTCTATTAGACTCTTGAACTTGAGAAGAGTTTGTTTGACGAACATAGCTGCACCATTGTTTGGGGCATAAATATTTATGATTGTTATGTCCTGTTGGTGTATGGTTCCCTTAAGCAGTATGTAGTGTCCCTCTTTATCCCTTTTGATTAACTTTGGCTTGAAATCTATTTTATTTGATATGAGTATGGACACTCCTGCTTGTTTCTGAAGTCCATATGAGTGATATGATTTTTCCCAACCTTTCACCTTCAGCCTATGTATGTCTTTTCCTATCAAATGCGTCTCCTGTAGGCAGCATATTGTTGGTTCTTGTTTTGTGATCCATTCTACTAGCCTGTGTCTCTTAATTGATGAGTTTAAGCCATTAACATTTAGGGTTATTATTGAGATATGGGTTGTTCTTCCAGCCATATTTGTTTATTTCTGTTACTAAACATGGTTTGTTTTCCTCTTTGATTATTTTCCCCCCCTTTACTGTCCTACCTCCCACTGTTGGTTTTCATTGTTATTTTCCATTTCCTCTTCCTGTAATGTTTTGCCGAGGATGTTTTGAAGAGATGGTTTTCTAGCTGCAAATTCTTTTAACTTTTGTTTATCGTGGAAGGTTTTAATTTCATCTTCCATCCTGAAGCTTAATTTCGCTGGATACACAATTCTTGGTTGGAACCCATTTTCTTTCAGTGTTTGAAATATGTTATTCCAGGATCTTCTAGCTTTTAGAGTCTGTGTTGAAAGATCAGCTGTTATCCTGATTGGCTTACCCCTAAATGTAATCTGCTTCCTTTCTCTTGTAGCTTTTAAAATTCTCTCCTTATTCTGTATGTTGGGCATCTTCATTATAATGTGTCTAGGTGTGGATCTCTTATGATTTTGCACATTCGGCGTCCTATATGCTTCTAGGATTTGGGATTCTGTCTCATTCTTCAAGTCTGGGAAGTTTTCTCGTATTATTTCATTGAATAGACTGCTCATTCCTTTGGTTTGGAGCTCTGTACCTTCCTGTATCCCAATGACTCTTAAGTTTGGTCTCTTAATGTTATCCCATATTTCTTGGATGTTCTGCTCATGGTTTCTTAACAGTCTTGCTGAACTTTTCCAGTTGAAATACTTTGTCTTCATTGTCTGATGTTCTATCTTCTAAGTGTTCTACTCTGCTGGTAGTATTCTCCATTGAGTTTTTAAGTTGGTTTATTGCTTCCTGCATTTCTAAGATTTCTGTTTGTTTGTTTTTTATAACCTCTATCTCCCTGTATAGTTGATCCTTTGCTTCCTGGATTTGTTTGCGTAATTCATTGTCGAAGTGATCTTTCATTGTCTGATTTTGCTGTCTAATGTCTTCCTTGATACTCCAGATCATCTGAAGCATGTATATCCTGAATTCTTTATCTGACATTCCATCTGCTGCAGCTGTTACCTCTTCTAAAGTTGCGTTGACCTGCATTGCTTGTGGTCCTTTCTTTCCTTGTCTTTTCATACTGCTTGCATTTCTTTCCTGCAGGCGCGGGCGGCGGCTCCTTAGCCCTGGGCCAGAGCAGTTCCGGGAGCTGGAACTCCGCTCCGTGCTTGGTGTATGTTCTGATAAGAGCAGGCTCCAAGAAGCAGTTTCCGCAGGTTATTTAGCACTGAGCCCGAGTAATCTGTCTGCAAGCCGCAGGCGAATGGCAGCCTGAAATTACCTGTTCTATGGCTGAATGAGCTGCGGTCAGTCGAAAACAGGGATGGTGACGTCAGCTCTCCAAGATGGTGGCCGCTGGCCTCCTCTGTGGTCTGACCAGTGTGGAGAACCGAAAAGGACCGCTTCCTTCCCCCGTCTCGAACCCAGAATTCAGCACTGAGTACGGTGCTTGCACGGCTGGCAGAAACTGCAGTGCTGTATCCCTGCGCCGCTATCTCCTCGTTTCCCAGCGCGCGCTGCAGACTCTAGCCGCCGGGCAACTTGCTGAATAAGCAGTGTTACCCTCCGTGCGACAAATCTCTCGCGTTTGAGTCCCCGTAGCCGATCCTCGTGCGATGGAAATCCTTCCTCCAGGTTCCGGAGCACCCCACTATTGCTGGAAATTCCTAACAAGATAGCCTTTAGCCGTCCTGACTCGTCATACTCCCACACAGTGACGCGGCACACGGGGGCAATCCTGTTATTTTTTATTTGCTGGGTTTATGAGGGATTCTTGACTTCCACACACTGTGGTGCACCTTTCTTCTGGGAAAGTTATCTCCTAACATTAATTTATTGCATCTGGTTTTTCTGGCCAGTGTTTTAGGAATATCTATTACCACACTGTTGATTCTCTAGTTTCTGCCCATATCATAAATATGTTGATCATATTTTCATCTCTCAGTTTTTCTGCTAATTGTTGGGAGGTCTTTTCAAGTTTATTCTCCAAATCACTGTTTCAGTTTTCTTACCTGCCAATGTGGTAATTTAATTCTGTGATGGTATTTATAGTTTGTTTTTAAACAATCATCCCATTAACTTATATAGTTCTTTTGATTTCTGATTTAATCTCAGCCAGCTTCTTGTTTGTGCTTGTTATCTTATTCATTTTTAAAATAGATAAAAGATCCACATTTTCCTAAATCTTAAGTGCTACTTGCATCATAAAATTAATTATGTTTCCTGTAGAAATCTATTCCAAACATTTGAGTGAAATTTTGAATGCCAGGCTCTGTTTATATTGTATAATGTCTCATTGGCTCTTCCCCACTACTTTTTTTTAAATTGGAAACAGATTGACTGGATTTTTTAATGTTATTGTATTTTTTATGCCTTCATTTTATTTTATTTATATGGTGCTGAGGATTGAACCCAGTGCCTCTCACATTCTAGGCAAGTGCGCTACCACTGAGCTATAACTGCAGCCCCCCATGCCACTCTTAAAATATTAATTATCCTTGGAAAAAGAAAAGTTGCATTCAGCTCTGACAGATGCCTGTGATTGTGGGGAAATGTCCTTCCTCTGCATCTTGGATTGTAGGACTAGGTATGCAAACCACGTCATCTATTTTCTGGTAGTTTGTTTCTTTTTTTTTTATTCTGCATCTATAAGGAAGAGATCCTCTGGAATTTAGGAAATAGGACTTTAGATCTTCAAAACTGACCTCCCACCCTAGGAAGAATAATCTCTAGCAGTGTGTGATTAGCCCACACTCATCCTGTCCCCTCTTAAAGCTCCTCTGCTGTATCTCTGGGCTTCTCAAACCAGGCTTTGGTATATAGACATTCTTTTTGACATCTGGTAGATGACTGAGCAGGATTTCTAAGATTTTATGCCAGCATGACTTTTTTTTTTTTAATCTCCATTTTATGGGTTCATGAGTGTTTTAATAGGAAAAGGAAGAGGGCAATCCATGTTGCTTGGTTTATGTCCTCTGGAATCCTTGGCTGAGAATCAGTGAAAACTTTTTCATTTTTCTCCTGGACTTTCAAAACAATTTTCTACTTACTAATTTGTTTCTCCTCCAAAATATGAACCCTCTCTCTGCTATCTGGGTTTCATCCAGAAGTGTTTTAGTCGGCTTTTAATTACGGTGTCTAAAATGCTTGAAAAGAACGACTTACAGGAAAAGTCTATTTAGGGTTCACAATTTCAGAAGTCTCCATCCATAGATGGCTGTCCTTTGCTCTGGGCCCATGACGAGGCAGTACACTGGGAAGGGCTTAGCAGAAGAAAACTGTTCAGCTCATGTGGGGTCAGGAAACAGAGGGAGAGAAAGAAAGAGGAAAGGGCTACAAGAAGAACAACCCTTCCAGGAAAAAACCTCTGTGACCACCTTCTCTAGCCATGATCTCTCTGCCTATAATTACCATCCACCTAGTCCATTCAAACTACGTTTGACTGATTAGGTTATAACTCTCATAATCTAATCATTTGACTACTGTATATTCCTGCATTAACAGGAAGTTTTGGGGACACCTCACATCCAAACTATAACAAGGGGTTTATTAGGGAGTGTTTGGGATCAACATCTGTCAGGGATAGCAGGAAGCAGGATTAGGCAGAAATTGAACTGAGGTGCAGTCCCAATGAAGGTCTCAGCCCCACAAGTTCTGGGGCTGGGATGGCCCTTTAGATGCCTTGATTTGTACAGGCGAGCAGGACTTCAAATGGTCATTCTTTAGATGGGGCTGCCCTTGGAGGAGACATGACCTTGAGTGAAGCAGTGTAAACAGAGTTGACAGTTGGAGAAGGCCCCAGGTGTCACAGCAGTGTCTACCTCAGGCAGTCACTGGGCTGTAACAGCTCTATACTTTGGCCTCATGGGTCACAAGGAGCTGAAATGAAGTGATACTGAATGCAACTCTTCATTGAGTTGACCAAGGTACAAGGGCAAGATCATAAACGTCTTGCAATCGATTATAGTAAAATAATAACCAGATAGTCTTAACTTACAGCCAAAATTGTAAAGAGTATTTCAGGCTAAAGACGTTTTTTATAACAATTGGTAAAGAAATTATGGGCTATATAACAAGATAAGTTAATTCTCCAGTGGGAAGTGGTTAGAACTAATTAAAAGTCACCTACTTTTAAAAAAGACAAAGAGAACAAATACAGAGACTCCTGTATTTGTGAAGAGAATCTGTGTTGCATCTATAATATCCCTATATTTTATATAAGAGTCTGAAAGAAAAATAATTGCAAACTTTATGTGCCTGTGGAATAGGCTCTTATTTATTTAACTCAAAGGAAATCCCCTATTTATGTCTATTATGTCAGCAAGCCACAACAAATGGAAACTATGACTTAATTACTTGGCTTATACTGTCTCAGAAAAAAAAATAATGATTAGTGACTGAAATAATTTAAATCAGGGGTTACAAACTCATCTACCTATAGAGGCCCAGATGGTCAGTATCTGTGGGGAACTGGCACCGGTCATGCTGATGGAGGTGTGGCCCCTCCCCAGCATCAGTCAGTTCTTCACTGTTGTTGATGTGGAGATTAGGGCCTGATGCTGCCAAATAATTTGATTTTTAAAGAAAAGCTGGAAATCTAGATTCCTATGTGAAATTTCCAGATGTTTTAGTATAAGAAACAAATTCAGATTAAACACACACACACATACCCACTGTGTGAGCCAAACAATAAATGTCATAGGTGAAATAAAATCTGTAAATTGCTAGATTGCAACCTCTGAGATAAAAATATTTAATCAGAAACCTTTTTGGTGAGGTTAGAATTAATGTATGAATAGAATGATTCTAGAGTTTATTAGAATATTGTTATTTAAATAGATTGGTCACCAATACCAGGAATATCATTGACATGCTTGGAAAGACCATAACTACTTATTACTTTATATATGGCAATTATACGGTCAGTAAGAAACTTGAAGTTTTTTGACCAAAGACCATTCTAAAACATTTTGAGACCTGTAAATCTAATGCTATTTGATTTTCAAAGTCAACAGTGAATAGTATGTACACCTACTATTTTATATTACCAGTAGCCTTTTTTGCCCTGGAATAATATGTCCCTGTTTTTAGGAATGACTCTCCTTGCTCCCATTCCAGTTGTGGGTCCATTGGAAGCTGCCATGTTTTTCCTTTACCTTGATTTCCTATTCACTCTTGATTGGCATGGTCCTCAAAGCCTAGCCAATGGCATACAAATCAGAATTCCCTGAGAAAGAGAGTCAATCCCTCCATAGTGGCAGGGGCAGACAGTAGCCATATGGAAGAAGTTGATCTATAGAGAAAAAGGGAGCTCAGATCACTTCAGAGAGAAGCAGAACAAGTAATGAAAAGAAAGACTATCTTGGCTGCATTTATAATCCTAGCTGTGGTTATTTCTGAGCCTTTGCTTCATCCCTGTCCTCCCTTCAGCCTGATTGTCAAAATATTCTTAACATCATTAGTCATTAAGGAAATATAAATCAAAACTATAATGAGCTGCTAATTTAGATTATGGCACAAAAATGGCCGTAATCAAAAAGACAATAACAAGTGTGCATGAGGATGTGGAGAAATCAGAATCCTCATTATTGGTGGGTTGTAATGTGACATAGCCACTTTGAAAATACTTTAGATGTTCCTTAAAATGTTAAGCATGGAGTTACCATTAGGACCCAGGAATTCTACTCCTAGGTATTTACCCAAGAGAATTGGAAACATAAGTACACATGTGAGTTCATAACAGTTAAAAACCCATAGTAGCTAAAAAAAATGGAAACATCCCAATATCTATCAATTGAAGAATGGACAAATAAAATATGGTAATTCACTCAATGGAATATTATTCAACCATAAAAGGAATGAAGTACTTATATATGCTACAATGTGAATCAACCTTGAAAACCTTATGTTAAGTAAAAGGATCTTTTGTAATCACAAAAGGTCATATAATTTGTGTTTGCATTTATATGAAATGTCATGAACAGACAAATTCCTTAGGAAAGATCCAGAAAGATTGGTGATTGCCAGAGGCTTGGAGATGGGAAGTAAGAAATGCATGGGGTTTCTTTTTGGGTGGAAAATATTCTAAAATTGTTAGGAAGTAGTGGTACTGTAACTCTAGGGATATACTAAAACAAGTGAATTATATATTTTTAAAGGGTGAATTATAGCTCAATAAAATTATGAAAAATAATTAGGCATGCTAATTCCACAACAGTTTTATCTGTTTTTCAGATAATGCATTTTTTTACAACCATCCTACTTAATCAGAAACCGAATAGCTAGCAAGAACCAATGTATTAATAATCATCAACAACTACAATGTCTGTCATGTACAAAGGAGAATGTGGGATACCAGAGGTTGGAAATACAAAAAGAGGTTTAAACAAAACCAAACCAAAAATCAAACTCAAAAGGTGTCAAGGTGGAGGAGAGGTCAAACAAAGTCCCTCCCCGGGGTGTGGTCTTCTTAAGAAAGAGGCTGTATCAGGGCTACCTCATCTGGCTGTGCTGCGGTTCACCATCCAAGAGCATGAAGATAACAGGTGAATAAAAGCTAAGTGTAGTCTGTTCTCTGCCCCCAAAGCCATGTGGCCAAATGTACGGTGCCTATCCCAGAGAGGGCATGTTTTTCTAATCTGCACAAAGTTGCCATGTCACCTAGTAACAGCTATTGATATAGAAAGAAAATAATAATAAAAGGCAACAAAGCAGGTGATAGTTACCAAGGGGTGGGGCAGTTAGAGAGGTCTGCTCAAGAAAAGTGGCATTGGAATTTGGGCCTTGAAGATGGGCCAATTTTAGATGTATAAGTAGACATAAGGGGAATGAGGAGGACATTTGAGGTGTTGGAAAAGGTGACATAAGCTGAGGTGAGGATGCTGGAATGCACAGACAAATTTAGGAATAAACATATGGCCCCAATTCATTCCCTTAGCAAATGTTTACTGTGCAGCAGTGGGGTGCCAGACCCCAAGGTCATCACTGCAGTAAGACAAAGCCTCTCTGGGTGGCAGAGTGGCACATGTCCCTGTCAATCCTAGTGACTCAGGAGGCTGAGACAGGCCACCTAGGCAATTTTGTGAGATACTTTCTCAAAAACAAAAAACAAAACAAAACAAAAAATAACAGGGCTGGGATGTAGATTGGTAAGAGCACCCCTGGGTCCAATCCCAATACTAAAAAAAAAAAGTCTCCTCCCCGAAAAGCCCAAATACCTGACAGGACCAATGGTGGAATGTTGCAAATGCTTTGGGTACTCTAAAAACAGTGACTCATGTGGGGAGTGTTTTTCACTCTCCAGATGATCAGGAGATAATCCTGGTTGGTGAGTGCAACAGGAAAAAAAAGTGACTGCAAGTGCTTTCCTATGTAGATAAAGCAGATGAGGAAATTCTCGGCTTGGAAATCTTACAGATGTCAGGCCTGCAAAACAGGCTCTGCAAGGCTGATTTATTTTATGGTTATTAAATTGTCCTCAAGATACTGTCTCTGATCAAATTAGATATGAAAACACTGCATAAATGGAAGCGCTCATGTTTCATTTTTGCTCTAATTTAGTATGCTCAAAGTATATATAACACCAGAGAATTTCTTCTCCTTATTCTAATGGAAGACAAGAGAGGACAGCTGATTTCACACACCTCAATACCAACAAACTAAATAGGATTCAAATTCATTCAGGGCGACTCATTAGTTATTTATGGTGAGGAAACAGTAATGAAACGTCCATATAGTGGAGCTGTAAGGATTTATGAAGACCTGGCTGCTCAGAAGCCCATGTAGTTCTCCCTTTATGAAAACGAAACACCAGGCACATTATCAACCTGGATCTACACTAATTTTTTTTCTGAAAAAGATGCATTATGGGATAATATTACTTTAATGATTTCAGGATTCACATCAACTGAATATTTATGGGACCCAGTTGAAATTCCTGAATCCCTCCAAGGCTAGAAGTAATCAGTTGACCAACAAGAGACTTGGCCAAATAAAGTATATTAGTTTCTTGATGGATGCCATGGCACACACCTGTCATCCCAGCAACTTGGGAGGCTGAGACAGGAGGATTGCAAGTTCGCAACCAGTCTCAGCATTTAGTTAGCAAGACCTTGTCTAAAAATAAATAAATAAAAGGGTTGGGGATGTAGCTCAGTAGTTAAATGCCCCTGGTTTTAATCCCCAGTGCAAAAACAACAACAACAACAATAATAATAATAATAATTAGTTTCCTAAACAGATTTTATTCAACTCTAGGTTGTATCTTATATCTCAATGTCTTTTCTAGACAACCAGAAGTTTTCAATCCAGCTTGAAGCACCAGTTTCATGTTATTGTAGGTGACACCATGCATTATTTTCTGTGGTAATATCCTGCAGGATAGAGAAGGCAACTGATCAGAATGAATCTGTGGCCTATTGAGTTGTTTGTGGAATGCTGGAGGCTCTTGTCCCACAGGAAATGGGAGAGGCTGAAAACAAAGGACTTGAGATTGCCAGGACCATGTGGTGATCAAAAGGGAAGCAGTCAGTCCTCTTGGTTCCCTCAGAGTTCTTCAACCATGAAACTAGACAGTCTTCTCTAGTAAACTCATTAAAGGTAGACTATTCACCCAGTCTTTCTTTTATAAGAAAAGAATATCTCTGGGTTATGTATATGCTATTTTCTTATTGTGGCAAAATCTAACAAAAAAAAAATGTCATTGTAACCATTTTTAAGTATACAATTGAATGGTGTTAATTGAATTCACGCTGTTGTAAAGCCATTGCCACTATCTACTTCCAGAATCTTTTATCAACACAAACAGAAACTCTGTACTCATTGAGTAATAATACTCCATTCCCTTCTCCTCCCAGCACCTGGAAAATTCTAATCTACTTTTAGTACCTATTAGTTTGCCTACTCTTGATACTTCATGTTTCATATAAGTGGAATCTAACAAAAGTTTCCTTTAGTATGTAGCTTATTTCAGTTAGTCTAATGTCTTCATGTTTCAACCACGCAGCATGTATGAGAACTATCTTCCTTTTTATGACTGAGTTATATTCCACTGTGTATACATATACTACACTGTTTATCCGCTTATCTGTTGATGGACACTTGGATTGTTTCCACCTTTGGCTATTATGAATAATGCTGCCATAAGCACTGGTGTGCAAGTATCTTGAGTCTCTTTTCATTTCTCTTGGGTATACACGTAGGAAAGGAAATGCTGAATCAGATAATACTTCTGTTTAACCTTTTGATGAAATGCCAAACTCTTTTCCACAATATCTGCATCATTTTACATTCCCATTAGCAACGTACAAGATTTCCAATTTGTCTGTCTTCTCACCAACACTTGTTACTGTTTATCTTTGTTGTTATATCCATCTTAGGGAGCATGGTACCTCATTGTGATTTTGATTTATACTTTCCTAATTGCTAATGATGTTGAGCATCTTTTCACATAGTTACTGGGCATCTGTATATCCTCTTAGGATAAGTGTTTATTCTTTTGCCCATTTTTAAATTGGGTTGTTTGTATTTTTGTTGTTGAGTTGTGGGAGCTCTTTATATGTTTGAGATATTAAACCTTTTTTTTTTAAAGAGTGAGAGAGAGAGAAAATTTTTTTTTAGTATTTATTTTTTAGTTCTCGGCGGACACAACATCTTTGTTTGTATGTGGTGCTGAGAAATGGAACCCGGGCCGAACGCATGCCAGGCGAGCGCGCTACCGCTTGAGCCACATCCCCAGCCCGAGATATTAAACCTTTATCAATGTGTGATTTGCAAATATTTTCTCCCATTTTGTAGGTATTTTTTCACTTTTATTAATGTAGTCTCTGTTTTTTAAGGATATCTCCAATTCTTAAGCAGAAGGAGGAAGTTTTATATGGGAACCAAAAAAAAAATGCAAGGAAGAGATGGGAATAAGGTGGGGAAAATAGTAGGAGATAAAATAAATGCACACATATGTAGAACAAGGATGCCACTATCGCCTCTCCGGGAGTCTCAGTACTCTAAGAGGGTTTGCCTATGATTTTCAGAATGAGGTGCTTTTACTTCCTTTCATCTGACTTGCTGAAAATGAATGATAATAGCAGTTTAGAACAAGATTTTGAAAGTCCTTCAGACCTAGGCTAGAATCTCAGCTACCACTTACTAACTGTAGGTCTGGGATGTGGTATTTCCTCTATTAATTTCTTCACCTTGTGACAATAAAATGAAATAATTAAAGAATTTATTTGCCCTTGAACATTCCCTTTCTGTTTGTGGTTTATCTTACTTCTTTGTCCTGTTGGAACCTCACAACTTTAAAGTCCTTCCCTTTGAAACACTTACATTTTTATATCCTGTCATCCTGTTGTGTTATGGTCATTGTGGGGAAAAGGGAAAGTTGAACGAGGCAGGGAGGTTAGGGAGGGTAAGCATAAGGGCCTTGGGAAGACTCTGTTTGCTGGCTTCTTCTATTACATCCTCATAAAGAATTGCAAAAAAAGGAGACATCCTGCATGCTTTGTTCTGTTACCTTTAAGAGTCTGCCCTGAATTAAACTGAAGGTATTGTATCTGGGCATGGTAGTGCATGTCTGTGATTCCAGTGACAGAGAGGGAGGCAGGAGGATTGCAAGTTCGAGGGCTGGTTAGTGAGATCCTGCCTCAAAATAAAAAATAAAAAGGGCTGGGGGTATGGGCAGTGGTAGAAGGTCCCTGAGCTCAACCCTAGTATAAGAGAGAGAGAAAGAAAGAAGTGGGGTGGGAAATGAAGGAAGGGAAGGAAAGGGAAGAAGGGAGGGAAGAGCCCAATCCCAGTCCCCAGCAAATGTATTTTTTATTATTTATATTGTGAAAGCTTTGAAAAATACTTTTTTTTTTTTTTGGTGTACCAGGAATTGAACTCAGGGGCACTCTACATTAAGCCACATTGCCAGCCCTATTTTGTATTTATTTTAGAGACAGGGTCTCACTGAGTTGCTTTTGTGCCTTGCTGTTGCTGAGGCTGTCTTTGAACTCATGATCCTTCTGCCTCAGCCTCCCAAATTGCTGGGATTACAGGTGTGCGCCGTCCGCCCAGCTGAAGAATACATTTTAACATATTGTGGAAATGTGTGAGCGTGAAAGAGGAGGGAAGTGAAGCAAAAATATGGGTGCTGAGTGTGAAGGCCAAGTTGGCCCAGATGTTTGGAATACAGCAAAAACTCATCCTGACTGTAGTTAAATGTGATTTATTTCCTCCAGCACTGAAAAGTGCAGGAGCACCTCTATTTTCAAGCAACACCAAATGCAGAAGCTCAAACAGTGTCACCACAGCTACATCTTTTTCATTTCTCTGCTCCTTTCTTTCTCTCTTGTCCTAAGTGCATTGATTATGTTTTCTTCTTTTCAGGTTTCCCTCTTCTACTGTTTTCTGTGTGTGTATAAGTGGTTACCTTTAAATATTTAAAACATATCTATTCTTCAAACAATAAAGGTGATGCCCTTAACTTCAGTGACTTTTCTCCATGTTCTTCACCTCAACTTTCCTGTTACTACTCTCTAAATTGTAGTTCCAGCTTGTTTTTAAACATGTGTTTTTAAAAGCATATTATTCATTTTGATTTACTACTGTATTTTTAGTTATGTATTTTTGTTGTGGTGGTGGTGATGGGCCTTGCACACACTGAGAAGCACTCTACCACTCAACTACATCCCTGGCCCTATTGCTATGACTTTTTGTACCATTCCTTAAAATTCTTCTCTTGCTGGAGTATACTCTGGTGTAACTCTTTCAGAGAGAATGTTTGAATAGGAAACTTTTGAAATATTTGAAAACATCTTCATTTTGTCCTTTGCATTTGAATGATAATTTGTCTGGGTATAAAATTCTGGATCTAAAATTATTTTCTTTTAGCACAATTGACTTCTGGCCTCCACTGTTGCTTGACTAATCTCATTCTCATGCCTTATAAGTATGATATCATTTCTTTCCCATAGCTTTTAGGACGTTCACTTTATCTCTAATGCTCTGGAATTTTATATGATGTAATGATACAATGATACAGAGGCATGTCTGAAGTGTTTTATGCACTTAAAAAATAAGTGAAAGAAATTGCATGGGCATATTCTTAATTTATTATACTACACAGTTTATGGGAATTTTCAACATCAGGACTCACTGTTCCTCTTCAGTTTTAATGCATCCCTGCTAGTATCTCTTCAACATTACCTCTTCACTGTTCTTTATATTATTTGCTTTTTAACACTCTATCAAATATGTATGTGAAATATCTAGATGTGTCTTCTTTGAACTTTTCTTTAGTGTTTTCATTCTTTGTCTCTTTGAGATGCATTCTGGTAGTTAAGCTTTTATCTTCCAGTTTACCCACTTACTCTTCACAATAAAGGAGTTGCTTGTCTATAAATTTATATATTTTTAATAACTATGCTTTTCATTTTAATATTCTAGTTGGTTCTGGTGTTACAGTGCATGCTCTAATTTCCAACTTTCTCTAGTTCAATGGCTTTTACTAAATTTATTTCTTTGGGGATTTTTACAATACACTCATTTAGAAGTCTGCCTTCCAGCCCATATTAGTAGGTATTAAACAACAACAGCAAAAGATTTATTTATGAATAGATTAAATTGATATAAGTGCCTAAAGGAAGGAGAAGCAAAAAGTCTCCTTTCTCCATTTTTCATCTTCTCAAAGGATAGTGGTGGAACTGACACAGAGGCATTTCTGAAATGTATTTTACCTACTTAGAAAATAAATGTAAGAAGTTGCATTCCTCCAGAGAAGAGCTAGAAAGTAGTTTTACTTTTGCTCCCCTTCAAACCTTAATCTAAAAAAAAAAAAAAAAAACCCAAAGGACACATAAACCAAGAACTGTTTGTCATATTCAAAAGTTTGTAGATGAAACATTATCACAAGGCAGAACAAGACAAAACATACAAAATACAATCATCATGACTCTTGGCATCCACAAGTTTATAATCTGAAACTTAAATAGTGACACAACATTATAAGAATTAAGAATAGACTTAGTGTTTAACAAGTGAAATCTGAGGCTAATAAACAGATTTTTACTTTGATTTTAGTAGAAATTTAATTAGCTTTTCCCTCTTAGTGATTCTAGTTTGCCACCTGTGCCTCACTGGGAGGATTAAGAGACTCAATCTAGTTTTTCAAAGTCGCATTGAGAAGCCTCAAGTTTTGTTTGATTGTTGCTCAATGGGGAAACAAGCAAACATGAAGCAACTGGTTCTGATGAGGTGGAATGAGCGTTTATTTAGGCCTGCTAATTTGAAGGATCTTATTACAGGTGATTTCACGAAAATAAAGTGTACTGTTGCTTTGATCATTTTTTCATTGCTAACCATATTTCCCATTTCTCTTTATGCTCCCCCTAAAAGTGGTATTTTACTCTGTTAAGTTCTGTTTTCTTATAATTTGATTTGTTCCTTTTTTCATAGATAGAACAATTTGAAATACTCATGAATTAGAATTTTGTCTGGCAATTTTGGAATACCACGGAGAAAGATGGAAAGCTACCGAACTGTTTGTTTAGCTAGAAGTTTCTTAGCTTATAGCAGTTTGAATAACTTACCTCCCACATCACTTTACAAGTAATGTGTTTTGCTAACAATGAATTTGCAATGTTAATTAATAATCTTAAGAAACTGCTGTTTTTTCCCCCTTTGGTTTGTTAGGGGTTTCTTCTGTGTGTCTTTGAAGAATTATTCTGCCAAGGCATCATCCAAGAGAAAACAAACTTATCAAGAAGCGAGACGCTTGCTTTGTGTTAATAAGCAGAGGCACTATCAGAATATGTTTGAGGACTAGAAAACCTGTTTTACAAGTGGATTTTCATTGTGTTTGGGGAATTTTTTTTTTTTTTATGTTAGATGAATCAGAAAAAAAAAAACAACTAAATCCTACTGTAACCACAAATGAGAGTTTCTAATGATATTTCAAAAATTACATTTTGACAGAAAATTTCTTTTGCAGTAGAAATGATAGATATGTTCAATGTATTTATGATTTTTTTTGTCTCTTTAAATGAACCACTGTGCTGTACACATCACTGGCCCTATGTGCCTGCTTAGAACACAGCTTTTCAAAAGCTTATTTTAAAGCCTGGGAAAATCAAACATACCTATTACTCAACTTTCTCCTCATCTGTAACGTGAATTGCCTCATTGAAATTGAGTTGTTTCTAACAGAAACTCCTATTATACATGGTTAGTCAGTTTTAGAACTTTCCAAGTGATCATAGAACTGACTCAAGCTTTCTGAGCTCTTCGGACTGGGGTGTGTTTTGGTTTGGCTCACAAACCTCAGGTTACTCTGGTCTTGAACAGAACCACCAGGCTTGCCCTGGCAGATTTGAATAATCAATTCAGTGTATTAAACACTGTGCTAAGAGGGTAGGCAGATGGTTGTAACCGTTCCCACCCACAGTTCACAGTTGATGTCTTATAATACCTTACTGAAAAGAGGGTTTTCTTCTGGTTTGGGGCTGGGCTAATGCCAGGTAGAACAAAATTGTTGTACTACATAAATTTCCCAGTTACCATTCAGACATAATATAAATCTTGGCCTCTATAAAATATGCAAGTAGAGAGGACTCACATTATTTTAAAAACAAACAAATACATAAATGACCTGTGGAATTATCATGAGACTCTCAAGAAGTAATAACATTTGGGCATAGTGCAAGGTATACAATAAACACAACAGTAATTGGTTGAACATTAGTACCTTTTATGCTTTATTGGCTATATGTATCCCCTATTGTTATATAACAAACCATCCCAAACTTCAGAGGGTTAAAAAATGACCATTTGTTGTTGCTCAAGGGTCTGTCAGTCAACTAAGTAGTTCAATTAGCTGTGGCTGGACTCATTCATACATTTGCAGTCAGCTATGGTACATTTCTAGGCAGTTCTTCTGACTTGAGGCTGGCTGTCTCATAGGGTTAGGGGTCAACAGGATCTCTGGTCTAGTACAGGACTGGGATGAATCAGATCTTCCTCGTTTGCTCCCTCATCCTTCAGCAGGCCAGCTTGGGCTCGTTTACACAGCACTGTCAGGGTTCCAATAGACAGACTTGAAGCAAGCAAAGCCTCTTGAGGCCCAGAGTTGGGACAGATGTATCATTTTTCCTACCAAATCTTGTCATCCAGAGCAAATCACAAGGCCAGCCCATATTCACAGGGGTGAGGAAATAGACTCCACCTCTTAGTAGGAGGAACTACAAAGTCACATTGCCAAGAGATGTTTGAATAACTGAGTCAAGTTTTACAATCAATCTACTGCTATGTCCTCAATTAATTTGAAAGATGATGTGAAAGTAAAAGATTTGATTTATAAGCAGCAGAACAGTGTTTTTATTTGAGGTTATAAGTTCCTTTAAATTTCATTCATATATTCATATATATGAATGAAAGAAGATCTGGGATAGCTCACAGAATCTAAGGATGAGCTTCAGCCAGGACAAGGACAGAACCCCTGGACCAACCAGAATCTAGAGCAGCAAGAACTAATAGTCCATTCGAAGCACTGCCACTGGATTTCTTAATTCCTGGAGAGCAAGTCCAGTTGGCCTCTGGGTTAATGCCCAGACCTTGGCCAAGGAAGGAGTCTCCTTGGCTCTAAAGTTTCTCAAGACTATGTACAAAGAGGCTGAACAATTCTTCAAAGTAAGATGGAGGACTGGGAATGTAGCCCAATGGTAGAGAGCTTGCCTAGCATGCATAAGGCCCTAGGTTCAATCCCCTGTACCAACAAAGTTTTTTTTTTTAAAAAGGTAAAATGGAGTCCACTGTCAGATGGACAAGCAAATACAACAATATCCTCTACAAAGTTTAAACCATTTAATCTACAAAAATAAGATCGAATAGTGGTTTAAACCCCCGACTTTTGGGGCATGGAGAAGTAAAATGTCATTTACCTCCTCACCACTAGTCCCCGTGAGCGAAAACTGGAAAGCAGCTAGAGGCAAATGAGGCAGGTTGTGCAGAGAGGAAAGGTAACTAAGAAGTGGCTTTCCTCTACCCAGTCAACGACCGTGAACTTCTTTAATTAACTCTTGTCTGCTGTGCCTAATCAAAGCATGTCTACAGACAAAAGTCTTTGCTATGCTTCAAATAATATGGTTAATACTATTCCAAATAGAGAAGAATGTTTCTTAGGTGTTATATAAGTTAGAAATGTTTCTGCCTGCTTCTGACTTTATCTATAGGACAGTTATTGTCACTAAGTAAGAAGCTCCAGAGCCGTGGTCCCAGGGTGGACCTAGCACCCTGGCTTCTCCTTCGTTTCCACTCTTTCATCTTCAGTGTGGCATGATGTGTCCCCTCATAACAATAAGATGGCGGCTGCAGCTCCCACCATTGTGTCTTCATAATGCTGTCCATCTCTAGCAGAAAACAGAGAGAAGGGAGCAAAAACAAACAACAACCACTACCACGAACAACAAAAAGCCCCACAACCTTTTGTTTGCTTGCCTCTCTCTGCCTAACACTCGTTAGTGGGCTTCCTGTTAAATCTTATTGACCAGAACATAGCCATCTCAAAACAATCACTGCAGAAGGGGAATGGGGTTGCCAAAATGGGCTCTCATGTTGGACCCATTGTTGTCTGTCTGACATTTATGGTACTTCCACTTAGTGTTTTTCTTAGTGTTGTCTCTAATTTAGCCCCAGATGGATCCGGGCTGGCTTCTTGGAACATGGACCTCATTTAGAAGGGCTCTATGCTTAGTTAGAAGGCCACAGCAGACAAGAGTTCAGTAAAGAAGTACATGGTCATTGACTGGGTAGAGGAAAGCCACTTCTCTGTGTGGAACCTCATTTAGAAGTGCTCTACTGGTGCTGCCTTGAAATTCTTTTTTTTTTTTTTTTTTTTTTTGGTGGTGCTGGGAATTGAACCCTGGGCCTTGTGCATGCCAGGCAAGCACTCTACTGACTGAGCTATATCCCCAGCCCCCTGCCTTGAAATTCTTAACAATTTTTGAATAAAGAGCCCTGCCTTTCCCCTTTGCCCTGGAACCTGTAAATTGTCTAGCTGTTCCTGGCTGACTCATGTCTCCCAGTTAGCCTCTTGCCTCAAGCATGCCTGTTGCTTTCTCTCCTTGGCTTCCCTGAAGGTGAAGCCATCACTGGGTGCTCAATCAGCTGGTGGACATGGATGGTTTGGTAGGGAAACTTTGACTAGTGCAGGATGGGAACCAATGGAGAAACGCTCCTGTGTCCCATCTGTCAAGGGTACTCTGCACAGTTCTTAGAAGGTTCTGGGGGAGTCCAGCTCTATTACCTACAGCAGTGACTTTGATAACATGTCCTTTTAGTGGCTTTTCTTTCTTCCCTGTTCCACACTCTCTGGATCATCTTCCAAATAAAGAGCTGTATTCTGGTCTTATCTCAGGCTCTGCCTTCAGGGGAATCCAAGCTCAAAACACTATCCAATAAAATCCAGGGTTTCTTTCAAGAAGAAACGTGTGTTTCCATTTGCCCATTCATTAAGCAACATCCACAGCATCAGACATAGTGATTGTAGGTTGATAAAGAAGATCCATCCCAGATCCTGTATCCCAGACTTCCAAAACAGAACTCTAACATCTATTGAGTACCTCCTGTGTGCCAGACACTGTGTTACTTTCAAATATGTTCACTTACTTTCGTTGCACAATGGCCATTTCCTCCTTACAGATGAGAATACCAAGGATCAGAGAAGTTGAGCTATGTCTCCAAGGCCAGTAAGTGGAAGACTTAGAATTTTAATACAAGCTGTCTGAGTGTTCTTCCCACAATACCCCCCTGCTAAAAGGAAGGACACCTGATCAATAGACCAACTGACTGCTACTGTGTGGAGGTGGGTACAGCCCAGCTTTGAGCCTTAAGAACAAAGCTCTTCCTGAAGAACAGGTAGTGGACAGATGTGCCAGCAAAGAGGCAGACTTTCCTCTCAGCTTTTGGTCCTTGAATAAGAATATTCACAGCAGGGTTTCGGGAACACAGTTATAGCCGACACAAATTTTCCTTAAACCAATAGAAACCTGGCAGCAGTATTTTCCAAGCCTGGCTAGACATAGCATTCTATTTTGTTTTGTCATGTTCAGAGACGTATCCTATCCCCTCACAGACCAGGGCTGGTAGCAGACTACATTTACAGAGTGTTCTGGATAATGAGGTCAGGCAAATATTTGAAGTGGCAGATCACAGACTACAGGGACACCACTGTCTTTTTCCAAGGCAAGCTGGGAAAAGAAACTGGACGCTACTCCAGATGATGTCTGCAGTACTAACTGAATTGGTAAAGGGTGCCAGTGTCTGGCTGGCAGTCCCTAACAGGATGAAAGAAAGAACTATAACATTGTTGTTCTTGAAGGATGTATTTTTTGTACACGGTATCTAAGGTGTGACCCTCTTGCATGAAACACCAGAGTGGAAATTTACTTAGGCTAAGTTGTTACCACATAATGAAGAATTGAGTTGAGTTAAAATTAATAAAAATTGTATTCATAACCTCAGACAATTTTCTGAGAGGGACCCTCAGATTTATTTTTATTTTAATCTTGTATACAAATTACTCAGTATTTATAAGATAAAATTTGGTATGTCTCTACCCCTTGCTGATTTCAATTTCTCCATTTCTTTTTTTCTGACTGTCATCTAACAAGACATCGCAGCACTGATCTCAAACCTTTGTTTGATTGTGCCCTCAGACAGAAACCTTGTGCATAAATCTTCAACATATGTATATTTATGAATTTAGAAATTATATCCCAGTAATGCAGAATTAATACTTTATATACAATGTAAAACAGACCAGAATTAAATTTTAAAGAATAAATTGGAGATTAAAAAATGTTCCTTTTGAATTAGGAACAGTACAAAAACCATTGGTTTTGCTAATGAAAGAATGATGAAATACACTTCTTTCTTTTAAAAAATGAAACATGATCATCATTCCATGACACTTTGATTCAAAATTTGGGGCTAGTTTGGCTTATTATAATACTTTAAAAATTTTTTATGAAGGCTTTATTTCAATGGCTTTTATTATATTCACAAAGATTGTGCAAAAATCACCATTGCCTAATTTTGGAATATTTTTATCAACCCCCAAAGGAAATTCATGCTCATTAGCAGTCATTCCCTATTCCTTTCTACCCCGTAGTCCATGTAACCACTAATCTATATTCTGTCTCTTTGGGTTTGCTTATACTGGACATTTCCCATAAATGGAACCATGCAATATATGACTTTTTGTGTCTGACTTCATTCACTTAACATAAATCTTTTCAAGTTTCATCCATGTTGTGTATCTGTACTTCATTCCTTCTTTTAGCCAAATAATGTTCTATTTTGTGGGTATACCACACATTTTAAAATTTCTCCATTAATCAATGGACATTTGGGTTGTTTCCACTTTTGACTATTATGAATACTGCTGCTTTGAACATTTCTGTAAAATTTTTGTGGATATTTATTTTCATTTCTCTTGGGTATAAACTTAAGAGTGGGACTACTGGGTCATATGCTAATACTGTTTAATCCTTTAAGGAACTGCCAGACTTTTCCAAAGTGGCCATACCATTTTATGATCCTGTCAGCCAATGTATGAGGGTTCCAATTTCTTCATCAATTGATGGACATATGGATTGTTTCCACTTTTTTCATTTTGTGGGTTATCTTTTCATTTTCAAAAATTGTAAATCATATATTCGATAAAGTCTGAGTAAAGAACTCATTACTCCATAAAAACACAATAACTAAAAAAATGGGTAAATAATTTGAAAAAATATTTCTCTTAAGAAGATATGCAAATTCCATGCACATGAAAAGATGTTCAACATCATTAGTGATTAGGAAAATGTAAGTTCAAAACCCAGATACCACTCATATCCACTAAGACAGTTATAAAACATCAACTGACTGTAAACACATAGGTTTATTTTTGGACTTGCGATTCCATTCCATTGATTTATATGTGCTAATACTTGGTTTTTAATTATGTTAAAGCTGAAAAGATAACTTATAAATATTCCTAGATCAAACACAAAAACCTTACATCACAGTGTATCTTTGCTAATCATTTTCTATAGCAATCCCCAATTATGCACATTTGGTTGGAGAGCTGACTAGTGAGTTCCCATCTTTTCTGATGTCTGTGGTCTATGAGTTATTCTTGCAAACCAAGAGTAAGGTATTGCACTTCTTTTCCCTTTGTAACACAGAGATACAAAATTCACCAAAACTCCTTCTGTAGAAGACTTTAAAAGCAGTATAATAAATTATTTTTCTGACCTTTCAAAAATGTTATGAGAGTCTTTAAAAGGTCTTATTCTTTTATTTTAGCAACAAAAACTGCAGGACAATGGGAACAATTCCAAGATTGACTAATTTAGGTTGATCCATAAGCTATTTAATAGTGTGGCTTAGCTAGGCGTGGTGATGCATGCTTGTAATCCCAATGGCTTAGAAGGCGGAGTCAGGAGGATTGAAGGCTCAAAGCCAATCTCAGCAGTTTAGTGAGGCTGTAAGCAACCTGGTAAGAACCTGTCTCAAAATAAAAAATAAAAAGAGGTGGGGATGTGGCTCAGTGGTTAAGCACCCCTGGGTTCAATCTCTTTTTGGTCCCTTTGGTACCAAAAGAAAAGTATGACTTAAAATTCCCTGTGGGTGAGATCTTTATTTTTGTTGTTGTTGTTGTTGTTATTGATTTCTAAATCAGATATATTATTGTCAGAAAAAGTGCTACTGATCCTTGAACTGTATTGAGGTACATTTTGTAACTTATGTGGTGAGTTTTTGTTAATGTATGCCCAGAGTTGGCCGAATTACTAAATTGTGGGGACAGTTTCTACACAAAATTGTCCTCACTTCTGATATCAACTACCGGTGTTTCAGCCAGCTACAAAATTCAAGGGAAAAGTCTTCAAGATTAGCTTCACTTTTTTTTTAAATGGTACTGGGGATTGAACCCAGGGGCGCTTAACCACTGAGCCATATCCCCAACCCTTTTTTTATTTTGCATTTTGAGACAGTGTCTCCCTAAATTGCTGAGGCTAGCTTTGAACTTGAGATCCTCCTGCCTCAGCCTCTGAGCTTGCCACCAGGCCCCTCTTGCCTTTGTTTCTGACATCAATTGCAACTTTGTGGCAGGTCAGAGTGTGTGTGGGGGCGGGGTGTCACAAAACTAGACTCAGGTTCAAAATTTCACTAGAAGGACCCAGAGAACCCACTGAAAGTCATTATACAACAGTCAAGTTTATTATAAGGGAATGATACTGTTTTAGTTTCACCTTTTGAAAATACCATATCAGGATTTTGTTTTTTAATACATTCTAAGTGTCCATGACTTTTGATTGAGAAGTGTATACCATTGACTTTTTTGGCAATTACTGATTTGAGTTTATTTTTTTTCCATTTTATATTCATATTTTTTTGTGCTCAATTGGCCTTGCTTTTTTTGTTCTTTCTGGACTTATTTTGGATTAAATTTTTTTTTCATTCCATTTTTCTGATCTTTATGGGTTTGGAGCATATAGATTTCATTTGTATCATTTGGGTGGTTACCCTTGGAATTTAATATGCACACTTGAAGTATAAATGGAATAACATATTTCTCTTTAAAGAGAACTTTAGCAAACCTGACTCAAAACAGCTTCCTCTGGGTTATGTATTATTATTGTTCAACCTTTTATTTTTACTTTTTTTTTTACCCCTAAAATGATACATCAGCATCTGGGATGTAGCTCAGTGGTAGAGTACTTGCCTTATATACAAAAGACCCTGAATTCAATACCCAGCATTCCCCCCTCAAAAAAAAAGGCACATTAATTTATCTTTTCTATAGGCAATGTTTATTTGTATTTATCCATATTTATTTCAGTTGATTGGAATTTATTTATTTACTGACTTATTTTGAACCCAGGGGCATTCTACCACTGAGCCACATTTCTAGCCCTTTTTATATTTTATTTTGAGACAGGGTCTCATTGTAGCACAGAGTGTGGGGTTGGGTGATTTTTTGCAGATTCAAAGAATGAGATTCTTCGCCAGCAGCGGGCAAAGGCAAAGTACAGGAATGTATTGAAACAAAGTGAAGCAAAGCTCCCACCTTGGAAGGGGACCTGAGAAGATTGCCAGTGAATGGCTATTGTCTAGGGGTTTATATGGATCTATGGACTTAAGAAAGTCAGCTCCCTTCCCAATACTGGGCAAGCACTCAGTGTTCACAAGGTATTCATACAGCCTTTAGATAATCAAAGTATTGATCAGGTGTCTTCCTTCTTTGGAGAGGCATGGACTCCAGGTCACCTATGTCCTGAATTCCTATGGACTCCAGGTCACGTAGATCCCAATTTAAAAATAACCTTTTGTAAGTTTCTCAGCAAAAACTTACAGCTGTTATTTGTGCTCTACTGTCCAGGAAGTTGCCCAGGGGCACATTTCCCTATCTGCCTAGCCTTATCTCTTCCACCTAACCTCATCAATAAGTTACCCAGGCTGGCCTTGAACTTGCAATCCTCCTGCCTCAGCCTCCCTAGTAGCAGGGATCAGTCGCATGTACTACTGTGGCCAGCCTTGTTGAGGTTTTAAATCTGAATCATTCATTCCTGAAAAAACTTCAGTCTTTATATCTATGAATAGTTTATATTCCCCATTCTCTTCTCTATTTCTTCTAGAAATATGATAAGACATACATTTATCTCTCTGGGCTTCATTCTGAGTCATTTTTTTTTTTCAGATAAGTTTTCCAGTTAACCAACTCTGCCTAGATAGAGACTGAATACACAAAAGGCAAGGCCAGAGCCCTTGTGGTAATGGGATTCTGACCCACGTGTGAAGCCCAGGAAGGCAAACTGCAACCTCCACAGCAATCTGTCCAAACTTTCAAGACTTGCTCACTGACCACCGATGTTCCCATTTTTTACTCTGGCTTCTCACTGAGCACTAAGCAGACCAAGCAGAGAAGGCCAGATGTGCACCCTGAACCAATTACATATAAGGCTCACTTCTAGCTAGTCCACCTCTAGCTTCCCCGAGCCAATGACTCCTGGTGTCAGAGGACAGCTGGAAACTTCACTTTTGGTCGCTATAAAGCTTTTCCATGCCCATGCTTGCTTTAATGTCTCTACCAAACTCAAGCCATGGCAGCCAACTCCTTGCTATATAGCAAACTCTGGATGAACAGTCTTTCATTTAGGTCTTCCTGGTTTTAGCACCAGAGCTATACTGCTTTTTAATGCTTCCATTTGGGTTCTTTTTTATCTCAACTTTAATATCTTTCAGCTTTAGAAGTACCATTTGATTCTTTTTCAAAACTGGATATTTTTTAAATTCTAATTTGTTACACATGACAGCAGAATGCATTACAATTCATATTACACTTATAGAGCATAATTTTTCATATCTCTGTATACAAAGTATATTCACACCATTTGTATCTTCATACATGTACTTTGGATAATGATGTCCATCTTATTCTACCATCATTTCTAACCCCATGCTCAAAACTGGACATTTTTATACCCTCTTGTTCTTTTATATATATATATATATATATATATATATATATATATATATATATATATATAGTTGTCAATGGACTTTATTTGTTTATATGTGGTGCTGAGAATTGAACCCAGTACCTCACATATGCTAGGCAAGCCCTCTACCACTGAGCCACAACCCCAGCCCCCTTCCTGTTCTTTTGCCATCACTTTTATCTCTGTCAGCATATTAAATGTTTTATCCAGTGATTCTAACATCTGAAGTCTTTTTGGGGGTGCTTTTATCATTTGGTGTTTCTGCTGTCACTTATTCATGGTAGTATTCTTCAAGTGTTCCTTGATTATCTTTTTTCTTTAAATTGTGAGCCCACGTTGTGCTGTGAGAGTTGTGTGAATGTCCCCTGAGGGCACATTCTCTAGGAAACATTTGTATTTGCTTCTGGGCACCTGGGAGCATCCAAAATTGCTTAAAATTAAGTTCTCCTTGGGGTTTTTCAACCCACACTGTCCCTTTGAAGGATACTGCCCATAAGTGAACTCTTATCTCAGTCCTTGTGCAAATTAAAAAATCAAATCAATTTGTAATATAGATTAAAATTGAGTATGTAGGTAGACATATGCTATTTGATCATAATCTCCTAAATTCTTAAAGAAATACTCCTAAAAATTCTTAATATATAAGAAGTAATTCTAATATGAGGAAAGTATATAACAAACATAATAGAACTTATCATCCTCTTTTGTAGAATGGAAAGTAAGTCTATTTTTGTAACCATAAAATTATTTTAAAAAATATGTGTATGTTCTATATATATACATATTTGTGTGTGTGTGTGTGTGTGTGTGTGTGTGTGCGCGCGCGCATGCGTATAGGCTTGAGGCTGTAACTCCACGGTAGAATGCATGCTTAGCATGTACAAGGCCCTGGTTCAATTCTTAGCACCCACTGCCCCCTACCCCCCAAAATCAAGAGTTGAGTCTCAAGGATATGGACCATCTGTTGGCTGCCCCATGCAAAACATTTTTTAAAAATTCTATCACATATTCAAAGATCATTTCCCTGTATTGTATCAGAATCCATCACTCTTATAGAAACACTGGTGTCAGGGTCTAAATGACATCTCTACTGATTGTGTCTTTTTTCCAATTCCAGTCTAACTTCTGTCTTTCCAAGTTCATTCACTCCTGAGTTCTTCCTCTGGATTACACTGTACTGGGGAAACAAAAACAGTCAAATCAGGAGCTCACAATTTAGTGATAAAAACCAACTTTGAAAAGTGTTTTTTCAACAAAGTTTTCTGAAACATGAAGGGAGAAAGGAATCATTTAAACTGAGGGACAAGAAAAATGTTACAGAGAAATAGCCATTTAGCTCTGCTGGAAAGGTATGAAGAATTTGCTGGAAGCTATCTTTCCTGACAAAGATCTGGTTTCCTTATTGTTCTGGCCTACAAAAGAGAGTTCTACTTATGAACTGAGAGGTAGTTAGGAATTAAAGTGATTTTTAATCTACTGGCAAGAGTGGGCCTGAGGTTGGAAAAGTTGGTCTAGCTTCAGTTGGCCCAAAAGAAGTTTCCAGAACTGAGAAAATTCCAAGATTTATCTCCTAAGCTCTAGCCCTGTGGTTGCATAGAAGCTGAAATTATTTTCCTGCTTGTCTTTTGGATGCCAATAACCATTTCTTTCTGTAGTGTGTGGTGGCCCTGAGGACAATGGAGCTGAGAGTGGGTGACAAGTGGGGCCTCCTGTTGAGGAGAGGTAGAAATGGACAACAAGAGGATAAAGGGTAGTATTGTCTCCGCCCCTTCCCCCTTCTCTCCCTTCAAGTCTTTGGCTGGTACCAAGTGGGGAGAAGGGGCAAGCAGATACTCAAGCATGGTGTTTGTTTTTAATACCATGGTATTACTATGTTTTCAAGGAGAGAAAGGTAGCAAATTAGAAATATCTACATTTTAATTTTAACACAAGAGATGAGAGTCTAAGAAGAAGGGCTGTTTTGGAAGGAGGAAGGCTAAATCTGGGAGAAATACACTCACAGGTACTACATAAAATGAGGAAGCCCAGGTCAGCAGGCAAACTCAGAATCCAGGAAGAGGTAAATGGACAAAACTTGAGTTCCTGAAAAATTGAGAATGGAAAAAATGAGCAATCTTAGTTCTGGAAGAGCTGATATACCTGATGCAGGAATAGAGGTATAGGTGGGTCAAGGACAGTAGCAACTAAATATGATGCCTTGCCTGGAAGTGGGGACTAGGCAATGACATGATCATTGACAGGAGCCCAGTTGCCAAAACTGGCACAAAAGACTGGAAACAGTGGGACTCAGGGTTGTTGAATATCCTGTAAGTCTTGATCTTGCCTAAAGTTGGACCTACTGATGGCAGACTCACCTCGAGAGACAAAAGGAGCCCAAAGTCAAGCAGATCCAAGGATAGCCTTCTGAAAAAGAGAAGGACTTTGGCATCCTACCTGGCTTTGAATCCTGTTCCACCTGCCGAACTGACTTAGGCATATTGCTTTCTCTCTTTGCTTTTCTTCTCTCTTTACAGTTTTATTATCTGTAAAATGAGGATGATTATAAGTACCTCATAAAGTTCTTGCAAGTATTAAATAAAATGTTTTTTAAAGCATTTAGGGACTTGTCATGGGACTTGGGTGATGGCCAGTGCACAGGTGGTAGGAAGAATTCTCCAAGACAAAGGGAAGCAGTTAAGAGAGTTCATTGGAGGAAACTATGCTGCATCCTGGCAGCAGGGACATAACAAAGACATCTGCCCTCAAACTCAGAAGGGGTCTGGGCTTAGATATGTTTCTGAGTTCTTAGTTCTCCTTTGGCAGGCTTTTTGCTAGGTGGGTTATGCTAAATGAAGGATGGTCAACAGATTCCTGTGCCTTGCCCATAATGCCTGTGGTGCATGTGCCAAATGCTCTTTCCTGGGTTTTACATTAGATATATGAGATGCAACTAATACGTATGAGGTATTAAGTAGGAGATTCTCCCTTCTAGGTTACTACAGGTCAAACTTGAGAGTCTTTATACACGTTCCTAGGGATGGTCCACAATCTTTTTGAAAAACAGGATCTTGTTTTTAGGGGAAGTTAGTTCTTCCAGTAACTGCAACAGTGTAGGATGAAAGGGAAATTCTTAGCCTCACATCACTTCTACTGATAGAGGTGACATGAGAGGTGACAAGGGTCCCTAATCCTGCCTCAGTACCTATACAGAGTAGTCACTCAGCTATCACCACCATTATCACCATCATCATCATCAAATATTACAAGGAAAGGCTGATAAAGAATCAAAGTGTGCCAAGGGTATATTCTAGACTCTAAAAGACACCCCTTTGAGCTGTCTGATTCTGAATCTAGGGAAGCAGTTTTAACAACTTTGTAGTTTGTAGGCAATGGACTAAAATACAACATAATTCCTGTCTATAAGTACACAAATTCTATCCTATTTAGTAGAAGTTTAGTTGATCTCCCCTTCCCATCCCTTGCGGGAAATACTCCTTATCTATAAGCAAAGATACCCTGGAAAAATTCAGGGCCAGGGAAAATCTTTTGATGTAAACCACCTGATATACACTTTAAATGGATGAATTATAGCTAATTTAAGCTCAATTTTATCTTAATAAGACTGTTAAAAAAAATAGTTGTGGGTTTTTGTTGTGTTTTAGTCCCCAGCACTATTTTGGCATCTAAACTGCTTGTCAGGAAATAACATTCACCCTGGGCTGGTAAGTAAGAAGAGGGGGAGTTACTCTCCTGGTAATGCAGAGATAAAACACATCTGGGAAATGGAAATACAGGTAAGGAAGGAGACCAGCTCAGGAAATTTGATTTGCTCAGTGACAGAATATCCTAGGAGGAGAATTTACAGACATAAAAGGCCCTAGAGCATAGCACTGAGAGTGTGAACGCTGTCTAGAGGTTAACAACTCAAAAGATCAGAGAAGACAAGGATTCCTCTTCTCTAGCACACCTCCCAGGCTCCGTGCACCCGCCTCCCCAGCAATCATTTCCCTTTTGGGACAAGATGGTCTCTTCCAGGACAAAATGGACTCTGGGCTCTTTTGCCCTAATGCAAACTGCTTTCCCTCACTGCTCTCTAGATGTCCAGTAAGCAATTTAAGTAGGTCATGTCTGACTTGCCCCACTCACACCACTGGATTAATACTGCCCTATCTCCGGGCCCCTTACCTGCACGTGGAGTGACCTGTCCATCAATCCCTTTTCCTTTGTACCACTTCAAAGGTTGGAAGAGCACTAGCCCAGTTAAAATACTACCTTTCCCGAAAATCACGTTTCAAAATTCCCTGTATGAGCTGCTCTGGCCACATATTGACTTTCATGGGTGCACTTTTCCTTCACAGCCTCTCTCACCATAATGGTTTTACATTTTTTTCTGGTGTGAGAAAAAGCAAAAAACATTCTCTTAACTCTAAGCTCATTTCTCTTTCTCCTGATTTAAAAGAAATCAGACATTTTTATGGGCCCTATAAAGTATTGTGAGGTTGTAGGCATTATGGTTAGTTGCCAAGTTTCTGTTCGCGACTAAAAGGCTCAGGGGTCACTCCAGTTGAACTGGGCTAACTGGGCTGCACAAAATAACACACAAGAGACACAAATACCTTTTTCTTTGGGGTCACTGTGACAGCTCCTCTGACCTTAAGGGTCCACAGAAAGAGAGAGAGAGAGAGAGAGAGAGAGAGAGCGCACATGCGCTGACCCCTTTTATTGAGAAGAAGCTATTCAAATGAGGCAAGGGGTCAGGTTTCAGGGGGCTGAGTCTATCTTCCTGATATCCACTGTCAGCAGGTTGACTGACACCTGGGTAGGCCACACCCAAGGCCACAGTAAGAGAAGGGGACACACACAAGGCACTTCCATTGAACATTCTATCCTAAACAGGGCAAAGGGTAATATTACAAAGGAACAGGTGAGCATAGCTCCACCCATGGGGCTGTAGGAAGACACGCCCTGGCGTGAAGACAGTCACCAGTACTCGAACCCCAGAAGAGCGGGGCAGTCTAGCAGCATGGGTACCTAACGCCATATCCCAGCAGGAAGTTAACTCAGTCACGTGCGAGTTTGATCTCCCAGTTAGTGGATAGTCAGCTCTGAGACTATATTGCATGAAACAGAGAGTTGATATAGTTGTTAAGAATGACAACCCTAGCTGGGCACAGAGGTACATGGCTGTAATCCCAGCAACTCAGGAGGCTGAGGCAGGAGGATCCTAAGTTTGAGCAGCCTCAGCAACTTAATGAGCCCCTCAGCAACTTAGTGAGACCCAGTCTCAAAAAAAAATACATATATATATATATATATATATAGAATTGGGGATGTAGCTCCATGGTAGAGTGCCCCTGGGTTCAACCAACAATATGAGAGAGAGAGAGAGAGAGAGAGAGAGAGAGAGAGGAGCAACAATCCTAGAGCAAGGCTGTCAGGTTCAAATCCTGCCTCTGTCCCTCTCTGAGATCTCTTAATGTCACTGTGACTCAGTTTGCTTCTCTATAAATATGTGTTAGCTACTATCTCTACAAATTATTGTCGATACTAGGTGCTCAATAAACATATATTGAATAAAATGAATGAAATAATGAAAATTCTTATTATGCCAAAATATTATTTTCAGCAATATCAAACTACCTTCAATAAGGATTTGAAGGGTGCCCATAATTTTTTCTGTTTTTAAGAAAGAGGAAAGGAAAACCCCTCTGGGAGATGACCTACTTGGTAACACATAAGTAGGTCATTTCCTACACATTATTGGGATAACCAATGCTTTTCATCTGGGCATGTGTAAGAGCACAGCTGGCCCAGCCTCCAAAGTGAAAAGACTCCTTTCTATAGCACAGCTCCTAACACACCTAGAGGGACACAGAAACGAATCCTTCCTCAAATGTCTCCTTCCACTTCAGTCAGATAGAGCCTTAGAACATTCTTCTATGAATGCTGACTTAAACATTGTCTCCTTGCAATTTCCAGCCACCTATCCTGCTTCTGCTTCTTTGAGCCCACTTAGAAAGAGGTCATTGTCTGTAGACACTTAGTTCCCAAATTTTCAGGGTTTTTTTTTTTTTTTTTTGGAGGGAGGTACTGGGAATTAAACCCAGGGGTGTTTAACCATTGAGCCACATCCCCAGCCCTTTTTTTATTTTGTATTTTGAGACAGGGCCTCACTAAGTTGCTTAGGCCTGGCTAAGTTGCTGACGCTGGCTTTGAACTTGCAATTCTCAGCCTCCTGAGCCACTGGGATTACAGGCATGAGCCACCTTGCCTGGATCTAGTAGTATTTTGACTTCTCTCTTCCAAAGTAGTATCAATTTCTTCCATCCTGTTTCTGGGGGCAGTGAATTACAATTTCCCCACCAGTCTGATCTTTCTCCACAAGGCACAATCCAATGCCACTCCTAATACATGGCATCTCAAAGTAAACATGATATACCTGCCCTGCTCTCACCAGGTAGAAAAGTTGAGATTGCCACCCCCTTGTTCTGAAGACACAGAATGGTAATTGCATTCTACTGTTGGTTTATAATGAGTTAGTGATCAACTAAACTCTCTAGATTCTTTTTACATCAATAATTTCAAGTCAGGTTTTCACCATCATTTGCTTCTACATTCATTTTCTAAACCTGATGTAAGACTATAGCTTACTATGATTACTCCTAAAGCTACTGCTTTCAGAGTATGCTGTAGCCTACTGAGCCTCTTTTAAACTTTGGATGGTTTTCTTGGGATTGGCTAACTTCACTTAGTATTATCTTCTCTAACTCCACCCATTTACCTGTAAATGCCATGATTTTATTCTCTTTTATTGCTGAGTAAAATTCCATTGTGTATATATGCCACCTATCTAAAGTACATGTATGAAGACACAAATTGGTGTGAATACACTATACATACAACCAGAGATATGAAAAATTGTGCTCCATATATGTAATAAGAATTGTAATGCATTCTGATGTCATAATTAAATTTTAAAATTTACATAAAAAAAACTTTGGCTTTCTTTTAGCAATCACATTAATTTTCTTGCCCAGCCATTTACCATCTACAACTTTGATAAGTGTACAATTTTTTATGTCAACACATGTAATCTTGCCCAGGACAGGGTCAGACCACCCACTTAAGGGACTGCCTCTCAGTTGACTTTTTTTAAATAGAGTTACCCAATTAATTCTAAATGTTCTAATTGCCATCACTTAATAAAAATGCTCTAATAGGAAAAGACATTATAACAGGCCAATTCCAATCAACATATAGTTTGCCTAGGTCAGTAGTCTGAAAACTTGAATGCCCTTCAGAATCCCTTCCCTTAAAATACAGATTCTCATTCTCCTCTGAGAATCTGTCAATAGGTTTAAAAGAGTTCTGGAAAGGGGCTGGGGATGTGGCTCAAGCGGTAGTGCGCTCGCCTGGCATGCGTGCCTCCAGGGTTGGATCCTCAGCACCACATAAAAGAAAGATGTTGTGTCTGCCGAAAACTAGAAAATAAATATTTAAAAAATTCTCTCTCTCTCTCTCTCTCTCTCTCTCTCTCTCTCTCTCTCTCTCTCTCTCTCTTTAAAAAAAAGAGTTCTGGAAAATTAATAGTTAAAAAAATACCCCTAAATGACCAGTGGCTTGGGTGGATGAGGCAGGAGGATGACACATTCAAAGCCAGCCTCAGCAAAAGCGAGGTGCTAAGCAACTCAGTGAGACCCTGTCTCTAAATAAAATATCAAAAAGGGTTGGGAATGTGGCTCAGTGGTTGAATGCCCCTGAGTTTGATCCCTGGTATCCCCCTCCAAAAAAAATACCCCTAAATGATTCTGATATGACTAGTCCTTAGAGACCAAGTGGTCTTGCCAATCAAAGTATGTCTATAGACCAGAAGCAGCAGTGGGCCCCCATAGCTGGTTAGGAAGATGGAATCTCAGACCAACTGAGGTAGAGTCTGTACTGGTATAAGATCCCAGTATTCATAGGCACATTAAAGTTCAAGGAGCACTATCTATGTAATTCCTAAAATTTAGCTTTAAAATTATTCATAAAGGAAAAGGAGAAGGAAATAAGAAGGATGGGAAGGAGCGTTCTGCCTCCTCTACTTATCAAGTTTGTACAATTTAAACTTGGGGCAACACTTCTCTTTGCCTAAATTCCAACCCTGGGCAGGGTAATTGTGCTTATCTTACAAGGGCATTATGTAAAGGAATTAATGGATGGGAAACACTGAGAATAGTGCCTGCCCACACTCAGCTCTCAATGTAATGGATTAAATTATGACCTCTAAGAGGTTATGCTGAAGTCCTCTTTGTACCTGTGAAAATGACCTTATTGGTAGATGTAATCAAGTTAAAAGAAGGCTATCAGGGAAGGTTGTAAGCCAACATGACAGGTGCACCTGTTAAGAGGAAAATGCCATGTGAAGACACAGACTCACAGGGAGAAGGCCACGCAAGACACAGGAAGAGATTGCAATCACACACTGCAGACCAAGGAATACCTAGTATTAACAATACCACCAAAAGCTAGGAAGGATTCCCTAAGGGGTTTCAGAAGGGAGGTGGCCCTGCCAACACCTGGATTTTGTTTAACTTCAGAACTTTGTGACAAGTTTCTGTTGTTCTAAGCTACCCAGATTAGTACCTTAGCTATAAATATGATAGTTGTTACTATTATTAGTAGTGAGGGCTGGCACTGGGCGGAGTACTAGGGATAATGAGGAGGATAATGAGGTGAACAAGCTGGGTCTTGCCCTCAGGAAGAATGTTGCTAGGAATTGTGCTGGACGGTAGTGATGACCAGATTTTACCCATCTGGTGAACCCTTCAGAGGGGACTACTACGGAGGGCAGATGGGAAAATGCTAATCAGTCCTTGGGGTTCAGAGAATGGTAGAGCTGGGTATGTAAGAAGCCAAATATATTGTCCCAGGCAGAGAGATAGTATTCGAAAACTCCTGAGATGACAGAGATGACCAATAACATCTCTGAAATCATGGATGCCATTTCTTGAGCTTATAAATTGTCTGGAGACTTGAGTTTCTATTTATCTATTTATTTATTTATTTTGGTACCAGTGATTGAATCCAGGGACACTTAACCACTGAGCCACATTCCCAGCCCTTTTCAAAATATTTTATTTAGAGACAAGGTCTCACTGAGTTGTTTAGATCCTTGCTACATTGCTGAGGCTGGCCTCAAACTTGTGATCCTCCTGCCTTGGCCACCTGAGCTGCTGGGGTTAGAGGCGTGTGCCTCCATGCTGACTCTTTTTTTTTTTTTTGATTATCAACTCTAAGGTGGCACAGATTCATTGATGGGATGCTTATAGGAAAGAAATAAAATACCAGAGTGGGATAATTGAAGAGTGTCCAATGAAGGAACTGTTTACAAAGCTGTAGTCAGGGTTGACAGAAGCACAAGGATTAAGGAAGCAGCCAGGAGCTAGCAACAATAGATCACTGCTTCCAGGCCTGTGCCTGAAGACCAAGAGGACAGCTGGTCAGGGCCCCCCAAGGAGGCATTCAGTACCAATTTGCACCTGATAGGGAAGAAGCAGGGGCAATAAATATTTGTGATGGTTAACTTTATGAGCCAACTTGGCTGGGCCTCAAAACCAGATTTTGATCAAACACCAGTCTCGATGTCGCTGTGAAGATATTTTTAAGATGTGATTAATATTTAAATCAGCAGACCTTAAGTAAAGCAGATTAACCTCCATAACGTGGGCGGGTCTCTTCCAGTCAATTTGAAGCCTCAATAGGAAAAAAACAGAGATTCCTCCGAGGAGGACAGAGTTTGGCCTCAGACTGTTTTCTTACTGAAGGTCACACCAACTATCACCGGTGTGCAACCTGCACTGCAGATCTCAGGCTTGCAGCCCCCACAGTGGCCAAAGGCAATTCCTTAAAACCTCTGACTCTCTCATGCGGATATCTTACCTGACCTCTCTTTGGTTTCCTGCCAGTAAAACTAACCAAGTTGGGGGCGAGGTAGCCCATGGGTGTTGACTTCAGAGATCAGCCTCCTGGGTACAGGGACAGAGTAGGGAGGACAGGATGGACAGCTGATTTGGAGGATCAGTTCAAGATTATCAAGCACCGATGTGTGCTTTTGCATAGACAGGTACATACCTGGCTGTGTCCGACTTTTCACTTTATTTCCATGCTAATTCCCTGTGGCACTCGATTCCCCTGCACTGAGCAGTTTTTGTTCATGCTGCTGTGCCTCTGTACACACGGCTCCATCTGCCTGTGCTGCCCTTTGCCCTGTCCATTTGCTAAGTCTTGTTTATCCTTCCAAATCTGGCTCACGTGCCGCACGCTGTGTGAAGTGTGCAAAGGTCTGCTGTGTTTGCTCACCCCAGCGTCCCCCAGCTTTCTTCCCTGTGAGTGCCGTGCGGTTCTGTTATTGCATGGATCACACAGAATTCAGTGGTTTACACAAAGGTCTGCGCAGTTAGCACCCTGTGGACAGAGCAGGGGTGTGACCCATCTCCCTCTCACAACCTCCCGTTGAAAGCCTAAGCAAGTGGCAAGCAAGCGCATGTGACCCATGAAAGAGGTTCTCGGGCTTCTCCTCAAAATGCAGATGTGGCAAGTCTGAAACCACAACTCTAGCCTTTCAAAACCCATACATTCTGAACAGACCTGAGTTTCTGCACAGCATACATTTTGAGACAGCCTAGGAAATGTACTGGAGATTTATTTGCTGGCAAGTGTCTAATGTCAACCTCACTCAAACCGACTCCCCACAGCGTGTCCAATAACACCCTGAGCCACATTCTTCAGCTGCTCCAGGCAGAGTGCGGTGAATAAAAAGACATTCAACAGTTGGACAAGGCTCTCTTGGTTCCTCTCCTCCTGAGGTCTCAGCACTGAGTCAAACTGTTCTAAAGCCCTTTTCAAAATTGTTTCATCTGATGAATGCTGGAGATTCATTTTGTGGAGTTCTGTTAAGGAAGGATTGCTTTGGGCACATATTTGTATGTGTTTGTGGGGAGTCTGAAGGGAAAACATAAGCCCATTTATTTAGTCCAGTTTTCTGGTATGCTGTTACTTCTGTTTCCTTAAAATAAACTATAATGTCCAATTTCAAGCTATTTTCAGAATTTCCCTAAGCATAATGCAAAATTTCACACTGCCACTAAATGCTAAAAGCATATTTCAAGCTGAATTTTATTGCAAGTAACACCCTCCACACCAAAAATAAGCCTCTTTTGAACTGTCTAAGAAGGCTAGGATGTAGACAAGAATGGTCAATATGATAATCGAATGAAGGAGAATAACTCCATTAATTGTGATCCTGCTAAATTGTGTGCCATTTCACATAAGTTTAATGCTTGGGGAAAAAAACTATTCCATCAACATTCATTTGGGGGATGTGCTGGTACAGGGCACTGGGCTGGTTGGCAAGAAAAGCTAAAGGAGACATCAAGCTTTCAAGGAGCCCATGGTCGACCATAAGATAAACCAGGGGAACAAGAGATTTGATGCAATAAGCTTCAAAGTTTTACAGAAGGGGTGGCAAGATCTCAACAGGTAGAGAAGGGGGGAATGTCTTTCTAGAAAATAGGAATGATGTGGACCAAAGTGTACAGCAGGTCATGTCCAGGATCCCTCCAGTGAACAGAGGCCATGCTGCCTCTGGGACAGGTGACTTAGAAGGGACCTAAGGCTCAAAGTATGGTTTGTGAATCATATACTGAGATGTTAAGGCCTACCTAAAGGATTTTAGTCAGGAAGCAGTACAGGGCCATGTAAGAGTTTAGATGAGGATGTTTAGACCTGATCTGTGTTAGAATCAGTGATTCTGGGGTTGGACAGCATAATGGATGGGTTTAAAGTCTGTTTGAAGGTGGAGAGCTCTCTTCGTGTTTATAACTTTTCTTCTTCAAGCCATACTGCTTAGATTTTATGATATGTTACACATTAACAAGTACAAGTCGTATCTCCACACCCTTCTCTCAGAAGATAGGCTTCCTGACTCCCCGAAATTATTCCCTTTCCCGTCTGCATCTGGAAGATTAACTCCTACAATCAGGAAACACGTTGCTTCTTGTATGCAGCTGACTGGGGATTTTGCTCCTTCCAGGAAAGGTTGAGTATTTGATGGAAAATATTTATCTATGTTGGGGGCAACTCCTTGGATGAGAATTTGTCTCAAGGAAATAGGATGACCACAAAGGCTTATCTGAGGGACATCCTTCTCTATATTGCATATAATAAAAAATTGGTGGCAGCCCAACTGTTCAAGAGGATATTAGGTAAATGTTACCCAGCCAATTAAATATTTTGGAGGAGAATATCAAATAATATGGGTGAATGTTATAATGTAGTGCTAAATTTAAGATGCAGGTTATAAAATGATATGATCCCAGTTTAAAAAATAATCAATAATTCATAAAGAAAGTTTTTTTAGGGGCAGTATAATGGGGATTGAACCCAGGGGTGCTTAATCATGGAGCCACATCCCCAGCCCTTTTAAAATATTTTATTTAGAGACAGCTTCTTGCTAAGTTGCTTAGGGCCTCTCTAAGTTGCTGAGGCTGGCTTTGAACTTGAAATCCTCCTGCATCAGCCTCTAAATTTAAAATGTTTGGTCAAATTTATACCAAAGTGAATATCTTTGGTTAGTAGATATTTTAGGTGATTTTTATTTCTTTTTTGGTCTTATGTTTAATACATTTTCTTCATTGAAGATGTAGAAATAAATATTGAATAAATGAATATTAAAAAATGAAGTTCTTACGGTTAGAAAAACTGCTATTTATAAATGACTTACACAAGAGGGATAGAGTAGAGTTGGGACCTGTACTTAGTTACTGTGTATCTCTTGTGTGAGCCTGGGCTTCAGAGTCTAGACATGAATTCTGGGACAAGTGCAGATAAACATTAAGACACTTTACTCTTTAAATTATATACATTTTCCATGTCTCATAACACCAGGTATGAACCTTGTCATAGTGCCCTTTGCAGGTAAGTAATTCTCGGTTATGTGTCTGCTTTTCCTGGTGAACTGGAGCACTTTGGGTGCATGAATTGTCTTTCATCTCTTCTATTTGTTGAGATCATTCTGTTTTCAAGTGACAAATATATTACTAAACTGATTTAAACAAAAAAGGAAATTAGTATTAGTTTTTGTAACTAAAAAGACCAGAGGCAGTCCTATTTCAGGTGTGGCTGGACCTAGTATCCACTGATGCTACCCAGACTGTCTCCCTCAGCTCTCATTTTGGTTCTGTTGGTCTCTTTGTCTAATTATTGGAAGCCTCAAGCTCACATCCTCACAGCTTCAGCCTCCATTGGGAGGAGATCCTCCTCTTCCCAATAGTTCCACAAAAGTCGCAGGATTGCTTTTCTTCAAGTTCCATGCACAGCACTGTGACCAAGGGCTTAGAATACACCAGGTACCCCTCCTATACCTGTGGTGGTCAATGGGGAAGGGTGTCAAGGTGCAAGGTTAGTCTCGTCTTAAAAAAAAAAAATGTGTGTGTGTGTGTGTGTGTGTGTGTATCAAGAGGAGAGAATTGGTAGTTTCCCAAAGGAAAATCAGATATTGTCACAGGAAAGGGAGAAATGGATTGGGGGCATGGAGAAGGCATGTCAGCTATACTTCCTTTTGTTAACCTAGCACTTTGCTACACTTTCCATCCACCGGGCAAGTACTCAGTGAAGCTTATAGAATAAATGAAGGGCCAAGACAAGCACGCACTTTTTTCCCCGGTAAAGAAACTTTTCTCCCAGTTCTGATTACCCAGGTGCACTCCTGATTCATGCTTTCTATGATTACAAATTCTTGCTCTCACAATTTTTCAAATAATGGGCTCAATATCAATTATTCATAGAAATAATAAATTTTATGATTCTTGAAATCATTTTCTTATTCCATCTTTACTAAGCATTCATTTCTTAGTCAAGGGAGAATTTCTACGGGATTAATGAGCCCAGCCATTATAACTCTGATCCAATCCAGAAATTACCATTACCTGATTTATTATTTGTCATTGACAGATTGTCAGAACGTTTCTATTGTATGTGGGAAGTAGTCCAACTCAAATATGGATCACTTTACTTAATGATTGCAGAACTTTTTTTGCCAGCAAAGCAAAGAGCAGTAGAAATTCTGTTACTCACCATTGTGCAGGTGAGTTGCAAGTATTTTTCGTTTCCTGTGGTTGGACTTCCATGTTATGATCTTTGAAAATTTAATACAAGCACACATAAAAATTTTTAAACAGTACAATAAATACGTCTTTCCTCATGGAAGCAACAGCTGCTTTTCGTTTCTTTCTAGAGATATGCAAAGCAAATATAAGCATAATCATATCAACTTATCTCCATAGCTTCCTTTTCCCTTTTACACGAACAGCAACATCAATGTACCTATTATGCACCTTGCTTTTTTCACATAACAGTACACATGTCTCAGAGATTCTTCCATATTAGAACAGATAGCTCTACCTTGTTCTTTTTAATGACTGCATAAAATTCTACTATAAGGATATACCATAATTATTTTAACCAACCCTCTATTGATGTATGTTTTATTGGTATTCTTTTGCTTTTTCACCAATAAGGACTTTCTGATTCAGCTGATCAAGTGTTTGTTTGCCTTTTAAGAGACATCACTAGGAGCTTCCCAAAAAATAAACAACAACAACAAAATCTAAAGCCGTGGCAATGGGAAGGAGCAACTTGTGATTCCAAGTAAGCTTCTGAATGCCTTGGTTTTCCTGGCACATGGTATCTGTGCCCTCTCACCCATTATTACTCATCATGGTACATGGTAAAGGAAGGGGTATTATATTCTTGCCTTTCATCATTTATCAAATGCAAGTTCTGAAACCCTCCTATGGCCCCAGAGTGACCCTAACGCTCCGAATCCAACTGCGTTTAACTGAACTGCTCTCCCAGGCACCCAGCTGACCTCTGGCATGACAATTGTGATTTGTGTACCAAGTGAAAGGCTAGGTAGGACTGAGCTGGGCAGACTTCCAGAACAGTGGCTGTGGGACAGTCATCAAAACAGGTTGGGAATCAGAGTTCGGAAGCAGCCTCTGCCCTCAGAGAACACTGCTCTTCTCTCAAGAGGAGAAGCTAAAGGCTGCCTCCTCACCCACAAAGTGGCTTAGATTTGGAGGCTTTGACATTTTCTTGGGCAGAGGGTTTACACAGCCCCTTGCTAAGTGACATATAAGTTTATATACTTCTCAATAGAGTACACACACTTAACTTATAAGACTCCTACCATGAGTACTTACCAAAAAGAGAAAAAAAAATTCAAGTAATGCAGAGAATGCCCTACACGTCTGCCTGATGAGCATGCTCAGGGCAATGGGGTGTTGTTCCTGAGACCAGCAATACTCGTTGACTGGAATCTTTTGATTGAAAGACCAGGCAAGTGACTGCAAGAGATTGATCCATACCTGGTGGCAGGTATGAGAGGGGTCATAGGGGAAAGTGAGGAATTCATTGAGAATAATTAATGAAGAATTAGAGACTCTGAGAAAATAATTATTAGCATTGATCATATCAAGCGATGCATTTGGAGCTACATTTGGTTTTGTATCTGAGGGATTTGCAGGGTTCCTGTTGACTGCATATGAATATCACCCTTAGAAACTGACTTCTGGACTTAAGGCATGTTAGATTGAGCCCCACTGCATTTCATCTGAACTTGCCTGAAACTTATAGTGAAGTTGCATACCAAAATTCGCTAAATAGCAGGGCAGAATTCAATCCCAGCTGTCAGCAAGGCCTAAACACATAGCCAGTACCTTTTACTGCATCCTTGTTTATGACCTTATCATCTATATAACTGGGAGAATGAGATGGCTTTGGATGACTAATAGGCTGGCTTGCCCAAGACTAAGATATTCCCCAGGACTTTGAGTTTAAAAACCAAGATAGACCCAGGCAAACTGATGGTGTGTTAACTGTTTTGGGTTTTGAAAGGCACCAAGACATACTATGTAACCATTAATTTTTCTATTCTGAATCCTTCATCTGATATTCTGTGACTGGATCTTGTCCTGAGTTATAGGCACATATATAAAGTGTTGAAGGTTAAATGGTGCCTTCAGATAAGTAAAGCCTGTTAGATATAAGGTAAGTCCATTTGTAATGGGCTTTGAGCTCTTGGAGTCTTTATTCAAGTCTTAGACTCTATTAATAACATGACTTCAACAATATAAGTAATCACTGGCTGATTTATGTACTTTATAAATGTATTTTCACTATTTGCTGGATATTATGAATTGTAACAAGGTGAGTGAAGCCAGTGATAGAGAGTTGTGTTGCAAAAGTTTTCCCCATTAGAGGAGAAATTGAAGCAAAATGAGTGATGGTAGTCGTGGGAGGCTGAGGCAGGAGGATTACAAGTTCAAGGCTAGCCTGGGCAACTTAGTGACACCCTGTCTCAAAATAGAAAATAAAAAGGGCTGGATTTACAGCTCAGTGGTATAGTGCCCCTCCATTTAATCCCTAGTACAGGGTGGATAGAGAGGAAGAAATAAAGAGGGAGAGAAAGCATTGAGTGATGATGGGAGGTTCTCCAAAGAAGTTATATAAATGGCCAATAAGCAATGAAAGATGTTCAATACCAATAGCCAGGGAAATGCAAACAAAAACCATGAGATACCACGTCACATTCTCTAGGATGACAATAATAATAATTAGTAATAACAAGAACAATAGGCAGATGATAACAAGTGAGGATGTGGAGAAACTGGGACCCTTATGCATTGCTGATGTGATAATAAAATGATGCAACTGCTTTGGGAAACATCCCAGCACTTCCTTAAATGGTTAAACATAGTTTATGCTCCTTCCTATCAGGCTCTCTATCTTGAGGCATAATTCAAGAGATAAGAGTTAATTGGTATTGCTGAAGGTATGTGAAAAAAATTATAGAAGTTTTTTTTTAAATCACTAAAATTAAAAAACAAAAGGTAGCTCTCTAAAACCATCTAAGCTCCTCTTTTCACTTATTGAGGATGACTTTTCCACAAATAATGCCAAGTTCATGACAATTTTATTCTGTTTCAAAAGTGTGTAAAAATTATTGTATCCATAAGCATCAAATGGACAGCATGTATAACAGCTATAAGCATGCACTGTGGGGCCAGACCCTCTGGGTTTAAATCTTGGCTCTGTTGTTTACTTAGTCATTTTGTGCATCATTTATTCTTCTATAAAATGGAATAGCAACATTACATGTTTAACAGCTGCTAAATTTGATGGTTAAATTAGTTAATATATGAAAGCATTTACAATAGTGTCAAATGTTGTGTGTGTGAGCTTCATTGTTTCGACTTAGTCAACTAAGCGAGGGACCTAAAATAACAAGTTAATCTTAATAACTCAACATCACTTGGTTGTACCACCTTGGGAATTTGTAATTATAAAAGAACCCAAGCATTAGACCACAGATGAGTTAAGTTGGTACTTTCTCAGCAGAATTCTTAAAAATGGTATCCATGCCAAGTAGATTAAGAAATGGAATGTATAATTAAGACTATGTTTGAGAACAGATTTTTAGACAGAGAAAAGTTTACAGAATCCCATGGATTTTTCCCCCTAATTTATTTGAAAAGAACACCATGTGCCAGTTTGAGAGATTCTCATCCATCTGTCATTTTGGGGGATGTTTGTCTCTTGTGTGAATCCAATACCCAAGTAGTGGGCTTATCCTGGGACAAATGAGTTAAAATAATTGCCTTTCAGTAAAATAGACTTTTATGGTTTACATGTAATGATATCACAATTCCTGTTACAAACAAGTATTTTTTGGAGGGATACAAGTACACACATATTCAACTTACTGGCATTTTATTTTAGGTTCTGCTCAAAAACATCTCAACTTGACTGACTCATCTTCATGTGGACAAAAATTTCACATACCAGTATGAACAGAAAAGTGGGAGGAGGTATGGAAAGCGTTTCGTAATTGATTTAGACGGGAGTACCAGAATTTTGTTTTAGCTAGGGTCCTCCTTGCACTTCTACAAGAGCTTGCACCTCTCTTCAACTTGGTCTATAAAGTTTACTCACACTATGGGGTTCAGCAGTTGTTTGTGCTGCAAGTTTGAAATAATACCATTCTTTTCAAATACTTAAAAATACGGAAATAATTTTGGTTCACAGCTCAAAATATGTGAGTGTGGCCAATTTCTTCCAGAAAGAAAAAATATATATTCTATGTTCTCATTCCAAACTTTGAAATTCTGGCTGTCCTTCTGAAAGGACCTTACAAATAAAATTGCAAGGAATGCAGGTGTAGCAAGAACGGAGATAACAGCCCGCCCAAGAGTTCCCATTGTGCCATTCCATAGACTTGAGGCAGTACTTGATGATGAAGTGTGTGAGCCACTACACTGCTAACCAATACCTGAATGCCCTGAAGGGAGCATGGTGGGCCGCATCCGGGCCCTGGCTGGAACTGAAATATGTTACTGTTTCAGGCCACTCGGAGGTGGCAGGTGCAGAGAAGCAGAGAACAGAGACCTGACCGAACCCAGTTGAGCCCCTTTATACATGAGGCAAGGCAAAGCTGGGTAAGTTAAACACTCAGAGCTGTTTGCTTCTTCTGTAAGATGGAGAGAGTGATATTCCATTGTATTTGCAATGGTGTAGATCAGTTATCCATAGCTGCATTAAATGCAGTGGTCTTCAACAAGGCACATTTATGATCTTGATGTTTCTATAGGTCAGTATTCCAGGCATGGTTTAGCTGGGTGCTGTTGCCTCTGGGTGCGATCAAAGCTGCAATCAAGGTGTCAGGCGGGTTCAAGGATCAGATGTTTCACCTTAGTGACTCTGTCCTGCGTGTGATTGCTCATCTTCAGGTTTGACGAAGGGAGGATTTGCTTCCAAGCTTGCTCTGTGGCTGTTGGCAGGCCTGAGGCCATGGTTAGCTACTGGTTGGAGATACCAATTCCTTCCCAGGTGGACCTCTTCCTAGGGCAGCTCAGAGTGTGGCAGAGGGAGCCAGAGATAGCAGGGGAGAGTGAGGTTGATGGCAGTCAGCCTTTTTGTAACCTAATCTTGGAAGGGACATTCCATCAGTTTTGATGTATTGTTAGTCCTCAGAAGTCTGTCATTAGTCCAGCCCATTCCTAAGGCGACACAACAGGAGAGGGGACAACGTGCAACACCTCAGAGGCTAACACATAAGGAAGTACAGGCCTTTCCTAACCTCTGGCATCAATCCCAGAAAGGAGTTCTTGGGATTAGTTTCAGGCAGCAGTCACCTTTACCAAAAGATTAAGAAGCAGCTGAATTTGACACCTATATAGTTCCACCCTTGAATTTGTCCTGTATTGGGTAAACTCAGTTAATTGACTGCTTGCTAAGATTTTTGCAATGTCAGACTAAGCTTTGTAGAATAATAAAGATTAGTTTACAGATGGATCATGTAGACACTACATTGTAAATAGCAATATTCTTCCACTCTTCAGAAGTTATTATTCTGCAAAGAAGTTGCTCATGTCACTGATGAACACATGAAGTTAGCACTGAAGCTAAAATGTTCACTAAAGAATTCACAGCCAACCTGTGGTTATAGATACATTCTTTAACCTGGTAAACATCAAGAAAAACATTTTGTGAGATTCAGTTGGCTATTTCATGGAATTTACAGTGGAGAATATGAATATTAGATACTTGAAAATCATGACCTCCTGATGGAAAATATAGACATCAGTTTGCCATGTTTGCACCAGATATGTCAGAAAGTTAAAGGTAACAATAATTGGAGACAGCTCCTGAGTATGGTGGTGCTAAGAAATATGGCCAGGGAGCTTCCAGGTGTAGGGGAGGGGATAAAAATTAAAAAACAAAATTTTTTCCTCTACCTCTTGGCTGGGGACTAACAAAAGACAAATTAATAAGCTAAATAAATAAGTTAAAAGGCTTATTTTACATGCAAATGGGTAGGGAGGCTTTACAGAAAAGAAACCCCCAAAGCAGTTAGGCCTGAGAATGTCTAAGTCATTTTTACCAAGGGCTGATAAATTGTGGAGGTGTGAAAACACAAAGGAAAAGAGGTTTGGGCTTTTAGGGCTGGTAATTTTTAGGAGGGTAAATATGTGGGGGAAACTCATGGAAGACAAAGGAAGGTTACTTCAATAAGGCTTGTTAGACACTTTTGGGTGCTGATTTTTTTGTCTCCTGTGACATGGGTTGCTCTCCTCTCTCCCCAAGACAAGGGGCAGAAGGAACCTCTACAGACAAAGTTGTGTTACCTTTACAGAAAGAGAAATGTGACCCACTTTAAGGCAGAAAGAGGGAGGGCAGAGGGTCCCTTTGAAGCCAACTGGAAGCTACTTCCACGATAAACTAAAAGTGTCACCAAATTTATATGTTTTTGACTGTCTTCCAATTTGGGGGAGGATTCAAGACATTTCTATTTTATCTCTTTAAAAATGTGAAATAAGTGAGAGTCTATAATAAAGTTTCCCATTAACTTTGAAACCCCAAACTGTTGGCCATGAAAAGGCAACTCTAGATTAGCATGCGGTTCAGTTCCCTTCTGTAGATTTATTGAGTGCTGCTCAACACCATGCTGGAAACTTCACACATATCTCTTTATGCAGTTCACGGTGGTCCAAGAATGTAGTGATTATGTGTTAGTCCTAACAGAGGCCACCCAACTCTAATTATCCTAGTCAAAATAAAGGGTTACATTTACCAGGTGGCTATTGGAATAACTCACAGAACCACAGGAGCCCTAGGAAGTAGGGTATTTCTCGAAAACTTGCAGGAACCAGAAATTAACTAATTTATGAGTTGGGGATCTCACTATGTTGGCCCTGTTTGGTCTGGAACTCCTGGGCTCTAGCGATCCTCCAGCCTCAGCCTCCTGATTAGATGGGACCACAGGCCTACACCACCACACCTGACAGGGACCAGGATTTGGACACTACTAGATTTCTCCTCACTAGTCATTCTTTATGACTTGTACACATAGGAGTGACCACCAGCATCTCTGGTTTTATACACAGTATTGACACTTCCTAACTAAGGGAAAGGGCTCCTTTCACAGCTCCAACAGAAAAATCCAGGAAAAGCACTCAAAGTGGACATGCAGCTGCCCGGGGCTATGCTCAGCCTGCAGCACCCACCCCTAAGGAACAGAAGAAGGGACCAAAAAATATGCCTCCAAGCCTAGGATTCTTTTGGTATATCCTTATACATTTGTTAATAGACTGGCCCACCCTCATATCCTCACTCAGAATGCTGATAAAAGACAGTTTGAGGCTGACCACTTGTAGAAGTAACTCAGCCCCACTATTCTACCTGCCTCTGATTCCACTCTCTGGGTTACTTTTTCTCATTGTGTGGTGCGAATTATGTTTGTAAGGAAAAAAGGACCTAGCAGCTCAGGAGGTGGAGGTAGGAGGACTGTGAGTTCAAAAGTCAGCCTCAGGGCTGGGCTGGGGCTCAGTGGTGCAGCGATTGCCCAACAGGCGTGAGGCACTGGATTTGATCCTCAGCACCAAATAAAATTAAAATAAAGGTCCACCTACAACTAAAAAATAAATGTTTACAAAAAAGCCAACCTCAGCAACTTAGTGAGGCACTAAGCCACTCAGTGAGACCCTGTCTCTAAATAAAACACACAGAAAAAGGGCTGGGGATGTGGCTCAGTGGTTGAGTGCCCTTGGGTTCAATTCCCAGTACCAAAAAAAGGAAATATAATTTTATTATTTTATTAATCAATAAAGTTTAACAAAGTAACTGAGTATCAGACAATACCCCCAAACCCATAGCATTGCTCCAAAATAAGAATGATAGTAGTAGTGTATGAAATCCATTTATAATTCCTAGGAGTTACTTGAATGTGAGTATGAGACCTAAGAAAACTGAAGAAAGAGAGAGACCCTGTGACAGAGAGGAAATTTAATCTCTGTATCAGTTCTTCCCAAATTCCATATTTAATTTATTTATTTACTTATTTCACTTTCAGAAACCCTACACAATTTTAGGGAGCAGGGAAGGGGCTTAATAAAATAATTTGATAATTCTTCTGGAAGAGAAAACAGGCAAAAAATAGTTTCAGATTTTAAAACCGAGCTGCTTCTCACATGGGTTCCATGTTAAGTAGTGGTAAGGATTTGGTAGTGTGACTCAATGATTGTTAGTGGTGGCCTCTGCCAGCTACATTACATAATAGAGGAAGCACCACAAACCAATAGAATGACTAATTATTAGAATAAGGAGAGTGGCGTGGCAATATTTTTTAAACATTGGCTGATTTCTACACCTAATGTTTTCATATCCTGTACTCTTCACCATTCAACCAAGACCATTCTGACTCAGGATTGAAAATAGAAACTATAATCGAAGTCTTCTGATTTTGGTGTCCAAAAGGTAGAAGCCCTTAAAGAAAGAACTCAGAGCCAGGCATGGTGGTACACACCTGTAATACCAGCGGCTCAGGAGGCTGGGGCAGGAGGATCAAAAGTTCAAAGCCAGCATCAGCAACTTAGGGAGGCCCTAAGCAAGACCCTGTCTCTAAATAAAATACAAAAAAGGGCAAAGGATTGAGGATGTGGCTCAGTGGTTAAGCGCCCATGGACTCAATCTCTGGTGTACACACACACACACACACACACAAAAGAGAGAGAGAGAGAGAGAGAGAGAGAGAAGAAAAGAAAGAGCTCAGACTAAACAAAACATTGAGAGAAAAAGCAAGCCAGCCTAATAAAAAGCCCTCCACTAAAATGAGAGATAAGTGACCTTGTGGAGGAATTCCAGGGTGAGATTCAGGAATGTGTGTTTTACAAGCATTCCAGGGGATTTCTGTGTGTGCTGAAGTTGGAGAACCAGTGGGCTGGCTTGGGGTCTCCCCACCTGGCTGCACAGCAGAATCACCTGAGGGAGTAACATGTTCTGCTGCAGGCCCCTCCACCCCCAGCAGACATCTCTAGAATGGTATGGTGGAAGGAAGTCCAGACAGCAGATTTCTATTTTAAAGCTTCCCAGATGATGGCAGTGACAAGTCAAATCTAAGTATTGTGGGTCTGTTTCCTTTCCCATAATTCTATTAGATTTTGAATTTTTAGAATACATCCAAGATTATCTCGTCAACATACACATTTCTTCTCTTTGTACTTATTTTATATATTTACTATAAAACATGAGAAGGCATGGATGAGTTGGAGGACCTATATCTAAGGCAGAGTGTTATCTCTGGACAACATGGGTATCATCAGGGAGCTTGTTAGAAATGCAGATGGTGTAGCCCACTTTCCACCTGCTGGATGAGAAACTTGGTTGGTCAGGAACAGACAGCAATCTTTAATTTCCACAAGCCCTCCATCCAGGCCATTTGATCCTGCCAAACGTTTGAGAATCAATGATTCTCTTAAAGATAAGTTTACAGGAAACAATAAATGTTGGTGAGGATGTGCTGAGAAAGGTACACTCATATATTGCAACCACTTTGGAAAGCAGTATGGAGATTCCTCAGAAAATTGTGAATGGAGCCACCATTTGACCCAGCTATCCCACTCTTTGGGTTTTACCCAAAAGACTTAAAATCAGCATACATAGTGACACAGTCACATTAATGTTTATAGCAGCTCAATTCACAATAGCTAGACTATGGAACCAACCTAGGTGTTCCTCAATAGATAAATGGATAAAGAAAATATGGTATATATACTCAATGGAATATTACTCAGCTTTAAAGAAGAATAAAATTATGGCATTTGCCAGTAAATGGTTGGAGTTGGAGAATATCATGCTAAGCGAAATAAGCCAATCCCACAAAACCAAAGGCCAAATATTTTCTCTAATATGCAGATGCTAATTCACAATAAGGTGGGGAGCATTAAGGAAGAATAGCATTACCTTAGATTAGGTAGAGGGAAGTGATGGGAGGGGAATGGAGGGGATGTGGGGATAGGAAAGATAGTAGAATGACATTATTACTGTATGTATGATTCTGCAACATGTACACTCAGAAAAATGAGAAATTATATCCTATCTATGTATGATATATCAAAGTGCATAAATGCATTCTATTGTCATATATAACTAATTAAAATTTTTTTAAAAAAATGAATATGCCTAATACCTAGGACCTCCCCACCATCACTAGATTTTGATTTAATTAGGCAGGTATGTGGTTCCTTATATGATTGTAATATACAACATGATGATTGTGGATGATTTTTAGTATTTGATGACTGAAAATATTATTATAAAGATCTACTGACTTCAATAACATTTTAAGTGAATATCAATTGAACTATTACTTATTCAGAAAATATACAGGATTCCTATAAACTCTCTTATAATATTTTTAGGAGGCCAAAGTCTCACTAGTTATGGACCATTTATTTTTATCTAAGAGAGGGACAGAGAGATTATATTGGTTTTCTACTGCTCATCTTTTTAAGATGTGATTGCCTAAATTTATAAAATCCCTCCAAAAGGTTTGGAACCCACTCATAAACTAAATTATGCTCTTTATAGAGCATTCCGATTCTTTGCAAATTAACTGTCTGCTTACAATATCTATGACATTCCCTAATAATGATAATATAGATTTATTTTTTCACATTTCTCAGGTTCTCATGCAACAATGTTTGAGAACCTCTGGGGCTTCAAAGAATTCCCTCCTGTCCAGAGCAGAATTGTTTGTCTAAATGAAAAATCAATAAAAGGAAAATAAAGCACTTACTATATAGACCCATATCTTTTCATAATTAAAGACACATCTGTTTAATTATAACTTTGATTTGTTTTTCCATATTTTTTTATTTTATTATAATTATTATTTATTTATTTATTTTGATACTGGGGATTGAACCCAGGGACACTTAACTATCAGCCACATCCCTGCCCCTTTTAACATTTCATTTAGAGACAGGGTCTCACTAGTTGCTGAAGCTGGCTTTGAACTTCCAATCCTCCTTCCTCAGCCTCACGAGTCTCTGGGATTTCAGGCATGTGCCACCACACACAGCTCCTTCCTACATTTCTTTAAAATATGATTCTTAAAGTTCAGCTAAGTTTAAACTTAAAACTTAAATTGGATATTTCCATAACTTAAACAAAGTAACAGTTAAATAATTTAAGTTAATGATCTAAATTTGGTTATTTCTCTGATTTAATCTTTTAAACAACATGGATTAAGTTTTCTGCCACTTTGCTAAACATATTTTAAAAGAATCTGTTGAAGGATGAAAAATTCAGTCAATTAATTAACTGAACTAATTGGTTTGCTTGTAATTGTTGTTTTCATTGAGATCCGTTGAAATTTGGAGAGCATTTCCATAAATGCCCTAATAGTTTCTATTTTGTGGAATGTAAGAGTACACTAATAAGTAGATTTCCTTTTAAACAAATATAAGGAATAGTTGAAAACTTTGCACAGCATTCCACCTAAAAAATAGCAGAAAGGTTTTCCTTTGGCTGGGAGTGAAGACATTTCCCTCTGGGCAAACTTTGGTTACAGGGTCATTGTTGCAAGTGTCATCTCCAGTTGTCACTAGTTTTTCTCTTTCGACTTTACCTGTCTTTAGTGATAGGCTAGGGTACTTCAAAAAGGAGACCCAGGGAACATCATGGTGGGATGATACTTCATGATACTTCATGAAGCCAGAAGACAGCTCAGGCAGTGTTAGCCATCAGTAAATAGGGGGCTCCTATCTAGTTTCCTTTTATCCTTAAAAACTCAAGTTAAATATCACCACCCATAGCATCTCCTGTCAGTAGCAGTCATTGTTCCAACTTTTTTTGTTTTGCACTTTCCCTATTACTCTGAATATCCATTCATTCCAGCATTTAAGACATTTCCTTGAGCTGAGTGCATTGGCGCATGCCTGTAATCCCAGCAGCTCTGAGGCAGGAGCATTGTGAGTTCAAAGCCAGCCCTAGCAATTTAGTGAGGACCTAAGCAACTTAGTAAGATACTATCTCAAAATGAAAAATAAAAATCAAAAAAGGACTGGGGATGTGGTTTAATGGTTGAGTGCCCCTGGGTTCAATCCCTAGTACCAAAACAAAAACAAACAAACAAACAAAAAAGACATTTCTTTGGAATTATTTGTTTATATGTCTATCTCCTTCACCAAACCATTAACACCTCAGAACAATGATTTCTAGTCTTGGACCTGAGAAGTGTCCCAAGTTATAATGAGGACCAGTCTTATGGCTAACACACTCTGATGGGCATGAAGAGAACGTGCAAAATCACACTGTTGCATGATTGTCTGTGGCATGTCTTCTATTACAACCTTTCCTGCTCTTCTGTTGTCTCCTAAAATCAGCAATATAGATACTTATAATTTTCTGAGCATGCCATATTATTTCTTTCATCTCTCTGCCTTTCAATTTTTAAATTTCCACACCATGCACTTTGGAGAGGGAAGGGCTAGCAAACCTGTTTTTAGTCTCAGTTCATGTATCCTCTTCTTCAAGAAAATCATGACATCAGTCTCCATTCTCCCTTCTCCTGAAATGGAACTGGATGTCCTTCCATACTGCTCCCACAGTGTCCTTTCTTGTAGCTGACTGGCCAGTTTAATCTGTACTCTCCATTTCTTCTAGAAAATAAAAAGAAAGAAAGAAAAGAAAAAGAAATCATGAAGGTCCACAACAAATTGAATGTCCTTCAACAGCAAGATGCACTGTAAAGTCTACACCCTTCAGCACCTAAGTGGGATGCTTGCTGACATCCATTGCTTGTTCTTTAACTTATGTATGCCCCACTACTTGTTAGTGTAGTAAGGAACTGAATTAGATGTAACTTAAATGAATAATATGTGAGTGGTAAAAGAGTTGTATTTTTTATAAAAACAGATAGATGTTTTAGAAAGATAAACTTCTCAAAATTGTACTGTTGGATTAGTCACAGGCATGACAACAAAGATGGAATAAGGAAAGTAGTGATCTTGAAGGAATCAAGATAGTTGTTTCTCTGATTGTTTCTTAAGTGCCCTTAATGTCTAACTTTTTAAAATCCCCAGCTGGAAAATGGTTAAAGCTAGCTAATGAAAGTGGATTGTGGAACTCCCATCAGTAGACCCATACCATGATAGAAGCCATATCAAAATATTAGTAAAGTATATATGTGATATGTCAAAATAAAATGTCTAAGGCTTGCATTTATCATTTTTACCTTTGCCAATTATCCATTATATTAAAATTACGAGGTTAGGGGGAGTCTGTTTCCTTCAAATAGATTGTGAGTTTCTTGAAGACAGGGACAATGGCTTGCTCTTATTTGTTACATAATGCTTGTGCTGAGAGGACTTTCACTAAGTGCATTCTTACCCAGTGGAATGCTGCACTTTTTGTAACAGGGAGTTTCAACATTTAGGTCTCTTTTAGCATTTAAGCATTACAGCCACTAGGGGGGAATATAGTTGCATTCCTTTGTGATGACCATCCAGGGGAGGTTCTTCCTTGCTGGATCCACGAAAATGGGATGAGACCTTCTAAAAGGCTTAGGAACCTGTGTCATAGATATCTCACCAACAGTAACATTCTTTATATATGTTTCCTCTGTTGGCCAATTCCAACTCCTCTAAACAATAAAAGGATCAACTGGTAAGCACCACCTTATTAACATACTCAAGCCCAACCAGTTTCTGGAAAGAAGAAATAAGGAGAAAGACCAGCCCTCATGTGAGTGTTGTGAGTAATATCAAGGATTATATATATTGGTATAATGTAGTCTACCGTGTTTTACAGGAGAGTCTTGGAGGAAACATTAATGAGGAAGCTATGGAGAATGTGTCCATTTGAATGAACAAACCTTGACCCTTCCTCCCATTTCCTGAATGAATCTTCTCCACTTCTTGTGTGCCAGAGTCATAAACTCCCTAAATTAGGCTTCTCTAGTTGCTCATATCTGTTCAGCAGGAAGGCTTTCTCATAGGATCAAGAAGACAGATGAAAAAGAATTCAAGACATTGCCTTTAGGAAGAAAGACCCTAGGAAAGTAAGGTTTTTATTTATTTATTTTTCAACTTTTTAGTAAGTTGCCATGCTGAATTATGACTAAACTGTGACACTAAAGGGTCATAAAGAACACAGCTCAAATACAAGACGGCTAAGTCCTCCAATTTCACATGCCTTTGGAACAGTTTTTTAAAAAGAAAGAAAAAGTTTTTCCAAAGTATTATTTGAAAACTAACTAAATTGAAAACAAGATAAACATTCTGGTTTACAGTTATCATGGGGTCTTGAAATAATTAACCTAGAAGATGAGTAATTCAGTGGTCATAGCATTTGGGGAGTCTGCTGACCTGGGTTTGAGTTTCGGCCCTGCCTAGCCTAACTAGTGATCTGGTCAAATTATCTTCCTTCCCAGAACACAAGTTTTACATTGGATCTAAAAATCTTTCCCAGGTCATAATAATTATGTATTTCTTTTCCAGGAAGTAGCCCTTAGGGATTTACCCTTAACTTCTTTCTGTTTCAAGAATACAGCTCTTTTTTTTTTTTTAAGATGCAATATGAACTAAAACACAGTAATCATTCAAATTGCATGGTTTCTCAATCTACACTTAACTTACCTTCTCTTTAGGACAGAACTTGACAAGGTCCAGGATATGATTGGAACTAATACAAAAGGATTTTCCAGTGAAATAAAAACAGGATATTGCTGTTTAAACTTCAGATAAATTCAAAATGATCTAGTTTGTGTGCAGCACAGAAACTCAAAATCGGCATTTGCCTCCTAGATGCTTGCATTTGAAGGGAGTGGTTGCAGTTTACTCAAAATGAATAAAATAAGTAAGCTGACATCTCAAGACTATAGACATGCAGGGTGCCTTTTAAGATTTTTGACTCAAATTTATTTTTTTCCACCTTCCCATGGAGAAACGAAGTCAGTGAATACTCAGATCTTCAGATGCTGTCTGGAAAATTGGCAGTATTCAGAAATACAATTAGGTATAAAGGGAAATTTCCATCTTTCATTTCCTTAGAATATAACTTCTCCAGTTCTTTCACAGAAAGCAGATCAGAGTTAGAATGATTGTGACTCTTGTGTGTCTTCTTGGTTCTTTTTTTTTAATATTTTTTTTTTTTTTTAGTTTTTGGCAGACACAACATCTTTGTTTGTATGTGGTGCTGAGGATCGAACCCAGGCAGCCCTCATGCCAGGCGAGCGCGCTACTGCTTGAGCCACATCCCCAGCCCTCCTTGGTTCTTTTGAGGGCACTGTCATATTAATCTATTCGTGGCACCATGCAAGGAGTTAAGTATGAAACTAAGCGACTGCTCCCTTGGGGCAGTTTCTCTTCCTCCCCTCTGCTCCTACCTGACATTTGGGTCTTTTCAGAGTTGCTTCTCACTGATCTCTGAAAAAACCTTGGGGCCAGGAGCCTTCTCACTTTGTGCCTTTTTCTCCTTTACGGAGCCCATCCTAGTTGGGGGATGTACTGAAACAAGTCTCTGAACTACCACTGGCTATTGCCTGGAGCTGGACTAGTTTACCTAAATTTGTGAGTCGGGGTTGTGCCTCTGCTGGCCAGTCCGTACTGTCAGGATAGTATTGTGAGCTTAAATGGAATAAATGTATGTAAACCCCTTAGCATGGTGCCTGGTGCATAGTGCACAAGTGATTCTTGAACCTCACGATTTTCTAATCATCTTGCTTGGTGCAACTGGTGTACAAAGTCTGCACGGTGGGGGCTGACAGCCTGGTTTGAATCCTCTCGCTTGGAATATAATCTTGGCAAAATATGAACGTTTCGATTGACTCATTTGTACAATAGAGAGAAAGTAGGACTTGCTGCCTAGGGCAGGGCCAGGATGGGGAAGGGTTCGGGGTTGGGGGGACTTGAGCACTACAGCAAAGCTCAGGGGAATGCCGAGTAAGGATCTCTCAATCTATAACGACTTTTAAGTGATGTATGTGAAGACAAATTGCACCTCAGGGCCCTGTGAGGACCGTGCCGGCGTGCCTCCCTGAGACTTCAAGCATCTCTGCCCTTATCCGAATAAATTCTTGGGTCCAGAAGGCCTGGATGGAGCCAGAGGTGGAGGACGCCCTGGAACCCTCTAGGTGTGCTGGGGGCGAGGACGAACTTGACCCGGGGTTGCGCGCGGGGAGTGCCAATCTACAGCTCGGATTGCAACATCTTGCCTCGGACCTGGGCTGGCAGAGCGCGCGCCCGCGAGTAGGGGGCCGGGCCCGGGACCCCGCCCAGGCAGCTAGCCGGGTCCCCGGGGCTGGGCGCTGCTGGCGGAGCCGACGGGGCGGAGAGGAGGGCGGCGGGAGGAGGAGAAGGGGGCTGGTCAAGGGAAGTGCGACGTGTCTGCGGAGCCTTTTTATACCTCCTTCCCGGGAGTCGAGCAGCCGCCGCCACCATCACCGCCGCCATCCGTGCGACCTTCGGTCTCTGGTCCCAGAACCCGTGCTCCGCCACAGCCAGCCAGAATGTCTGGGGTCAAGAAACAGAGGACGGTAGGCTTCCAGTCTCCTGCCTCCCCGCCCCCTCCTACCGTGCTGCACCCACCCCTGGGCACTGGGGTCCCACCCTACTCGGGAGGAGGCAGCCACCGCAGCGCGGAGGCTCGGGCGCCGGGAAGAGGAGGAGGAAGAGAAAGGCGCGGAGGAGGAAAAGCAGGAGGGCGAGGTGGGGTCCGGGATTCCCGGAGCAGTCCTCATCAGGCAGCTCCTTTCCTCGCAGCGCCTCTCAGAACCGCGCTTGTTGGTGATAGCGCCTGAGAGAGACCTCCCGCGTTTGCAGAGTGGGTCTGGATCTAGACAGGACCAAAGATAGGAAATTCCCTTTCTTCCCCTTACAGCGCTCCCAGACCCGCCTTTTCTTCGATGGGACCTCTGCGCAAGCAGAGTGGGTGGTGGGCTGAGGTGACTCCGGTTCTGCCAGGTCTGATCGCTGAGCACACGTCAGCGACAGTCACTGAGGTTTTAACCACGGAACTTTCTTGGAGTGGACTTTAATGACAGACTTTCATAGAAGAAACTGCAATTATCTAGGCTAACTGGAGGAAATTGCACTTATATACAGGCAGGACTTAACCCTCTAGCATACTTCGGTTCCCTGTTGACATTGAGTGACATCTCAAGTTTAGTATTGAGAATTAGCACCTCGATTTGGTGGAGCAAGATAAGGGGACTTTTGGGGGGGCGGGTGTGCAGTTTTCTCCAGAATCAGTCTGAGCTCTTCCTTTTCATTGCAAAATATGAAGGCTTATTAAAGAGAAAAAACGTTCCTTTCCTATATAGTAACACAGACTCTTACAAATTTTGCATCCTTAAAAATAGCAGCAGTTCTGTCAGTTATACCCCAATAAAGGTGGGGAAAATGACAGCAACAATCGTAGACTCTAAGAGTTGGAAGGACAGCTTTTGGGTCACCCCAGATGTGGTCTACAAGCCTTGATTAAAATCCTGCCCAGCAGTCTGGCTGTGGACATTCATCTTTAACCACAACACTGCAAGCCTCAGATGATTGTGGTGACCACTAAATAGGTAGTCCTCTCTCAAAGAGTTAAACGTATGTTTGGCACATTGCAGATGTTTAATAAATGTTTACTATTTTTCTTATACAATGCTGAAATATCTTTGAGGTGTACAGTACTTATGGTGGGCTGGACAGGATGTGAAAAAATTGCAGGGGGAAGGAGAGTAGAGGGACCATGCAGGTACTAGAAGTGTGACTTGAGCAGCAAGGGAAAAGGGTGGGGACTCTATGGCCTCAGGGAACCACACTGGCCCAAGAGGAAAGGTGGCATCAGTTTGGGGTGGGGCAATAGTTGGGGTTCATCTGCCTCTTATAGGAGTGATTTTTAAAGGAAAGAGACTCAGTATCATAATTTTCTTGTAAAATATTAAGTGATGATTACTTGTTTTCCTATTTTATATGATTAATTTCTGTAAGATTCTAAGGGGTGACATCTAAATGACAAGCTGCTGTAGCAATTACTTATTCTATAATGGGGTTTTATTCTTGCCTCCCTGCTTACATCAAGAATGCTTTCTAGTTCCAATGTGGGGCTTCGTCAAGCACTAGTCAGAAAGGGATGAGGGTTCTCTCTTCTTCATGCCTCCAGTTAGCAAAAGCTTGTAGAAGTGGACAGTTGAGGACAGGGGTTTTACAAATCCATCCTGGGGACTCTGCACAGTCACAAGTGAGAAAATTGAGGAATGGGGTTTGGTTTTTCTATTTATACATTTTGAACCTTCTGTTTTTTTGTGGGGGCTGTAGGATTACATTAACACCTGAAATACCTAACTGAAACAGGACTTCTGAATTTTTATTTAACCTAAAAACAGTTACAATCCAGTTACCAATCCAAGTTCCCAAAAAGGGCCAGATGGGTACTATTGGTACTATTTACAGCAAGCCCATGTGCAAATACACATGGAATCTCTCAAACTTTAAATGTTAACTCAGAATGTGTTTTAGCTCAGAGCCACATGCAAGACATGAGTTTCTAGATGAGGAACCAAGACTTTCTAGAGGCCGTTGACCCATACACACTGAAGTTCACCTCAGAAAACTGAGTATTATCTCCAGGGGAGGAGTAACACCAGGGATGTAGACACGATTTAAATTCAGGCCTGTCCAATATCGACACTCCTGTTCCTGCCCCTTCTATACCTCTGTTTCAGGTTGTAACCTGTCTGGCCTATTGTTTCCTCATCTATGAAATGGGACAAGAATGATTTTGATCATTATTATTACACTGTACTGTTGTGGTTTAGCATACCCAGGAAGAAAGCACACATCATTAAAGAAAGAGAGAGAAAGCAAGCAAGCACAGGTTATACTGTTCTGAAGGCTCAGTAAATGACAACCATCCAAATACTTAATACAGGAAAACAAATGCAGAAATATAGACGTGACAATTTGAATCCTTGTTGTGAAAGCTTGAATAGAAGATTGACTATTAGTGTAGACACAACTAAGTAACCCAAATACTGTATTAGCACGTTTTTGGCAACAACTTTGGTCAAGAAAGGCAATCTGCATATAAGTAAATATTGATCTAACTTCCCTCCACCCTTCCTGTCCTTTCAGCTGTTTCCACATCTACCTTAAAATCAATGTTATCCAGTTAATGCTGTTATTCCCAATAATAGACCATCTGTTTGGACTTTACTATAAAGATAAATATAGTTAACATTGAGCTTTACATCTCTTTGAGATAGTTTTCTTTGTCTTTGTCACTTTTCTGTTAATACATGTCACTCCATGGTTTGCGTAGGGTATAATTAGGCTTAACTCCACCATGGAGCCTTTAAGGAATGAGAATCTGAGAAAAGAGTCAATGATGTCAGTCTCAGTCCTAAGAGATTACTGTTTATCTCAAGATCTATCACTAAATAGTAATGGGCATACTTTAGTCTTTGTATTAGGAGAACTCAGAAAGTAAAGATAAATAAGCATCAATGTAATGGTGACTTAATTGACCTTTTAGACCCTGGAAGATCTGTTCATATGACTGTTAGCACAGCATATATGTTCAGCATCTGCCAAAGAGCCTGGCATAGAGTAGGTGTGCAATAAATATTTGTTGAATAAATGGCTACAGAATTCTTAAAGCAGTAAATTAGTTCTCAGGATCTATATTTTTATTACATTTCTCACTCTCCCCTTTTATTGATCAGTTCTTCTGTGCTTGATTATTTTGGGGTATTTGTCATTACTGATGAAAAATTACTTGCAAATATTCTTTTGAGGCTTAGGATGAATTGCCTTTTTTCAGGGAGGATGAGTTACTTGGTGTAGTTCTGCCTTGTGCCTGGCAGCTCTCCTACTCTGGGACCACTTAAATTTAACATTTTTTTTTTATCACCCAGTTGATGTGAATCTGGGTTGTAGTTTTGCACGTAGGACTAAGCTTGTGGATAGGACTTCTCAGGGAGTCCCCTCCCACACCTCACATAGGGTTGACATGCCAAGGCAGCTATCCCTGGGGAGAGGGGTTCCAGAGTGGAATGAGGCTTCATTCTGCTTCCTCTTATTTTCAGGTTTTGGCTCTTAGGAGCCCAGAATAATGTGAGGACCTTTTATTCTCCCTACTTATGTGGATCCGGGGCTTTAATTTCTGTTCCACCCTTACCAGTGAGGCTGTTGAAATCAATTTAAAAAGTCTCTCATGGGCTGGGGTTGTGTGGCTCAGTGGCAGAGCGCTTGCCTCACACAAGTGAGCACTGGGTTCGATCCTCAGCACCACATAAAAACAAACAAAAAAAAGGTATTGTGTCTATGTATGACTGAAGAAAAAAGATTCTTATCAGCAAATATGTCCTGATAAGGAGGAAAGTATCTCCCTGTAAAAATAAATAAATAAAATAAAATAAACACCAGAAAAATAAAGAAAGTATCTCCCTGCTCTAAGTTTCTGCTTTCCCCCAGATTTCAACCTGGCAGTTTCTATTCATCAACTGTTTTCTTTTAGTTCTATTATTTTATATTATAACTAGCATTTTTAGTTTTTGTGTCCTCCCCCTTGTGGAAGGAGGAATCTTGAATGACCTAACCCATCACAGCTAGAAACCAACCTCTTCCTCATCTGAATTCCTATATATCATTAACGTTTCATATCTTACCTGTACTTTACCATATCTGTGTCATTCTTACAAAGGAAGTGCTTTAGTGAACAAATGAACTTGAGTCAGCTAATCAGAAATGTGTAATTCAATCCCTTTCCCTTACAAAGTGCTCCAGAAGTGGGGGTAGTGTGTGTGCTCCCCTTATCTTGGTGGCCTCTGCCTGTTCCACATCCTTGGAGAAGGTCCACATCCTTTGCCCTGTTTGACCTTCAGTATTGATCTAGCCCAGGTGCTTTCTTAACTGAAAGGCCCCTTCCATTTTAGCCACTCTCTCTTTCATTCTCTCCTGGGTATCCTGAGGTTATTGTGTTGCTCCAACAAACTTCTGAGGCTCTGGGAAAATCTTGATGGGTCTGGTTAAGGGCCTTGATATTTCCTCACTACTCTCAGCAGTGTGGGAACGGCTGGCCTCCTGCTTTGACATGCTGGAACACTGAAAATCCCTGGGGGATGCTGAAGTCCACCTAGGTCTCTTCTCCTCTGAGGTCAGAAACACACCCAATGCCCTCACCTTTTGGAGCCCCCAAAGCTATTCGGCTTCCATCTTCCCCAAGCCCAACACTCCTTCTTTCAGATTTACCCTGGCCTCTAAACTCCTTTTGCTGCTCTTCTAACAAAAATTTAATAAAGTTTTCCCGGAAAGCTAATGGGTTTATTGCAAGCCTTGAATTTGTTATACATTTGGTTTTATTTTTCTTTCCTGCTTTTTAAAAAAATATTTATTTTTTAGCTTTAGGTGGACACAATACCTTTATTTTATTTTTATGTGGTGCTGAGGATCGAACCCAGTGCCTCATGCATGCCAGGCGAGTGTGTTACCATTTGAACCATATCCCCAGCCCTTCTTTCCTGCTTTTGATATTCATATATTGTTTTCAGTTTAGAATAAATTGTTGCACGAGATTCAAAAATATTTTAAATCTCTGCAAAAGTACAACTGAATTAGAATTTGAAATATAACTTTCTCTGAGGGCATGTGGTGTGTAAAATGGCTTTCATCATCTGGCTGGTGCCACGTTCATTAAAATCTTATCAGCAACTGTTTCTGTATTTCAAATGTACTCCTGAAGTTGATTTTGCTATAATTGGTATTGTGGAAGCATGACTATAATATAAAGACAGCAAACAATCTGTCTAACATCAAATATAACTTTTGGCAGTAAAACTATATATCCTGTGATCTGTTACAAAGCTTTTCCAAAATATTTACATAAATATATCAAATGCTGCATCATTAATAAAGCTCATTTCTATGCTAGATTAACATTTGCTTTAAACATCTAGTTAACATCTGCTTTACATATTTTGTTACTTTAAAAATCATTATTTTTGTCCACCAAACATCTACATCCAGTCTAATGATATACAATTACCTTTTCTTTAATTTATGCTGACTGGGGGCTTTGAAAATCATTTGCAGACTTTATTTATTGATTTAAATGACTTCCAATAAATAAAATTTGAGATTTTATTCTTACACACCTCATTCATCTACATCCTTTTCTGATTATTATTTTATGGATGATTCACACCTTCCAATTTCCAACAAAATTGGCAATATAAGACAGTAATTATAATTTTTGTCCAGCATTAAAAAACAATGAAATTTTCATCCTCCGATAGTGGTCCCATTCTGGTTTTGTTTTTGTTTTTAATCCCCTGAAGGGTTTGATAATTTTTTCTCTTACAAACTCCTGTCAAAATCCTCACTTAGTATTTGTTTATTCACTAAGTAAATATTTCTTGAATGACCAAACTAGTAGCTCTGTTTGTTTCACGGACTGTATCTACTGAAGCCTTACATTCTTTACCTAAAGATTTCAGTTCATTCAAACTAACTACTCAAAACACAGCATTAACTTTTTCTAAGTGAAGCACCCCACCCACAACCTTTATATTCTATAAACTTTCTGCCCAGTAAGTCTTGCAATGGACTTGAGCCAAAAGCAACAACAACCCCAACTGACTTTTCCTACGTATTTAAATCCTTTTTCTACTAAGTTAGCTTTATTAAATTATTTACTTTTTATTTAGGCTGTCCCTGCTCAAAAGTATGTGTGTATTTTTAAAGAATCCTAGCAGTTCACTTCTGGAAGGAAAATTAAAAGCCCGCTTCTTTAAGCTCTTTATATTATAGCTGACATAGTATTCAACACCTTCAGGAGCTGGGGGTGTTGGTCAGTGATACGGTGCCTGCCTAATGTATGTGAGGCCTGAGTTGGAACCTCAGCACCACAGTGGAGGGCAGGGGTAGACGGGGCGGGGACGCTGTGGCCATCTTCTTAGCTGACTGATTGGTGATGTGAACCTGAACTGAAACTCTTATCACCAAACTATACATCTAGCACTTCTCTATCACATGCCCTTTGAAAACGGCTCTACCATTTCCTACAGCTTTGTTTCTTACTTACCAAGAAACATTTTCTATACAAATATTAAAGACAGGGCCGGGGCTGTAGCTCAGTAGCAGAGCGCTTGCCTTGGAGGTGGGAGTCGCTGGGTTCAATCCTTAGCACCACATAAAAAAGTATACAAATAAAATAAAGGCATGCTGTTCACCTACAACTACAAAAAAAAAAAAAATTTTAATGGTAAAGACAAACTCTCCCTCTCAGGTGGTTTATCAGTGAGTGAGTCACATTATACCCTCAGACTTTGACATTCTGGAGATAGAATGACAGACCAAAGAGCAGCATTTGAAAGATGTAAATTTACAACTTTAAAATATCTTGGGTTGACTGGCCTTTTTCTCTATAGACAGTTCAACCTATGTTCCCCTCACGCACTCCTCTTAAGTCTTCTCAAACTGTTTAATCATCTTATCAGAAAAAGAGATGCCAATAATTATATAATGGGCAATGCAGAGAAAACCATTTTAGGCAAATGCTAGACCAAGTTCAGGTACACACTAAAGCCTCAATTCAGCTTTGTATTATTCCACTGTTTCCTGTTCATGAAGCACCAAGAATCCATTCAGTAATCATGATGTCCTGTCAGGTAAAGCTCTAACTTGCTGACTCTCAGTAGGGGATCTTTTCCTTAATTATATGAATAATTGAGTCACTATTATGACAGTGTTTTGAGTAGTTACTAAAAAATAAGAGAAAAAATTTGCATCCATACCTCAGGTTTTTGGGTTTTTTTTTTTTTTTGGTGTTGGCTATTGATCCCAGAGACACTGAGCTACATCCCCAGTCCTTTTTTATTTTTTATTTTGAGACAGGTCTAAGTTGCTGATGGTCTTGCTAAATTGCTGAGGCTGGCCTCGAGCTTGCAATCCTCCTGCCGCAGCTTCCCAAATTACTGGGATTACCAGTCATCCCTGGGGTTTAAATTAACCATACAGATTTTTAAAAAGGTTAAATAAAACTCAACATTAAAATTCCAACTGAGGGATTTATATAAATATAAATATGTAAATATATTTATATAAATATAAATATATAAATATATGAATTTATATATTCATATAATTAAGGAAAAGATCCCCTATACAAAAACCAGGAGTTTTGCTTTTTAGAGCATATTTTGTTAGAAGTGTCCCACTCTGTTGTGATCTCTCTATTGCCTACATTTATTGAGCACTTATGCATCTGGCACCAGGCAAGGTCTTCCTGTGCATTAACTCATTTGGTTTTCACCACCTCATGAAACAAGCCTACAAGCAAATAGTCTGAAGGGAGCTCATTTAATTGAGATGAGCCTTTTGAGAGTTACCCAAAGGAGAAGCTAAAATCTTCCGAGCTTCTCTGTGGTTAAGCAGTTGTTTATTTCGTCAAGGGAATGAAACATCAGGCCATCAGCTGGATTAGGTAACTCATAACGTAGTGCTGCTTCATTTGAATAATATTTTGGCAGCTATCTACCGCTAATATCTCAGATAATAATAATTTAATTTAGAGACTTTCCTTAGTATGTTTTAAGAAAGAGTAAATGGCATAGATTAGCAAACACACATTATCCCCACTATCACGCATGTTTTTTCTTTCTTTATGGTGATGTGAGGTAGAAAATAAATTTTATTTGTTCTCAGACTCAGCAAGTATGGGTAATGATTTTATTTTACTGCCATTTCAGTGTTCAGTAAATGTGAACAGATTGTTTCCACCAAGGCTGCTGATATTTGAGCCAAGTTGTAAGTATGATTTGTAGATGATAAAAGGAAACTGGGCCACCCATAAAATAAAAATTTGACCAAACTGCAGTTCAGGATTAAGGATGTTGTCAACCAGATACTGCTTCCATTTCGTTGGAAATCAATGAGGAGTGCCTAGAAATTGTGAAACTGCAAAAGGGATCTTTCAGGATGTTTGGGAGAGAGATGGGGAGAGTTGCTTTATTCTCTCAGAAGTCAAGGAAGTCCAAGTTTCTCAGCAATCCTGATTCAGCATCTCAGTAATAGGTACTAGAAAGGTCTGGATCCCTATACCCAGGAGATTGTTGTCCATGTTGAAGAGGGCAGCGTTGGCTGGATGTAATGCTAGAGAAGGGCTACATTATTTGAATGAAAAGAATCGTAGTTACTGCACAGAGATCGAACCACATGCTCTGTGTCTTCACAGTGGGACACAAAATGCTGTCAAGGGTACGTCTTCTTATTACAGCCACATTCTGTGAATGGCAAAATATGGGAACACCTGGTTTCTCTCATTTTCTTCTCAGTGTTGAGATTTTGATTGAAAAAGTCTTATAAACATCCCTCACATCATTAATTTTTATGATTCCAGAAAGCACCGTGGGTAACTAGGTTTTTCCAATAAGGGAAGCGAATGAGCTATTACCCAAGAACTTTCCATATATTATCCCATCTCATCTTAGGATAACATATGGAGTAGTTAGTGCACATGCCCCTGTTTACCTTAGGATGTGCAATTGTGAGTATCCCTTTTCAATGACTCCCCCAACCCAGTTCATGTAATAGATTCTATGACTCTGAGAATGAAGAATAGTTTGATTATGTAAACATGTATTTTAATTTCGTCCTTGAGGATGCAGATTCAAGCAGTGAAGAAATTAAAAAGATGCTGCGATTGCTTTGAAAGTGATTTTCCTAAGGGCCTCTTTGAAATGTTATGTAACTTTTTAGAAGATGTGGATTTTAGCAAATGCTGCTAAAAGGCAATAAATGTTAGCTTGGATGAGGCTCTGTGGCCAGTTTTAGGAATAGGAGTCCCTTGGAATCAAACCCAACGTTTCACCTTAGTAATACAAGGCTTCAGTGTTCTAATGGCTGAGTGCATGTGCTCAAGAATAAGTGTTCTTAGAAATAGTTGCAGAGACTTACATGTAACTCTAGACATTGCCTTGTTCATTATGTGAGCTCTGCACAGTCAGGCATTCATGAGTTACAAGTTCCCAAAACACCACAAGCTATGGGCCTGTTCTCTGGACCTAGGAGAGGTTTCACTGGCATTTCCACAACTCAGCACAGAATTTCACTCTTTCATGGCTCAAGAAGCCTGTGTCATATACACAGCCTCATTGCCAGTATTAAGAAGATACACAGAGGTGACACAGAACAGTCCCCAGTGGAACTCAGGGAGGGGGAGGGGGAGAGGGGCCACTATGACCTGTGTTGAACACAGTAATTTTGTGTGGTATTACCAAGAGGGTAATTGCTACCTCCCTGTATTACAGCAGGATTTCTCTGGTTGTGCATAATCCTTTATTTCATTATATTCATCAAGGCTTATTCATACAATTTATTCATTACCATAGAAGCTCTCTATAATGACTAATTATAAGTATTACAAAATCCTAGATGGGAACATTAAAGAGATGAAATAAATTCCCTGCAGTCTTCTTGTAAGCCAATATAATAGTAGAGACAACCCAAGTTTGCCAAGTTCAATGGCCTACTCCAGTGTTTTGTCTCAAAACAGAAAGAAGCTCAGAGATCCCCGAATGGCATGGGAATGAAGGGTTTCTTATCAAGATTGCACCAAGTTGATTGTGTGCTGTGAAATGTAATATGGCCTCATTTTCATGGAGAGAGCTGGTACTATAAATGCTACAATGCATGAATTAAATGATTCAGCTATTTATACATATTTTATATGTTTCTAACAAACTAACAAATGATCCTTGAACTAGAGAAAGTTGTATGTTGAGGTTTTTCTACCCTTTTTGGGTGTATGTTTATTTTAATGAGGACACTGGGAACACAACCATTTCTTCCCTGCTAATTCATTCCGGCTTGCCTCCTTATTTCCATGAAATAGAAAAAATCTAAAGCCATTTCTGCCTACGGATCACCATGTTTGGCTTTGTGGGTAGTTGTGAATAAACCTAAAACACGGACATAGTCAGAGGCCTGAGGAAAGAGAAGGATGCTAGAGTCAAGGAGATGTCTTGGGGGGGAACTTGATCCTGTAGATCAGGGGCTAGCAAATTAAGTCCTATGGGTCAGATTCAGTTCCCGGCTTGTTTTGGTAAGCCTGTAAGCTAAGATTTTTTTTTTTTAACCTTTTTAGATGGGGCAGGGGAGGGGAATCAAAGAAAGAATTACACTTCATAACTTGTTAAAAGTATAAGAAATTCAAATTTCATTGTCTATAAGTAAAACTTATTGGAACATATGATGCTTGTTTTATACAAAGTTTGTGGATGCTCTCACAGCAAGGAAAGATATGTATTTGTGACAGAGTGTGTGAGGCCTGCACAATCGAAAATATATGTCGTCTGACCCTTTAAGAATAGTTTGTCACCTCCTGATGTAGATAATGTAAGTTCTGATGATGAGGCTGATGTCCTGTCAGTAAGTCACTGGATGTGCCTGAATTCAGAGACCTGCATACCCGGCTATACCTCAAAAGCCCTGTTGAATTGTTTGCTTAGGTTAGTACCATTTCATTTTATACCCCTAGGCTGATTTTTCTTTTACTCACCCATTTCTGATTCCAACTGTTTGCTATGCTTTATGTAAGTCACTCTGTTTTTAGGGAACCATGAAGAACATTAAAAATATATAAAATTAATAATAAAGGACATTTGAATGTTCTAGAACTTCAGAGAGCTCTCCATCACTGTACTGCCTCAAAAAGCACCTCGTGCTTGGGACCGCTTAGGGCTCTGTGAGTATAGGGTCCAGCGCCAGTCCATGAAGTAAGTAATGAGGGCTTTCTAACATTTCTAGAATGTTCTACCTTCCTGGAAGCGTATTAGTAAATTCTTTCAAGATGGATAAAGACATAGATTGTAGATCAGAAGTTCTTTATCTAAGGCACTCAGAATTTAGGAGGATGGTGAACTTGGATGGGAATACTTTTTATACCTATAACAGAAATCTACCACTTCCTTCAAATATGATCACAGGCAACACCCTATAGTAATATTAACAGTACTTATGACTAAGCCACCAATAGAAACTACATAAATTTTCATTTCATTTTACTGTAACTAAACGCTGCAATATTGCAACATATCTGTGTTCTTATTACTATAGAGTTGAGATAGTCATAAAGTAGGAGCTGTGGCACACTCTTGTAATTCCAGTTACCCAGGAAATGGAAGCAGGAGGATTGCAAGTTCAAGGCCAGCTATGGCAACTTAGCAAGACCCTGTCTCGAAACAAAAAATAAAAAGAACTGGGGACATAACTCAGTGACCTTGGGTTAAAGCTGAAAATCATCATCATCATCATCACCATCACAGCTGTCTAACTAGATAGCTAGATATTATTTGGTATTGATAAAGGAGCATATTTATTACTGTGCTACAATTTTTTAAAAATCATTTTCATAACTGTTATTTTTTATTTTTTGCAATTCTTTATGTCTTAGGCCTTAAAGACATTTTTCTGAGGAGGGGACCATAGGCTACCAAAGAGGTTCTTGACTCAAAAAAAGGATAAGAAAACCTCTTTAAGGATGTACCCACATGAACAAACACACACACTCTTTGTTCATAGGCTTCAGGGTGTTTGTAGACTCCCCCTTACAAGTCCATGTCTAGCCATATTGCTAAAATTCAAGTTAGTGAGCTATATGAGAAAGGGCTTTATTTTGTTTTGATTTACTTAAGGCCCCATTCAATGAATCACTTATGGGAATTGACTTACACTCTCTTCTTCATCAGAGCATTGCCATGGTCTGTCTTTTAGCATTATCTTTACGAGAAGAGGAGATTATATGTCCCCCAAAGATAATTCTCTTGGCTTGTATCATGTTAGGCTCTTGATAATTTTCAGTGATAAATTAAAAATCTACCACTTCACACTCTGATTTGTAGTTTAATTTTCTATTTTAAAAACATTTTGTTTGAATTTTTACAACACATTATGTATTGATTTCATAAGTTTGGAACTGGATCAAAAGTGTAAATGACATAGTACCTGTCATATTAGGTTAATGACGTAGTACCTTTCATATTATTCTGTACCATGAATAGTTATGTCATTGTTTTTACAACACAGAGTTATTACCCACAGTTATTTTTCGTATATAGGGAAGCCACAGTTCAACTGAGAACATAATTTCTGCTAATATGTATGTGTTGTCAGTCGCAGGTTAGGATTTGCTTATACCTGTAGTGGCTTTATGCTTTCTTAAGTTCTGTTCATTATGCTGGTATCTAATGTTTCCCTTAATTTTCTGAGATCTGGGTGGGACCTTAGAAATTTTATAGTGTCATGTTTCTCAGTCCTTCTAAGCTTCACAAAATGTGGATACCTGGACTCCACTCCCAGAGCATCTGAGTGAACTGGTGTGTGGTGGGACGTTATAATGCTTTTAAATGTTTAACAAATACTTTTAAAAACAGAAGGGAAGCTTCCTCAGTTCAGCCAGGCTTGAGATCATGACCCAGCATAACTCCTTCATACAAACAAGAAGCACTGCCACATGCCTGAGGGCTGCTGGCTAGTTAGTAACAGGTGGATTTTCTCTATTTCAGAATGCTATTTGTCCGTCTCAGATTTTTTTTTTCCAAAAAAACATTAGGTCATTTACCAGCTAATGTAGACTTTTGTGGTCACCGCACTCCTCAAGAAATATTTAAAATTAAATATTCCAACCTATACACTAAAAGCTTCTCCTGTTTTACCATTACCTGATAAGCAAACAACTTTCTGGAAAAACCTGGAGACTATTTTTTCTTAACTGTTCTTGCCCACTTATCTCTGTAAATTTGCCCTATTCTCCTATCACAATTAAGAGAGTGGCATAAGTAAGTAGCTTGTAATTCTTTTTTTTTAATATTTATTTTTTAGTTGTAGTTGAACACAATATCATATTTTATTTATCTATGTGGTGCTGGGATCAAACCCAGGGCCTTACAAGTGTGAGGCGAGGGCTATACCGCTGAGCCACAACCTCAGCCCCCAGTAGCTTGTAATTCTTGATATTGTACATCTCCAGACCTTACTGATCACTTTTGTTATGATAGGAATAAATCTCAAAGATTTTCCTCGTTACATTTGATAGGCTTGAATATTTAAGACCACATTGGAAAGTGGGCCTGCCTTTCCTTGGTGAGCTAGTGTGAATCTAGCGCTTCTGGGGAAAATATGGGAGTACTTCATGGGAAAAAATGCCGCCCATTTATGTTTCATACTCATCATCTAAAATAACATAGAGGGCATCAAATTAATTAATAATCTTGTACCCTTTCCATCCGAGATTTTTTGCTTTAATTTATCCGATCTTGGGTTTGTGATCCACTTTGTTTGTCCCACTAGGTTTAGAAATTAATAAAATGTTGCCCTATATAGCACTTATCTTCCTAGTGGTTATTCATTCTTAGTGCAGTAAATAAGCCCAAAGACAGATATTTAATGCAGCTATTTAGGCTTATACAGATTAGATGAATCAAGCTTATGGCGGTTCTTAAATTGATAACAGGTTTTCTGACTTATGGGTTTTTTAAAAAATAACAACTTTCTTTTAATTTTTCTTAATTTTCTTAATTTTAACTTTAATTTTTCTTCTGTTATTTTGAAGTGAACTTAATTACAACTATTTTGAAAAAAAATCAGATGACATTAAAATTTTGGATCATCTTGTTTTTCTTAGGCAATACAGTATCAAAATTTGTACAACAGAATCCCTCCATTGAGTTACTACTGGAGACCTCTGCATTATTTCTTTGTGGGATGACAACATTCACCATATAAGACTAATATTGTATGTGTCCATATGTCCATACATATATTTATAAATGCAGTACACTGTGAACCACAATGTATCTAGGCCTGCCAAAGGATGAGTATTAAAAAAAAATGTGATCCCAAAGTTGAAAAAATAATCTTGTTTTAAAGATATGCTTAGCCTGTGAATAAAGATAAACATTGTAATGTGTACTTTAAGAATTGATTTTGAAGTAAGAAGGTTTGATGGAGCAAAGATTTAAGCACTTAAAATCAAAACCGGCCAACACCACAGGACTATAATTCCAGCAACTCAGGAGGCCTCGGCCTCAAGAGAATTACAAGTCTGAGACCAGCCTCAGCAATTTAACAAGACCCTAAGCGACACAGTGAGACCCTGTCTCAAAAGAAAAAAGAAAAAAGGTTGGGGACGTGACTCAGGGGTTGAGTGCTTCTGGGTTCAATCCAAAAACAGTATCTATAGTCAGGTAATATTTGGGAGAAAAAGAAAATTATACATATATTTATAAATGCATATAATATATCTAGAAGAATACATAATAAACCAAGAATATTACTGCCTCCAGCAAAGAGAACTAAGGACAGGGAGACTTGCTTTTCTTTTTTTGGTACCAAGGATCGAACCCAGGGGCGCTCAAACACTGAGTGCCACATCCCCAGCCCTTTTTAATATTTTATTTATAGACAGGGTCTCTCTGAGTTGCTTAGGGCCTCAATATATGGCTGAGGCTGGCTTTGAACTCTCCATCCTCCTGTCTCAACCTCCAGAGCTGCTGGGTTTACAGATGTGCTCCACCATGCTCCTTCCTTCCTTCCTTCCTTCCTTCCTTCCTTCCTTCCTTCCTTCCTTCCTTCCTTCCTTCCTTCCTTCCTTCCTTCCTCTCCCTCCCTTCCCCTTCTTCTTCCAACCCCCACCCCTTTCCTTTCTTTCTTTTTCTTTTATATTTTTTTTTTAAAGGAGGAAAATTTTATTTTGGCACACACTGTCAGAGGCTTTAGTCTGTGGTAAGCTGGTTCCACTGTTTTGGGCCTGAGGCAGACAGAATGTGATGACTGATGGGTGTGGCCGAGGAGAGCTGCCCTGCTCACTGACGCAGGGAAGCTGACAGAGCACTGAGATTTACTTTTTGAAAACAGAAAATTAAAAATATGTGTGGAGATAATATATCCAGACAAGAACTGTGAAGGGTCTGAGATTTTTTTACCCCACTTATGGTCTAAGAAGTTAGTTTGCCATAGTTTCGTGGATACTGGCAGAAAACAGGAGACTTCTGGGTCAAAGACAAAGGACTTTATTACTCAAGGCATAACAAGCAGAATGAGCACCAGCATGCATGTCAGTTTCCCTTGCCCCCAATTCCCATAGGATTGTCAGATACATCTAGAAAGATGCCTGTACAAACAGTGTGTGGCATTACAGGAGAATCGCCTAAGCACAGGGAATAACCTATTTAACCCTAAGCATGGAAAATCTGAATCTGAACCTAAAAGGGCAGTAAGCAGGCTGGCCCTGTGCTCTGGCTTCCAAGTTGTTCACTATACAAACATCCTTGAAAAGATAACCTGGAATAAATGGCAGTTAGCCCCACTCACAACACTCACAAGACTGCTCAGAGACACAGATACTTATGAAGAATTGCTTATTTCTCATTATGTATATGATCCATCCATTCGTACACACATACGTATATGTGTATATATAAAGTTTAAAGGCTAAAAGTAACTTCTGATGCTTTAAGGCTTTTTTTTTTTGTACTGGGAATTGAACTCAAGGGTGCTTTTTAACCCCTGAGCCACATCCAGCTGATTTGTGTATTTTATTTAGAGACCGGGTCTCACTGAGTTGCTTAGAGCCTTTGAACTCGACATCCTTCTGCCTCAGCCTCCTGAGCGGCTGGGATCAGGGGTGTGCCACCGTGCCCCACTTGTTTTAAGGCTTTTTAACTAGGTTGTTTGAAAATATTTATACATTGATTATTGGTTAGATTATTAGACCTGGGTCTGCTATCACCTAACTTAACATGGATCGAAGGTCATTATGGTCACAAACTCCAATTTTATATCGGTCCACTATCTGCAAGGTCGATTTATTGGTCAAGAGGAGGGATCTCAATGCACAAAACAAGTGATTCAGCACAACTCATTTTCCCTGACTATAACAACTATAGTCACCAGCAATGTCACCTTGGGCACTTATATTACTGAACAGGGATTTTTACATAGTCTTCAATTTGAGAACTAGCACCAACTTTTTCTTTAGTGAACCTTTCTTTGGTCTCATTCTAGTTCTGTTTCAAACTGAAATGAATTTTGAGTAAGTATGAATTGAAAATTGTAGGGAGGGTGGGATTCTTTTTGGCTTTGGCACCTGGGTACTAAGGGGCTATAGGAACAAGCTTTCATTCATCAACGGAACACATTAGGTTTCTGTTTTACAGTTCAGGGTGGGCCAGAGGCACCATGGTAGGTCTGTGATGGATGAATTAACATCTTGTTAGAAAGGTGTTGAGCCCCTCCTAAGTCACCTTGAATGCCCTGTTTTTGCAGCAGAAATGACCCATATTTTAAAAGTACAAGTATAATATACATTAAGAAAAATATATAAATCTTAAATGTGCTGCTCAGTGAATTTTCATGAAGTGAACACAGTTGTGTAACCAGCACTCGGATTAGGAAATAGACATTTCCTGAATCCCAGAAACCTCTTCCAGCCACTACCTCCGTCTCCTAATTAACTATTTCAGTTCATTTTGCCTGTTTTTGAACTCTTATGAATGGAATTCTACATTATACACCCTTCTGTGCATGGCTTCTTTTGCCCTAATTTATATTTGTGTTATCCATATTGTTTGTGGGTCATTGGGATTTGTTCATTCTCATTGTTATATAGAAGTGGTTCTCAGTGGGGGTGAAATTGGCATTGTTCACTGACATTTTTCTAGTTGTCACAACTCAGGATTGTCAGAGAGAGGTTGCTGATCACCAACCTACCATGCACAGGACAGTGCCTCATGACCAAGAATGATCAGGCCACCAGTGAGAAACCTTGCTGTGTAGGAGCATTCATAAGCGTTACACAGCTTGAACCTGGCTTTGAAATTCTTGAAACCATGCTTCTTGAAAAACCATGCTTCTTGAAACCACAGTTTTATTGGAATAGAGACAAACAGGAAGAATCTTTATTTGTTAAATAAAGCGTTAGAGTGAATATGACTGACCGTGTACAGTCTCGGTCATAGACAAAATTGTGTGTTTTGGAACTGCTTTATGAATTTGAAGAGATTCTAGATAAGAGAATGAAATGGACTAGCTCAAGGTTTTCATCAAAGAATGAAAGGGCTTTTTTTTGAAAATAACTTTATGGAGGAACAATTCAATACTATGAAATCCACCCATTTTAACTATACAATTCAAAGATTCCTAGTAAATTCACACAGTTGTGCAGTGATCACCACAGTCTAATTTTAGAATGTTTCCATCACATCAAAAAGATTCCTGTTGTCCATTGGCAATCATTCCCATTCCTACCCTAAGTCCCCATCGGTCTGTTTTCTGTCTCCAGATATTTCCTTTTCTGTATGTTACCTATAAATGGAATAAAACAATATGTGGTCTTTTGTGACTAACATTTTTACTTAGTTCAAGGTTCAAGGTTCAGTCATGTTGTAGCAGTACTCCAGTCTATTTTATGACTGAATAGGATTCCATTGTGTGGGCCAACCAAACAAATTCTTTTTGTCCACACACAGGTTAATTTGGGGTGTTTCCAGTTTGGGGCTTTCATGAGGAAGTACATGAAGTACTTTTGAGCAGAGGTAGGTAAATGGCTAATACAAGCAGGCTTTTGAAGAAGAGCATGGGGCCAGAGCATAGGACCAGCCTGCTTACTGCCCTTTCAGGTTCAGATTGAGATTCTCCATGCTTAGGGTTGTCCCTAGGCTTAGGTGATTCCGGGATAATGCTCTATATCATTTTCGATGTTTCCCAAAATTACTTGGCCAGTGCCCTCTTCCCTGCCACCCCCACAATGTAAAATGTACTAATATCTCCATGGACAATCTGAAGAAAGCAGTTCATGAAGTATTGATACCACCCAATTTTACCACTTATGGTGAATTCCTTATTTATATCATAGATTGAATTTTCATGAATCAAATTGGTTATTTTAGGTTTTTAAAAAGTGACTCTTCATTCCCATTCAATAAACTCTCACACTCTTTTAGTGCTTCTGCTATGGTTGGTTGGCTCTATAGTTAGTGACCATGAATAATATGGCATCTTACCCATGCAGTGGCCAACTGGATCAAGGCAACCTGAATGACTTATTTGTCATGAAATTTTATCCTTAGCATTCTAGTTACCCAACTGGGTTGAATAAATACTGGTTATCTCCATTGCATGTGTGTTCACTTTGGCATTCTGGATGCAGAAGAACTTGAAATCTATGTAAATAATGAAAATATCAAAGTTTCATGTAAATGTCACCCATGCCTTTTAAGTGGTATTTTTATATTGTCCATGCAATAAAATTCAGCTTTACATTTCTATCCAACATCAACAAATGTCCCATCTATTAAAAAGAAGAAGAAGAAGGAGAAGAAGGAGGAAAAGAAAGAGAAGAGAGGAGATAGGATGGAAGAAGAAAGAAAACACAAAAACTAAAATTCTGCTTACCCAATCCAACTTTCCATTTTAATAGTTATATCCAAAAAAAAAAAAGATCTCTGCTTAGGGTGTGCTTGGTTAGCTTGGTTCTTTGATCCACAGAAGAGCAGAATAACAGCCCCATAGATCCAGTCAGTACACTCCTGAGGATGATTTGTCCAGTTGAACCAAGAAGACCCTGTTTTTTTGTCAGATTTAGTAACTAACATTCAAACCAGACAATTTTAATAATGTGCACTCTGAAATATATTGCAATTTTTCACTTGTCAATTATACCTTAGTAAAGCTGAAGAATAAGTGAATGAGTGAATGATTTATTTATATGATAAATAAAAATTGGGGCTGAGGCTGTAGCGCAATGGTAGAGCACTTGCCTGCATGCGTGAGGCACTGGGTTCAATCCTCAGGACCACATAAAAATAAATAAATAAAGATATTGTGTCCATCTACAAGTAAAAAAATATTTTAAAAATAAGTAAATAAAAATTTAAAATAATTTCAAGTTAAAATAATGTATACTTGGAGGATTTCCCAGGGCTATAAAACCATGTTAACTCTGTGGGAATATTCTTCATTTTTGATTTGGAGCTTTAAGATTAAGTCTTCAGCAATAAATTCTTTTTAAGAAATTAAAAATAAAAAAGATTAAATCTTCAAGATGGAAAGTGTATGTATGGTAATTACTCAGATTATTTGTGTTAGAGAAAAGTTATAAAGTGTGGCCTGTAGAAAGATGTTTGAGCTGGGCATGGTGGTACACACCTGTGATCCCAGCCGTTTGAAAGGTTGAGTCAGGAGGTTCACAAATTCAAGGCCAACCTGAGCAACTTAGTAAGACCCTGTCTGAAAATAAAAGGGCTGGGGATATAGCTCAGTTGGTAGAGTGCTTGCCTTTGCATGCACAAGGCCCTGGGTTCAATCCCCAGCACCACAAAAAAAAAAAAAAAAAAAAAAAGAGTTGCATAATGATTTTAATGTGTGATCAATGAAGGTTGAAGCCAGCCCTTCAGGTTAATCCTCTTTTTGATTTTTTTCTTTTAAATCCCTGTCTTCCCCTTCAGGAGCTAGATTTTTGGCTGGACTGGCTGGATATTGGTTCAGGAGTCTTTTTTCATCTGTGTGCATGAAAGCAGTAATGGGGTACATGATTAAACCATGTTAGGCAGTATATTATTAGATCACGCTGTCATCCAGTTGTACTTGCCAAGGTAAGCCATGTTTCTCAGGCTCTCATCCCAGCTCCCTAATACTACTTCTAAGTCCCCAGGAAACAGCTCACATATGCCTGTGACAGGTCCCATTCACAGTGTGACTCGCCAAGCACACAGTCAGGATTCAGGATAGCTGCTGTGTCTTTGAATTCTAGATTATTTGCTTAGCCTGTTTTTGAGCTTTAGATAAATGGAGTCACACCATATGTTTTTTTGCTCTTCTATGACCATCTTCTTTCAACACTGTGTCTGTAAGACCCATCCCTGAAGCTGTGTCTAACTCTCCTTTGTTCTTTCTTATTGTTGTGTTGGATTTCATTGTGTAAACACCTTGATTTATTTACCCAGTCTACTGTTGATTGACAGGTGTCTGAATATTTATAACAACACTGTAATGTAGCTGCTATTCTTCCAGCCCTTTTGCAGATGGGGAGACTGAGGCTGTGAGTGCTTCCTGAGAGACATTCAGGTAGAAGCTACAGATTTTCAAAAAAGCAATAGATTTTTTTTTTTTTAAGGTCAGCTTCCCAGGCTTGTGTCAGGAAGTCAGTACCACAAAGTTTATGGGAGGCCAGTTCTTGGCCTCTCCTTGAATAGAGGTGGAGGGGTATGAATAAGGTAACCTATTCTCAAAATCCATTAATAGGATTATATTGTTATGTTGTGTATTGTGTGCATGCATGAATATCTTAAAACAAATCCCATCAGTATGCACAATTATAATGCACCAATTTTAAAAAGTGGGGAAAAAATCCATTAGTAGTAGGATACAAGATGTTCTGATTTCATATCTCTCCCTGACCATCTTAGACACTGCCAAAGTTTGTTGGATCTGCTAATGTATTACTGGCTTTTGGAATGATAACGAAAGTACACAGGAGGTCTACGCTTCCTTCTGTCAGAAACCAGATGTTCTCCAGCTCAAGAATGCAAATCATACACCTTGTTTTCTTCTCTGAAAAATAGGAAGTAACTCGGGCAGCTTTTCGGTCTGGATGGAAGAATTTTTTTTATATATATATATACTGACAAAAGTGGTTGTGTATGTATGCAGAAATATTTTGTTTTTCTAAGGTCATTTTACAAAAGCTAAGTGTGCAAGCTGTCTTCTGTAGAACTTTGTCCTTTTCTTCCACATACTCCTTTCCCCTGTGGAATCTGTGAGCTGTGCCAGCCAGGAGGAGAATGGCTTATTTCCAAAATTAAAAAATAAATAAATAAAAAAGAAAAAGAAAGCACTTTTACTCATTGGTTGATAAAGGGGGAGTGTGCAGCTGTTTAAATTGTCTAAATTCAGTCATTGTGGAGTCTGAAGTTGCCTTCTCTCTCTCACCTCCACCAAAGTCCTCCTCACCTCTCACTCACACATCTTCTCCTGGATTCTGTATCTCCTTCTACCAACTCCCAATCAATGAACCAGCTCTCAGCTAATTTCAAGGTAATGTGTGAAAGCTGAATGGTCTTAATATAGGGTATTAGATCTTGGTAGAAAAATTATCTAAACTCTACACTAGTATGGCAATATGTAAATCAATGGATGTGTAACTGATGTAATTCTGCAATCTGTATATGGGGTAAAAATGGGAGCTCATAACCCACTTGAATCAAAGTGTGAAATATGATATATCAATAACTATGTAATGTTTTGAACAGCCAACAATAAAAAATTAAAAAAAAAAGAAAAATTATCTAAACTCTATAAAATCATGATGTCTGCAGTTTCACAACTGGGTTTAGAACTGTGAATTCTAGAGATTGTTCTCTCACAATGCAATTGTTTATAGCAGTGATATAGTAGTGAAAAACAAACCATCCCCTCTGATCAACACCAGAGAAGATGTACATTCCTTTGAAAAGATTTCCTAAAGAACAAGGCAAAGAGATCTGCACTGTTCAGATGATGTACAAATTTAATAAATGCAAGGTTAGGGCTTAGAGAAGTAAACCCTTATTAGAATTCCAGATAAAAATACAGGATGTTCAGTTAAATTTGAATTTCAGACAAATAAAGAATATTTTTTGTATATATATGTCCCAAATATTGTATGAGACACCCTGTAATTTTATTTGTTAAATCTAACAACTCTAGCTATTTTTTTCAATATAATTTCAACAATTAATATTTGCTGAGTATTTCTGGTTTGATGAAGTGACCTCAGGAGCCCCAGGCCTTATGTTTGTCTCTTAAACCATTGTATCCACAGGCTGCAGCATAGTGTTTGGCATAGAGTTGATGATTAATAAATATTTTTTGAAAATTTTAATCAAAGGAATAAATGAATTACAAAATATAATGATTCTTCTAACCTAGGTAGGAATGCAAGCTCTCATACATATAAAGATAATGTGACTAATGTGATCTAGTTTTGGATTTCAGCTGATTTATTTACTTAATAGACTAGCCCACTTAGGTAAATAATTCAGATACTAAATTGGTTACTCCCACTTCAAAGAGAAGTGATAATTAAACTGGGGATTGAACAATGGTCTAACCTAAATTCAATGCAATATTTTAAATTTTCTGATTTAAATTGCCCTCCTAAACATAACATTGCCTATCTCCTTTTTCATATACACTTTTATTCTACAGTTCCTATCAAATAAGTTGTATGACTTTAATTCTCTTATTTCTGACAGAGTTGAATTTGATGGAGTGGAAATGGATGGGCACTAACTAATCAGCTGTGACCTAGAGCTTTACTACTAGTAAAATTATTGGTTTGATCTAGATTTTCCTTCTAAGGCATTTCTAACTCATTATAACACTTTCATCTATAATAGCCTTAAATGAAGGCTAGTTAATATATAATATTTTTTCTAGTATAAAACTTAGGCATATAGAATTTCTCATTGTTAGAGTTTATTATTTTTTGAAATATAAAGATAAAACACAAATTTAACATAATCATAAACTCCTCAAATCTCAGGATTGTAAGACCTTAAGTATACCATTTATAATTGAGATCATATAATCTCTTTCTCCTTCAGAGGAAAACCCTGAAGAACTATACAAGTTTCTGAGAATAAAACCCTAAACACTTTCTTATCTATACTTTTTTAGCCTTTCTTATATAGACTATTTCTTTCTTGCTTGAAGTGATACTCACATTCAGTCATTAAAATTGGAATCCCAATGGAAAGAAAAGATTGAAAATTTGGGGTCTATTTAAAAAAAAAAATACAAAAACAGTGTGTCAAGAAACACCGTAAACAAAGTCATAAACAACACATTCATAAAGTTAAGGGATATAGAACTGGTGGGAAGATTAACCAATACATTTACATATCAGGAGAAAATACAAACCATCTTGAAAATAATAAAAAGTGTGCAATGACACTCAAAATAGAAATCTGAACTAAAAAAGTCATTTAAATACTATTTTCTTCCATCAGATTGGCAGAAATCCAAGTCTTGCTAATATATTCTGTGTGTGTGTCCCCAATGGCAGTGGGGACCTGGAATGCCCACATTTTCCTGGTAGGAGTAGAGTTTTGTATAATCTTCCAATTTGGCAATTTGGTTCTATCTATCAGTATTACAAAGCCCCTACCGACTGATTAATAATCCCACTTCTAGGAATTAATCCTACATATATATTTTCACGTGTGAGAAATTATGTTTAAAGTTATTAACTGCTGCACCGTTTGTAATAATGAAGGATTGGAAACAATCCACTATCCATCAAAAAGGAAGCAGTTAAATATCTTATTGTATATCCATACAATGGAACATTGTGCAAAGGCAAAATGCATGAGAAAACTCTCTGTATTCTACAAGGAAAGGAGAGATCTAAAAAGGCAAAGTGTGCAGGGTGTGGAAAGGATAAATAAACAGTTTCTACACAAAGAAACTGTCAGGACGTATGAGAAACTCACAGAAATGGTTACCTATTTCCATCAGAGGTGGAAAAGATGGATGGGGAGATGATGGAATTTGGAGTGAAAGAAGCTCTCTTCCACATACCTGCTGTGTGCCCAGGCCCAGCAGCAAGAGAGAGCTTGGCCATTGGGGTGAACTTCAGCGGTCTGACTGACAGGAGCATAGAATGTGAAGATGGGGAGTGGTGAGAGGGGAGTGAAGAGACAAGGAGCTGCCCTGGAGGAAGGCTGACCTATGAGGGTGCCAGACCCCGCAGGTGAGAAAGTCAAACCAGGTGCAGGGAGGTGATTTCCAGGAAGGCTTAGGATGAATGGCTAAAGCCAGAGAATCCCTGCAGAGGGAGAGGACAGCAGTCCATGTGCAGCCCAGGAAGGGATCTGGGGCAGAAATGCCCAGGACATATCTAGCAGCCGTGTCTAAGTAGATGGAGTGGGGGGTCATGGGAAAAGCAAGCCCAGACTTTATCCTTTGGGAAAATAAAACAAAACGTGCTTCCTTCGGGAATCACCGATACACTCTTGTGCTTTGTCTGCCAGCCCTATGATAGCTTCTAAGAAGCCATGGTGACTTCTAACAATTTGTTCCTTATGGTCTTATTTATAAGCTGAGCTTTTAAGATCCCCGAAGACGGATCAATTTCTAATAAGAAGATGGGGACTTGAGACCCTGAGTGACCAGCTATGCGACCTCAGACAAAACATTTAACATCTTTGAACCTTAGTTCTTCTTCTGTGAAATGGTCCAGATGAGGTATGTCACATGCCATTGTGTTTAGTGAGGCTCAGGTGTAGCTTTGGAAACTGTAAATTTCCCTGGTAAGATGCTGACCACTGTCACGGTTCTTGAGCATACTTCAGTCAATAGAAAACAGCTGCCCATTCTGCCCATGGGTGAGAGGGCTATGTATGTTTTTGCTCTGTTAGAAATAGTAGGGCATTGGGAGGTGTCATAGTTGGAAAATAAAAGACAATATCCCAATTTTTGAGGGAAATCATTAAATTTCTTTCTACACTACTTCTTTCATGACAGGGAAAGCCCGAGCAGAGGGAAGCACTAGAGCTGCCTAAATTTTAACTGATTTCCTTAGTTTTTAAAATTTCCTTAATTTTTTTTCTTATTCTAATTATCTTATTGGCAATAATAACTTTTAATTATCACTAGAAGCAACTACTTTTCTTCTTCAAGTTAACGCTAACTGAGGGCTTGACTGGTGCTGTTTTATGTACATTTTCCCATTGAATCCTCCTAAAAGCCTAGTAAGCAGCAATTACTGTTAAATCCATTGTATAAACATGCTCCATGGCACAAAGGGGGCTGCTGGTGGAACGAGGCTGCCCAATCAGTCACTGTGATCTTGGTGTACATTCTGCTTCTTTAAGAAAACATACTGGGCTGGGGATGTGGCTCAAGCAGTAGCGTGCTCGCCTGGCATGCGCAGGGCACTGGGTTCGATCCTCAGCACCACATACAAATAAAATAAAGATGTTGTGTCCACTGAAAACTAAAAAATAAATATTAAAAAATTCTCTCTCTCTCTCTCTCTCTCTCTTTCTCTCTTAAAAAAAAAGAAAACATACTTTCAAGAGAGGGAGGTGGGTGGGGTGGGTGTAGGAACAAGAGTCTTTCTACACAGTGATGTTATAAATGTTGTTGAACTCATGATTACTAAGTAAGGACCCCAAATCTGTAACCCAGCTGAGACTTGTGAACATTTCTCCCATTTTTGAGACTCAGTTCTACCACCATGGCACACATTTCCTTCAGCAATATCTCAGCACCTGGTCTTCCATCTGTGAACCATGACACTCAATTAACTAAATGTATGAAATATCATGAGCATGACAAATTAACGAAGTGAAAACACTTAACATTTATTCGGTAAATTTTTAGCTTCTACAATATTGCAGGCACATGGATTCAAAGGTAAATGTGACTCGAGCATCCCTTATAAAAACCTTGTGTAAGAAGTAAATGGTATGTCAGCAAATAACCTTAGTTAGCCTAATCTCTTTTAGATTTGTTATTGTTCCCTAAATTTGCTTAAGCATTAAAATTATCTGAAGCACTGTAAAAGTTTGATGTTGCAACAGCAACATCAAAACCCCCTATAGCCAGGCATGATGCACACCTATAATCCCAGTGGCTCTGGAGGCTGAGGCGGGAGGATTAAAAGTTCAAAGTCAGCCCCAGCAAATTAGGGAGGCCCTAAGCCACTTAGAGAGACCCTGTCTCCAAATTAAAACAATCAAAACACAAAAAGAACTGGGGATTTTGCTCAGTGGCTAAGCGCCCCTGAGTTTTATCCCTGGTATACAAACAAACACACAATAAAACAACAACAGCAATGAAAACCTTTTAGTGTCCGTACCTCAGAGCAACTGAATTAGAATTTCTTAGCGAGGGCCCTGTATTTTCAACAAGTGTCCAAGGAGAGTGTTACAATTAGGTAAGTTGGGGAACTCAGCTCTGAATCCAAACAGGATCCTGTAGGGTTGGAGGAGGAAGTTGCTAAGTGTGCCTGTGTGATGGGAAATGAGCCAAAGCCTCACAGCAGTGTGTAGACCACACCTTAATGAGTGAGTAAGCAAACAAGTAGAGAGGAAGGACATTCCAAGCAAGAAGCATGAAAAGGAATGGTTTGATCCCAGTGGGAGCTTGGGATTTGTGTGATGGTCAAGAAGGGTGGTAGGGAAAGCAGGAAAATTGGCCATGGTCCCTACATGAAGTCTGTGGACATTACCCTAAAAGCCACAGGGACCACCATAGGATATGACACCAGGGAAGAGACAGGGAATCCTGTTTGAAGGGTGTCAGGGGGCCTCCTGGAAACAATTAGCTAACTAACAGTAGTAGAATGGGTTGAGAGGTATTAGCTAAATTTGACAGAATTTAGTGATAGATCGATTTTTTTTTTTTTTTTTTTAGTGAGGGAGAGGACAGTAGAACAACTCCTTGATCAGATAATGGAGAGAGGTGTGAGTCATTGCCCCGTGGTGAGGAATCTGGGAAGAGGAGCAAGGGGTGATGACAAGAAGATGAATTCTGTTTGATCATGCTGTGTTTCGATGGCTCTGGGGATTGTAACTACTAGGCATTTGGATATCTGCTGATAAAGAATTGGGATTCATAGTGTAACAATGGTAGACCAAGCCTTGGGAGCAGGTGGGAATCACTAAGGGGGTTCAGGGGAAGTTCTGCTGAGGGAGAACTAATGAGAACCCCATTATAAAAATGAGCTGTTCTCTCTCTTACCCTCTTATCTTGCCTCATCCTCTTGTCTTCCATAATGCAGCAAGAGGTTCCTCACCAAATGCTGGCTTCTTGATACTGGGTTTTCCAGCCACCAGAACTGTGAGAAAGAAATTTCCTCTTTTTCTAAATTGCCCAGTTGATAGTGTTTTGTTATAGCAGCATGAAACAGACTGAGACGGTGCCTGAGCAGAGTGAGCAACATTCACATTGAATCTGCTTTTTTAATATAAACTTTTCAGAAGGACTTCAGGCCATTTCAAGCTGAAGAACTCTTTTAGTTTATAATATAGACTTTTATTTGACTATCTCTGGGATGTTAATTTATGTAATGGGAGGAAAAGCAGTGGAATAATCTGCTTGAGGAAGTTCTCAGAAAGCATGTGGCTCATTTGACATATTGGAGCAGGGTCAAACAATTGTCCAATTGTTTTTGGGATTTAGGTGTTACTTTTGATTTCAGTGCTAACAAATGCTGAATTAATTCTCATAGAGTATGGAGAACTCAACAGAATCATAATCTGTTCACAAATCACAAATCATACACAGTTCTTTGAAACAGATTTCAAGGAATATTTTACGAATGCATTTGTGAGTGGGAGTTCTGTTCTTTTTAACATTTGAAGTGTGCTGGCTGTGAGAAGACAGACCACAGCAGGTCTTACTTGAAGACTTTAAAGTAAGACTTTTAGTGCACTGCATAACAGGAGCTATAACTGAAGTTTGGAAAGTGTCATTCTACTGTGTATTGCTACTAAGGCCTATATCCACATCAGTCAATCAACAGAGTATTTATTAAGCTTCTATTATTCATTCAACAAACATGTGCTAATACCCAATAAAGTCCTTTATTTTCCACCTCTTTTTAATCCTTGCAACAATCAGCAAGAATCTAATAAGAATAGCACAGCCTCAAAAGATGTAATGGTTAGGTTTAACTTGTTGTAGGTTCTAATGGAGCCAGAATTGAAAATGACTCTAAGTTATCTGCTTTAAAATCTCCTATCAGTTCCTCTGAGCCTGGCCCTATTAGGAAGTCAAAATGATGGCTTTTACCATGCAGGTTTACACTAAAGTTCAAAACACAAGATTTAAATCTATAAATCCATAAAATGTAAGGCACACATCTAAAACATTAGGAAAATGCCACAGAATGTAATGTCTATAGGAGTTTAGGAGAGGCATCAAAGAAAGCTGGTGGGTTGTACTGCATGAAGAACAGGCAATATATGGAGAGTTGAGGACATGGAGACCCTTCCAGGTGGGAAGAGCTGAATGACCAAAAAAAAAAAAAAAACAAAGGTGCAAAATTGTGTTCAGGAAATCGTGATTAGATCTACCACCTACAACAGAAGTTTTGCATCTGAGAGTAGAAAATGTGTCTTATAAGGGTAAATGGAGCCTGTAGTGGAGGCCCTTCAATGCCAAGCTAAGAAGTGAGACTTTATTCTGTAGCTAATAGAAAGCCATTTTAAAACTTTTGAGGGCTGGGTTTGTGGCTTAGCGGTAGAGCGCTCGCCTAGCACATGTGAGGCACTGAGTTTGATCCTCAGCAGCACATAAAAATAAAATATAATAAAGGTATTGTGTCCATCTACAACTAAAAAAAAATTAAAAAGAAAAATTTTGAATACAAAATTAACATGATTTAAAAAGTGACCTAGAAAATTAGGGCTGGGGTTGTGGCTCGGTGGTAGAGCACTTGCCTAGCATGTTTGAAGCCCTGGGTTCAATTCTCAGCACTGCCTATAAATAAATGAACAAAATAAATGCCCATCAACAACTAAAAAATAAAAAGAAAGAAAGAAAGAAAGAAAATTAACCTGATTATCAGTTCTAGAGATCAGTCAAGGGGCTCTGGGACAAAGGGGAATGGAGGCTTCCCAAGCATGAGCAGACCCAGAAGGAGCAGGGTTCCCAGGGGACTGTGTCCAGGAATAAGGTCCAGAGAGTCAGGCCAGACCAAGGGAGATGTGTAGTTACAGCAGTGGGGACAGTGCACCCAGAGGAGCCTGCAGAGTGTGGTCAAGAAGTTAAGGGAGGCAGGGTCTAGAGCAGCTATTCACCTCCCCAGGTGGATCCGAGAAGTGAAATGTGGCCATTTGTAGTCCAGTTGAGAGACTATCATAAAATACCATCAACTGGGTGGCTCATCAACAACAGGAATCCTTCCTCACACCTCCGGAGGATAGGAAGTCCAAGATCAAGGCTCCAGCAGATCCGGTGTCTGGTGAAGGCTGTCTTCTAACTAGGGCAGAAAAAGGGCCAGGCCACTCTGTGGGCCCCTTTATGAGGGCGCTAATCCCATTCACAAGCGCTCTACCCTCAAAGGCCCCACCCAATAATCGCCACGTTAGAGGCTAGGTTTTGGGGAAAAGACACAAAAATTCAGACCATTGCAGCCTATAAATGAAGAATGAGCTTCAGAATCTTTGGGAAACTCAGAACAGGTTATACTGCAGAGCATAGCAGAGATGGAGGTCAGTGGGTGTGGACGAGGCAGAGCATCCTCAGGAAGCCTGCTCACTGTGTGTTGTGGAGTCAGGCCTGGACACTATAGTGGACGTCCTGGGGACCAAGACATGGAGGGGGCGTGGGGATATAGCTCAGTTGGCAGAGTGCTTGCCTCGCATGCACAAGGCCCTGGGTTCAATCCCCAGCACCACACACACACACACACACACACACACACACACACACACACAAAAAAAGACATGAAGGATCTAAGAGTGTTGATGGTGGAAATTGGAAGATCTTACATGAATGACATCATGAAGAAAGCCTCGACATGACTTGTAGATAATTAGAGGAAGGACAGCAGTGGGTCTCAAGCCTCTTGAGGTTGTACATGATGTGGAGTTACACTGGCCGTGTATTCATGAAACCATGTCCAATTCATTCTACTGCCTTTCCTAGTCCCAGGAGCAAGTTCCAAAGGTTATTTGGAAAACAATCACTTGGGCCTTAGAAAAATTTTGTCATTAAGAACTTGTTTCCATGGGAAATGTGTTTAAAATAGTCTAATGTATCAGGAATATTGCAACCTTATATAACCCTGAAATCGAACTTCCTCTGGCTTTACTATCTTTCCTCCTGCTTCTCAGCACAAGTGTGAGCGATCTCTACCCCAAACACTGAAGAGGGCTTTTAGGATCAGGTATAAAGATTGTGAGTGTCTGTCAGGGTGTAAGCCTTTCTCCTTAAAAAAAAATATTGGAGCATTATAATTATGTGCAACAGTGAGATTCATTGTGACATTCACACATGCACATTGCAAAATTTGGTCAATTTCAAGATCCTCAAAAGTAAACTCCACACACTTATCCACCCCAAACTTCTGGCTATGTACTTCTTCATCTTGGGTCTCCATTCTAGAACAGGATGTAATTTCAGAATGATTTGTTCCAAAAAAAATATTTATGCTTTTACCTGCAAAGACGCATACTGCTTCTCTTCTGCTGTCCTATTTCCAAAAGAAAAATGTAGCCCTTCTGAGTTTTCCCCCTCTAAGCAGTTTCAGATCTCCTTTCTTCTTCTCCTTTCTCTCTTTACTTTGACCCCTCTGTATGGAAAAACTTATAATGTATTCATAATGGGAGGTCTGGGGACGTAGACAGGGCCAAATGAAGACTGATCTCTGTTTTGGAGGGACAAAAGGGAATCCAAAGAAGATGCTGCTAGGTCTCCTCTGTTTTCACTCAAACCCCAAATGTCACTGGTAATATTTTTAAATGTTGTCCATACACATTGTGGATATGTCCATGCTTGTGATATGTGTACCCAACTGTTGCATCTGTCCATTTGTCATTCTGTCCCCTTCTGCTTTCTTTACTCTGTGATGTGCTTATGAAAGGATTTCTCATAAAACCCCAAGCAGACTTAATCCTTAAATTAGAAGTAAAAATAATGAACTCAGCTACTTTAAGAAACATGGTCAGGAGGGATAAAGAATCAAGTAGTGCAGAAGCTAAAGTGATTATGAAATGCTTAGGTTTTCATGGTTTTGTTTATTGCAAAATCTTAGGGAAATGTACTTTTAAAAACTTAAGCCCTTTGGTTTTAGACGGTTGTAGACTTAGAGAAAAATCAAGGAAAAGATACAAAGGGTTCCCATATACCCTTACACCTCTTTTACCCTGTTAGGAACTTTTACATCAGTGTGGCACATTTTTACACTCAATGAACCAAAAATACATCAGGAAGGAACACAGAGATACTGAGGAACAAAAGTGGCCAAATTATATTGTTACGTTATGTGCATGTACAAATACCTAACAAGGAATCCCACTATAATGTGTGATTATAATGTGCCAATAACATTAAAAAAAAGATATGTCATTATTAGCTGAAGTCTATATTTTCTTCAAGTTTTCTTAATTTTTACCTCATATTATTTTTCTGTCCAAGGAATCCACTCCATGTCACATTTCATTGTCACGTCTCCTTAGTCTCTTCTTGTCTGTGACAGTTTCTCAGACTTTCCTTTTTCTTTCTTTTTGAATTTATGTATTTATTCATTTATTTTTTTTTGTATAACATAATTTTCTTTTTTTTATTGGTTGTTCAAAACATTACAAAGCTCTTGACATATCATATTTCATACATTTGATTCAGGTGGGTTTTGAACTCCCAATTTTACCCCAAATACAGATTGCAGAATCACGTTGGTTACACATCTACATTTTTACATAATGCCCTATTAGTAACTGTTGTATTCTGCTACCTTTCCTATCCTCTACTATCTCCCCTCCCCTCCCCTCCCATCTTCTCTCTCTACCCCATCTACTGTAATTCATTTCTCTCCTTATTTATTTTCCCATTCCCCTCACAACCTCTTATATGTAATTTTGTATAACAATGAGGATCTCCCTCCATTACCATGCAATTTCCCTTTTCTCTCCCTTTCCCTCCCACCTCATGTATCTGTTTAATGTTAATCTTTTCTTCCTGCTCTTCCTCCCTGCTTTGTTCTTAGTTGCTCTCATTATATCAAAGAAGACATTTGGTATTTGTTTTTTAGGGATTGGCTAGCTTCACTAAGCATAATCTGCTCTAGTGCCATCCATTTCCCTGCAAATTCCATGATTTTGTCATTTTTTAGTGCTATATAATACTCCATTGTGTATAAATGCCACATTTTTTTTATCCATTCATCTATTGAAGGGCATCTGGGTTGGTTCCACAGTCTAGCTATTGTGAATTGTGCTGCTATGAACATCGATGTAGCAGTATCCCTGTAGTACGCTCTTTTAAGGTCTTCAGGGAATAGTCCGAGAAGGGCAATAGCTGGGTCAAATGGTGGTTCCATTCCCAGCTTTCCCAGGAATCTCCATACTGCTTTCCAAATTGGCCGCACCAGTTTGCAGTCCCACCAGCAATGTACAAGTGTACCCTTTTCCCCACATCCTCTCCAGCACTTGTTGTTTGACTTCATAATGGCTGCCAATCTTACTGGAGTGAGATGGTATCTTAGGGTGGTTTTGATTTGCATTTCTCTGACTGCTAGTGATGGTGAGCATTTTTTCATGTACTTGTTGATTGATTGTATGTCCTCCTCTGAGAAGTGTCTGTTCAGGTCCTTGGCCCATTTGTTGATTGGGTTATTTGTTTTCTTATTGTTTAATTTTTTGAGTTCTTTGTATACTCTGGATATTAGGGCTCTATCTGAAGTGTGAGGAGTAAAAATTTGTTCCCATGATGTAGGCTCCCTATTTACCTCTCTTATTGTTTCTCTTGCTGAGAAAAAACTTTTCAGTTTAAGTAGGTCCCATTTGTTGATTCTTGTTATTAACTTTTGTGCTATGGGTGTCCTATTAAGGAATTTGGAGACCGACCCCACAATATGTAGATCGGAGCCAACTTTTTCTTCTATCAGATGTAGAGTCTCTGATTTGATATCAAGCTCCTTGATCCACTTTGAGTTAACTTTTGTGCATGGCGAGAGAAAGGGATTCAGTTTCACTTTGTTATATATGGATTTCCAGTTTTCCCAACACCATTTGTTGAAGATGCTATCCTTCCTCCATTGCATGCTTTTAGCTCCTTTATCAAATATAACATAGCTGTAGCTTTGTGGATTAGTCTCTGTGTCCTCTATTCTGTACCATTGGTCCACCCGCCTGTTTTGGTACCAGTACCATGCTGTTTTTGTTACTATTGCTCTGTAATATAGTTTTAAATCCGGTATCGCTATACCACCTGATTCACACTTCCTGCTTAGAATTGCTTTTGCTATTCTTGGTCTTTTATTTTTCCCTATGAATTTCATGATTGCTTTATCTATTTCTACAAGAAATGCCATTGGGAGTTTGATTGGCATTGCATTAAACCTATAGAGAACTTTTGGTAATATCGCCATTTTGATGATGTTAGTTCTGCCTATCCATGAACAGGGTATATTTTTCCATCTTCTAAGATCTTCTTCTACTTCTCTTTTTAGGGTTTTGTAGTTTTCATTGTATAAGTCCTTCACCTCTTTTGTTAGGTTGATTCCCAAGTATTTTATTTTATTTTTTGAGGATATTGTGAATGGAGTGTTTTTCCTCATTTCCGTTTCAGAAGTTTTGTCACTGATATACAGAAATGCCTTTGATTTATGCGTGTTGATTTTATATCCTGCCACTTTGCTGAATTCATTTATTAGTTCTAGTAGTTTTTTTGTAGACCCTTTTGGGTCTTCTAGGTATAGAATCATGTCATCTGCAAATAGTGATAATTTAAGTTCTTCCTTTCCTATTTTTATGCCTTTAATTTCTTTCGTCTGTCTAATTGCTCTGGCCAGTGTTTCAAGAACTATATTGAATAGAAGTGGTGATAGAGGGCATCCCTGTCTTGTTCCAGATTTTAGGGGGAATGCCTTCAATTTTTCTCCATTGAGAATGATGCTAGCCTGAGGCTTAGCATATATAGCTTTTACTATGTCGAGGTAAGTTCCTGTTATTCCTAGTTTTTCTAATGTTTTGAACATAAAGGGATGCTGTACTTTGTCGAATGCTTTTTCTGCGTCTATTGAGATGATCATATGGTTCTTATCTTTAAGTCTATTGATGTGGTGAATAACATTTATTGATTTCCGTATATTGAACCATCCTTGCATCCCAGGGATGAATCCTACTTGATCATGGTGCACAATTTTTTTGATGTGCCTTTGTATCCGATTCACCAGAATTTTATTGAGGATTTTTGCATCTAGGTTCATCAGAGATATTGGTCTGTAGTTTTCTTTCTTTGAGGTGTCTTTGTCTGGTTTCGGAATCAGGGTGATGTTGGCCTCATAGAATGAATTTGGCAGAGCTCCCTCTTTTTCTATTTCCTGAAATAGCTTGAAAAGTATTGGTATTAATTCTTCCCTAAAGGTTTTGTAAAACTCCGCTGTATACCCATCCGGTCCTGGGCTTTTCTTGGTTGGAAGTCTTTTGATTGCTTCTTCTATTTCATCTATTGATATTGGTCTGTTGAAGTTGTGAGTATCCTCCTGATTCAGTCTGGGCAAATCATATGACTTAAGGAATTTATCGATGTCTTCACTATCTTCTATTTTATTGGAATATAGGTTTTCAAAATAATTTCTAATTGTCTTCTGTATTTCTGTAGCGTCTGTTGTGATATTGCCTTTTTCGTCCCGTATGTTAGTAATTTGAGTTCTCTCTCTTCTTCTCTTCGTTAGCATGGCTAAGGGTCTGTCGATCTTATTTATTTTTTCAAAGAACCAACTTTTAGTTTTGTTAATTTTTTCAATAGTTTCTTTTGTTTCAATTTCGTTGATTTCCGCTCTGATTTTAATTATTTCTTGCTTCTGCTACATTTGCTGTTGTTTTGCTCTTCCTTTTCTAGCGCTTTGAGATGAAGTGTGAGCTCTTTTATTTGTTGGTTTTTCCTTTTTTTGAGGAATGACCTCCAGGCGATGAATTTCCCTCTTAAAACTGCTTTCATTGTGTCCCATAGATTCCGATATGTTGTGTCTGTATTTTCATTTATCTCTAAGAATTTTTTGATTTCCTCCTTTATGTCTTCTGTAACCCATTGATCATTCAGTAACATATTGTTCATTTTCCATGTGATGTAGGATTTTTCCTTCCTTCTTTTATCATTGATTTCCAGTTTCATTCCATTATGATCAGATAAAATGCATGGGATTATCTCCACCCCTGTATATTAACTGAGGGTTGCCCTATGGCATAATATATGGTCTATTTTTGAGAAGGATCCATGTGCTGCTGAGAAAAAAAGTATATCCACTTGATGATGGTTGATATATTCTATATATGTCAGTTAAGTCTAGGTTGTTGATTGTGATATTGAGTTCTATAGTTTCTTTATTCAACTTTTGTTTGGAGGATCTGTCAAATGGTGAGAGAGGTGTGTTGAAGTCACCCATAATTATTGTGTTGTGATCTATTTGATTCTTGAACTTGAGGAGAATTTGTTTTATGAACGTCACAGCACCATTATTTGGTGCATAAATATTGATAATTGTTATGTCTTGTTGGTGAATGGTTCCTTTTAACAGTATATAATGTCCTTCCTTATCCCTTTTGATTAACTTAGTCTTGAAGTCGATTTTATTCGATATGAGGATGGCCACCCCTGCTTGCTTACGAGGACCCTGTGCGTGGTATATTTTTTCCCAACCTTTCACCTTCAGCCTGTGTATGTCTTTTGCAATCAGATGTGTCTCCTGGAGGCAGCATATTGTTGGATTTGTTTTTTTAATCCATGTTACCAGCCTATGTCGCTTTATTGGAGAGTTTAAGCCATTAACGTTTAGAGTTACTATTGATATATGGTTTGTACTTCCAGCCATGTTTGATTATTTATCTTCTTTTTTTTTAATTTAATTTAGTTTGTTTCTCCATGGTTAGCTTTCCCCCCGCCCTCTGTTTTTATAGAGGCACTTCCCACTGATGGTTTTGGTTATTGTTTTTCATTTCTTCCTCGTGTAGTGTTTTGCTCAAGATGCTTTGCAATGCTGGTTTTCTGGCTGCAAATTCTTTCAGCTTTTGTTTGTCATGAAAGATTTTTATTTCATTGTCATACCTGAAGCTTAATTTTGCTGTATACAGAATTCTTGGTTGGCATCCATTGTCTTTTAGTGTTTGAAATACGTTGTTCCAGGATCTTCTCGCTTTCAGCGTCTGTGATGAAAAATCCGTTGTTAACCTTATTGGTTTACCCCTGAATGTAATCTGCCTCCTTTCTCTTGTAGCTTTTAATATTTTCTCTTTGTTCTGTATATTGGATATCTTCATAACAATGTGTCTTGGCGTTGGTCTACTGTGATTTTGTGTGCTCAGTGTCCTGTATGCATCTAAAATTTGTATATCCGTTCCCTTTTTTATTTCTGGAAAGTTTTCTGTAATTATTTCATTCAGCAGGCTACTCATTCCCTTGGTTTGAATCTCTGTACCTTCTTCTATCCCGATGACTCGTAGGTTTGGTTTTTTTTATGTTATCCCATATCTCTTGGATGTTTCTCTCATGATTTTTAACCAGCCTTTCTGAGTTGGCTAGGCTCTTTTCAAGATGATATATTTTGTCTTAATTATCTGACGTTCTGGCTTCTACTTGCTCCACTCTGTTAGTGATACTCTCAATTGAGTTTTTAATTTGGTTTATCGTTTCCTTCATTTCTAGAATTATTGTTTGATTTTTTTTATAATCTCTATCTCCTGATAAAGATGCTTAACTTCTTCTTTTATCTGTTTATGTAATTGATTTTCAAAGTGTTCTTTCACTGTTTGGATTTGCTGTCTCATATCCTCTTTAAGGTTCCATTCCATCTGTCTAAGGTGTTCCTTGAGTTCTTTATATGACCATTTTTCTGCTGACTCTAGGTCCTCCTGAATATTTAGGCTGTCCTTCATTGTTTGTACCCCTTTTCTTCCTTGCTTTTTTATGCTGCTCATGTTACTTCTTGTTCTGCTTGACTGCTGAGTTACTGTTTACTCTTATAAATTTATTTGATGCTTGGGAGGAAAGATATTAGAAGGGAAGGGAAGAAGTCACTAAAGAGAATGACAGTAGGCAGGTAGAATTCAAGGAAGGGGGAATAAGAAAATTGAAAAGAAATGAAAAGACAAAAGAAACAAAAACAAAACACACACAAAAAAGTTAGAAAATAAAGAAAGAAAGAAAAGAAAAAAAAATTTTTACAAAAATAATAATGATAATAAAAATAATGAAAATTAAAATTGAAAAAATTATAATAATAATAAAAAAATTAGAAACATTAAAAAAGTTAAAGAACAACAACAATAAAAAATTGAAAATGAAAGAAAAAAAAGAAAAAGAAAAAAAATGATAATAATAATAATAATAAATGCAGTCATAGAGTTCGATTAATTTCTCTTCCAGTAGGTGGAGCTGTGCCCACTGGGTCAAGCTTCTCCTCTCACTAAGTGGGAACCAATCACTGTGTAGCAGCTCTTCCTCACAGACTGGGCGGGTCTCCAATCCTGAGTGCCTAGGGCCTTCTCTTGTGTTTCCTCAAGCCAGGCCGCGCTCACCTGTGACGCTCACCACAATACTGGCTACACGCCAGGTCTGCTGCTCCTGGGAGCCCTGTTGCGCTGGTTTCAATGCAGTTATCTCCTCCGCCCGTGACCTCAGTTCTCTGCCAGGGTGGTATCACATGTAAATGGTGACCGTTGGTTCCCTTTGCCGGGTGACCAGTGCAACGGGTGGGTCCTGACTGTCTCTCCCAATCCCCGTTTCAATCCTGTGGCCACTGCCTATGAAGGCTCGGTTGGTTTTTACCTCTGAAAGTTCCTAAGGGCCAACCAGTTATTTCAGCGGGATTGTTAGTGCTGAGTCACGAGAAACAGGCGAACCGGAGCTTGGATGCAGCCGATCCGGGCTCGGTGTGTGTGTTCTGAGGGGCCCAGACTGTACACCCCAGATCCACGTCAGCTCAGCATTGCCTAGTGATCCTGGGCAAACAGCATTTATACAGTTTACAGCTCCCTATGCCCTCGCAGTTGAAGAGGTCAGAGACTTGATCTCTTCCCGCCCGCTGCCATGTTAGATCTCCTCAATGATATTCATGTTGCCCTTACAGCTTCCTGGCATAAGCAAGTTCTTGGGATTATACAAACTGCTGCTTCTGTTTCCAGTCCAGATTTCTAGAAATTAAACCCTGCCGCCGTCGCCTCTTCCCCGGGGCCACGCTCAGGGGTGCCGCTCTCGTCCGCAACCGTAGCTGCGCCAAAGAACCGGTGCCCAGCCCCCAGGGCCCAAGCGGCTGCCGCGGCTCTCCGGCTCCTTCCTCTGAAGCACGGGTCCCCTCGCAGGGGCATGCAGAACGACCCCAGAGCAGACTCTGCCCGAGGGTGCAGCGGCGAACAGGCGACCCAGGCGCTCAAGGCTGTGGTCCAGCCTTTGGAGAACAGGGCTCGGCACGCAGCCCAGCTCCAACCTCTAGGTGCGGCTGCCGGACAATGTAGCCATAGCCATCAAGACAGCCGGCAGAAAGCAAATGGCGGCTCCCGCGGAGTGGAATTTCGGCACAGAAACCACAGCCCAGCCAACGATCCCAATCCACAAACTCTCCCTGTATAAAAAATATTCAAAAAAAAAAAAAAAAAAAAAGGGGCAGGGCGCACTGAGCTTTCTTTGCCTCGGGTACTTACAATCAACTGCTGATTACACATTCACCTTTTCTGCCCGGAGCGAAGCGAAAGAGGAAGCAGATGGGAGCAAAGCGCCCGCGGCTTTGGGCGGCAAAGCGTCCGGGAGCCAAGCGTCTCTTTTTCGATCTCTTTGTTCTTCCTGCTGCTTGGCAAAGTGGTCCACTACAGATTAACGGTGGAAGGGGTTCTTACACGCTGTGCGAAATCTCGATTAAAGCCGCTGCTCTGAGCACCCCGCTCAGCACTTCAGCAACCCCCGTGCGCAGCGGCCATCTTCTAACACCATTCTCTTATTTTTAAATTCTTAAATATGTGTTCTTTCTAGTGTATTCTGGCATATTACAAATACATGAAGTATAACTTTCCATTCTTGAGGTTGTACATGATGTGAAGTTACACTGGTCATGTATTCATGTATGAACATGGGAAAGTCAACAAATTCATTCTACTGTCTTTCCTAGTCCCATCTCCACTTCTTTTCCTTCATTCCTCTTTGTCTAATTTAATAAATTTCTCTTCTTCCTGCCCTGCCTTATTGTTTGTTAGCATCTGAATGTCAGAGAGGACATTTGGCCTTTAGTTTGGGGGGATTGCCTTATTTCACTTAGAATGATAATCTCCAGTTCTATCCATTTACTGGCAAATGCCATAATTTCATTCTTCTTTATGGCCGAGTAATATTCCAATTTGTATGTATATCATATTTTCTTTATCCATTAATCTCTTGAAGGATACTTAGGTTGATTCCATAGCTAGCTATTGTGAATCGAGCTGCTATAAATGTTGATATGACTGTGTCACTGTAGTATGCTGATTTTAGGTCCTTTGGGTATATACCAAGGAGTGTGACAACTGGGTCAAATGGTAGTTCTAATCCAAGTTTTCTGAGGAATCTCCATACTGCTCTCCAGAGTGGTTGTACCAATTTGTAGCCTCATCAGCAATGTATGAGTGTACCTTTCCCCCACGTCCTCACTGTTTGAATTTGAATTTCTCTAATTGCTAGAGATATTGAAAATTTTTTATATATTGGTTGACCATTCGCATTTCTTCTTCTGTGAAGTATCTGTTCAGTTCCTTTGCTCGCTTTTGATTAGGTTATTTGGGTTTTTTTTTTTTTTTGGTGTTAAGTTTTTTGAGTTCTTTATTTATCCTGGAGATTAATGCTCTATCTGAGGTACAGATGGCAAAGATTTTCTCCCATTCTGTATGTTCTCTCTTCATGTTCTTGATCATTTCATTTACTGTGAAGAAGCTTTTTAGTTTGCTATCATCCATTTATTGATTCTTAATTTTACTTCTTGCACTTTGGGAGTCTTGTTGAGGAACTTGGTTCCTGAGCAATAAAAAAATAGATACTCCAAAACTCCCCCAAAATATAAAAAGCATAATGGAAAATTGGACCTACATTTTCTTCTATTAGGCACAAGGTCTCTGGTCTAATTCTTAGGTCCTTAATCCACTTTGAGTTGAGTTTTTTGCATGGTGAGAGATAGGGATTAAATTTCATTCTACTACATATAGATTTTCAGTTTTCCTAGCACCATTTGTTGAAGAGGATGTCTTTTCTCTAATGTGTGTTTCTGGTGCCTTTGTCTAGCATGAGATAACTGTATTTATGTGGGTTTGTGTCTTCTATGCTATTCCATTCGTCTCAGACTCTGCTTGCTTTTGATTATTTTGACAGTTTTGTGGCATGCTGACCAGATATTTCATAGGATGCCTCTCAGGGTTTGCATGATATTTCTTCATCATGGTCAAATTTGGAAGTGATTATGTCAAATGGGAAGATGAGGCCAACTCGAGGCTTTGCCTCAGCCTGACCCAGCATGCGTCCTGGCAGATTGCAACTCCTAGCAATTGTCCTGATGTGGTGTGGGCCTTGCTCCATCCCTTGATGATGAAGAGGGTGGTGAAAGGGCACCTGGGTTCACTTTATCCAGCATAGCACCCATTATGGGGAGATGAAGTTCTGGCCAAGTCAGACATGGACCCCTGACCCTCAGGGCACCTAGAAGCAGCAGCACACCTGTGCTTTAGGAGTGGGCAGTGGACAGGGTATATCACAGTCTGCAACTGGTTTGTACAGCTGGAGACTGGAACCAGAGGAAGAGGTACGTCAAGTGAATTTACTAAGCAGCTGCAGGCCAAAGAAAATTGGGCAGATTCCAGGGCCTCTGAGCAGAACCAACTGAGGACATATGGCTATGACTCAAAAAAGAGGATGCAGCCAAAGTTCCCCAGGGTCATAAACCTGTCCCTTCCTGCTTGGCTCTATATGTGGAAAGGCTGGAGCTGGGTTGTTCTCCAGCTAATGGAAATTCCACAGTCCCTTCCCTTCCAGATGATGCCTTGTTTGCAACTGTTGTACTCACCTCTGAGTTGATGTCTGTGTGCATAAAAGATCTGGAACACAATGCACAATCCCATGAGGAGAGGGTCTCCTTTACTTTTCTTGGCAAATGTATGAATGATGCTTACAAACTGTATTGCCATCCAGGATTTTTCAACAATATATATATTTTTTCAACAATATATGTTTTTCATATGCTTTTTCAAATACTATAAAAATCCACATGGGATTTTTAAAAAGATATTAATATTATTAAGATGCCCCTTCATCATTCATATATATATATATATATATATATATATATATATATATATATATATATATATATATTTGGCTGCCATTTTTCACAGTATTCAAACTTTATCCATTTACTATCAGCCTGTGATTTATTTCTTAGTGGTAGCTTTGAAAAGTTGAATCAACTTAGTTGTGGTGGATTTTTAAAAATTGTTCTCTCATTCTCAGCATTAATCTACTTGGCAGAACTTTCCTTAGTAGGAATTGTTGACAGTGATAAGTTTTTGTCCTGAAGAAAATTTATATCCATCCTAAAACTTCCTCAGTCTGATCGCAATTTTAATTTATAAATTCCAGATTTGAACAATTTTTGTACTGTCCAGTAACTATTTTGGAAAATGATTCAATTTGTTCTTCTAAGAAAGTTATCAATTCTTTTGTCTCAATTGTCACAGCTGGCATTTTGCCCTGGCTACCTCATGTGATTATTTCCTTTGTAACTCAAGAATAGGTTAACACAAATGTAACCCTGGAGGGTTGGTGGGTTTAGGGAGGTTATGTTTATCAGGATAAGTAATGATATTGTTTGGATCTGAAATGCCTGCCAAAGGCCCATGTGCTAAAGACTTGGTTCCTAGCCTGCGACACTGTTGGGAGGTGGTGGAACCTTTAACAGGTGGAGCCCATTTGAGGGAAGTGAGGTCATTGGGGGTGTGCCCTTGGGAGCCTAGCCTTCCCCACCTCCTTCCTGGGCTCCATGAAGTAAATAGTCCTCCTCCAACATGTGCTTCTGCCATGGTATAGTGTGATGCCACAGACCCAAAGGCCACAGGACCAAGCAACCATGGACTAAAACCTCTGAAACCATAAATAAAAATAAAACTTTCCTCCCATAAGTTGATTATTTCGGATATTTTGTCATACTTACGGAAAGCTAACACAGTAATAAATACACTGTATTATGAAAACTGCATTCACAGAGTTGGATTTAGCATGCTTTACTCATAATCTCTCTTTACACAGAAGATTTTAAAACCATATTTTCTTCAAGATAAACTTCTTTTCAAAGTATGTTTTCAAATTTAGTGACACTTCTTTTAAAACTTCCCTCTTGCTGGGCATAGTGGTGTTTGGCTGTAATCCCAGTGACTTGGGAGGCTGAGGCAGGAGGATTGCTAGTTCAAAGCCAGCCTCAGCAACACAGAAAGGCCCTAAGCAACTTAACGAGACCTTGTCTCATAAAAATTTTTAAAAAGGGCTGGGGATGTGGCTCTGTAGTTAAGTGCCCCTGGTTCAAACTCTAGTACCCAAATAAAAAAAACAACAAAACAAATAAAAACCTACTTCCCTCTCTACTAAAAACTAAAAAAGTAGAATCGAACCTTAAACCTTACATATTTATTGGTGGTAATTGCCTCAAAGTTGAGCAAAATCACCTTTGTGATGTCTTGCTGCCACTTCATTTATACTGTCAGGATGCCTTTCTTGGGAGGTTCCTAGGAGGTGGTGCAACAAACTCAGACTCTGCAGGTGAAGAGTGAGGGCCTTGTTATGGAGAATATATGGAAGAGGGAGCCCCATTCCTCATCAGTTTCTAAAAGCTGCTGCATCTTCCCCATTTTTTCTCTGGATGAAGTAACTAAATGATGGAGATGGTCACCATGATGATCAAGTGCAATGGAAAATGCTTGAAAGGTGATCAGTGGAGAGCTCACTGCACATCATTAGACATTTCAGAGGGACTGGCTGTCTTGAAGGTGTCTCACGGTGTCAGGATATTAGGTGGCTGGTTTGTTGTCTGTTTTTGGTTTGGAAATTTTCGTGTTGGTTGTAACTTACCTCAGGACGGCTTGTGTCCACGTATCTGTGATCCCTTGCACATCAAGAATCTTATCATTTTGGTCTCATCCATCTCTGGTTGAGAAAGCCTTTGTATTTTAAAAATATATTTATTTTCGAATTTAATATTGAAAAAAATCAGAATATGGAGACAGGATGGAAAATAATTACCCAAAATTACTCAACCCCCAAGATGGTTATTATTATTACAATTTTGCCCTTGATTTCCTGACTTTTCTTTGACATAGCCTTATGCATATAAGTACGTATGTTTACTTACCTTGTAAACTGTTTTCTCACTTGGGTGTAAATCAAGATGTATTTTTAGGTCAATAAATATAGATGCTCATGGTCATCATATGTGTGTGCTATAATCTAGTTAATTGATGGACATGTTTATTGTTTCTGATTTCACAATTTTAGATAATACTACTATGAACATCTTGGACAATAACTCCTTTTTCTATATTATGATGTTGGGCTTCTTTGAGAATTAAGAGTCTAGCAAAGAAAATCACAATGAAGCATTGTATGTTCTCAACAAAAGTTGTGTAATTTTATTTCAATGAGAGAATGTCATTTTAGAATAAACTAAAAAGGAAAAGTTTTTTTAAGATGAATGAGCTTTTCAATCTTCAAGATATAAAAGCATATTATAAAATGGCAACCATCAGAACCATAGGTATTTACACTAAAGCAGAAAATTTCTTTATTATAAATATATAAAGGATTGGGGGTATAGCTCAGGAGTAGAACATTTGCCTAGCATGGGTGAGGTCCTGGTTTTGCTCCCCAGAACTACAAAAAATATATACATGCACATATAAGAATTCTGAAAAAAAAATCAAAATTTTAAAAGACATTCAAAGTAACAAAAATGAGTTGTAATATAATATATTTGAGATCACTGGAGATAATTATAGAAAAGACATAAAATTGAACCATTTAAGCTCATTTTACATGTATCAAAAAAATTAAGCAAGGCATGATGGTGCTCATCTGCAATACCAGTATTTCAGGAGGCTAAGACAGGAGGATTACAATTTTAAGGCCAGCCTCAGCAGCATAGTGACTCTAAGCAACTTTGTAAGACCCTATCTCAGAATAAAAAGTTAAAAAACTGAGAGGGGGATGAAGCCCAGTGGTAAAGTGCCACTGGGTTCAATACCTAATACCAAAAACAAACAAACAAACAACAACAACAACAAAAAAACCCCATAAAAGTCACAAATAACTTGTTACAGGGAAAAACCAAACTGCATGTTTGTAGAAGTAACTAAATGAATACAAATCAACCTGGGGGAAAAATGGTAAAAATGCAAACACAGCAAAGTAGTTGGATCATTTAGAAATATGTATAAAAAGGTAGATTGGTAACTTGGTTTGTCTCCCTGGAAAATGAACCGGCTCCATATAATGAGAACTATAAAGTGGTTCATCATTCTTGATACGCAGTCATACACTTTGCATTATACATCCTCAGGAAAAAAATCTGAAAGGGGAAAAATTCTTGAAATATTCATAGCTATACATATTAAGTAATAAAAATTAAGTGAGAATAATTTTTTAATTTTTAACATTTTAATGTAGTATCAAAAGTCTTAATATGCAGTATCTCCTTTAATCCTTAACAAGGAACTGTAACTCAGATCAGAGAGCTGAGCCTGGGTAACTACAAGTTCTGTCTAGGCAGGAGGAAGACCTGGACATAAACCCACCTGGATCTTCTAGCGTCCAGGTGTGAGCTCATCCACATCCCTGATTCTGAGCAGTCGTTTTCAGATCTGTAAATGGATCACAAAGCCCAGCCTCCCTAACTTCCAGGTTTTGTGCAAGAGAGAGAGAGAGAGAGAAAGAGAGAGAGAGAGAGAGAGAGAGAGAGAGAGAGAGAGAGAGAGAGAGAGAGAGAATACATGTGAAAGTGTAGCTTCTACTATGGACTTGATAGGGCAATAGTTGAGGTTGCTTCTTTCTGAAAATGGACCTTGAAATGATGAGGATGGGGAGGGGGAAGATGGAACACTTTTTTTGTAAACGGGTTTCATTCACTTTATTATCATTATTTTTGTATAAAAACCCTGTGTTGTAGCCACGGCTGGAGCCTGGGTCCTCTATACAGAGACTTTGGTGTGGGTTTTCACAAGATGGTCAGTGAATTCCTGATAGGGAGACTTGGTGACCACAGTCTCTTTCCAGAGATCGGGGGTCAAACAGCTGTATGTCCTGGAGATGGCATCAGAGGTGGCCTTGGCAGAGGTACCAAGGTGGCAGTGCAGCCCCTGGCAGAAGTGTAGCAGCCATCAATACCAGCCATCAGCAGCAGCTTCTTGGGCACAGGAGCTGAGACAATGCCAGTGCCTCTGGGGGCAGGGTTGAGCTGTACCAGAACAGAACCCCAACATCCTGTCACCTTGTAAGGGACAGTGTGGGGCTTGCCAATCTTGATCCCCCAGTAGCCTCTCCGCACAGGAACAATGGAGAGCTTGGCCAGGATGATGGCCCCTCGGATAGCCGTGGCTACCTCCTTGGAGCACTTTACTCCCAGTCCAACGTGATCCCTGTAGTCCCCATTAGGTACAAATGCCTTGACCCTGGTCCACTGGCCAGCAGCAGAGCCTGTTTCTGTACAGGCAGGATCTTCAAAACCTCATCCTGGAGTGATGCCTCCAGGGAAAAGTCAATGCTCTCAGACTCCTTGATGGGCAAGGAGACGACATAGATCTCCTCCAGGGACTTGATCTTCATGTCCTTGACCAGGCGGCCCAGCTTAGTGACCGGGATCCACTCCTTGTCTTCAGCCTCACCTCCACGAGCCCTGAGGCCATGGCCCCAGTCCTGACCACTGCCTCTGAGACCTGCTGAAGCCTGCTGTGGCCACCCATTGGTGGGGGGCAGGGTCTCGGGGCCTGGGACCTCAGAGACCTCCCGCTGCACAGGCACGATCTGCCATTTGGTGTTTTCCCAGAGAAGAAGAAGATGGAACACTTTTAATCAGCAAGGGAACAGTGAAACAGTGCAGCAGCTTCGAGGCCCAAGTTCAAAGAGGGCAAAGTGGCTCTAATTAGAAAAGTAAAGTGGGTTTGTTTGAGTTGTGAGAGAAGTGGCAGGGTACAGAGGGAATTCAAATGTACTTGCTCATTTTTACTAAAGATATGCACAACCCAAAAACAAAAGCGAAAAATCCTTTGCACGTTGGAAAACTCACCCTGACGTGTGCTTTCCAGCTTCCTCATTCCCTCAGGGCTCTCTCTTTCAGGACGGGCTTAACTGTGATGTGACTTGGAGTTGTCTGTGAGCATGTCCCGTCCCACGTCCCACCCCAAAGCCATCTGAAGTCTTTCACCCAGATTGTTCTTTTCAAGTAAAGGCTGAGGCTCTCTGCCATGACCCAGGGTGCCTCATCCTGAGTTCCAGAAGCTGCTTTGACACTTGGGAGCCGAGGGTGAATCCAGCAGAGAAACTTACTGAAACCCTGGGCTTGGTGACATGGTCCAGACACTACTGACCTGGGGCAAAGGCCATTTTCCTTTGTGGTAACAAAGTGTTCATGATTCCAAGACAGCCAGAACAAGGACAGTAAGTTTGGGGTTAGAAAGAGGAGGCTTCAAACTGGTGCACGTCAGCGTGGGTACTTCCTGGCTGGAATTAAGTCATCAGAGTAGCAGTGATGACGGTGATATCATATGTGTGTATATCTGTGGGGTGTGTGCACATGTGAGAGAAATATTCACCCCCCCATACAAAGTCCTGTCCACTGGCTGATTTGATCATGAGCCCACCTCCCCAGACTTCCCTCAGAGAGAACCCAAGTCCCCAGAACCCTTCTAAATCTGGATGATTTAGACCTAAATTACTATTATTTCTCCAGATTAAATGCCATCTGGTACTTTTAGATTCTACATCCCACTGTGTGTCTAGTATTTTCTTTGCCATTTTATTCAAATAATTATCTTGTTTAATCCTTTCAGCAATCCCAAGAGGAAAGTATTTTTATTCTTATTTTTCAGAGAAAGAAATGGGGATCAGGGATGTTAATCTGGTCAATCAAGTGCCTCAGGAGGCTGTGAAGTGGGCACAAATCTAAGTTTGCATGACTCCAAAACCACTCTTGCCATTCCTGTGCATGCAGTGGGGGAGTGACCTGGAAGAAAGTAGGGATTTTTGGGGACCCAGGATAGAAGTACGCCGCTAGCATTGTAGTTTCTGGGCTACTTTCTGCTGAGTGTGTGTTAGTCAAGGTGCTAAGGATGTCTGGGTGCTCCTAGGACCACGCAGAGAGGCAGGCATTTTTTCCTTCAACATGTGTTTTATTTTTTGTAGAGGATCTTTTTTTCTGACAGCCACTTTCTTTCCAAAGCTTAGAACACCATATGCTTTTTAGAGGAGTGTAAGGCTTTCAGCAAGGACAAGTTTTTGGCTGCCCTGCCCCCTTTACAGTTCAAATATCATTTAAAACATCTGCTTTTATTTTATTAGTTTGCCTTTTGCAAAACACCAAGGGTGATTTTGAAATAAATAAGAAGCAAAATATCTTGCTGAACCAAAAGACCCCAGTACCTGGGGACCTAAAAATATTTTATTTGTTTAAATATTGCTGCGGTGATAGAAATTTGTATAAAGACCCATGATGAAGATGCAACTATTATACAGTATTAGAGTAGTTCCTTTTGGTGAATTGTGAACTATTTTTAAAAAACAAAAAGCTTGTTAGGGGGCTGGGGTTGTGGCTCAGTGGTAAGCGCTTGCCTAGCTCCTGCAAGGCCCTGGGTTCAGTCCTCAGCACCACATAAAAATAAATAAATAAATAAAGGTATTGTGTCCAACTACAACTAAAAAATAAATAAGTATGTAAAAAAAAAAAGCTTGTTAGGATGGCATTTAATAAAATCATAACAGAGTTCACAGATTAGCAGAGCCTGGGTTTATTCTGGTTCACTGCTTGTCTGGAGAAAAGAAAAACTGTCAAAAGAGAGGAAAAGGAACCCAATCTCTGTAAACAAATTAAACATTGATGGGGTTCACATCACAGGTGGGCAGTAGCAGTAGTCTTTTAGTCTAATATACCGAGTTTGGGATCCGAGTCCCTTTCTATAAATGCAACCATGTTGAACCAGTTAATTCTACTATTTGAAATACTATTATGATTTTTTTGTTTGCTTGTTTGCTTACTTCTTTTTTGGGGGGGGCAGTACTTGGGATTGAATTCAGGGGCACTCAACCACTGAACCACACCTCCAGCCTTATCTTTTATTTTATTTAAAGATAGGGTCTCACCGCGTTGCTTAGTACCTTGATTATACTAAGGCTGTTGATCCTCCTGGGCCTCTCCCTGGCTCCACATCTCATTTTAGCCTTCCAAGGTGCTGGGATTACAGGCCTGTGCCACCTCACCCAACAGCTTACTTTTATAATGGCTCTTTGTATGAATGTGGTAAAATTTATACACTACAAAATATTCACCTTAAGCATACCTGAATGGGTTCTAACAAATGCTAATGCCCCTGTGCCTCAACTCCTTATCAAAACATAAAACTTGATGTAACTGCTGTTACATCATCCCAGATGTAACTGCTGTTCTGTCTTGGATTAGTTTTCCCCGTTTTGGAACTTGAGGTGAATGGAATCATGCATATGTAGTTTTTCTGTAAAGTTTTATTGGCTCAGCATAATGTTTTCTATTCATTATCATCCCTGTTGTCTGTATCAGCAGTCCATTCCTTTTGATTGAAAAAATACTATTCCACTCTGCATCTTTTTCAATTTGAGGTTGAGTTTTGCTTTTTATATTTTGGGGGAGTTTTGGAGTATCTATTTTTTTATTGCTGGACAATTGACCATTTCCAGTCTTTAGTCTGAAATATTCTTGCACAAGTCTTTTTATGGAAACGTGTTTTCCTTTCTCTTGATTAGATAATCATAGGGGAGGTAAATGTTCTGAAAGAAACTGTCAGGTGTAGTTACAGGATATTGTACCCCTATATACCTCCACCATCAATATATGAGGACATGCCCTTGCTGCCATTAAATGTTATCAGTGGCATCTCATTTTAGTTTTCATTTGCCTTTCTCTGATGACCAAGGACATGGAGCATTTCATGCATGCTTACTAGCCAAGTGTTTACTAGTCAAGATATTAACATTTAGCTTTCCTCTTTTTTCTATTTCCTTGTGCCATTTTTCCTAATACCATTAAATTCAAGAACATTTAACCTGAATATCAGGTCCAAAAGTCAGTTCATTCGTTCATTCATTGATTTAGTAAATGTTTATTGCGCTCCTACTATATGCCAGGGGCAACCATAGGAGCTGGGAATGTAGTACTGAATAAAGCTGAGTCCCCAGCATCATTTGGATAGAAGATGATCAAATACTCAGCCCTACTCCTTAGGGGAGGCGGAAGCTTACACACACAAACACACACACACACACACACACACGTATACTATAGAAAGGTCTATAAAGAACATCTGCAAGTGAGTAATAAAGATGATCCAATTTTTTTTATTTATTTTTTTACTGGGGATTGAACTCAGGTGCGCTTAACCCCCGAGCCACATCCCCAGTCCATTTTTATATTTTATTTAGAGACAGGGTCTTGCTAAATTCCTGAGGCTGGCTTTGGACTTTTAATCCTCCAGTCTCACCCGACCAAGCTTCTGGGATGATGGGCGTGCTCCATCACGCCCAACTGACAACCCCGTTTTTAAATACAGGGAAAGAATTGAACAATCATTTCACGTGGAAAGACCTCTGACCTCAAATCAGAGTTTAGAATCAGGATCAGATAGTTTGTTCCCTCAGTAGGCTGATTTTTAGCCCAATCAAAACATTTGGTGTTTGAATTTCCCCCAAGTCTCATAACTGGTACATTTGAATTTCTGCTGGGGTTTTGAAAGACTTGTACATTGACCCAGGAGAGAGTGGAAGCAAAGTTTAGTTCTTGTGAGAAAGTAGCCCTGTGTGCTCAGGGACTAACCTCTGACCTGCTGTCTGGGGCTGACGTTAACCCTGAGCCTCTCCCTGGCTCCACAGACAGGGCTCCACCAGCCACCCCAGCATGCCCCCAGCTGGAGTGTTTGGGATGTTCTCCATTCAAACTGATTGGATTTGGGGAGACCAGGCATCTATAGAAACAAAGACATATCCCTAGTCTCTACCCCAGGTGCATAACTAAAATGTCATGGAATCACAGTCCCTGTGATGTCTCCTCACCTCCCTGGGGAGAACTGTTATTTAGCATCAGAACAGCCTAATTTGAATTATATTCTGAAGGGATTGTGATGGATATCGTGAGAAATACCGAGGTACCCAAGAAATCAAATGTGCTGGAAAATTGGGTGAACAAGGCAAGCTTACTACGCCTGAAGGGCTTGCTAGGAAACCTGGCTGCTAGGTGGCCCCGCTGGGTTTTATCCCTAAGTCAGGCTGCCCTTTGCCTGGGTGTGAGGAGTTCGGGGTTACCATCTATGCGATTGGCTAAGTTTAAAATTGGGGCAGACAAAGGGAAGGGCTATCAGTAAAATGACTATAATTGGATCCAACTAAGGCTGAATACTGTATTCTGAAAAGGGACCACTGGGCTTTCTATTTCTCACTATTCTAAAGGTAGTGTTGGTTTGTAAATTGATAGAATTAATAATGGTAACTCTGTTTCCAGATATAAAAGAAAGATAAGGTTGGCGAAGTCTATGAATGTAATCTGTTATTACACTATAATTTTATTAGTTATTTATCAGGTTGTGTTGCATGAACCAATGAAATATTATCCACTGATTTAAGATTGATATTTAAAAATAAATTTTAAAAAAATCATTATTTTCAGGAAACCAAATTCTTATGAATTACATTAACAGAAAAGAACAGATAAAGAAATTATGTGTGTATACTCACAGCTATGAAAAATATATATGTGTGGCAAATGTCTCAGGGTAATCTGCAGAAATGGAAAAAAAATGAGGAAGGACAAGGGTGAGTCTTTTTCAAAAAATGTTTTGTAGACATTACATATATCGGTTTTGAATTAAAATTTTAAATGGATATTTATTGTTCTGGTGAAGAATATGTATTTTATTAATCCAATTTTGTGCTTGACCTTGTCTTGTTTTGTAGGACAACCAACAGAAATCTACCAATGTAGTGTATCAGGCCCATCACGTCAGCAGGAATAAGAGAGGACAGGTGGTTGGAACAAGGGGTGGATTCCGAGGATGTACCGTGTGGCTAACAGGTATGGACATATATATCATATATATATGTATGTGTATGTGTGTATGTGTGTGTGTGTGTGTATACTGGGGATCAAACTCAGGGGCACTTAACCACTGAGCCACACACCCCCAGCCCTTTTTGTATTTTATTTAGAGTCAGGGTCTCACTAAATTGCTGAGGTTGGCTTTGAACTTGCAATCCTCTAGCCTCAGCCTCCCGAGCTGCTGGGATTACAGGTGTGTGACACTGCCTAGCTATATATATACATTTTTGAAATTGAAATGTGGCACACACTTTTAAGGAAATTAGTGCAACATCTCGCACACCGTACGTGCTTATTTTTAACCTAAGAAAGAGGCTGAGAGCTATAGTAGAAAGCCTGGGTGTTACTCCTAATTCTCTCATCAATGAAAAGAGAGTCAAGGCCTGACTCTAGAAATAACATCTGATCCAGAAGTGGGAAGTCTTAAGTTGTCAGTTTTCTGACAGGACATGGTGGGACAAGTGGATTATGACACCCTTGCTCAACTCCAAGAAATTCAATACACCTCACGTTCATCTCAGCATTGGCTGGCAGTTATGAATGGGGCTTTTCTAACTTGACATCGAGGATTTGCTGGCCCATCAGGCGTGGGATGATTAGAGAGAGTCTTTTTGTTTTCCGATGTTCTGATATTTGAGGGGACTGTTTCACTTAAGCAAACAAGCGAGCAAATGTAAGGACACTATATTTCCACCAGTTGAGGAGTGCCCTTTGTGGAAACAATGGAAATCACTAGCTCCCACCCAGGTGACCCAGTGAATCTTCCTTTTCTCATGTTTTTATAGTCACAGAATGCCAACGCTAAGTATTAGTGACAGAATTGGACTCAGGACCTAAGACTCCCAAGACCCTCAAACTCTGAGTACAACAGAGAGAATTGTTGTCTAGAACTGAGGCTTTTTTTTCTTTTTTCTTGATCCTGGGGATTGAACTCAGCCATATTCTATCACCAAGCCATATTCCCAGCCCTTTTTATTTTGAAACAAGGTCACCCTAAATTGCTAAAGCTGGCCTCAAATTTGCAATCCTCTTGCCTCGGCCTCTGGAGTCCCTGGGATTATATCATGCACCACCATACACAGTGGGAGACGAGTTTTAAGTAGCCTGGACTCAAAAGGAAAAAAAAAAATCATTTCATACACATAGCTTTTCAGTAAATGTTTTACTGAATGGGATTATGAGTGTGCTCATAATCATCCCAGATGTAACTGCTGTTCTGTCTTAGATTAGTTTTATTTTTTTTTAATCTTGTTTCTTTAATTTTTTATTGTTGGCTGTTCAAAACATTACATAGTTCTTGATATATCATATTTCACACTTTGATTCAAGTGGATTATGAGCTCCCATTTTTACCCTATATACAGATTGCAGAATCACATCAGTTACACATCCATTGATTTACATATTGCCATACTAGTGTCTGTTGTGTTCTGCTGCCTTTCCTATCCTCTACTATCCCCCCTCCCCTCCCCTCCCCTCCCCTCTTCTCTCTCTGCCCCCTCTACTGTCATTCATTTCTCCCCCTTGTATTATTTTCCCCTTTCCCCTCACTTCCTCTTGTATGTACTTTTGTATAACTCTGAGGGTCTCCTTCCATTTCCATGCAATTTCCCTTCTCTCTCCCTTTCCCTCCCACCTCTCATCCCTATTTAATGTTAATCTTCTTCTCATGCTCTTCGACCCTACTCTGTTCTTAGTTACTCTCCTTATATCAAAGAAGACATTTGGCATTTGTTTTTTAGGGATTGGCTAGCTTCACTTAGCATAATCTGCTCTAATGCCATCCATTTCCCTGTAAATTCTATGATTTCGTCATTTTTTAATGCAGAGTAATACTCCATTGTGTATAAATGCCACATTTTTTTAATCCATTCATCTATTGAAGGGCATCTAGGTTGGTTCCACAGTCTTGCTATTGTGAATTGTGCTGCTATGAACATCGATGTAGCAGTGTCCCTGTAGCATGCTCTTTTTAGGTCTTTAGGGAATAGACCGAGAAGGGGAATAGCTGGGTCAAATGGTGGCTCCATTCCCAGCTTTCCAAGAAATCTCCATACTGCTTTCCAAATTGGCTGCACCAATTTGCAGTCCCACCAGCAATGTACAAGTGTACCCTTTTCCCCACATCCTTGCCAGCACTTGTTGTTGTTTGACTTCATAATGGCTGCCAATCTAACTGGAGTGAGATGGTATCTTAGGGTGGTTTTGATTTGCATTTCTCTGACTGCTGGAGATGGTGAGCATTTTTTCATGTACTTGTTGATGGATTGTATGTGCTCCTCTGAGAAGTGTCTGTTCAGGTCCTTGGCCCATTTGTTGATTGGGTTGTTTGTTCTCTTATTGTCTAATTTTTTGAGTTCTTTGTATACTCTGGATATTAGGGCTCTATCTGAAGTGTGAGGAGTAAAGATTTGTTCCCAGGATGTAGGCTCTCTATTTACCTCTCTTATTGTTTCTTTTGCTGAGAAAAAACTTTTTAGTTTGAGTAAGTCCCATTTGTTGATTCTAGTTATTAACTTTTGTGCTATGGGTGTCCTATTGAGGAATTTGGAGCCCGACCCCACCGACTGTAGATCGTAGCCAACTTTTTCTTCTATTAGACGGCGTGTCTCTGATTTGATATCAAGCTCCTTGATCCATTTTGAATTAACTTTTGTGCATGGTGAGAGAAAGGGATTCAGTTTCATTTTGTTGCATATGGATTTCCAGTTTTCCCAGCACCATTTGTTGAAGATGCCATCCTTCCTCCATTGCATGCTTTTAGCCCCTTTATCAAATATAAGGTAGTTGTAGTTTTGTGGATTGGTTTCTGTGTCCTCTATTCTGTACCATTGGTCCACCCGCCTGTTTTGGTACCAGTACCATGCTGTTTTTGTTACTATTGCTCTGTAGTATAGTTTGAAGTCTGGTATCGCTATACCGCCTGATTCACACTTCCTGCTTAGCATTGTTTTTGCTATTCTGGGTCTTTTATTTTTCCATATGAATTTCATGATTGCTTTCTCTATTTCTACAAGAAATGCCATTGGGATTTTGATTGGCATTGCATTAAACCTATAGAGAACTTTTGGTAATATCGCCATTTTGATGATGTTAGTTCTGCCTATCCATGAACAGGGTATATTTTTCCATCTTCTAAGATCTTCTTCTATTTCTCTCTTTAGGGTTAGATTAGTTTTATAATCCATAAATTCTCCCAACCTCCATAAGACAGGTAACTAATCTTTCTCCTCCTCCTCCTCCTCCTTCTTCTATTTCAGGTAACTAATCTTTATTCTCACTTTACAAACAAGGAAATTGAGGCTTAGAAAAAATTCACTGGCTAATGCAGGTTGAGTGAGAGTAGCAAATGTATTCTAAAGAACCTGGAGGGCAGGGACCTGCCTTACATCTGTTTTGTTGTTGTTGTTGTTGTTTGGTTGGTTGTTTTTTGCTATTCTAGTCATTTCCCTTTCCTCTCCAAACCAGCCTTGTTCTTCTTATCTTTTTCACTTTTTTATATCCTGGTACCTTTGGTGGCCTGTCTTCTTCATTCCTGTGCTCTGCAAGGAAGCAGCTTCCCCAGCCTCTAGCGTAAGGAAGGACAGTGGGCAGGGGGGCTTGCTCCATGCAGGTGCTCAGAACTCCCCTTCATGGACCCTGTGCTGCCTCCTCAACTCCCTCAGGAGACACCACTTGTAGCAGTAGATACAGTTGTGGAAACAACCTTTGTGTTTTTGTGTTGGAACATCCACACAAAGCCCACTCCTCTAATGTGACATTCCCTTGAAAAGAAAAAAATTTTTAAAAGGTAGGAGAGGGGAAAAGCATTAAAAGGATATATTTTCTCTTTCTTATTTTACTCTTTAGGAAAATCATGCAGGTATGTACAACTATAATGCACCAATAAAAAAAGGTGGGAAATGAAATAAAATGGACCAAAAACATAAAAATAAGAATGAATTAAAAATCACACTGGGCACAGTGGCAGATGCCTGTAATCCCAGCCACTCCAGAGACTGAAGTAGGAGGATCACAAGTTTGAGGCCCTCCTCAGCCATTTAGTGAGACCCTCAGTAACTTAGCAAGACCCTGTCTCAAAAACTAAAAAGGGTTGGGGATATAGCTCAGTGGTAAAGCAACTCTGGGTTCAGTACAAAAAAAAAATCACCTTTTCCTAGCTTCTTTTTTTATTCTTATGTTTCAGAAGTAGGGTATTGACCAGGCAGACCAGAAGAAACCATATACTTCAAATCCAGAAATTCAGATTTGAACTCTCACTCAACCTACATTAATTAGCCAGTTAATTTCTCTAAGCCTCAATTTCCTTGTTTGTAAAGTGAGAATAAAGATTAGTTACCTGGAAAAAAAAAAAGAAAGATTAGTTACCTATCTATGGAGGTTTGGGAGAACTATATGAAATGAAGTATCACTGCACTTAGCGTAGTGCCTGACCCATGGTAAAGCTCTTAGTATATAGTGTTTCCCAGTATATTAAAAATAAATAGAGCAACAGTCTAGTTAAATACAGTTATTGTGAATTAGCTCTTTGTTTTCTGAGAGCTGAAGAAAAATGGAAGTAAATCTATTTCTCTCATTTTTCTGATAGGAAAGAACATACGAGATATTCAAGATTCCCTTTTCTCCTACCCCATAACCCTGCATCGATTCTAAGCATTTATCATCTAAGTGTTTATTTGAAACCCAATACATAATTGTAGAGAACACATTCAACAATGATTTAGCAAAGACTGACAACACATTCTTCATGTAGCTATTTCTTCTAATGATCCTCTGTCAAAGCCAACAGCATGACTTCGAAACATAAGAAAATATCTGAAAACACTTTATCTATCTTTTGTAGATCATCTTTTTTTTTTCCATTGAAGTTTCCCTTCCTCTTAGACCTCCATCCCTGCCTTGCTCTCGTTTTTTCTACCTTTTGCTCTTTCCTTCTGCAGTCTTCTCTGTGTCAACCTCTTGCCCTTTTCTTCTTCCCTCTCAACTTTCCCTTTTCCCCGCTGGGCGTCGTCTGACAGTGGCTTAGCACCATGGAATATTCTTCAGGTTCTAAGACCTTTAGGACAAGTGAATTTTTAGAGTGCAGGGTGGTTCAGATTGCGTTTTCCTCTTAATCCCTATGTTCTCCCTTATCTGGAAATTATAAAATCATTGTGCTTTGACAGCGTGATGGAAGGCCCCTGGTAACTCTATTGGCACATAAAGATCCTACAAAGCTTTAAATCTCTGATTATAAATACTCCTAAGAGCTCTAAATCCTTCTGCAGCCTAGCTCAAGGTGACTCTCCATTTTTGTGTTTTGAGAATCATTTTGGAAAAAATCTGGAAGCATATGGGCTCTTATGTCAGATGGATATTTAGTGACATTTGCAAGGGAGGTGGGCCTGCCATTCTCTAGCGGCTGTCTGTCCCCCTCCTCTCTACTAATTGCTCCCATATGAGGGAAGATAAGACCACTGTGTAGTATCTTCCGCTTTTCAAAAGAATCCAGAATCTGGGTTTATATGCACAATTTTCTAATCTTGAAAACAGGATTAGAAAATCCTGTTTTTCCTGTAGGCAAAAGAACACACCAAGGATCGTATGTAGCCCTCAGGTCTCTATTTTATAAACCCCACTTTCTATGAAATCCTAATCCTAATAGTGGACAAAGAGTTATTTCAAATTTTGAGATAGATGCAAGTACTTGGCTTTTAATAAACTCTTTTTAGACTTTAATGATTTTAATTTAAGATCAATCAAATATTGTAACAAGGGTTTTAGGTACATATAAAAGTGCCAGATTAGGGGGCTGGGATATAGCTCATTTGGTAGAGTGCTTTCCTCTCATAGATAAGGCCCTGGGTTCAATCCCCAGCACCACAAAAAAACAAAAAAGTCAGGTTGGTTCAGAAGTTATCATCTTTAACAATCCAGGACAACACTAATCTGTCTTGCTTATTCTGGTGACAGGTCTCTCTGGTGCTGGAAAAACAACAATAAGTTTCGCTCTGGAAGAGTACCTCGTCTCCCATGCCATCCCGTGCTATTCCCTGGATGGGGACAATGTCCGTCATGGCCTTAACAAGAACCTGGGGTTCTCCCCTGGGGACCGAGAAGAAAACATCCGCCGGATTGCTGAGGTGGCTAAGCTGTTTGCTGATGCTGGTCTGGTCTGCATTACCAGCTTCATCTCTCCATTTGCAAAGGTAAAAAGATTCAGGTCTGGGCACAACTCTCACACACAGTCTGAGGGTTCTCCAACGGCTGAGGACAGGAGTTTGGTGGAGGGGAAGGGAGAGCCGAATGTTTTATTTTCAATTTACCCACCATTTCTTCCTCTCCCCCCATGCTCCCTCATTTCCTCTATTTACAATTGCTTATATAAAGAGAGTTCCTTCATTTCCAGATGCCAAGGCCCCAGTTGACCTAAACTCTCTCATGTTCACAATTATAAAGGACATTGGTCAGAGTTGACAGGAAGAGAAAGTTAAACAAGCAGAACTCTTAAGACTCTGTAATTTCAGTTGTTGGAAAGGAATGTTTAGCTTGCTAAAGAAAAGAACAGCTCACTACAAAGCTTCAGATTGTGTGTGTTTGATGTGCACATTGCTGAGGTGGAGTGTCACTCTTCATGTTTTAAAACTAGAAATTCCCAGGAGCGATGGATAATGTGCTATGTGCTCTGAGCACATCCTTTGGATGGAATATGCTCATACTGCCAGTACCATCTTGCTAAGAGGGGCTGTTTTGCTCTGAAATTTCTTGAGAGAGCTGTGTTTACCAGAGTGACATTTCTGGACTCTCTAAAGGACTCTATAGCCTAGTGTTATCTCAAGGCTACCAAATGCCAGAGCATTCATTTTGTTTTGTGACAAAGAATTTCATTGTGAAATTTTGTCTTAATTCATTTTCTGTTGTAACAAAATACCGAAGATTGGGTATTTTTATAAAGGGTAGAGGTTTGTTTGGCTCATTATTTAGGAGGCTAAGAAGATCTAGAACATGGCACCAGCATCTGCTCAGCATCTGGTTAGGACCTTCTGGCTGCATCTTAACATGGTGGAGGGCTATTACGTGGCGGTGAGACAGAACATGTGTGCCATGTAGTCCCATTGTGGGGGCTCTTTCCTGATGACCTTATCTCAAGAGCTTACTCCTAAAGGCTCCGCATCCAAATATCATCAATGTATGAATTTAGGGATTCAGTTTCCAACATAAAATTTGGGGCATGTGTACAAACCATAACAAACCTCTTTTTCCATTCTTAAATGTTCTGTTTTTCAGGATCGTGAGAATGCCCGTAAAATCCACGAATCAGCAGGACTGCCATTCTTTGAGATATTTGTAGATGCACCTCTAAATATTTGTGAAAGCAGAGATGTAAAAGGCCTCTACAAACGGGCTCGAGCTGGGGAGATTAAAGGTATGAGACCCAGCTGGGTGCGATGGTGCACTCATGTAATCCCTGTAATCCTAGTCAGGAGGCTGAGGCAGGAGGATCTAAAGTTCAAAGCCAGTCTCAGCAACTTAGTGAGGCCCTAAGCAACTTAGAGAGACCCTGTCTCAAAATTAAAAGGGCTGAGGGTGTGGCACAGTGATTAAGTACCTCTGAATTAAATTCTTAGTACCAAAAAAAAAAAAAAGTATGAGAACCAGCCAGAGGCGCCATTGCCAATTATTTAGCCTATCAATCCTCTGATTATATCCTCAGGAATCTGTCTGAAGTTTCAAACTATTTTCCAAAATTTCATATAACACACAACTTTTTATCAAATCATAATATATTGAATATGTCCATAGGCTTATTAAAATGTGGAGTTTTTTCTTTCAAGAACTCTCATCTAATTGTGAAAGCAATCAGGTTCAGAGAAATAAAATGGATATACGTATGTGAGGGGGGTATTTCAGAGTTTTTCCTTCTTTTTCTGTTTTCAATTCTAGCCCAGTGTGGTGATACATGCCTGTAATCCAATGACTCAGGAGGCAGAAGTATTACAAGTTGAAGGCTAGCCTCAGCAAACTTACAACACACTGCCTCAAAATACAAATTAAAAAGGACTCAGGATGTGGCTCAATAGTTGTGCAACCTTGGGTTCAATATCCAGTACTAAAAAAAAAAAAAAAAAAAAAAAAGGAAAAATAACAATTCTAATTACCTGTAGATGGCTTGGACTTTGCTAGATATTATTCATAATTTGGGGCTTTCCATATTGAAAACACAGCTGTATATTTTCTTACCTATGGCAAGAGGTCAAGGATGGCAGTTTGACCTTTTCTGTTATAATCCAAACTCTCAGTTTAACATATTATTCCAACATGGGTTATGCCTTAATGATTAAAAAATAATTATTCCATTGGGACAGATGTGATTTCCCCCTTATGTCTTGCAGGATTTACAGGTATCGATTCTGATTATGAGAAGCCCGAAACTCCTGAGTGTGTGCTTAAAACCAATTTGTCTTCAGTGATCGACTGTGTCCAGCAGGTGGTGGAACTTCTACAAGAACAGGTGGGCACCTGGTTCTCTCTTTCTTTTTTTTTTAAATTTAGTTAAGTCATGAAAGACAATTTAGGCCTCTTTCCTAAAGCACTCTTTTCTGTTGTTTTCATTGGAAATTGTTGCTGATTCCGTTTCATTTCAGAACATCGTACCCCATGCCACAATCAGAGGCATCCATGAACTCTTTGTGCCAGAAAACAAACTCGATCAGGTCCGGGCTGAGGCTGAGAATCTCCCTTCGTTATTGATCACCAAGGTAAGGGGTACAGACTGGCCAAAGGAGAATTAGGCCTAATATCTGTCATTATAATTCATTTATAATTACTCTTGTTAAAAAGGAAAGTATGAGTAAGGGACACTTCATTTTTGTCATTTTTTTCCCCACCTCTTCTCTGAGCAAATCTTTCCCAAGACTTGCCACAAGGCGGCTGATCAGAGCTATGTATGGGGGCAGGCTGGGAAAGTGCCGGCTATATTTGCCTGGGACAGTTTTACACAGCTGTGATTTACCTTCAGTCATTTTCAAGGGCAGGCATCCCCATAACTACTTGTTAGCAGTGGCTCAGGAAACAGCCTGGAAAGCAAATGCTTTATGGGAAACTGAGAAGGAGTTTGAAGAAAATGGAAAGTAGCCCTGATGATATCCAGTGATGGGAATGTTCTAGGCTTTTCTACTCTACAATTGCAGTGCTCCTTCATCGGGGACATTGCAGCCGGAGGGGAGGATTTTACTACCTGGAGGATATGTGGTGCAATCCCAGCAATTGCCCACAAGGGCCTGTTTGTGGTCAGTTTTAGTTGGTCCACACAAGGTGATCAAGTCTTCATGGGGACCTATTTATTACCTATTAAAACTTTGGAGTTTCATAAGGGACAAGGTGAATGGGGAACTTGCTTCTGCTCATGAAGACTTTTTAGAGTACTCTAAAAAGTCATGACCAATTTATAAGTAAAACCCCAGCTCTGTGAAACAGATCCTGAGCACCAAGAGCACCAAGCAGGGGAGAAAACACATGATGACAGCTGGGATGTGGTATTATAGTTCCAAACAGGGCAATCTGTGAGGCGGAGAACTTCAACTTCAGATTGATTCTTTCAGTCATGGGGAAGATAGGAAAGGTTTTAGAGCCATGACCCATGGGCTGGGTTTTAAACGATGAATAGGAGTTGAAAGTGGAGAAGAGGATGGGTAAAACCCAGGCTCGAAACCACTTATGTGTTTAGACCACGTACACGTTGTCTGGAATTGTTGACCAGTAGTCCCCAGCTGAAGTGGAAGGAGGCAGAAGTCCCTCCGTGAGTCCTAGGGGCCAGAAGGGCTTTCATTATCATGCTAGTAACTTTGGACTTTATCTTAGACTCAATAGTTTGCTCAATTCAATCAAATGACCAGTAAGTACATGTGGTAAAAAAACATTCAGCCAAACCAGGATTTTTGTGGAGAATAAATGAATGAAGACTGAAATTTCAGCTGTTGCATATTACAATGAAAGTTATAGGCTGGAGTGTCCAAAAAAAAAAAAATCATCTCAATTTGGAATCTTTTTACGGCTCTTCCATAGGAAAATTCTAGACCTAAGACTATCTGACCCTAGGATCACAGGTTAGCACAATATGTGGAAACACTTAACAAAAGATTTAGCCCTCATCCTCCAGACAACTGAATAAGAAAGAACTGCCTGGGACCAGTTGCCAGAGAAACAGAATTTATGGAAATATTCACCTGCTGTTTGTGTTTTGCAGCTGGATCTCCAGTGGGTCCAGGTGTTGAGTGAAGGCTGGGCCACTCCCCTCAAAGGTTTTATGCGGGAGAAGGAATACTTGCAAACTATACACTTTGACACCCTGCTAGATGGTATGACTTTTGTTGTTGTTTCTTACTCTTTATTACTAAAGAAAAAATTTCTGCCAGCATCTTGCACATGAATGGGAACTACTCATCTTTGGTTTATAAATGGCTTTGAAAAAATAGTTAGATCTTTTACAGTGTTCCCAATTTTATTATGTGTAAACTTCCATTTGTAGGATTTTTTTGATCATTTTCAAAGGATTATTGATTATTTAAAATTAAGGAACTGAAAAATGAAGATTTCACTTGCACACAAATCCAAAAGAAGGTTAAATCTGTTTCATCTCCACCTGTTCTTTGCTGGTCCTGATATTCAGAAGCACTGTTGCAGTCCAGCTCACCTCTGATGGCTGCATCCTGGGGCAGCCAAGGCCAGCTCCACAGAGGTTACTGACTGACTCACGGGGCACTTCCCATCCTCCAAGTTGCTCCCGTCGTGCAGAGTTGCAGCAGCTGCTCTCCTTGATGGATGCTAGAGTGTCAGTGTTTGTCCACACATGAAATACATTAGGCGGTTTTTGTCCTCTAAACTCCAGCTGGACTGATTCAAGGTAGCTTTCTGGGCATAGGTTAATGGATTTTTTAGAAAAGTTCTCCAAGGGGCTGGGGCTGTAGCTCAGTGGCAGAGCGCTTGCCTTGCATGTGTGAGGCACTGGGTTCGATCTTCAGCACCACAATAAATAAAATAAATAAATAAATAAATAAATAAATAAATAAAATAAAGGCATTCTGTCCAACTACAAAAACAAAAAAACTGATCTAAGGTCGGAAGCATGTGTTATTCAGAAGAATTCCTGACCCTTGTGTGATCATTTCCTTCCTAGAGCTGCTTGAGCTTATCAAATGTAACATTATTTCAAGGCCTTGGGAGATAGCTAAGAAATGGAGAAGGAGTAGTGGTAGAGACACACTGAGCAGAGAGCTCCAGACCTTTAAGGAAGAAAGGGAAAATCAGATGTTCTTTCTTTGAAATGTTCAAGTCCTGAACGTCTTTCTGATTCTGCCTGGGTAATGAGGTATAAAGCTAGAATCAGAACTTAAAGACAGATAGAATGGGCCCTCTTCCCTTATTCTTCTGCTGTTCATGCCTCACAACCTGAGGCCTTTATTTATCAGATTAAGTCAGATTAAAAAAAAAAACCCACTTTCTTTACTTCTAGCTTGTCTTGACAGTGATAATAATGTAATCTGTATAGCATTTCTCTATTTTTAAAGCATTTTCCCAGGCATTATTTCATTTGATCCTTACAAAAGCCCTGGAAAACAGGTGATCCTTCCACACCAGGCTGCTCTCCTGATGTCCTTTCTAAGAGAATCTAGAAGGTCAGGATTTCTGTAGGAGGAAGGCTGATGTTTACATTGATGTCTCAGTTTCAACACTTGCCAGACACAGGCTGCTTCAAGAAAATGTCCCTGAATTCTGCAGCCATCCATGACTGTGAGCATCCAAACTGGAGCTGCGGCCAAAAGACGAAGAATGAGAAGTTATACTCCATTTATGTCTGATGTGTCAAAATGCATTCTACTGTCATGTATAACTCATTAGAACAATTTTTTTAATTAATTTTAAAAAAAGACAAGTGAATCACATCAAAAGAGGCCCCTTTACAGATGGTGCCTTTGACAAGTATTTGTTCCATAAAGAAAAATGCCAGTGTGGCAGATATGGTTGCAGTAGTCAATGTTAATGGCAGTCCACGTTCCTTAACCTAGGATCTAGGTCTTCAGTGGGGGACAGAAAACATCCCAGAGTGGGCAAAAGTAGCTTGTTCTGAGAAGGGGAGGAGAGGTCATTTTCCTGAGCTCAGAGTTCATAGTGTCTGCTGAATTCTTAAGAGTCTATGACCTGGGCTGGGGATAGAGCTCAGTTGGTAGAATGCTTGCCTCACATGCACAAGGCCCTGGGTTCAATCCCCAGCACCACAGGGGGAAAAAAAGAGTCTATGACCCAAAAAAGATGAAAAATAACTAATGCAGATAATCCATCTGGTGATTTGGGCAAATTCTCTCTCACACCATATCCATTTCATTTCATGAGCAAAACACATTGATTTTCTACTCCTTATTTGGTCCTTACTACCATGAGGTGAATGAAGCATTTATTGCTCCTACTTCTCATATAATCCATGTAATGTCTGGCTCTTAAACCCACCACCATAGGGATGCCAGTGAGCTCACGTTCCCATTGCTACTTGAGCCCCAATGGTTTCAAGTCTATCTATTCATATGAAATTCCAGTTCTTTCCAAAGCTTAAGCCCAAGGGTTCATAGGAAGTGTGTTTCTTGTGCTTCTGCATCAGGCCCATGGCCACGTATCACTTGCTGTGTGGATACGTGTGGCTATCTGTGTCCACAGTGGTATAAATCCTTCCCAGGCCACTTAAGTTTGGTAACTGGTGGGGCTGTTTCTCAAGTGGGAAGAAGAATGTTCCCTTCCTCTGTGTTAACCTCAATTGAGCACTCTCTAGTGAGTTGCTTGAGTCCCACCAAATGCCTTGGAATCTGTATGAATCCCTTTATCCTGTGTCTCCAGTGGGGATATGTCACAAGGGGTTCAGGTGCAGATGTCATGCTGTTTCCATGACCCCTAACCCCTTCCACCCTTCCGGCCCCATTTCTGGGGCTTTCTGGAAGACTCCTTGTTTCCTTATGGAAATTTTCTGCTGGCTGCACATTTGCCTCTGCAACCAGAGTCCATTGGGCACACCTGTGCAACCCCAGTTACAGTCAAGTTCTGCATACCCCCCCAGAAACCTCCTCCATTCTTATATCAATCAATTAAAAAAAAGTATACCAGGATATGATTTCCTGCCTATCTCTGCCACTTTCTGTATCTCAGTTTAGTTTTAGTCAAAGCAGAGGTAGAATATCGTAGTAGATAAGAGTATGAGCTGTGAAGCCAAACTGGGAGCTAGGTTTGTATGTCAGTGATGAACTATGAACCTGGGCCAAAATTACTTACAACACTCTCTGCATTTAGTTGCCTCATCTTTGGGAATATTAGTTACACACTGACTTTATTGGAATATTGAAAGTTTTAGCAGTCCAATAGTAAATGTTCCACACATGTTAGCTATTATCATGAACAAAACCCTACTGCATACAGTTAAAAGAACTTGGAGGGTTGAAGACACTAAGTGGCTTATACACAGTCACATCAGGTTGAATTAGCACAGATAATCTTATCAGCCAGCAACAAATACTTATTTGTATAAGTATTTGTTAATACTTTAACAAGTTAACCTGGCACTTGAGGACAGAGTGGCTGTGAAGGCAGATGTTCACTTACTGGACAGACAGACAGACAGACAGACAGGCTTCTCCTCTAAGCCTGAGAGCAGCAGGTTCTCCCACATCAGTGATTCTTTTGAGACCATAGAATTCTTTATTTCAGGGAAACCTGATGTAATATATACCACAGATGAAGTGGAATTTCTTCCCTAGGAGGGGCTGGGAGCTTGGCCTTCCTCCTGGGCAGCAGGCTGGTGGGTATCTGGAGGAAGCCAGTGGAAACTGCTTTCATACCATGGAACTTTCCACATTTTCCATACCACAGCAATTTCCTGGCAGTGCCTGGCTTGATGGCGTCAGGACTGGGGACACAGAATTAAACTCTCAAAAGAAATTTCTTTATATATCATAAGATGGGGCAAGATATCATTCATATCGATATAATTTAATTTTTTAAATGGACAAATTCAGCTATATGAAGATAAAACCATTTAAAGATTCTTTTGGTTGTAGATAGACACAATATCTTTATTGTATTTATTTTTTATTTGGTGCTGAGTATCAAACTCAGTGCCTCCCAGGTGCTAGGCGAGCACTCTATCACTGAGTCACAACCCCAGCCCCAATATAATTTAATTTCAACCCATTCATAAAGGTTTGATTCAATGCCACTGAAAATTTGAAATGTTTTTTTTGTAGCCACAGACACATTTTCACTTTCACCTATCATCAAACAGCTGCAAAACAAAAGCCCAAAAGGAATTATTTGTCAGTGATTTTGGTAACTGTATATTATGAGGAGGGAGGGCCCACTTCCATATCAATGTATTGTGTCACTTTATCTCTCACTGGAAATATAGTTCCAGGGTTGTCACAGACCCTCCTATCATGTCCCATTTACATTTAAATATGGAACACCAAGTTTACATTGATGACTTCCAAATGGGATCAAGACGTGACAGCCTTGTGAGACACCGTCACTTAATGGCAATTCTCCTGCAGCTGGCTTTCCAAGGCAGGACACCAGGGTGCCACACACACCACCAGCACTTACTAACACCAGTGACTCTGGAATTTGATGTAGGCTATCACATTTAGTCTGGATAACACCACTGTGAAGATATTTTATCCACAGAAGGAAGAAAGTTGGAAAAGTTAAACAACTTACTTGAAGCTTGTATTCAAATCCAGCTTATCCAGGCTCTGACACTTGTGCTTATTTTCCTGGGCATGCTTTCATGTCCTCTAATTACCTGGGATTCCAGAAATCCTGGGGTAGTTGGTTTCTACACCTTCTCCCAGAGCTTGGTTTGGAAGTCATTTGACAGTGGTTGTAATATCACATGTTTACAAGAGATAACTTCTTGCTGAAGTTGGAAGGGTTATTAACATATTATAATTATAAAATAATCTGTTTTTTTTAAAAACAGGTAATCATCCTAACAATGTTTTTGGAATGTATTGAACAATATTCCATATAAATTCTGAGTTTTATCAACATTTTGGTGTCATATATTCTTTGTTTTTAAACATAGCATAACGGAAGAGTTCAGTATATTTGTATGTTATAAATGTGAAGTGTCATAACAGGAATTGGTTCCTTGACATTGTTACTTTAAGATTATTTTGGTGGAGAGCTGAAAACATATTTCTTAATTGTGTTTGTATTTCTCTAGGCATCGTCCTTTATGGTATGTACTTTAACTTTCCAAGTAGTTAAATTATTATAATTAGATATGTTGCATTAATTCAAAATGGTTGAAGACATGACTAAAAAAAAAATCTTAATTAACCAGTTGGAATCGTTATCAATTCATGATCCAACCAGTTATAGTAGAATAATAGTACATTATATTCTGCTAATTGGAGTAACAGGAAATTTCTGGATTAGGTGCAACTATTGTTTATAATGTTGTGTTTAGTTGATGAAAGTAAACTTGTTTCTAAATTATTGTTGCATATTTTGTTCATGAGTACTTTTAAATTTATAATTCTTTCCCAATGACTCTTGGTTCCCTTTTAGCTCCACAAATTTGGAAATTCTACCATGTTTACAAAACATTTTAATTAATGAAGGATAAAAATCCTTTTTAGATGCAATTCAAAGTGGATGCACCTGGTTGGATTGTGTATGATTGTACTTTATTTGTGATGTGTGATTATGCATGAATTTAATTTCAAGCTATCATAATTGATAGTTATAGAAATGGGAATAAATATACATTTGCTATGAATGTAAATTTCTGAATTGTACCAGAATGAAGAGGTAAAATTCCAAAGGTATCATTTATCTCTGATATTATTTTCATCATTGTTATTCTTCCTTAAAAAAAAAAAACCTAGTTATATAACAAAGATTAACTTGGTGTTTACACAGAAAATCTATACAACCCATAAGCAGATCTCCAAAACTGAAACAGAAGGCTTGAAAAATATTTTTAAAGCAAAAGAAAAATCATTCAGTTGAACAGGAAGTTATCTGGTGGATTTACCTTCGTTAAAAACAAAACAAAACAAAAAAAGCAGTACTCTTCCATAACGGGATGTGCTACATGATCCCAAGGTAGTTCCCACCAGAACTGGAATCACATGAAGGGAAAGACAGAAAGCCTGAATCAATGTTTAAAGCCACAGAGGATGTTTAGCACAGTTAAGATTATGTATTAGAAAAGTTGAGAAAGATGATAGGGAACCCACAGTAAATCTGTTTATTCCCAAATGCAGTTGCAGCCACAGGTGTGGGATCAGTAGGACTACTTTCCATAGCATCCTACAGATGCACTCCTTGACCTGGACCACGGTAGGGGCGTGCTGCTTAGTCACTATGGATGCCTACTCCAGGACGAGATGAAGGGGGAATAGAGGCTACGTTGGGCAGTAACCTGGTGGACCAGAGGAGAAAATTGCAACGGGAAGTGAAGCATCCCTTGGATTTCCACCCAGAACATTTGATGCAAGACAAAGTTGCAGGCATGTTGCTGGCAGGATGAGGCTTCCTCCAGCGTGATGTCCTACTTTTGGCTTTGCAGATTGCTTTATTCTGGTCAAGTCATTCTTTAGAAACAGAGTCAAATATCATGGTCCTTCTTTTAGCAAGTATGGCTAGTAAGCAATCCACAGAAAGCATGGTTTTTGGTTTTTTTTTTTTTTGGTATACAATATTGAACTCAGGGGTGCTTTAGTTATGACTCAGCTACATCCCCATCCTTTTTATTTTTATTTTGAGACAGGGTCTTGCTAAATTGTTGAGGGTCTCAAAATATTGCCAATTCTGACCTCAAACTTTCTATCCTCTGTCTCAGCCTCCCTGGGATTATACCATGGGGCCACCATGTCTGGCATAAGCACAATTTCTAATTAGAATGTCAGCATCCTTGAAAGTGGTATTCTTAATTTACCTCTCTCTCTTTTCCTCACTTGAACTACGGTATATTTAATTATCTTTCATCATGAACCACCATTAATTTAGTGCTGAACAGTATGCCCCCTCACATCAAACCAGAGAAATACATCTTATTTACTATTCCCCTCTTTTTCTTTTTTTTTAAGTGGGGAAACTGAATTCAGAGAATTTGAATGACACATACTTTGTAAGTGGGAAATTCCCCACTTAGACTTTAGTGTTTTCTGCAAAGGGGTTGGCTGCTCTAAGAGTCCTTGACCTTGGAAACAAAGCGTTGTTTGAATGACAAAAGACTTACTTTTGTAAGGCACATATCTAATTTGTGTCTTATTAAGGGTCCTAATGTATGTTGCAGAATTTTTATGATAGTCTGGGTTTCTTTGTGGTTGGTAACTGCTGTCTGTATTCTATGATATTCTTAGATCCTAGTAATTTTAGAGAGTGTTTAAAAGGTGCAAAGTGATATGCCTGGAAAATTTGGTTTTATAGCTGCTAAGGTAGAGTCTCATGCCCCAAAACAATAGAATTCAAATATTTAACTCTGTCAGAGGCATTGTAAGTGTTGGATTTGAAAGTTAGATTTAAATGATTTCATTTGTTTATGACATATTTTCTCAAATCCATGAAGAGCTGCTCCTATTTACTCTGGAATTGAATGTTTCCTTTATTCATCTTCCTTTGATTCTCTTTGGAATCTGTTTCCCTGATATTTCTTTTGTGTTACACACCTAACCAGTAAGTACAATTTCACCTGTAAGTACAATTGAGAGGCAGATGTGCTTATTAGAATGTTAGAGCATTGTTACAAAAGGTATTGGGGGGCACGGTTTCATATTTATTTTTTTACATTGACATTGTTCAAACATGAGAGTCAATTTCTACTCTTTTAAGCTTCCAACTGAAAAACAATTACATATTTTAACTATTTTATCTAGAGACACTTCAAAATATTCTTACTCAAAAAAAAAATAACCCCCTTATTCACTCAAAAAAAATTCAATGGGGGACGGAGGGGGAAGCAAAACTCAGTGATAGGCACTTGCCTAGCATGTGTGAGACCCTGAGTTTAATCCCCAGCACCACATACACACACACACACCCAAAAGTTTAACATAAGCAAACTTTTCAATAACTCTGTTTTCATTACTCCTACTAGTTATTAAGCTGGGCTTTCATGTCTGATACCTGAGACATTTGTGAGATTATTGGTGTTTCTGTATTTTTGGCTTCTGTGTTAGTGTTCTCATACAAAAAACATAACACATATGCATATATGTGAAGGGGACAGGGGGAAGGAGAAAGGATTTACCCTAAAAAATTGCCTCGTGCGATTGGAGGCAACTTTAAAATCTGTAGGGTAGCCCAGCAGGCTGGAGACCCAGAGATGTAGTAGTCGAAATCTAAAGGCACCCTGCTGCCTGAATTCCCCCTTCTTCTGGGGAGATCAGTCTTCTTTTCAGGCCTTCAACTGAATGGAGGAGGCCCAGCCACATTATGAAGGATGAGCTCCTTAGAGTCTACTGATTTAAATGTTAATCCCATCTAAAATTATCTTCAAAGAATCATCAAAATAACATTTGACCAAATATCTGGGTATGATGGCCTAGCCGTGGAGAGCAAACTCAAGAGTTCATATAAAATCAGCCATCCCCGTTTCTTTGTTATCAAGAGTTTTCCTGCCTCTTCCTTTGTGGTCGCTATGTTGCTGAAGGCGTAACTTCTTTGAACCGTGCATTCTATACCTTCTGATTCATTGTGTTATATACTGAGAAGTCGGAACATGCAGTTTACTTACATTCCTCTTAAAGACTCAGCATAAAGGTGAGAGGGACTCACTTTCCAAAGAAAATGCAGGAGCTTCAGTAATGGCCTCCTGTCATTTCTTATTCCTCCTATTTTTTGGCTGATGGTTCTCCATTACAGTTAAGCTTGCAAGACTCATGACTCCCAGAAAAGTCAGATTACCAGTCTCTTCAAAAATATTGAAAGGTGCTGCTGTGCCTGCACCACAGTGAGCATCAGAAGGACTACGTATTTGGGGTCCCAGGGACTGTGGGTTGTCTTGAGTTTTCCTCTCTTTTCAATTCAGTGGGTTGGCCATGCCTAGTGTTGGTTTCCAAAAAAAACTAGAGAGTTTTGTTTTGTTTCATCAAACTTTATTTTGTTTAATTGGGTTTTTGAAGGCTTTAAGCTTCCTCGTGCATTGGGATCAGGACAAAGCTTTAAAAATGGAACCCAGGCCAAGTGTGGTAATGCACACCTGTAATCTCATCTATTCAGGAGACTGAGGCAGGAGGATCATAAGTTCAAGGCCAGCCTCAGCAACTCAATGAGCATCTATCAGGAACTTAGCAAGACCCCATCTCAAAAAAAAAAAAAATACAAAGGGCTGGGGATGTGGCTTAGTTTTAAAGCATCCCTAGGTTCTATCGCCAGTACCAAACAAACAAAAGCAGAACCCCAAAAGAGATCCATGGCCTTCCCATACCCAAGGTTAGGCCACCTTTGTGGGCCACTCAGCCCACTTTTCACCCACTGCCCATCTCCTGCTCTGGGAAGCCCTTCAGGACTTCTCATCACTAATTCTAGAAAAATCCACAAGCAGCTAGGTGCCGTGGCACACACCTGTAATCCCAGTGGCTCGGGAGGCTGAGGCAGGAGGATCATGAGTTCAAAGCCAGCCTCAGCAATAGCAAGGCACTAAGCAACTCAGTGAGACCCTGTCTCTAAATAAAATACAAAATAGGGCTGGGGATGTGGCTCAGTGGCTGAGTTCTCCTGAGTTCAATCCCCGGTACCAAAAACAAAAACAAAACCCCACACAGCTGACCTAGCCATGTTGGATTTGGGTTTTAAAGCATTCAAAGGGACTCTTTGGAAGGGACACTGTGCACATGTGAGACATCCTGCAGGGAGGGCACACCTTACTTCCAGTGTTCACATATCACATGGGTCTTTCCACAGATGGAGTGATCAACATGAGCATTCCCATCGTGCTGCCTGTCTCTACGGATGATAAGACACGGCTGGAAGGGTGCAGCAAGTTTGTCCTGACACATGGCGGACAAAGAGTGGCTATCATGCATGACCCTGAATTCTACGAGCATAGGAAAGAGGAGCACTGTTCCCGCGTGTGGGGGACCACATGTTCAAAACATCCCCATATCAAAGTAAGTTGTGAGATCTTTGGAAGGACTTTCCTGATCTATTTCAACCAAGAACAGAAATCATTCTTTTTAATTCCTTCATGGAGGAATCAATGGAAGAATGAGGTTCAATGGAAGAATGCTTTTCTAAGATTGGTTTTGCAAGCTTGGCTTTGGAAGATATTTTTAAAGGGGGATACAGAAATGTCTTTCTGTTTGAGATCCTTGAGACCTCAGATCCTCTAATGGTCACATCCTCAGCTAAATGGGAGTGTGTAGATAAATTAGTCTGGTGTCATGAGTGGAAATCATGATACCAGACTAAATTTGTGTAGTTATGCACAAACTCACCACTAGCCCTGTTCATCTTAAAAAAGATCAAGGAAAATATCTTCACACAGAACAAACCCAGTCAACCTCTGGAGAGTGAACTCAGAGTTCATGCTCTGTGGCCAGTGAGGGGGTCAAAGAACCTTTTCAGTAAACACAAATCAGCATAGTTAGTGGCCGAGTTCCCAGAGGAAGGTTAATACATTTTCATCAGTGTATATGTTCAAGATTGAAAAATGTGTTCCTCTGAGTAGGATCATTTATCATAAATGAACCTCCTCAGGTTCATTCACAACTTCTAACTGCTGCTGGGGGTGGGGGTGAGAGTGAGAGGGCATTATGGGATCTCCATTTCCCATAAATAAAAATATGTGAAATTGGATTCAGAAACCATTTCTCATCCAAGATAAACACATTAGGATGGAAAATGAAGAGAGAGAAATACTACTAATTTGACTTCTCAGATTCCCCAACTGGAATAACTTTCAGCAAGTTCCCAAGCTTCATCAAGAGCAGTTCAAGGCCCAGAGGCTCTAAGAAGCCTCCTGGTGGACAAAGTATGCTATCTTTCTGGACCTGTTTCTTCACTGACAAAAGAAAGGGCCAGGCAAAATAACTCTAAGGTTTCTTCCAGTCCCTTGACCCCAGAGAAAATTATGCTGCTGTTGTTCTCAGTTGTGAAATGCTCCAAGACAGAAAGGACATTTTCAAGGTCCCTGTTGTTAGATGTTATGCCAGGGCTCAGACCAAGGAAACAGATTTGGGATCCCAGCAGGTAGAAGAAGAGGCAGAATGCTGTTAGGATAGTAGACATGCTTTATTCAGAGGTGGAAACAGCCTCTAGCCTCCAGCTTCAGCCCCTAGCCAGTTGTACTTAGCTCCCTTTTTATATACAGTCCTAACAAAGAAGGCACACTGCCAACAGGTTACATCAATGGGCATGCTCACAAGCAAATGTTTACAACCTTGAGCATGTACACTGAATCAGAATGTTTCTGACCTTGGGCAGGGGTTGTCGCTCAGCGGTAGAGCATTCGCCTCGTATGAGCAAGACGCTAAGTTCAATCCTCAGCACCACATAAAAATAAATAAGTGAAATAAAGGTATCATGTCCAACTTAAAAAAAAAAAAAAAATATATATATATATATATATATATATATATATATATATATATATATATATAATGTTTCTGACCTTGACTACACCTTAACCATAACATAGCCAATTTATGGCCTTGGCTACATACTAAAAACATAACATAAAACATAACAGCCTGCCAAAAGCCTCAGCAAGGGAACCGAACTATGGCCCTTTTGGTCCTGTCCCAAGAGTGGCTCCAGGGAATTTCTTAATCCGAATGAAAGAGGGCACTGGCAAGCAAAGCAGCCTCTTCACTCACTGGATATAGCTAGCCACCCTCAAGATCAGCATCATTAGCCAGGTGCAATGGCTCATGCCTGTAATCCCAGTAACCCAGGAGACTGAGGCAGGAGGATTGCAAGTTCAAGGCCAGCTAGGGCAATTTAGCAAGAACCTGTCTCAAAATAATGATGATGATGACGATAAAGGGTAAAAGGGCTGAGAATGTAGCTCAGTGGTAAAGCATCTTTGAGTTCAATACCCAGCATTAGGGGAGGAAAAAACAATAAGAATCTTCAACCTTAATGCATATCTAGATCAAATACATTTACACGGTTTTTCTCAAAGAGGCTGCCAGACAGTTCTTGTAATTTCTGAATACTGACTTAGAGCTGTTTGAGGAATATTTTGTTCTAGGCTTCAAATATATTTCTGGTCATTTCTTTCCTGATCCTAATCATATGGGTTTGGGATCTTATCTTTGCCCAGTGACCCAAAGAATAACGGCTTTTCATTATGGCAGATCAGATATTTCTATTCTTTAGGTCTAACATCCACATACACATGACTTGCACTTAAAAAAAAAACAAACCCTCAGGAAGCTCTTGGGTGATCTTAAGTGATTATGTCTTTCATCTTGTCTTGCTGATGTATGTCAGCAGTTGGAGTAAGAATTAGAAGCCAAGGAGTGCTATCGCGACTTTGACAATATTGTCAGTGACTCTGTACCATTAGATCGTTAGAGAGACTCTATAAACATTCTCAGTGAGATAATGGTGAGAAATGGGCCATGGATAACCAGAGAAAGAAAGCCACTCATCCGGTATACACTACCCTTGGGTTGTTGCATTTACCAGACACACAAGAATTTTATTGGAAAACACAAACACTGGTTTTATTGGGAAAAAAGCTCTTCGCTGTGCATTTTTTTTTTTTAGCTGCCTGGAACTCAGTCATACTTTAGCATCATTTTTTTTTAGAACCCTAAACCTCCAAAAGTTGTTACTCCCAAAAGTAATCATAGGACTTGTATTTCCATGTGGCACTGGGAATGGCATTTTCTTTATGTCACCAAGGACAGTCTGTCTGTTCCCATAGCTCCTCATTGATGACACTCCTGACGGTCGATTCAAGGACTCTGTTGAGTCACTATGAAACCATGTGACATGATCCCAGATGAAATCATGAGGAAGAGCCGGTGAAACTTGTAAAAATAACGCTTGGAGAAACCCAGATGCCTTTCATCCATAGCTCTCAAAGCCTTTCCAGGCAGTAATTATTTCTCACAATGCTCTTGTGAAGTAGGAAAAAAAAAATCATTTCTTTCATTTTATAGATGTAGAAACTAAGAGAACAAAGTGTGACTTCCCAGTGAAGGATAGGAAAAAGAGGTCATAATTATGTCCTTTAACTCCACAATACAGACCAGAAGTTCAGTTCTATCAATAGCATTACCTGGGCAGCTTTAAAAATTACCCATGATGGGATCCCAGTCTCACTGATTCTGATTAAATTGGCTTTGGATCAGTCCTGGTCCTGGGAGGTTTTAAATCTCACCATGATTTGAATGTGCTGAGAACCACTTCAGTAGATAATTACCTGGAGCTGTTTCCTATGACTTCACCTGGATATATCGAAGAACACCCCAAACTCAACATGCTCATCCTCTCCCCAGATTTGTTCCCCCTCATGTGTCCCTTATCTCACCAACAGCCCCACCATCCAAATGGTGATCTATAACCAAAACCTGGGTGTCGTTCTTGCTTCTTACTTCTCCTCTTGCTCATTCAACCACAAAGTTCTGCCTCCCAGGTATTACTTAAATTTATTCACTCCTGTTTCAGTTTGGGCCAGGACATTTCATTTCTTCCCTATCCCTCTAATCTATTCTTCAGCCAGAGTGAACTGTTCAGACTTTATTTGAGAACCCCTTTGCAAAGATGGGACTTATCTCTTAGCCTTTCACCACTGCCACTCAGCACATCTTCTGGTCAGTAAATGATACCCTCTCTTACTTCTGCACATGCTCATTCCCTCAGCGTAGGACACTGTCCACTCCTGCCTCTTCATCTTATTCCCTCCTTTAAGAAAGTCAGCCCTAACGCACATGACACATAAGCATGAATAAATGCCTTCTGAATACTCCCAGAGCAATTTGTACTTGTCCTGCCCACACCTCTGACAGGTACTACTGAAGGTGAGGCTGAAACAGGAAGCAGTGGGCCACTGATTAGAGGCATTGGGTGTGGTGGAAAGAAAAGCCCTGGTTTGTAAAAATCCTAGACTTGGATTCTGGCTTTGGTAAGACAGCTGTGTGCCCTTGAACTATGCTACTTTCCCTCCACAAAACTGCCTTCCTACCTGAAAATGAAGACATTAGATCCTCATGATTTCCAGGTCCCTTAAAACTCCAGATTCCATGACTATGATAGACACTGCAGAACAGAATGTATATCCCCCACTTGTATCATGTTGGTTTTTCTTCTCAGTTCTTTTCTTTGAACCCCTTCCATCATGACCACATTTGTGGCCTTATTTTCCTGAGCCTACTATTTCTTTTTCTACTCTCTCTTCTTTTTTCATTCTGGCCTCTGCAGCTTCTCACTCTCAGCTGTTCCTCTCCTTTCAGTTTGCCCACTCCCTTGCCTTCTTCCTCTCCTTGCCCTCTCTGGGCCCATTCTATTTGCCACGGCTTTCTTAGTCTTTGCTCCAGTGCTTGAACTCATTATCTCCTCCTTTATGCATTCTTCTTGCCTGTGATTCCAAACCCAATTCCTCTTTCACCACTCCACCAGACTTGCTAAGCCTGATCCTCATTCTTCTGGGTGCATCCAGTTTTGCAAATCCCCTGGCTGTGGGCCTCCTACTCCCTTTGGCAGGAGGCTTGAGAGGGAGTGGGAACTTATAGGCCACAAGCACTGGACCTCCCTTCCTGACAGCTGGACCCAGTCTGGGGATAGTTGGAACACCGCAGAGAGGGCATTGCCCTTGCAGTCATTCTGCCCCATCCTAGAAATGCCAATGTCACACTTTCAACACTGCTCATCAGACTGGCTTTCAGGCTGGGTGGTAAATGAAGTCAGCGTCTTCAATAGAGCAATGCAGTGCAGGGAGGACCCCTAGAGTCCAGATGAGCTACTGCACCACAGGGATTTGGGGTCTTAATTTGAAAATTTTATTGGTTGTCTAAGTTTAAGCAATGAGGACAAAGTTATATATAGTTATGGGTGTTTGAAAATATTCTTTTAAATAATTTGCCTGAGTACAGGGCTTACAAAGGGGGCCATGAAAACAGAACCAAATACCTTGCCCAATTACCCTTGCTCTACCCCAGTTTTCTCATTTGCAATGCTATTGACATTTGGGGTCAGATAATTCTTTATTGGTGCATGGAGGAAGGTGGGCAGCTGTCCCATGCAGCTCAGGATATATAGTAGCATCCTTATCCTTTACACACTGGATGTCAATAGCATACTTTCTCCTAGTTTAAATGTGGCAATCACTAATGCCTGTCAAATGTCACCATGAGCAAAATATTGAGAACCACCACTTGCTCACCTCAACCCCATTCCCTGGACTCCTCTGGGATGCAGGTCATTGTAAACCCCAATATCTGGCCATAACAGCAAGGTTCAAGGAACACTCCACTACTACCTTTGTGCCTTCCTACTAGGTGTTGTTTTTTTAATTTCATTTTTTTTTTCTCCCAGACAGGCTGTCACTGAGTTGCCCAAATAGACCTTACACTTGGATCCTCTGGACTCAGCCTCTGAGCAGCTTTCAGCAACCTTTTAAATCAATCATCTTTCTTTTGCTCACTGCACCTCCTCCTATATTAATATTTCAGATGGACAAGTTGTCCTTATATAGATGTAATCATTCAGTGGTTGTCTCTTTGCTACTGGCTTATTTCACTCACCAGAATGTCCTCCAGGTTCATCCATGTTGTAGCATTTAACAGGATGTTTTTTCCTCTTGAAGGCTAATGATATTCCATTGTAAGTGTATACCACATTTTATTGATCCAGTCATCCACTGGTGAACATTTGGTTTGCTTCCACCTCTTGGCCATTGTGAATAGTTGCTGAGCAACATCTCTTCAAGACCCTCTCAGTCCTGTGAAGTGGCACGGACCTGTAGCCACTCAGGAGGCAGAAACCAAAGATTCTCTAAATTGCTCAGGGCCTCGCTAAGTTGCTGAGGCTGGCTTTGAACTTGTGATCTTCCTGCCTTAGTCTCCTGAGTCCCTGAAATTACAGGCGTACGCCACCACGCCCAGCTGTTGACCATTTTTTAATGCACACAAGTTTTTAAATTTGAAGTAATCCCATTTGTCTACTTTTGCTTTTTTGCCTGTGCTTTTCTGGTTCCATACGCAAGAAATCACTACTGAATTCCTTGTTTCTCCCTACATTTTTACCTAAGAGTTTTGTAGTTTTAGGTATTACATGTATGTCTTTAATCCATTTTGAGTTAAGTTCTGTTTATGGTGTAAGATAAGTGTCCAACTGCTTTCTTCTGCATATGGTTAATCAGTTTCCCCAATGCATTTTTCTGTTCTTTTTAGTTATACATGACAGCTGAATGCACTTTGACATATTATACATATATGAAGTACAACTTCCCATTCTTCTGGTTGTATGTGATGTGGAGTTACACTGGTTGTTTATTCATATATGAACATTGGAAAGTTATGTCTGATTCATTCTACTGTCTTGTTCTACTACCTGTTCCCATTTTCCCCCTTTCCCTTCATTCCCCTTTGTCTAATTCAAAGTACTCTATTCTTCCCTGTCTCCCTCTACCCTGATTGTGAGTTAGCATCGGCATATCAAAGAAAGCATTCGGCCTTTAGTTTGTTGGTATTGGCTTATTTCACTTAGCATGATAGTCTCCAGTTCCACCCATTTACTGGCAAATGCTATAATTTTGTTTCTCTTTATGACTGAGTAATATTCCATTGTGTATATATACCACATTTTCTTATTTATCTGTGGAAGGGTTCCATAGTTTAGCAATTGTGAATTGAGCTGCTATAACATTGATGTGGCTGCTTCACTGTAGTATGCTGATTTTAGGTCCTTTGGGTGCCTATCAAGGAATGGGATAACTGGGTCAAAGTGTTCCATTCCAAGTTTTCTGAGGAATCTCCATACTGCTTTCCAGAGTGGTTGCACCAATTTGCAGTCCCACCAGCAATATATGAGTGTGCCTTTTCCCCAGTGCATTTGTTGAAAGGACTGTCCTTTCTCCCAGAGTGATCCTGATGTCCTTAATGAAGATCATTGAGAAAATGGGGTTTTAGTGAACCGTCTATGTCTAGCCTGCCATGCAGACTTTGCTACATTTTGCTGCTCTTTGGTGATTTAATTTTAAAGTGGATTTAAGTGAAGGAAGCTTCATCTTTTGAGAGTTTCCTTAGAAATTATGCTAAACAATAATTAACTGGTAGAAAACAACTTGTCTGATTCCCCCCCCCAGGGCCTCTATTTTGGGTCCTTACTAGAAATAGTCCAAGATACATCAGACTGTAGGAGCAGTATGCTAGAAGTGGTTCCCAAACCCTGGAGTTGTCCATGAGCTAGCCAGAGAATCTCCAAGCATAAAATTATGCTCATGATACAAAGACTGTGTATCTGTGTTGACAGTTGCACAGTTGATATAAAAGCAACCATGCATAAAACTGGCACCTTAGACTCTAAATGGTGACAGCTAACTAGATGCATGGTCATTATACTCTCCATCAACATGAGCTTGCATAAAAAAAAAAAAACTTCAATTAAGAATGTTCTTTAATTTTTATTAGTTATTGATGGACTTTTATTTATTTATTTATTTATACGTGGTGCTGAGAATCAAACCCAGTGCCTCACACATGCTAGGCAAGTGCTCTACCACTGAGCCACAACCCCAGCCCCAAGAATGTTATTTTTTTTTTTTTTTAATTTTTTATTGTTGGTTGTTCAAAACATTACATAGTTCTTGACATATCATATTTCACACTTTGATTCAAGTGGGTTATGAACTCCCATTTTTACCCCATATACAGATTGCAGAATCACATCAGTTACACATCCATTGATTTACATATTGCCCCAAGAATGTTCTTGATGAAGCTCTAAAAATGATTATTAAATCTTGACCTGAATTCATGTCTCTCTCACATCCTGTTACAAAAAGAGAAGTACACATTAAAGTACTTCCACTGCATATACTAACATACAATGGTTAGCTTAAGGAAAAAGTACTTGTATGATTGAGCTACAAGTGAAGTTAGATGCTTTTTTTGTTTATGGTTTTGTTCTTTATGAAATAGCTTTTTAAAAAAAATACTGGAAATTGAATCCAGGGGCAGTTAACCACTGAACCACATCCTCACCCCTTATTTATATATTTATTTTTTTATTTTTATTTTTTGTAATATTTAGAGACAGGGTCTCACTGAGTTGCTTAGCAACTTATTTTTGTTGAAGCTGACTTTGAACCCACGATCCTCCTGCCTCAGCTTCCTGAGCCACTGGGAGTATAGGCATACACCACCTGCCCAGCTCCCTTTTTATTTTTTATTTTGAGACAGAGTCTGACTAAGTTGCCGAGGCTGGTTTTGAACTTGCAATCTTGCCTCAACCTCCAGAGCTATGGTGATTACAGCCATGTGCCCAGCATGAAACATCATTTTTACTTAAAAGAATAGGTGAAAAACTGTGGTTATTCAGAGTTGCTTATTTGGCAGATCTTTTCAAAATGAACAAAGTCCTGTCACAATCAAGAGTATTAGTTGCTTACGATTAATCTTTCAAGCAAAAAAAGGTTTTTTTGTAAAATGTGTATTCACTGCCATGAGTTAGGCAGCTTCACAGTTCTTAGAAAAATTTCTGGTAAGAACAGCAGTAATATTAACAAATGTGTGTGTTTTTAAAAATTCTATAATAAACCATGTCAGCATTGGAAGACTTAAAAATTTAGTGAATTCTGGTGTCCTTCAACAGATGAGTGGATAAAGAAAATGTGGTACAAAAACACAATGGAAATATTACTCAGCCATAAAGAAGAATGAGATTATGGCATGTGCCAGTAAATGGATGGAACTGGAGATTATCATGCTAAGTGAAATAAGCCAATCCCCACAAAAAAATGAAAGCCAAAGGTTCTCTGTGATATGGGGATGCTGACTCACAATAAGTGGGGGTGAGAAGTAAAGGTTCACCAGATTGGATGAGAAGGAGAGTGTCAGGGGGAGGGATGGGGGATGGGAATGGGAAAAACAGTAGAATGAATCAGACAGAACTTTCCTGTGTTCATATATGAATACACAACCATTGTAACTCAACATTATTACAACCACAAAAATGGGAAGTTATATGATATGTCAAAATACATTTTACTGTCATGTATAACTAAAAAGAACAACATAAAAACTCAGTGAATCAATATTTTCTAGTTGACCAATATGTTATATTACACAATCATTCATGGGTAAAAGATTCATTCAAAGCATAGTGGATTTTTAATGTAATGAAATATGAAAAGTGCATAGAAAAAGTGTCAGATCTTACAGTGCAGCTTACTTTTAAAAAAACTAGCATTTATCATATTTTGGTGTAGTGTCAAAAAGGAATATCTACAATTATATAAAAAAGCTATCAAGGGGCTGGGTTTGTGGCTCAGTGGTAGAGCACTGGGTTTTCTTTATATACTTCAGCCCAAACAACATATTGCCACAGATTAAATGCAGAAGTAAGTATGAAAAGCCAGCAGTCCTCTGTTAAGTCAGATAAAGAGATTTGTAGACATGTAAAATAATGCTATACACCCTGAGGGTTTTAGGGGAAGGGAGGGGAATAATAGGATTTTTTTGGCTAAAAATGTTATTTATGTTAATGTGTAATAGATATATTAATGTTCATTTTAAATTAATTCATAACTATTTTCAAAGTTTCTCAGTTTTCATTTCTAATATGGAAAATGATGATAAATATAATCCACATAAAGGAAAGCTTTTGTACAGTCCCCACTAATTTTTTTTCCATCCTGCAGACTGAACCCAGGAGCACTTTATCATTGAGCTACGACTCCAGTCCTTTTAATTTTTAAATTTTGAGTCAGGGTCTGGCTAAGTAAATGAGGGTCTTGCTGAACTGCCAAGGCTGGCTTTAAACGTGTGGCCCTCTGCCTTGGCTTCTGAAGTCTCTGGGATTACAGGTGTGTACCACCCACCTGGCTTCATTTTTAAGAGCAAAGGAAGCCAAAAGACCAAAAAGTTTGATAAATAATGTGTTAAGAATGCTGAAGAATTGAAGGCAGCTCTTCATCCCAAGACTAATCCAAAAAGGAGGGAAAAGTTCAAATAAAATAGAAATCAATATTCATCCTGAACAACTTTAATCATGTTCTTTCTAGATGGTGATGGAAAGTGGGGATTGGCTGGTTGGTGGAGACCTTCAGGTGCTGGAGAGAATAAGATGGAATGACGGGCTGGACCAATACCGTCTGACACCTCTGGAGCTCAAACAGAAATGTAAAGAAATGAATGCTGGTATGTAAACTGCTTTGAGTGCATTTGTTAGTACTGCCTACCATAGTCTGATAAAAGAATTAAAGATATCAGGAATCAGTATTTTAAAATGAAAACATCTGGTATTAGGCCTGTAATCCCAGCTATTCCAGAGGCTGAGGCAGGAGGATAGAAAGTTTAAGGCCAGCCTCAGTGATTTAAACAATGTCCTAAACAACTAAGCAAGAACTGTTCTCAGAATAAAAAAAAAAATAGCTGGGCACGGTGACACGTACCTATGATACCAGTGGCTCAGGAGGCTGAGGCAGGAGGATCTCGTATTCAAGGCCAGCCTCAGCAAAATCGAGGTGCTAAGCAACTCAGACACTATCTCTAAATAAAATACAAATAAAATATAAAATACAAAGTGGAGATGTGGCTCAGTGGTTAAGTGCCCCTGAATTCAATCCCCAGTACCAAAAAATTTAAAAAAATAAAAGGAGCTAGGGATGTAGCCCAGTTTTTATAAAGCGACTCTGGGTTCAATTCCCAGTACCAAAATAAATAAGTAAATAAACAGAAATAAAATAAAATGAAAATATCTATAGGTATATCTATGATATAGAAACAGTTCAAATTTGTAGTCTATTCATATGCTGGAACACTATACAGTAGTTAGAAATATGCACAGACACAGAAAGATACCTAAAATGTATTAAGTAAAAGAGCAAATTGCAGAACAATATGTACAGCACAATCATATTTTGGAAGAAAAAAAATCATTTTTAAAACCCTAACCTGTGTATATAAAAGCAGAAAAGTTTCTGGGGTAATATGGCACCAAACAGCAGATAACAGCAACTACCTACCTCTTGGGGATGGAGTTGGACTAAGGAGAAGGGAAGATTGTAATTCTTTATACATTTTGAAAAAGAGAAGGAAAAGTAATGATAGAATTATGAATGATTGTTATATTCTAGATATATATTAACTATATTTCACCACCAGAAAGAGAGTAAAGCTCTCAGAAGTCTATCATTGTGTGGAGTAGGTTTTAAGCTTTCTTTAAAACTACTTTAAAATGATGGTCAAGTCTTTTTTTTTTTTTGGTGGCACTGGGGACCAAACCCAAGGGTGCTCTACCATTGAGCTACATCTCCAGACCTTTTTCTTTTTTATTTTGAGACAGGTTCTCACTAAGCTGCTGAAGGCAGCCTTGAACTTTCAGTCCTTCTGTCTCAGCCTACTGAGTCATTGGGTTTAGATGTGCACTAAAGTAGTATTTATATCTGTAGATTATTGCGCCATGCATGGGCCCCAGGAAATGTTCTTCCTTATTATTCATCTCCTGGGGAAACAGGACTAGAGCAAGAGCACTGATTAACACTGATTCTTCCTGAGCCTTGGTTGCAGTAAAGGCCCTGCAAAAAAATGTGTTCAGCCAGGCACAGTAGTGAATGCCTAGAATCCCAGCATCTCTGGAGGCCGAGACAGGAGGATGGCAAATTTAAAGCCAGCCTCAGCAAGTTAGTGAGGCCCTAAGCAACTCAGACAGACCCTGTCTCTAAATAAAATATAAAAAAGAGCTGAGGATGTGGCTCAATGGTTAAGTGCCCTTGGGTTCAATCCCCAGTTCAAAAAAAAAAAAAAAAAGTGTTCATTCCTGAGCCTCCCTTAATGGCTTCCTGTCTGCATCCTCTCATTGTCTAAGCAATCTTGCATTGATTGGTGGGGTTTGATTAACACTCCTGATGGCCAGGCATATTCTCCAGCTGATAGGCAAAAGCAAGTGGATGTAATGAATACACTGAACCATAAACATAGCTTTTTCTTTCCTGTCTGTTCTTATGGACAAGAAACAGTGCATTTCTTTGACCTTGACTTTTCTGCTTTTCTCTCCCAGATGCAGTGTTTGCCTTCCAGTTGCGCAATCCCGTCCACAATGGTCATGCTCTGTTGATGCAGGACACTCGTCGCCGGCTCCTGGAGAGGGGCTACAAACACCCAGTTCTCCTGCTCCACCCTCTGGGGGGCTGGACCAAGGATGATGATGTGCCTCTGGACTGGCGGATGAAACAGCATGCTGCTGTGCTTGAGGAAGGGGTCCTGGACCCCAAATCAACCATTGTTGCTATCTTTCCATCTCCTATGTTATATGCCGGCCCCACAGAGGTGAGCAATCCCTGAGCTGGGCAATTAGATCAGGACGCAGGCTCAAACTGTGTATCTAGAAGAGTGAATGAGTCTGTGATTCTTTTTCTCTTCCTCATGAGCAAATTCTGGTCTCTTTGTCCAGTTTAACAATGTGGCCATTTTGTATTTGTAAAAATGCTAGAAACATCAAGCCAAACCTATTATATATTGCCTCTGAGAATATGGAGGCTGGCTTGTGAACCAGATAGGTAATGGAGCTCATCTGGGTTATTGGACAAGTTGTATGTAGCCTAATATTCAATCATCATAAATGATTCAACATGCCCAGTGAGCCTCTTAGAAGGGAGAGGATGTCCTTAAAAGATAAATGTCAGGCTGGGGATGTAGCTCAGTTGGTAGAGTGCTTGCCTGCATGTACAGGGACCTGGGTTTAATCCTCAGCACCACACATACACACAAAAATGGTAAATGTCTCCCTTTTATCCTAACCCAGTGAGCCTATCAGGGATCTTCTTTGTCCTACTGCACCAGCAGTGTAATGTTTGAAGAAGTCTGAAAGAAGTATGATGAAAGTCTCAACCTTTGAGCTGCCCCAAACTGAAGTTCATGAATTCTCTTAAATCTCCATCCTTTGTATTTCTATCTGGGCTTTAGAGAGGGCAGTGTTCTGTTGAACTGGAATCAATGTTTGCTTGTGAAAGGTAATTATTAGCTCATGTTGGAGTCTGTAATTTCCTTTAAACTGTGATTTAGCCAAATAAGGAAGGACGGGATAGCAAAGTTTATAGTTTTTGTAGGTCAGTAGATCTGAGTGTTCCTAGTCTGCTGTCCTGTTTGGAGAAGAGATGAGGAAATACATCCTTGAGTTCTAAGGAGGGAATTCATATGATCCTTTCTTTTGTTTTGCCTTTTTAAAAATTTGTTCTTTTTAGTTATACATGACAGTAGAATGTATTTTAACATTTAGACATGGAGTATAACTTCCTATTCTTGTGGCTGTACACGCTGTGGAGTTACATTGGTTGTGAATTCATATATGAATGTAGGCAAGTAATGTCCTATTCATTCTACTGCCTTACCCATTCCCATTCCCTCTTCCTTCCCACGGTCCAATCTGGTGAACCTCTACTCCTCCCTACACAACCCCTTCTATTGTGAGTCAGCATCCACCTATCAGACAAAACATTTGGCCTTTGATTTTTTTTTTTTTTTGGGGGGGGGATTGGCTTATTTCACTGGGCATCATAAACTCCAGTTCCATCCATTTACTGGCAAATTCCATAATTTCATTTTTATTTATAGATGAGTAATATTCCATCGTGTATATATACATTTTCTTTTTCCATTCATCTATTGAAGGATACCTAGGTCAGTTCCATAGCTCAGCTATTGTGAATTGAGCTGCTATGAATATTGATGTGGCCATGTCACTACAGTATGCTGATTTTAGATCCTTTGGGTATTATGTGATTCTTTTCTTTGAAGCTCCTATTGAACCCAACAGAACCAAGCATGAAGAAGAGAGCACAGTCTTAGTTAGGACTGGCTTTCTTGCAACTTTTAGGTGACCAGTATTACTGAACTACTTTTAAAGCAGAGACCCATAGACCTGGCCTGTGGTGACCATCATGTCCTTTATATGATGTTTCCTAGGTCCAGTGGCACTGCAGGGCCCGGATGATTGCAGGGGCCAACTTCTACATCGTGGGCAGGGATCCTGCAGGAATGCCCCACCCTGAGACCAAGAAGGACCTGTATGAACCCACTCATGGGGGGAAGGTCTTGAGCATGGCCCCTGGCCTCACCTCTGTGGAAATCATTCCATTCCGAGTGGCTGCCTACAATAAGGCTAAAAAAGCCATGGACTTCTATGATCCAACAAGGTAGGTTTCCAGAGAAAAACTAGTCAAAATCTTTATGACTGGAATGATGAGACAAAATTTTGGCCCTTTGGGAAACTCTCCAGCACATTTGCACACGCTCCCCGTTAGAATGAAGTCTCTTTGGAGTCAAAACTTGGTCTTGGACATTTTTTTTTTTTTTATCTCCTAAAGTTGCAGCACAGTCTCATGCACATAGTAAATGGTCCATAAATATTTCTTTCAAGGACTGGGTTGTAGCTCAGTGGTAGCACACTGGCATAGCATGCATGAGACTCTTTTGAATTCAATCCCCAGCTCCACAATATATATATATATTTTTCTTTCTCAACATGTCTGCTTTCAGCATGCACCAAATACTTAGGACATTAAGGGCGGGGGGCAACATAGAAAAAGATTTCAATGAGTATTTATGATGCACTCATTCCCCAGGCTGAGAGCCCACAGAACTAGGCAGAAAAATAGAAAACAGTCCTGGGCCTGAAGACACTTCTCACAATAGAGTAGGTGACAGTAAATATTGAATACATAGTTGCCATGATTTCCTTTTTCCTCTGCCAAGTTCCTGAACTGAAGATTTAGTGAACTGATCATTTTCAAAAATGCAACATTTTACAGAAAGGAAAATAATGTGGGTGTATAAACCCATAACCTAATTCCAGGAACCTTTAGGATAGATGTTACTGACCTACCCTGAGTTCTTTGCTGCTCTACTGTGACAGGCACAATGAGTTCGACTTCATCTCAGGAACCCGTATGAGGAAACTCGCCAGAGAAGGAGAAAATCCCCCAGATGGCTTCATGGCCCCCAAAGCATGGAAAGTCCTGACAGATTATTACAGGTCCCTGGAGAAGCTCAACTAAATGCACCTTGGCTCCTAAGTTTCCTTCTGAAATGCCCTTTGATTACCTTTTCTATTTTTGTGATTAGATATTTTGTATCCAAATTGCTTCTCAGTGACTGATTTTAAAGTTAATATTTTGTAAAAAGGCAAAAACTGTGCCTATAATTTAAAGCCAACTTCATTTTTATATATCAAAGTCAAACTGAAGATTAAATATTAGCAGGTGAAAGCAATGTTGTTATACATTTCAGAATGAAATTAGCTGTATTCTCTACCGTATCAGAGCACGTAGGTCCCAGATTTCTAAAGCTTTGACCATGTGTCTAGTTTACTTGCAAAAAAAGTGAAGCACATTTTTCAGTTTAAACTTGTCAACCTACAATCTCAATATCATGTACCAGTGGTAAAACAAATTGGATTAACAGCCCCTTCTGTACAACTGGAAAAAAAAAATCATCACCCTAAATGAGATGTGCCTCACATCAAGTTTCTTGCTAATCATTTACCTCATGACTATACACAGCCTTACTGCCCAATATCCTCTGACTGGAGAAAGCAAATGTGTGATGATAATGTGAATTTAGTCTTAGGAGTCTATGCAACCTACTTCTGCCATGCAAGTTATATTTTCCAATAAGAGAAGTCTCAGTGGCCTTCCGTGACTAATAAATTGTGATATAATATAGAGTACTTCAATGAAGGAATTTGTACCAATGGATCAATCTGACCATGTTATAGAAAGTTAATTTTTCTCCTTTGTTGTGGTCACTGTGTCTACAGAGTGGTTGGGGCCTATCTGACAGCAGCAACAACAGCTATAAATAACCAAAAGTAATTCACATCGTCAGACTAGCAAGGAACTAGAACTGGAAAAGACTGCAGAATTATCAAATACTAACATTTTCTCTTAGAGGTGAACAAAATGAGGTGATATACATTCATGTGCCTTGTGAGCTGCTGAGCATTATACCAAAAAATGAAAAATTCCCATTAGGAAGTACTCTTGGCACTGAATGAGTGCCCAGGCCATTTAGATCCTGTCTGGTGTTCTGTCTACACCAGACAACACAGCTGGGTCTGTGCCCCTCAGACTCTTAGCAAAGTCTTTTGACCAGAAGGGGCTTAAAAAGCAGCCTTTTTGGATTAAAAAAGGCCCAGGGTTTTGTAAACTCCACTAATTTTACTGTAGTTGGAACTGAAACTTTTCCAAAGACTCAGGCTGTTCTGAGATATCCTATGATGGCTTTAATTCCAAGAAATAATCTTTTGTGCTCTATGCATAAATTTTACGCCAAGGAATATATGAAAAAAACAGTATATTTTATACATAGGTTTCTATTGGAGAAACCTAAACTAGAAAGAGAAAACTGATTTTTTTTTTCATATTGTCCATTAAAAAAAAAAAGGCTGGGCTAATACAAGTTCTTTTGAGAATAAATTACACACAATGGCCACAGCAAAGTTTGTTTTTAACACAATAGTGCCTATACTCATTTAATCAGAGATACTCAATGCTGCCTTTTTAGAAAACAGGATATTTATTTAAAACATGAGATAGGAAATAGTGCCTTAACCAAAATGTATTCTGTGATTTTAAAAAATATATTTAAAATTGCTCTTTTGCTGTAGTTCTATATTTAGTGCAATGACTCTTTCTGTGTACAACCAATGCTTGTCCTTATTTTAATAAATTTCTTAAAACAAAGGCTGTCTTTTCTGCCTGTAGCACTGGGTGTGGGCTGACCACACAACTCTTGAGAGCTGTGTGACTGACTAGAAAGAAACAGCAAGACCAAACTTGGGACTGTTTGTGGTGCTCATGTCGTTTTCCAACTTGTGCTGTACATGTAAATGACATTGGTCTCAGCCAGGCAGATTGATCTTTTCAAAAGTGACTGGGTTGCTCTGGAGCCTCTGCCTAGAATTTCACTGAAGGAGGATTTGACCTTTTTTCCCTTTCATTTGAGGCAATGAAGTTATCTTCTTTGCCACCTGTTTCTCAAAGGAACAGATCTTGTTCTCAAAAGTGCTCCCAAGGAGTTTCACCAGCAGGCTTAGAAATAGTTGCAGGAATTTTTGTTTATTTTTCCCCCCCTCAGCAATCCCTGCCCCTCCCCTAACTTCAGCACTGCTACTTTTATATGTGCAAAGAAAAATTACCTGTCTCCACCCATCCTTTCAGTGGCCTTCAAGCATGCAGGTTGTTGTATCTTCTTGAGCCCCTGATTCATTGTCCTGAAGGCTTCATGCATTTTTTTTTTTTTTTTGCTATTAATCCTCACTTCCAAATAAAACTGGTATAAGCTTTCAGACAAATCGAAGCTGTCAACTCTAGTCCCTTCCTTTTTGACCCCAGACTTGGTGGCTCCTGGTGTCAATTAGCAGGACAAAATAGGACAAAAAATAAGCATGAAGATGTCAGTAGTGAAGGAGTGTGCCAAACTGTTCAGGATAGTGATACTGTGAAAAGATCCTGGAAATGCATACAATGATCATTTGGTCAAATATATCAACTTTTTTTCCTCCTCAGTACGCAGGGGTGACTTACCACTGAGATACATCTTCGGCCCTTTGTTATTTTAAGACAGGATTTAAGTTGTTGAGGCTAACCTCAAACTTGTGATCCAATCCACCTGCCTCAGTTTCCTGAGTGGCTGGGATTATAGGCATGTGCCACTGCATCCACTTGTATCAATGATTCTACCAGGCCTTTAAATTTCGAACTCCTTTGCAAGAATCTTGGTTACTCAGGAAGAGCAAGTTTGTTTTCTTCTCACTTTTCTCTATTATTTCCCCTTAGTTCTAGCTCTGATCGTCAACATAATTTTCCTCACAGGCAAGAAATGAGGATATTAGAAAGGGGCACCAGATATTAGAAAGGGGCACCCACTAGTTGGTTGTGATGGCACACGCTAAAATCAGTTGACTCAACTATTCTTATGTCTAAAGGTTTGATAGAAAAATGGTGCAGCTTTTGCCTGAGATGTTTTAATGATTCAGGTTTTCATTACCCATTAACAGGTACCATTCTTGCCCCAGCATGCAATTAGTTCTTTGGTAAATGCTATTATTGGGCCACTCATGGTACACATTCATTAAATGCTGAAAATGGCATTCAAGCAACTCACAATATGTACTTCAAAGACTGGGTTTTTTATGTTTGTTTTTTGCTTATGTTGTAATTTTACTGAATTACTGCAAATAAATTACTACCAGAGTTTGGACACTTTAGTCTCATTCTAGAAAAGGTAAAAATAATACCTTTCTATGAGACTTAGCAAAAGAACAAGTGGATGCAAGAAATTCTTCATGAACTATCCCCCAAAGATAAGCCCTTTGAAAGTAAGTTGAGAGCTTTGTCTTGGCAGTTTTTAATTCTGGGGTGGACTCTGGGGTATGGTTACAATGTATGGAAATGTGGGCCTGCCCTAGATGGAGGATATTTTGCAGAGAGATGGGAATTAAGTCAGGACCAGACAACAGTGTACTGTTGGGACAGACTGAAATCTGGAACCACACCCCCTGTAAAAACAAACTGGCTAGGAAATTCCCTCTCCTGAATTTTGCCAAAATCATAGCAGGAGAGGGACTGGACGTCTTGCACATTCTCAAGGCAAGTGGATTCTAGAACCCTAAGAACCCTAAACATCTCAAGTTGCTAATTCAAATCCCTCCCAGCTCAAATGCCAACAAGATCAAAAGACTGCTGGAGGGGTGGGTAGGGGTTTGGCTAAAATCAGTTGACTCAATCCAATCCTGCTTGGTACTCTGGCACATGCATATAATACCAACTATTTAGGCGGCGTAGGCAGGAGTACTGCAAGTTCAAGGCCAGCCAGAGCAACTTAGTGAGACTCTATATCAAAATAAACAGGGTCGGGGATGTAGTTCAGTGGTAAAAAGCCAGAGGGGCGGGTAATGCAAACAAACTAGCCCTACAATCCCAGACCCAACATAACTATGTCTAGGTAAGAAAAATCACAATGTTAAGGCTGGGGTTGTAGCTTGGTGGAAGAGTGCTTGACTACCACATGAAAATAAATAAATAAAACAAAGACATTATGTAAAAAAAAAAAAAACAACAACAACAATGTTATACTTCAGTTCCCATTGTTCTTTTGTGTCCACCACCCGGAACAAAAATTTTTAATTACAAATTAAAAAGTTACCCACTAGGTGGGTGTGGTGGCACATACCCGTAATTCCAGCACTCGGGCAGCTTGGGAAATTTAGTGAGGCCATACGAAACTCAGCGAGACCTTGTCTCAAAATAATAAAAACGGCTGGGGATGTGGCTCAGTGGTCAAGTACCCTTGGGTTCAATCCCCCATATGAAAATAAGTTTTAAAAACGTTATCCACCTAGGGAGAATTGGGTGAGTTAAGCAGCTCTCTATTACCAAGTAAAAGCAAACTGAAGGAATCCAATGGAGCAGTCCCTACAAGCCTGTCCACACAAACCATATACATGTTGTTCACACTTCTAGCATGCTTACTTGTTCTAACATTGCCTTTATTTAGCAAATACCAGTGGCTTCATCACCTCGCCATTTGCCATTTTTTGTTTATCTAGCTCCCTTTGCCCTAACATATAATTTCCTTTGAATACTTTATATCTTTCCTGTTACATTTTGTCTTAAAGAGTCAAACCATTTTGATACAGAAGGCTTGGTTTTTGTGCCTGGTGCCAATTCAAATAATGAGGAAAAGGTTTTTGAGAAAAAATAAATTTTATTAAAACTTCTAGCAAAGAAAGAAGGCAGTGGACTAAGGTCCAAAGACTGTCATCTCTCCTCACAAGGAAAAACAAAGGACCTTTAAAGGGAAATTCAAGGACTAGGCTCTGGGTATAATTATCAGTAGATATAATTACTGTCCATCTAGTGACCTTGAGAGAGCTGTTGTTCACTTGCTAGCACCAGTTCCCAGCCTGTATTTTACTTGCTGGCCTAGGATGGGAAGAACATTAATATTTCCTCAATCCCATTGTTGGGAGAGGAGGAAGAAATACATGTCAGTTTAAGAATAAGCCATGTGTGATCAAGCAGCAAGGTTCATACTCAAAGCATGATATGGACCCATTACAAACTTATCCATGGATGAGTCCTGGAGGTTTCATTCTCTTGAATCGGGAATTTAAAGAGTTAATTTAATCCAATGAAGAAATAAATGCAAGCCTATTGAATAGCAATTTCTGCTAAAAAAAAAAAAAAAACTACTTCTGGAGTTTTTTGATTTTGTATCCTATGTCACTTTCTTTAGCTTCCCTTTGATCTCATGAATTTCCCAGGCCCTTCAAGTAAATTCTTATTCCCTGTATTAGAGCTGATCATTTCCAACAGAATCCTAATTGGCATATTCTTTGTAATTTTAGGATTATGATCCCATAGACCCTCATCTTCCTCACACATGACTGCAAAGAGATTTTACTGCATGATACAGCCATCTTTCAGTATTTTAGTCATTCTTACACTTTCTGTCATCTATGCTGTGCTCTATTCTGAGTTCCATGCCTGAATATCGGTGATTATTTCAATGTTTGGAATGTTTTCAAAGTGAGTTGTCATGGTTCGAAAGCCTGTGTTGTCCTGATGCACTCCACGGCTAGCACTGACATTCTCTGGTAATTATTTCAAAGCACCAAAATTACTATCTAAAAGTGTTCAAAACCAAGCACATAACTGCAAATATTAGATAACCACAAAAATAGTCCCACCTCCAATTTTAGTAATGGGACTCTTGTGGGTCATTAATAAAAAACATACTTGCAACTAAGATTTTTTTACATTGCTACTTCATTTCTTTTAAGTTTGATCTAATCTGTTTATGATAATTTGCATTATATATGATAGTTGTATTTTAGTCAATTCAGTTAGGAATTATTTGTAAAGTTCAACTTGTTATTAAGTTTCAAGTTCCCCTGAATGATTTCATAAATGTGATGATGACTTGCACACAAATTTTCCATGTACACATAAAGCTTTAACTTTTATAAACTTAATCTACAATGAATTTAATAATGAAAGCCTATGATGATTTATCAGCTATATATAAGAAGAGTCTATGGTTTATTTAGGACACCCAGTTGATGGTGGAGTTTTGGTCATACAAGCTTGTATGTAGCCTTGGCCTATCAGAATTCTACTCAAGAGGGGCTTTTCAGAAGATGGCAGAATAGATTACTTCTCTGGCAGCTCCATCAAGTGAAACCAAAAAAGCAGGCAGGCAGCTTTCAGCAATGTGGGTGAATGAAGAAGAATTAGGGGGGAATTTATTGGAATTTAATATTGGACACTCAAAACATATCAGAAACCCAGAAGAGATTGAATATAATACAGTAAAACTCCTCAGCCCTACAGCTGTGGCAGCAGCTGGAGGCACAAGCCAGAATGGTCCCTCCGTGAACACAGGAAAGCAGTAAGGGAATTAGAGGAACCCCCAATTCTCGGTAGGAATGAGGAGAGTCAGGATAGAGTTCAGAGAGCAGAATCATTGCCCAAATAAAAACAGTAAGCTGTGCTGCATAATATCCTTGTATGCAAAAGAAGCTGCAGAAGATAGAAGGAACCACTTTGCAGCAGAAGCCTGGGGCTGACAGCTGGGGGAGCCAATTTCTAGCAGACAGGAGTCTGGTTTGAAAAACAAGCTGGGTAAACCCACGGTGTGTAACAGAGAGTATGCCTAAGTGACCAGGAGAAAATCAAGTGTGGAGAGAGGTTTACAGGGGAATACTGGTCATGGAAACCCACCTGGCTTCTCCTTCCCCTTTCAGTCCAGCTGCTTGCAGGACTGGCTGGGAGAGAAGCCTCTGATGGGGAATTCAAGAGTGGGGGCAGGAGAGATTGAGTTTGGCGTCTGAATCAGAGACCAGGAAGCGTGGGGTCCATAGGCAACGCGGTGGCCTAAGAACAGGCTCCTATACCACACAAATAGAACCTAAAGAAGATTCCTGGTATGCAGTCTTCCAGGGTGGACCAGCAATTGCTGGACCCTAGAGGTGTCCTGACTTAAAATCTCCAGACCAACTGGCATTCAGAGCCTGGAGCATAACTAAGCCTACACCCCACCTCCAGGATCCTTACCCTAGCAACCTCACCCACCCTGAAGGTGGAGCAAGCTTCATATTCCAGATACCTACACCTAACTATTGAGAAGGGAAGTTGAGAAACTTTTGAACTCCAACAGAAACAACTGTTCAATTTTTCATTGAGTTCTTTTTCTTTTTTCTCTCAAATTTTACCATTTTTTGAATCAATTATTTTTCATGCTTCAATCTGTTGAAGACTGGGATATCTGAATAGTATATTCAGTTTTGTTTTGTAGTCTTTTATTTTTACTTTTTCCTATTTTTAATTTTTTTAAAATTTTACTTTATATTTTTTCTCTCACTTGTCTGTTTCCCTGGATTCTCCATCTCTTTTCTCCTAACAGCCAGCCTCTATTACTTCCTCTATCACTCTTCCTATAATTTCTTATTTATATCCTCTCTCCTCCTTCCTCATAAACATCACATCCTACAATACTTCTGTTCTCGATTTGTCCACCATTTGTAAACCCTTTTGCAGACTTACTGTTTTTATTGTGGGCAATAACTAAATACATCATTTGTTTATTGTGACAAAATTGTAGATGTCTTAGTAGTAACTATTTGGTTTAAGGCTGTATATTGTTCGCATTGGGTGCTGTTATTATTTGACTCCCCCTTAAAAGTGAGGTACTGGAAACCTTCAGGGAAGGCTACAGGGTAGAAACTGTACTGTGTCAGATCCACTGCTAGGTGGGTAGACACACAAATAATATGAAAAAACAAGGGAACAAATTGCCCCAAACAAACTAATATGTTCCAATAATAGAATCCACTGACACCACAGTGGAAGAAACATCAGAAAAGGAGTTTAGAATGTACATAGTTTAATCCTCAAGGTAAAGGATGATGTAAGGAATGAAATCAAGAGATAAAATTCAGGAGATGAAAGATCACTTCAATAGGGATTAGGAAAAGAAATCAAGCAGAAATCCTTGAAATGAAGGAATCAATAAACCAAATTAAAAATTCAATAGAAAGCTTCACGAACAGAACAGACCAGTCAGAGAGAGTGTTTCAGGCAATGAAGACAAAATATATAATCTCGAAAATAAATTTGATCATGGAAAGAAGATGTTAAGAGACCATGAACAGAACTTCCAAGAAATATGGGATAACATGAAAAGACAAAATTTAAGATTTATTGGGATAGTTAAACGTTCAGAGACACAAACCAAAGGAATACACAATCTTATCCATGAAATAATATCAGAAAATGTCCCAAACCTAAAGAATGAAATGGAAAATCAAATACAGAAGGCTTACAGGACTTCAAATGTACAAAATTACCACAGACCCCCACGCCAATGCTCATTATTATGAAAATGCCTAAAAACATATCATTCAATATGGATTACTAAATAAGCAGGGGTTTCTAGCGTCATATCAGGTAAAGTAGACTTCAAGCCAAAATTAATCAAGAGGGACAAAGAAGGTCACTTCATACTGTTTAAAGGAATTATATGTCAACAAGACATAATAATTGTAAATATTTATGCCCCAAACAATGAAGCATCTACATACATAAAACAAAACCTTCTCAATTTCAAGAATGAAATAGACCACAACATAATACTGGGTGACTTTAACATACCTCTCTCATCACTGGATAGATATTCCAAACAAAAACTAAACAAAAAAACTGTAGAACTAAATAATACAATCAATAATTTGGACTTAATGAACATATGGAGTATTTCATCCATCAATGATCAAAAATACTTTACAGATCCTTCTGTAAAATAGACAATATATCATGCTACAAAACAACTCTTAGCAAATACACAAAAAAAGAGATAATACCTGACATTCTATCATAATACAATAAAATTAGAAATCAATGATAAAATAAAAAATAGAAGCTACTCTAACATCCAGAGACTATAACATGCTATTGAATGACCAATGGATAGCAGAAGAAATCAGGGATGAAATTCAAAAAATACTTAGTAAATGAGAATAACAACACAACATATTAAAATCTTTGGAACATTATGAAGGCATTCTAAGAGAAAAGCTCATTACATTGAGCACATTTATTAAAAGAACAGAAAACAGCCAAATAAATAACCTAACATTACATCTCAAAGCCCTAGAAAAAGAACAAATCAACACCAAAAGCAGCAGAAGACAGGAAATTATTAAAATCAGAGCTGAAATCAATGAAACTGAAACAAAAAGAAACTATTCAAAAAAACTGACAAAACAAAAACTTGGTTCTTTGTAAAAATAAATAAAATTGATAAACCCTTATCCACGCTAACAAAGAAAGAGAAAACTCAAAGTAGTAAAAGTTCGTAATGTAAAAGGAACTTTCACATGGACACTATAGAAGAATATAGAAGACAATCACAAACTATTATGAAAATTTATACTCCAATAAAATAGAAAATCTTGAAGACATAAATAAATTTCTAGAGACATATGACCCACCCAAACTCAATCAAGAGGACATACACAATTTAAACAGATCAATTTCAAGCAATGAAACAGAAGATGCCATCAAAAGCCTAGCAACTTAATAAAGCCCAGAACCAGATTCTCAGCCAAGTTCTATAAGACCTTCAAAGAAGAATTAACACCAATACTCCTCAAATTATTCCATGAAATAGAAGAGAAGGGAATCCTTCCAAACTCATTCTATGAAGCTTCTATTACCCTGATCCCAAAACCAGACAAAGACACATCAAGCAAAGAAAACTACAGACCAATATCCCTGATTAACATAAATGCAAAAGTTCTCAATAAAATTCTTCAAATCACATACAAAAACATATTTAAAAGATAACACACTACAATCAAGTGGGATTCATCCCAGGGATGTGAAGTTGGTTCAACATATGGAAATCAATAAATGTAATTTATTACATCAATAGACTTAAAGACAAGAATCATATGGTTACCTCAGTAGATGCAGAAAAAGAATGATAAAATACAGCACTGCTTCATGTTCAAAACAGTAGAAAAACTAGAAATATAGTGCATGCCTATAACCCCAGCAGCTCAGGAGGCTGAGAAGGAGGATCATAAGTTCAAAGCCAGCCTCAGCAAAAGCAAGGTACTATAAGCAACTCAGTGAGACCCTGTCTCCAAATAAAATACAAAATAGGGCTGGGAATGTGGCTTAGTGGTCGAGTACCCCTGAGATCAAACCCTAGTAACCACCACCCCCCCCAAGGAAAAAAAAAAGGGGGATAGGAGGAACGTACTTTAGCATTGTAAAAGCTATGTGTCAAACCCAAGGCCAACATCATTCTAAATAGAGAAAAATTGAAAGCATTCCCTCTTTCAAAAGGATGCTGTCTTTCACCACTTTTATTCAACATTGTCCTTGAAACTGTAGCCAGAGCAATTAGAAGAAATTAAAGGGATTGTGGGGGAGTGGTGCCTGGGGGTTGAGGCTCAGCGGTAGAGTGCTCACCTAGTAAGTGTGAGGCCCTGGTTCAATCATAAAAATAAACAAAATAAAGGTACTGTGTCCAACTACAACTAGAAATTTTTTTTAAAAAAGGGATACAAATAGAAAAAGAAGAACTCAAACTATCACTGTTTGCCGACAACATAATTCTATATTTAGAAGATCAAAACAAATTCTACCAAAAAACTTCTAGAACTAATAAGTGATCAACACCCATAAATCAAATGCATTTCTATACATCTGTGATGAATCCACTGAAAGAGAAATTAGGAAAACTACCCCATTCACAATAGCGCCCCCCCCCCAAAAAAATGAAATGAAATACTTGGGAATCAATCTAACAAAAGAAGTGAAAAGCCAATACAATGAAAACTATATAAGACTAAAGAAAGAAAGTGAAGAAGACCTTAGAAGATGAAAAGATCTCCAGTGCTATCAGTCAGAGAAAACTAATATTGTCAAATGGCCATACAACCAAAACTGTTAGATTTAAAGCAATTCCTATTAAAATCCCAATAACATTTTTCATAGAAATAGAAAAGCAATCATGAAATTCATTTGGAAAAATAAGAGACCCAGATTAGCCAAGCAATCCTTAGCAAGACAAGTGAAGCAGCAGGCATCACAATACCAGACCTTAAACTATACTACAGAGCTATAATAACAAAAAGGGCATGCTACTGGCACCAAAAGAGACATTTAGACTAATGGTACAGAATAGAAGACACAGAGACAAACCCACATAAATACAGTTATATCATTCTAGACAAAGGCACCAAAAACATACACTGGAGAAAAGATACTCTTCAACAAATGGTGCTGGGAAAACTGAAAATTCTTATGTAGCAAAATGAAATTAAATCCCTCTCTCTCTCACCTTGCACAAAACTCAACTCAAAATGAATCAAGGACTTAGTCACTAGAACAGAGACCTTACGCCTAATGGAAGAAAAAGTAGGCCCAAATCTCCACCACGTGGGCTTAGGAAGTGACTTCCTCAACAAGACTTCTATAGCGCAAGAAGTAAAATCAAGAATCAATAAACAGGGACTGGGGTTGTGGTTCAGCAGTAGAGCACTTGCCTCTTATGTGTGAGACCCTGGGTTCGATCCTCAGCACCACATAAAAATAAATAAACAAAATAAAGATATTGTGCCCATGTATAACTAAAAAAAATGTATATATTAAAAAAAAGAATCAATAAACAGGAAGGTTTCAAATTAAAAAGCTTCTTCACAGCAAAGGAAATAATCAAGACCATGAACAGAGTCTACAGAAATAGAGAAATCTTTGCCACCTGCACCTCAGATACAGCTTTGAACTCAAAAAACTCAACACCAAAAAAAAAAAAAAAAAAAAAAACCCAAATAACCCAATCAATAAGTATGCTAAAGAACTGAACAGATCCTTCATAGAAGAAATACAGTCAACAAATATATGAAAAAATGTTCAACATCTTTAGCAATTAGAGAAATGCAACTTAAAACTACACTGAGACTTCATCTCACTCCAGACAGAATGGCAATTATCAAGAATACAAGCAATAATAAAATGTTGGTAAGGATGTGGGGAAAAGGTACACTCATACATTGCTGGTGGCACTGCAAATTGGTGCAACCACTGTGGAAAGCAGTATGGAGATTCCTCAGAAAACTTGGAATGGAACCACCATTTGACCAGAGATCCCACTCCTCGGTTTATACTCAAAGGACTTAAAATCAGCATACTATAGTGAGGCAGCTACATCAATGTTTATAGCAGCTCAATTCACAATAGCTAAACTATGGAAACAACCTAGGTGCCCTTCAACAGATGGATGGATAAAGAAAATGTGGTACATATACATAATGGAATATTACTTAGCCCTAAAGAAATAAGGCATTTGCTGGTAAATAGATGGAATTGGAAAATATCATGCTAAGTGAAATAAGCCAAACCCAACAAATCAAAGGCTGAATGTCTTCTCTGATATGTGGATCCTAATTCACAATAAGCAGGGCAGTGGTTAGGAAAGAATAGAGGTACTTTGGGATTAGACAAGGGAAATGAGGGAAAGGGAAGAAGAATGGGAATAGGAAAGATAGTAGAATGAATCGGACATTACTAGCCTATGTGCATATATGATTACACAATCAATGTAATTCCACATCATGTACAACCAGGAGAAGTTACATTCCATATATGATGATATGTCAAAATGCATTCTACTATCACATATAACTAATTAGAACAAAGATTCTACTCAATATTCAGACTGAAAGAGCAACTAAGAACAAAATCATAAAATGTAAGTTATCCAATTTATTTTCCTTATCAGAAGAAAGCTGTAATATTTGCCCACAGACAACATTATTCCAGTAAAAAATTCCTACACAAGACATTGCTATCATTTTTATTCAAACACAGTCAAGGCTGGAGACATGTGCATCTAGCACCAACGCCACGAGATTATTATGGTCCACACAGAATGTTTAGGTTACCTCAACCCAGCTCTTAATAACATGCTTTCTGGGTCTATCTGCAGGTGGGAGCCTGGATAAGCCAGAAAATGGAAAAACAGTAAAGGCAACGCTGGGTTGATTCAAACTTTGGAGTTTCTAACTTCTATTTTAAAAGGAATGGGAAAAGCATGAGACACACCAGACTTATCAGAAGTCTTCTGACAATGAAACTTTTAGAGAAACACCACACAAGTGATCCTTTTAATCTCAATTCTCAGAGTGCAGACCTAGGGATGATGAAAATGGGTTAAGCATGGAGAATGCTTAAAGATTGAACCTGGTCAACAGGATGTGTATAAATGTATAAAAGTAATAACCTTAACAATATGATAGTTAAAATTTCAGCACTATGTTTGTGTCAGACACTGTGATGAGTGCCTTATGTGCATTATCTCACTGTCAAACCCTGTAAGGTGGGTGCTACTGTTGCCCTTATTTTATAGATGAGAAATTGAAGCTTAAACAAGGTAATCAGTTTAAGACAGTGGTGGTATGTACAAACAGTCCCAGCTACATGAGAGGCCAAGGCAGGATAATCATTTGTGTTCAGGAATTTGAGGCTAGCCTAGGAAATACAGCCAAGTCCCTGCATCAAAAATACAAAAACAAACAATGGTAAAGAGTTCAAGAATATATAGTTAATTAATGGGAAGCCTGAATTTAAATTCAAGAAGTCTGATTTTAGACAAAGTACTTTCTTTTTTTTTTTTGGTATGGAGGATTGAATCCAGGAGTATTCTTAAGTGTTACCAAAAGCAAAATATTTCAGAAATCAGAGATCAGACTACATATGTGAAACTTGAGTCCAAAAGAGAGGTAACTACATAATATTAAAAGTTCTTTAAAAATCATATGAAAATAGTTTCTTCATCTTTATGGCCTTAACATGCCTACAAGAGTCACAGTTATTGGGATTAGTGTATTTCTCTGGTTTCATTTGATGACAAAAATCAAGACAAATTCAGTTAGTTACCACAATTGGATATTCTGAATTTAGGATAAAAAGGACACAAGGGGATATATCACCACTGATTTTTAAACAATGTGCCATTAGATTAAAATGAAATGATAACTGAAATTCATATTAAAACAAAATAATGATTAGATACTAAAATGTATACTATAAAAATATGAAATCTAGATTGCCAGATAAAAATTATCCAAATACAAGTTTTATAACCCGAAACCCCCATAACATTTAAAATAACTGAAAAAGACCAAGGATTAAGTGGAGAAAAATCAAGAGGGACCCCTTTATTACACATTTATAAAACACTAGTATATATACTACAGTTATTAAAAATGGGACAATTTTTCAAATTTTTGGTATCTTATATTTTGCATTCCTTTTTCCATCATGCTTACAATCTTTCATAACTTGCTTTCTGTTACCAAAGTGTTCTGCAACCTCTATCCCACCAGAGTACAAATTAAAGAAAAAACTATCCAATAGGTTCTTGTGAGAGACATTATCAAAGAAACTAAACTAATCCAATAACTCATTAACAATGATTGAGTTTTCAAAAAAATATAATCAAAACAAAAGCATCTAAAACTTAATTTAATCTTTCTGATGATTCAAAAAGCACCTTAAGATTGTGTCGTGCCATTTTACTCATGCTATGTATTTAGGTGCCTATAATAGAATTCTGGTTAGTAGATTTGGAACTAAAAATAAAGTTTTGTATGTAGTTACAGAGCAGTAAATAACTACAGATATAATATAGGAATTCTGATGTGTAGTTTTGTACTTAATGAGGCCACAATTTTTAATACATTGAAAATTTTTCAAATTAAAGCTACAAAATGAGTATTCTTAGTACATTTAGTAGTAGCTACTTATTTTAAACTATCATTTCATTTTTGGTGATCAAATTATATTTGACCATAATTAAAGGACAAACATTTAAGAAACACATGGTTACAACAGAACTATCTGTTACATTAAAAGAAGAAAGGAAAGTAAGTCATGCACATGAAGGGCATGGAAGTTTTTCAAACCTATTCTTTTGAAAGCCTTTCAATCCACCTAAATCAATCAATTTATAACTTAAAAAGTCTACTCAATGTGCTTATGAAAAGAGGCAAAATCAGTGTTGACCATGTCTGCCTAACAACTATCCAATGCTGATCACTGAACAAGTATTTTTATTTCATTATCCTGTCAGCCATTATGACAAAGCCATGAGTATATATTCAGACGTAGCTGATTCAACTTATCAACTGCAGACAAAGAAATGTTCAGTTTAAAAAAGATAAAACAAATGACAATTGGAAATGACTGAATCACTGTACCTATTGGACACAACCTTAAATCTTAGTTTTGCTATATACTAACCAGTACTTTTGGATTCAGTAGTTGGGGTAAAAAAAAGTTCTGTATTCAAACATATCTACAGAATGTCAATAAAAAAATGAGTGGATATATACAATTAATATACACACATACATATTCTCTCTCACACACACACATACATACATATCTAGGAACCAGCACCTACCACATTCCCATTTCTCACTAATGACCCAATGAATCATTTATTACTTTAAGACCAGCTTAGATTCTATAAGGCTATAACAACATATGGCTAAAGAGGTCAAACGCAAGCACCCACACTTGGGCTGGATTAAATGGTTCTTCCTCATGATTTCTGACAAGTACTCATGCCATTTACATAACAACTATACCTCAATAACTTAGAATTCAGAGTAAAAAACCATAAACACAGAACTCCCTCAATGTTTTAAGAGCACTCCTTTCACTCTATTTCCATAATAAGAGGGCACACAAACTAGATGACCAAACTGTACAAATGATCTTTACTCTTAATCTAAACAAACATGTGTTAAAACATTCTGAAATGCTGCATCCTTTGATTTCTTCATCTTTTCAATTGCCCGATGGAGGTCCTGCTGTTGCACAGGCCGAATTTCATCTTCATCATGACTAAAATGCAAACAAATCCAAATAATTTTATAATACATTTCCCTAAAATACGTTACCAAGATTTTTAAAAATACACGTGGTAGAAAAATAAGACTGTTAATGATAATAAGACTGTTAATGATAAAGTCTCTTTTCCCCAAAACAACCACAATTAACACAGCAAATTCTCTCAGGAATTCTATGCATACTCAAGTCATAAGAGATTTTTTAAAGACACTGACTGCTAAAAGATAGGAAATCAATACCAAGAATATAATGTAAGTACAGAATATTACCAAAAGATGAAGATGTTACCCAGTATTGTCAGTTTATCCAAACAGGTATATACATAATTCCCATCAAGAAATTAAAAGTTATTCCTATGAAAATGAAATTGAAAAGTAGCATTTCTAGGTATATACTCATCTATATGTTTAGCTTTTTACAAACTGGAAGTAAAACATCATTAAAAAAATAAAAAACCAATCCAAGTCCTCCCCACTTTAATCATGAGGAAAAAATTAAGTATATTATGCCTCCTATGTAATTTAAAGGTACTTGATGGAAAAAATATTGATAGGGAAAGTTTTGATAACCCAAGTCTATTAGCTGGATTTTTCAATACTGAAATATATAAATTTCAGAAGAGAAAAACATGTCTTCTTATTAATTTAGTAATCTTAAAATTTATGTTGTATAGGTTATTACTTTCTTTTTTCCTTTTTTTTGTACTGGGGGCTTAACCCAGGGGAGCTTTACCACAGATCTATATCCCCAGTCCTTTTTTATTTTGAGAGAAAATCTTGCTAAGTTGCTGAGGCTGGCATCAAACTTGCAATTATCTGGTGCCAACTTCCCAAGTTGCTGGAATTATGGCGTATGCCAGGGTACCCAGCTTATTTTTCCATATTTGACAACAATAAAGACCTTTGGAAGGCAGATTCTTAGCTGCAGAGGTCAAAAGTATTCCCCAACTTGCTAAAGTAGCTGGATTAATCTGGCAACAAATAAAGAGTGTCAACTTCTTCACAATGGAGCTTGAGGAAGTACTATCAATGGGACCAGAATCCTGCATACATAGCTACTGGTTGATAAGGTAGCTTTCACACAAACCCTTCTATACCCAACACACACAAAGGTTTTGCAGAAGTGTGCTATGGTAACACCCTATACTTAAGTATAAAACTACCAGAGGCAAATCAGGATCACTTGGACTAAGATCCTCAGGGAGTTCAAGAAGGGAAACTGACAAACAAAGTGGCAAGAGTTTGAGAAGTCATTCAACCTACCCGCCCCCCCACCCCCTGCAAAGAATACTAGTTTTAAGAGTCTCAGGAATTCTTTGTTAAAGGGTTGCTATTCTGAAAAGAAATGCATAGTAGTACTTGTTCAGGGCAAGTGACCTTTTGAGAATCTTCCTTAAAGGATTAAGTTAATAGGGCTGAATTATCCCAGTCCACCAGTATTCTTGCTGAAATTAATAGTACAAAATTTGATTCTCAAGTTTAACATACTTTGAAATTAATTTCAAGAAAATTTGGTTTAGTAACAAATGGTTTGTTTAATAACATTATTACTAACAAATTAAGGATTCAGTACCCCTTTCGTTTACACATGAAATTCCTGGAAAACAAGACATTCATTTCTATATAATGGAATTTAAGATGAAAAAGTGATCTAGGTACGCGAGAGAACTCTCCTAACAGAGACAGGCATGCCTAGGTTTCTGTCAGCTTTCTGGGCCCATGCCATGGATTACCAGAAGAAATTCAGCTTTTGTCCCCTTTCATCCTAGAACCTCTCCACTGCCCTTTCTTCCTTCCTTTAGAACTCCCCTTTAGAAATTTGGGAGAAATAAGGGGGAAATAAATAAGGGGGAAAGGGGAGCTGCTTATTCAAATTTACCTTTTATTCCCCAAGTAGGGTTACTACTACAAAGCAAAATTTCAAAAAACTAAAACTAAAAGCTCTAAAAGGTTTGATAAATACCAGAAACAAGTCTAAATATATACATACCTTTCTTCTGATGTAGAATTAACATATTCCCTGACACAGAGGAGGGCAGCATCTCGACACATCTCTTTTAGGTCACTTCCTGAAAAGCCATCAGTTTCCTGGGCAACCTCTAGCAGGTCTACATGCCTATCCACCTTAAACAAACATGAAACGTGCTTAAGAAACAAATACAAAATATACTGCAAAGGAGGTTTCCAAACATCTGTCTCAGAGTTAAAGAAAGTTAAGCATATTGTCAAAGCAGAAACATTAAAAAGTACTTTCAAATTTTAGAATTTTTTTCAATAACCACAAAGTTTAGAAACTTGAAATTCAATTTTCATTATCATTTATCATGATAGAAGTTAGTTTACTGGATACACTGTGGAGTGATGAGGAAGAGTAGACATTCAAGCACTGTTGGGATTCACTTTTGAACTTCTAAAGAAGATATCAAATTGACATATTTTATAATATATTCAACATACTTGGCATAGAGCTTGCATTTTTAAGTCCAGAGTCCATTACAAAAACCAAAACACTCTATTTAACATTCGTTTTAAATGTGATGCTTTATTTTTAGTACTTACAGTTCTACTCTTCATCCTAAACTTATAGTCAAGTCAGTTAAGTCAAGGCCAAATAACAGCTTTGGGAGAATAAAAGCATCATCATAAACTTATGGATTAAAAAAAAATGAAAAAGAAGATATATTCATGACTACCACCATCTACATCTGCTCATGCTACGTTGCCAAGGATATATCCTAGTACCTCAGCCTCCCAAGTAGCTGGGATTATAAGCATGCATCACCTTGCCCAGCCATTAAGGCATTCTAAGGTTTTATAATAATAGCACTGGAAAGAGGGAAGAGATGTTATTAATTAGACTTTATGTATATATCTAAAAAATTGGGGGGTTACCACTAAGGCATACAAAGAGAATTTGTAGCTTTGAAATCAGGAGAGAAAGAGGAAAAAAGGGAGTAAGAAATGCAAGAGCAATACTAATGAACAAAGACTAGGGGGTAGGGGTAGAAAGCAAAGGCATGGGAAAGATTAAAATAAAAATAAACACAAATTTACCAGTAATCATCACAAATAGTATAAATCAGGAAATGACAAGATATTCTGTGTTTATGTTGTTTATGTGTATGTAGTAAAAATGTAGCTGAGGTCTGAAATTCACAACTATGCTAAAGAAAATAGGCTTTGTTTATATTTAAAAAGAAGTTTAAAGTTGAAAATGATATACAAAGCAAACACTGAGAGAAAGTTAATATAGTTCTAGTTACATCAGATCAAACATTTTTATGCAAAATGCTTAACTGGGATGAGAAATCATTACATAAAAAAATAATACACCAGAAGAGACAAAAACTCCCTGTACCTTTACATACCTAACATCATGGTCCCAAAACATAATTATGTAGAAAAATGGGCAAATTCACAATAATATTGGGATATTTTTAACATGTCTCATATATTGAAACATCAAAGAATAAATTCTTAGAGCTAGTTAAAATTTGCACCTGTGATCTAATGTACTTACATGTATTAGGACTCATACACCTGACCAGAACAACTTAGGACGAAAAGTTTACTTTGGGCTCACAGTTTCCGAGGCACAGTCCATGATCAGCCAACTCCATTGTTCTGGGGCCAAGATGAGGTAGAACGCATGGAGGAAAGAAATGGTGGAAGAAAGCTTCTCAGCTCGTGGCAGTCAGGAAGCAGAGATTGAGTTCGAGGTGCCAGGAACAAAATATAAACCCTAAAGGCATGCCCCCAGTGACCCATTTCCTTCAGTTATACCCTACCTGCCTATAGTCATCACAGAGTACAGTAGTCCTTTCAAATTATTAATTCATCAAGCAGATTAACCCACTCACTAGGTTATAGCTCTCGTAATCTAAGCATTTCACCTTTGAACATTCCCAATTTGCCTAACATGAGCTTTTTGGAGGGGATACTTCATATCTAAACTATAACGATACATAAACCTTGCAAACACATTACAGGAATTCAGCATATAATTTAAATATTAGTCCTTTTTGGTTATAGGGTTGTAAATGTTTTTCCAATGACTTGTTTTTCCACTTTGTTCATGTTATCTTGTCATAGAGAAGATTTAAGTCTGATATAGTCAAATTTGTCTATTCTCTTTGTAGTTTTCACTTTTTTGTTTCAGGGACTCTTCTTTGTACATCAACAGATACATACAAGGATCCAATTTCTTTACCATTTGTAATAGTAAAAAATAAATAACCTACACCTATGCAAATGTAAGGCATCTACTCTCAAATATTAATGAAACTGATATTCACTGTCAACTTCGGGAAAGTAGGTTAGATGGTGATAGGGGTGTGGGTAGAGATGGGTTGCTAAATTTGATCGAAATTTGAAAGAAGTTAGTTGTCTATCTATAACTTAAAAAAAAAGAAAGAAAGAAAATTCTAGAAGTTAGAAAAAAGCTTTTACGAGGTATTAGCACTTTTCTTTCATTGGGGGGAAGGCGTGAGGAAAGTACCAAACAGCAGCAGACTTTTAAACTTTAAATAGCCAGGTCTGAGTGCCTGAACTTGCCTTTTCATTTTACTTCATCCTCCACGGAGTTCAATCACTTGGAGTGCCTACTTCACTTCTTTAAGCCAAAGAGAGGTATCCAGGCATCATGGGTGACTGGAGTGCCTTAGGCAAACTCCTTGACAAGGTCCAAGCCTACTCCACTGCTGGAGGGAAGGTGTGGCTGTCTGTTCTCTTCATTTTTCGAATCCTGCTACTGGGGACAGCAGTTGAATCAGCTTGGGGTGATGAGCAGTCTGCCTTTCATTGCAATACCCAACAACCTGGTTGTGAAAACGCCTGCTACGACAAGTCTTTCCCAATCTCTCATGTGCGCTTCTGGGTCCTGCAGATCATATTTGTGTCCGTACCCACACTCTTGTACCTGGCTCATGTGTTCTATGTGATGAGAAAAGAAGAGAAACTGAACAAGAAGGAGGAGGAGCTCAAAGTTGCCCAAACTGATGGGGTAAACATGGAGATGCACTTGAAGCAGATTGAAATAAAGAAGTTCAAGTATGGAATCGAGGAGCATGGTAAAGTGAAGATGCGAGGAGGGCTGCTGAGAACCTACATCATCAGTATCCTCTCTTCAAGTCTGTCTTCGAAGTGGCCTTCTTGCTGATCCAGTGGTACATCTATGGATTCAGCTTGAGTGCTGTCTACACTTGCAAAAGAGATCCCTGCCCACATCAAGTAGACTGCTTTCTCTCTCGCTCCACAGAGAAAACCATCTTCATCATCTTCATGCTGGTGGTGTCCTTGGTGTCTCTTGCCTTGAATATCATTGAACTCTTCTATGTCTTCTTCAAGGGCGTTAAGGATCGTGTGAAGGGAAGGAGTGATCCTTACCACGCTACCACTGGCCCACTGAGCCCCTCAAAAGACTGTGGATCTCCAAAATATGCTTATTTCAATGGCTGCTCTTCACCAACCGCTCCCCTGTCACCTATGTCTCCTCCTGGGTACAAGCTGGTTACTGGCGACAGAAACAATTCTTCATGCCGTAATTATAACAAGCAAGCAAGTGAGCAAAACTGGGCTAATTACAGCGCAGAACAAAACCGAATGGGGCAGGCAGGAAGCACCATCTCTAACTCCCACGCCCAGCCTTTCGATTTCCCGGATGACAACCAGAATTCTAAAAAAATCGCTGCTGGACATGAACTACAGCCACTAGCCATCGTGGACCAGCGACCTTCAAGCAGAGCCAGCAGCCGTGCCAGCAGCCGACCTCGGCCTGATGACCTGGAGATCTAGATCAGGCTTGAGCATCAAAATTCCTCTAACTGTGGAGAAGAAAAAAGGTGCTGTAGAAAGGGCACCCTAGGTGTTAATTTTGTTCCAGTTGGAGGTGGTACTCAACAGCCTTAGTCATGAGGCTTAGAAAACAACAAAGACTTTAGAATATGTAGGTTCATCAGGGGGTGTCTGGGATAGGTGGGTGGAGAGGGAGGGGATAAGGGAGGTACATGTGGAGATTTAACGTAGTGAATTCAAAGAACTTAATTTCTAAAGCAGAGTTGCATTAGGTGATACATAGGTAAGGGCTTTTTCTCCCCAACGTATACCCCTAAGAATGGTTCTGTGTATGTGAAAGAGTGGGTGATCATTGTGGCTAAATATTTTTAAAATTTTTGTTGTACCAAGAAACTGAAATAGCTTTGGCCAGGAATAAATACTTCCTGAACATTTTATTTCTTTGCAACAAGAAAAAGACAGAAGATTGTTCTTATGTCCCTGCTAAAACATTCTATTGTTAAAATTTGCACTTTGAAGGTAAACTTTCAATCCTCCAGGTGTCAAAGGACTTGTGCTACTACTTTTTTTTTTTTTTTTTTTTTAAATTCTTGGTAACAACTGAAAGTTCAGACAAGGCCCACAGAAAAAGGTGTTCCATGCATTTGCCATCCATACAGGAGTATTTTTTTTTGCATCCACTTTCATCATATCATTGCCATCACTTTTCTTCATTCCTCAACTACTATTCACATTCATTTAATGGTTTCTGTAAACATTTTTAAAACAGTTGGGATGTCACTTAGCATGCTTTTTCTTTGATTTAGTGTCAGGGAAGCAAGCCATGCTCAATATTTAACAATCACTTGTATGTGTATGTGTGTGGAAGAGTGTGTTTAATTTCTCATGTATTGGTACAAGCAGATTCAGTATAAACTCACAAACACAGATTTGAAAATAATGCACACACAGTGTTCAAATTTGAACCTTTCTCATGGATTTTGTGGTGTGGGCCAATATGGTGTTTACATTATATAATTCCTGCTGTGCAAATAAAGCACATTTTTTTTTTCCTAAAATGTTTTTCCCCATGTATTCTATTATGGATACTGGTTTTGTTAATTATGATTTTTTCTTTCTTTCTTTTTTTTTTTTTTTTTAGAATGTAGCAGTAATGCTATTACTGAGATGAATGATTTCCTTTTTCTGAAATATAATCATTGATGCTTGAATGATTGAATTTTAGTACTGTAAACAGGCTTTAGTCATTAATGTGAGAGAATTAGAAGAAATGCTTAGATTGGACTATTAAGTGTACCTAAATGAATTTTGCAGTAACTGGTATTCTTGATTTTTGTCCTACTTACTACACATTAATTCAGAACTTGTATTCTCTTATGAGGTTGACAGTCTTTTGGAGTGACCAGCAACTTTGATGTTTGCACTAAGATTTTATTTGGAATGCAAGAGAGGTTGAAAGAGGTTCAGTAGTGCACATGAAACTAATTTATTTGAACTATATGCTGAAGACATCTACCAGTTTCTTCAAATGCTTTTTTAAACTCATCACAGATGATTGGTGAAAATGCTGAATATCATCATACTATTCTTCTTGCACATCAGCTACACAAACAGTTTTGAACAATGAAAATACTAATGTGTTTGACATTCCATGTTAAACTACTGTCATGTTCAGCTTCATTGCATTTAATGTAGACCTGGTCCATCAGATCTTGTGTTCTGGAGAGTGTTCTTTATTCAATAAAGTTTTAATTTAGTATAAAGGAAAAAAAAAGAAAATTCTAGTCATGGGGGAGCAAGTTAGTTAACAGAGAAAGCATAGCCTAATGATTCAGAGAAAGGTTCCATCACTTCTTTGTGTGATTCTGAACAAATTTTTATATAACTCTCTGGGTTTCAGTCTCCTCAACTATAAAACAGAACTAATATGTACTCCTTGTAGGACTGAGTAATATATAAAACAAGGCACAATTCACAACAGTGCTGGTATATAACAAGCACTCCAAAAGTACTCCCCCCCCGCCTTTTTTTACTGTAGAATAATAGACATTAGACAAATCATGAATGGAAATTCTTTTCATTAAGCAATAAAGCCAATTCCCAAATTAAAGGTTTTTGAGAACTGGTAACAATATTAGAGCATATTAAGAGACTTCTAAAATAACTTGAAAGAAAAGCACTTGTTTATATAGGTATTTACTTTACCTAAAATTAACTGTACACTTAATATGCATATTACTCTAAGTAGTTTACATACAAAAATCTAATTAAATTCTCAAAATGATTTCATTAGATTGTTGGCATCTAATTTCCAAATGGAAAAAAAAAATGAGGCATAAATATACTGAATAGTATGACCAAGCAGGGAATGGTCAAGCCAGAATATGGGAGACTCTCAGATCTGTCTCTGAAGCCCATGCTTGTTAATTATTTCTGTTTAAATTCAGATAAGTTTGTATAGGGGAAAAAAGTGACCTCCTTACTTTACAGTCAGACATGATACTTTTATTATATAAATTTTATTAGCGTTAATTCTTTTTACCCTTAAAATTTTAAGCCAAAACTACTACCCTACTTTAAAAACTTATTTATTTTATTTGGTACTAGGGACTGGACCCAAGGGAGCTTCACCACTGAGCTACAGCCCCAGACCTTTTAATTTTTTAAATTTTGCAGGGATTTGCTATATTGCCCAGGCTGGCTTTGAACCCTCTTGCCTTAGCCTCCCAAGTAGTTGGGATTACAGGTGTGTACCACTGCACCCAGCTTACCCTTTCTTTTTAAAAGAAAGCAAATAATGTTATGGAATATCTATTAACAAAGAACTGTAAGAGTGGAACACAGGATCATTTTAAGAGTATCAATCTTTTCTTCAGAGAAGATAAACTCAAAAAATATAAAAGTCTGCTACTTTTTTTTTTTCAATAAACGCTTATTTATTCAGTAATGTAAAAACAGCAATGGTACTCACTTGTGCTACTGATGTGAAGCATCTTTTAAAAAAAAAAAGTAAATAAATTTTTCATATTTTATTGAAGGAGCAATCTGCCTTCAGCATATAAATACTAGCTAGTAGGAAATGAGATGCTCCCATGTCAGCAATTATCTGGAGAACACTCATATTTTGCATCATAAAACTGGTTAGAGACTAATCATTTGTGCTTTCATGAATAAGAAACAGAATGCTAAAAACTTCCTGCGCCCATGACAAATGTAATTCTAAAAGAATTTCCAAAGACATTACTGTTAAAAAAAAAAAAATCACACAAAACACTACTGAAACAGAAATCAAAATGTTAAATTAGAAGAGTAATTCCTTAAATTAAATGAGACAAAGAGCTTAAATTTCATCATTTACACTGTTGATATATATTTAAATATATAAATCATCTACATTATCTATATCTTTACTAGATACATACATGTGGTTTAAAAACATGGTTAACTTTCAGTTACGCAATACAATATCTCATTACATTTTTTTAAAGTTAAATAATTTATACTGATAATCTGATATCTCTGCAAAGTTGTCAAGAACTATCTCCTAACATCTGTTCAATTTCTAGGCACAATATAGTCGACCTATCTCCTCTGTTTATTTCTCCTGCTGATGTCTATTCTTGAGAAAGATTTATAAACTGTGTTTTATCTAAATAGTACTGCAACTACACAATATATTTCTGAAAGCAGTTACCAAATATTCAATTAAAAGGCAAAATGTAATTTGCATTTTTATCTAAGACAGGAATTCCTTACTAATATGGAAGATTTAGGAATTTCTCTGAAATCAAACAAAATATTCCATGAAGTATGTTGCTTTCTTAGGAAAGACTAGAGCTTTTATCTCATTCTTAAAAGACTCTACCACTCCCAAAATGGTTAAAACCATGGATCTGTAATCTTTGTAATTTATTCTGATCTTTGTAATTTGATAGGTTCTTTAATCTTTTTCACAGAGTACATATTACTGTTCTGCTTTAAGTAAGTGGCCCAAATTCATGTGTCAGAAACTTAATCCTCACCTCAGTAGTATTGAGACCTCATGAGATTGGAGCCCTCAAGAATGGTTTAATGTTGGGCTGGGGTTGTGACTCAGCAGTAGAGTACTCACCTAGCAAGTACGAGGCCCTAGGTTCTAGCCTCAGTACCACATAAAAATAAATAAATAAAGGTATTGTGTACAACTACAACTAAAAAATAAATAAATAAATATATATATATATATATATATATATATATATATATATATATAAAAGAATGGTTTAATGTCACCATGGGAGTGGGTAAGTTACTGAGTCTGCAGGCTGTTAGAGAGATCCACCACTCATACTTTTACTTTTCCACATGTGTTCAATTGCCCTTCTGCTTTTCTGCCATTATATACAGTATGAAAGCCCTCACTATCCACTGTCACCATGCCTTTAGACTTCCCAGGTTCCAGAACTGTGAGCTAAATAAGCTTCTGTTATAGCAATGGAAAAATGACTAAAACAGTTATTCTGATATACTTTAGAACCCTGCTGAAACATAAGGAAGAATTAATCAGAAAGAATATTTGCTATGGGATAGAAAGATTTAACACCAAGAAGATCTCAATTCTCTTGAATAATTATCCACTAAAAATATTAACATTTTTCCCTCCAAAAGACAAACTGATTTTAAACTTCATGAAAAATAAATAAATAAATAAATGGAATAGGAATAAATAAATAAATAATAGGGATAGGAAAGCAACATGGGGTAGTCCCACTAGATATTATAACTTATAAAGCGACAATAATTAAAACAGTGTGTTGCCAGTGTACACAAACACAAAAGACCAATGACCTGAATTCAAAGTCCAAAACACAGCCAAAATGTGAAAATTCAATAAAGAAAAAGATGGCCTATTCAATAATTGGTGTTGGGACAAATGAATTCCCATCTTTTTTTTTTTTAAATATTTTTTAAATCATAGTTGGACACAATATCTTTATTTATTTTTATGTGGTGCTGAGGATTGAACCCATTGCCTCACCTGTGGGAGGCGGGCGCTCTACTACTGAGCTACAGTCCCATGAATTCCCATCTTAAAAAAAATAAAATAAAAGCAAATTTGGATTCATACTGCACATTACCTATTCAGATAAATTCCAAATACAGCAAAGATTTACTTACTTACTTATTAATTTGAACCCTCTGAACTACATCCCCAGCTCTTTTTTGTCCTTTTTTTCCCCCCAATATTGAGAATTGAACCCAAGGCCTTACATGTGCTAGGTAAGCACTCTACAACTGACCTACATTCCCAGTCCATCTCGTCTTTTTTTATACATTTTCAAATTTGAACAAATTTAAAAAAAAATTCTTTTCAATTTTGAGATAGTCTCAAAAGTTGCCCAGGCTAGCTTTCCTTGCACTCATGCTCCTCCTGCCTCAGCCTCCCAATAGCTGGGATTATAGATGCATGCCACCATATCTAGCCCCTTATACCCAATATTTAAATATAAAACATAAAACCACAGCCACCATGATATTATATATCTCCTGATGGAAGAATATAATCTCACCTAAGAAGTAGTTCTGTCCTGTCTTTTCTATCAACCTGAACTTAAATATTACCAGTCTCCTAACCCAACTACCAAATTTAGAGGGTAACTGTCTGTATAAACAGCAAAATCTGACTGTGGAAAACAATTCAAAAGGGAGGGGGAGAAAAAAAAAAAAAAGGAAGAAGAGAAATGAAACTTTAGTTTATACATTAAACAAGACTTAAAAAAAAGTACCAAATAACTGCAAATTATGAACTCAATATAGATAATCAAGTCAAACAAAAACCGTTAAAAAAAAATCAAGACATTTAGGAGACAAAAATTTGAACAGATTAGACAATGATAACTAAATTTTTGTTAGATGGAATATTAACAAGGTTAGATTTTTTTTTAAAAGAAGCAATACAAATAAAATATTTACAGATGTAATACAATGGGAAATGTGGGAAGTTAGGAAGTGAGATATGAAAGGAGAAGTAGATACAGAACCGATGGGTTCAAGGAAGGAAGGAAGCCACAGACATACAAATATCCTGAACTAGGGAAATCTATTTTAGTTTCTTAGTTTTAGTATTGAGTTCAAACAGTGAGTTTAGATATCAAAAATATATTTGGGGGCTGGGGATGTGGCTCAGTGGTAGAGAACTTGCCTAGCACATGTGAGGCACTGGGTTCGATCCCCAGTACCACATTTTAAAAAAACAAAATAAAGGTATTGTGTCCATCTACAACTAAAAATATTTTTAAAGTAAAAATTAAAAAATATATATTCAGGTTGACAGAGAGAGGAGATAGGACTTCTTAGGTGAAATTATATTCTTCCTTCAGGAGATATACAATATCTTGATGGCTGTGATTTTGTTTTACTTTAAAAATAAAATTATTAAAATTAAAATATATGGAGTTTTAGAAAAACAAGTAACAAGAACTTAGAAAATATGGAAAATTCTTTTGTAAACCTGAGAAGAGAAAAGGATCTTTTAATTTATATTTAAAACCCAGAAGCCATTAACAGGGGAAAAATTATCAATAAAATCAAAAGACAAACTTGGAAACTTTGTCAAATCATACAAAGAACAAATCTCCCTAATACAGAATTTCTACAAATCTTTATAAAAAGGAACAATTCAATAGAAAATGAGTGAGGCTAATGCAGGAGGATACAGGTTTGAAGCCAGCCCCAGCAATTTAGCAAGACTGTACACAACCTAGTGACACCCTGTCTCAAAATAAAAAATAAAAAGGGCTAGGGATGAGGCTCAGGGGTTCAGTGCTCCTGGGTTTGGTCTCCTGGGTTCAGTTCTTGGTACAAAAAAAATGGGGGGCGGGAGCGTGGAGGGATTTATAGGGGGAAAAAAAAAGTCAAACTCCTCTTAAAAATATACAGCAATACTCACTTCATCTCTAAAGAATGCAAATTAAAACTTTAATGAGATAACTATTTTCTAACCCATCATGTTGGCACAAAATTCTATAACATTCTTTGCCGAAGCTATAAGAGGTACTCCAATATTGCCAGTATGAGAATAAACTTTCACAGACAATTTGGCAAGAGCTACCAAAACAGAAAGAAATACCCTGTCCTTAGATTTAGCGATTTCTCTTCTGTAAAAATTTGCTTTACTAATATTCTGGTACAAGGTTATTCAATGCAATATTTTTATAATAATGAAAGACTAGAATCAACCTGAATGTCCTTCAATATGGCACTGATTAAAAGCATTACATTGTAGTTATACAACAGAATTCCAGCAGTATAAAGAGAGAGAGAGCAGAATAAGGAAAATATATGCTAATATGGAAAGACCTCAAAGATAAGAAAGCAATGACCAGAATAGTGAAATGACTTGTTAACATGGTTTATATTTTTTAAAAAAGGAGGAATAACAGTATATTTTAATTTGCTTATAAAGACATAACAACAAATTCAAAGTACAGAATACAAGGAAGGGAGAATTTTCCCTGTATACCATTCAATATATGTATTTTAATGTTTGAAACATTTGACTATATGGTCTATTAAAAAAAACCAAAAAACCTTAAATACAAAAGATATTGAAGGGGCTGGGGTTGTAGCTCAGTGGTAGAGCACCTGCCTCACATATGTGAGGCACTGGGTTCAATTCTAAGCACCACATAAAAATAACAAAGATTTTTTTAAAAGATATTGAAGATTTCTCTTAAATCTAAATTCCAACTTCAAAAAATATTTCAACTAAGTAGAAACAAGACGCAAAACAAAAATTTATTTTCTTTACAAAAATAAATGTTCTTATGTAACCATAAATGGTCTAAAAAATATCAAAGAGTATTAATACAAAAACATGAGGCTCACCTTAACTAGTTCAAAGGTACTGAGTTACAGGAGCAAACTACAGTTTTACAGTAATTTTCATCAAGTTCGAAATTACATGATTTTCAGACACCTCATTCGTTCCTCTTTAAAATAAGTTTATGAACATAAACACCACATTATAGAATGAGGAAAAATGATTTTCTACTTACATTTTCATTTTTCAAGATGAGCTTCAAGATTGCTTCTCTTTGTTTTAGAGCCTAAATGCAGAATAATTTCAGTTAGCTTTTTTTTTAAAGGACCAATTAGTTTTCCTAATTCTTCTTCCCTTGTGAACTATGTGATGATACCTAAACAAAATGACAGAAACTTTCTGTACATAGTGGCACATGACTGTCATCCCAGCAACATCCCAGCACATGACTGTCATCCCAGCGTAGGAGGATGGCAAGTTTGAGGGCAGTCTCAGCAACTTAGTGAAACCTCTCTCAACTTAAAAAGGCGGGGCAGAGTACTGGTGATATCGCTCAACGGTACAGCATCCGGAGGTTCAATCCCCAGTACTAACAAATAAATAAATAAATGAAACAGAAACTCTGGTAGAGATCAAAGCAAGATCTTATTTTGATACTCTACAGTAATCATCTGTGGTTATGCCACTGAATTCCATTTCTTATTCTGTATCCCCAGTGCCTATAATGTATGGGAAAGAATATGCCCTTAATATTTACTGAATGAGTGAAGGAATATCTAAGACTACAATGTGTTTCCCATATAACTCTACAATCTTCCTTACGAAATTTATGAAAACTCACTACTACCCTAAAATTGAGAGGTACTGAGGAAAGGGGGTTACTAGGAATCAAACCCAGGGGTGCTCTACCTCTGCGTTAAATCTCCAGCTCTTTTCATTTTATTTTTGAGACAGGCTAAATTCACCAGACTGGCCTCAAATCTGTAATCCTCCTGCTTCAGCCTTCAGAGTAGCTAGGATTATAGAAATATACTATTGCACCTGGATGCCATAAGATTTTTTTTTTTACCAGTAACTGGAGGTTGGGGCAACACTTACCTCTCCTCCATTTAACATAAAATGTCCACGTTCACTAACACTTATCAGTGAATTTTTATTTAGTTCCAATGATTTTCCCCCAGTGATACCTCACATTATTATATTAGAAACTACACTTAGGGAATATTTATATAGATTTTTTAAAATATTTTTAGTTGTAGATGAATATAATAACTTTATTTTGTTTATTTATTTATGTGGTACTGAGGATCGAACCCAATGCCTCACACATGCTAGCAAAGTGCTCTACCACTGAGCCACAATCCCAGCAAAGGTTTTGAAAGAAGTTGACGTCAGTTTAGATTTTTAGAATTATGACAGAATTCATCCTTAATCCTCTTGAACCACTGACAAAAAAACGCTCATTACAATGATCCTCAAATGAAATTACCTGAAAAACCAAATAAAACTCTACAGTTTCTGTAATTCACATGTATTGAGTAATGAAGGTTCACTCGGTATGTTATGTGATCACCAATAACTACTTCTGTTAATAACCATTTTATTTGAATAGGAGTTTTAAGTTAAGGTTACACTTTGACACTGTAGTTAAACAGGAAAGAAAATCCTCTAATATATGTGCATATTCATTTAAAACAGAATGAAAAGGAAGTAATGAAGTTCCAATTTCTATGTTATCCATACACAAATTTATAACAAATTTGATGAAATCTGTTACAAATTAGTCTGATAACATATAATACATTATAACTTCAAAAAAGAATACTTTCCATGTTGTACTCTAAGTTCTATACGCTTGGTATATAAAAACCTTTCTTTTTCTATTGGGCTACAAGGTATTTTCTATTATTTGATAAATACTATTCATCAAAACCTCTGTTGTCCATGGGACTCCAACTGAATTACTGATAAAAGTCAGTAATCTTGGGATTCAGAATTACAGGAAAACTAATTTACTTTAAAATGTCTTGCTTACAAAATATAAAACATTCCTGCATAAAGCATATGATGTTAAACTTGGTTACAGTCAACCTTTCCAGGTTTATCTCTATTTTCCTTGGTATCTAACAGAACTACCCCTAAAACTCACTCAAACTATGACTGCACACCTTCCTGCCTTTGTTCATTCTGGTAGGAGGAACCCTTATTTTATTTGCCTGTTAAATTCCTACCATCCTTCAACATCCAACTGGATTCCGTAAATCCAAGGGCTCCATAGACAAAATTATTAGTTTTCATCAGATTCTCATGGTTCTTTGAACATACCTTTGTAAAACATGTTAACATTATTTATGTTGTCTGCTTTCCCAGTAACCCAAAGTTCTTTTGAGAAAAAGGGCAATGTTTCATTCACCAGAACCAGCAAGTATCTGACAAATATTAATACTTGGTAAGTATTCATCATACTAAATATAATTTATGCTCTCCTATATCAAGTTTTTTAAAAAATCTCTTCATTGATTTATCAGGTAATTTTCAAATATAGTAACTAAATATGTGCATATTCTCTGAGGAACCAGAAGTACCAGAGATTCTAACTGTAGCAAATACTTTATCAGACTAATTTTACAGAGTCACAATCATCAAACTTTAGAAGGCCAATTTTTACTGCAACAAACTGATATGATAAGCTTCAGAATATAAATGGGACATTTTATATTTTAGTCATGGATTACAAATGAAATTATATATATTTTTACAACCAAACCTGAAAGAAATAAAAACTAACTATAAGTGTAACATGTTGACTATATGGAACATATCTTCTACCATGGAAATCTGTTTTTTTCTTTTTTCTTCAATATGAAGACATACAAAATTCAATATTTTAAGATTCTCTGCAGAATTTAAAGGGTATCAAAAAGTTATAATCATCTATTTGAGGTTACATCTTAACTAACCAAAAAAAAAAAAAAAATGCTAGAAAGAAGGCAGTAATGGTTCAACATGAGCCACAAATTTGCATTCAGTTAAGTATATATAATACTTTAGCTTTGGGAATTAGTATCCAGTCAGAGAGAAGCACTGATTACATTTACCAATAATTAATCAAAACCAAGTAGTTCTTCATGCTAGGCCTTCAGAATAAAATAAGTATTTAACATTTTTCCCCCAATTTTATTCTATGCTAATCTAAAAATATAATTTAAGATTTTTTAACATATCTTCCTAAAGTAAATCATTAAAATAACTAGGCAAATATGATGTAATTATATTCTTGGAAGAGGAGCAAAACCCACTGATCTTAGGGTAAAAAGAAAAAAAAGCAAAGAAGAGAGAGGAAAGCTCAAAGAAGCAATTGTGGAATTTCCTGCTCCATTACTTCTCTGCCTGTCATAAATGAGTCCTATGAAACAAAACATTGCTTCTTTAAAAATCACAGAAAGACTTGTTTAAAAGGTGAATATTTAACTGTTTTATAAATCAAGAGCACTTACAGGCTGGTTGATATGAAATCTTGTAGGCATTCTTCTCATTATAGCTGAGTCAAGGTCCTGAGGACGATTAGTAGCTCCCATTACTATGACCTAAATACAGAAAGAAACACAAGGTATTAAATATATCAATAATAACCTTTGAGGTTATTATTACTAGGACTTAGAAGGTAAAGAAAATTAAGTGGTTTTTAAACTGAATCCTTTAAGAATTCTAGTTTTAATCTAGTATTACTCAAGTATTTATAGAAAAAAGTAAAGTTAATCCTAAATAAAATAATAGCCAATCTGAAAAGATTCATGCATTTCATTGAATGTCTAGTAACTAAAACATGTACTGTTCAGTTGCAAGTGTCATTATTAAAGAATTATAAAGATTTTTTAGAGGGTTGTTGTATTTTACAAAATACTTACCTTAAATATAGTTTGGGAATATAGACAGTGGGGGATCATGTCCTTTAATAATAATATGAAGAGAATCAATTCTCCACAAGTATGAGGATTCTGAAAATATACTTTTTTCCCTCTAGATTTCACATCATTGTCTTTATAGACTATCAGCATTGTAGGCAATATCTTCTCAAAGCTAAATATAAAGTCAGGCACAGTGGTGCACGCCTATAATCTCAGCGGCTCGGGAGGATGAGGCAGGAAGATTGCAAGTTCAAAGTCAGTCTCAGCAAAAGCGAGGCACTAAGCAACTCAGTGAGACCCTGTCTGTAAATAAAATACAAAATAGGGCTGGGGATGTGGCACAGTGGTCGAGTGCCTCTGAGTTCAATCTCCGGTACCAGAAAGAAAGAAAGAAAGAAAATAGAAGCTTTAAAAAAAAAAAAAAAAGTTAAACATAAAGCAATCCAATTCTAAAAAAAGAGAAGAGTAAAAGGAAACAACAAAATGCTGTGTAGTGGGCTAGGTAGAGCAATTGCCTAGCATGTATGAGGGGAAAATAAAAGAATTTTTAATACCAAAGAAAAAAATTGTTGGTGGCCCTATCAAATTCTGGGTCTATATCACTTAATTTATAAAGGATGTGGAAAGTAGAAAAAAACTAAACCTTAAGACACAAACAAAACAACTATTCAGAAGTACATCTCTGAATCGGGGGGATCAATACTTGGGTATAATCTAGTAATAGCATACATCTGCTATCCAAAATGAAGTTTATTGGTATTTATGGAAACATATTTCTCTATTCTTATTTCTGTGCAACATAACTCCCAGGCCAAGTTAAAATATCTACCAAATCTTATATTTTACTCATTGTGGTTTTGTTTGTTTGTTTTGTTTTGTTTTGTGTGTGTGGTACTAGGGATTAAATCCAGGACCTTGAACATGCTAGGCAAGCTCTCTACCCCTGAGCTACCTCTCCAGGCCTCTACTTCTACTCTTCACATTAAAATTATCTTTTCTCTGATAACAGATGGAGCCCAGTATCCTAACTACCTTTCCAGTATATGGTTACAACAGAAATAAATATAGTAAATTACCCAAAGAAAATCATCACTGTAAATGGAAACCTTAGCAACTGAGGACACATTCTCATGGGGTTTTTTTTGGTACCACAATTGAACCCAGGAATACTTAACTTCTGAGCCACATCCCCAGCCCTTTTTATTTTGAAACAGAGTCTCACTAACTTGTTTAGGGCTTTGCTAAATTGTTGAGGCTGTCCTTGAACTTGTGCTCCTCCTTCCTCAGCCTCCCAAATCACTGGGATTGCAGGTGTGTGTCATTGTGCTATAGGAGGGTTTTTGCTTTGAGTCACAGATTTAGATCTGATTATTTTAAATGTGAACAGATAAAGAACTTTATAATCTGTTTTAAGACTTTTTAAAAGTTATCTTAGAAGATGGGTTTATTTTGCTGCTTAAATACTAAAAAATTAATATTGTTTCCCGTTTTGAATTCTTAGCTCATTTGTACTGAATAGGATTAATGTGTTAAGATTCTGTCTTTATCCTTAAAATCACTTTTTAACATTTGCTTCTTTGAGTGAAGGTGTAAGTATCTACAATCACTCGTGTTTTATCATCATGAAAGTCCTTTATATAACTAGATTGCTTTGAATTCCTTGATTCTGTTTTCTAGCACTTCACCTTACTAGTGGGTTTTTTGTTTGGTCTTAGGCTACTTATTACCTAGAATGTTTCTTAAAATGTTACCCATTTTTAATTTTTTTTTCAAATATTTTCTTTTTTATTCATTTATTTTTATGTGGTACTGAGGATCAAACCCAGGGCCTCGAATGTACGAGGCAAGCGCTCTACCGCTGAGCCTCAACCCTAGTCCCTCAAATATTTTCTCAACTACAATATCTTTTATGATTTTCTGCGACTCAGTATAGTCAGTATTCAATAAGCTACTCTATATCACTTGTAATTTCTCTTTTGATACTTGATATGTAAAAATATTTATGTATTCTTTATCTTATGCAGTTAATCCATTTAATCACTTGTTTGGTAGAATTTTTTTTCTTTTTCATTAATTTTATCAATTGTAAGATGCCAGTAAAGAAAAATGGGGATGAGCATCAATACTGGATTCTAGGGTCACTTAATCCAAGCATGGAGATTCATTACATTGTGAAGCTAACATTTCCTAAATTTATATTTGTATATATATTTTTCCTCCAGGTGACAAACTTGCTTAGTTAGTTAAAAGTAATTGAGATCTGAGAAATTCATATGAAAGTAAAATATATCTAAAGGGAGGGAAAGGGCAAATAGTGAGAAATTATACTGGCCAAATTATATTATTTATTGTGTGCATATATGAAGGTGTAACAACAAATGCCACCATTTTGTACAACTATAATGAACCAACAAAAAATACGGAAAAAGTAAAGTAACATGTCTAAAATTTTTATTTAAAATTATTAATATCAATTTTAACCCCCTCAACACACAATAAAAGTTTTCTTTTTTAAAAAAAGGTTCTGAACAGAGGTATGAAAAATTGTTCTATATGTGTAATAAGATGCATTCCGCTGTCATGTATTTAAAAAATAAAACCAATTAAAAAAAAAAAGACAAATGTTAAAATGAAAAAAAAAAAAGGTTCTGGAGTTTAATATAATAGCAACATCTTCTATTGGCTCTTCAAATCAAAACTCATCATAATCAAAAAAGCAATTGCTATCAATGGAATAAGGACTCATTGTTCTGCAAACTCAGTTGTGCTGTATCAGAACTATCTAGACCTCCTCAGCTCAAGGTTTTAATTTTTGAAATATAATCTCATAACAAGTTAAAATATCTATCAAATCTTATATTCTACTTCTATTCTTTGCTTATTTTTGCAATAATGGGGATTAAACCCAGGGCTAGACAAGCAGTTCTAGAGTATGCTATATCCAAATGACTAAATATTCTCTGCCCTAAATAGATGAACACTATATTCTGAAATTAAAATGTTTTCTCTCAAATGGGTTGTCTGAGTTAAATTGTCTGAGTTAAACACTATTGTGAAATTTATGTTGTGCTTTTTTCAATAGAGCTAAAGATTATTTCAAAATCTCATAAAAAATACACTTTTCATAAAGGCAATTTAGGACATGTGGCCTAATTTTCTTCTTCAAATTGATGTGGTTCAGAATTTTAATTTATGGTAATGTGGTGAACTTTAAGAGACTCTTAAAGCCCTGTGGCAACAAGACATATAAGAATAATAAAATATAAAAATATCTCAAACAAATTAATCTGGAGTCAGTACAATGGCATGTGTCTATAATACCGGCTTCTTGGGAATTGAGGCAGGAGAACTGCCAAGTTCAAGGCCAGCTTCAGCAACTTAGTGATGCCCTCTCTCAAAATGTAGAATAAAAAAGCAGTGGGGGATGTAGCTCCCCAAGGTTCAAGCCCCAGTACTACCAAAATAATGATAATGATCTTTAAGTCTGCCAATAAAAGAAAGAAAGAAAGAAAGAAAAAAGGAATTGAGGCCATCAGTAAAGCCTATGCATAAAGAAAGTAAGCAAAAGTAGAAGTTGACCAAATACCCTATAGACACGTATAAAACCTAGAATGTATGGTATGTATTGAATATCTTTCAGGTTATAACACCTTATTAGAGCACACTCTACCTGAAGCCAGGACTCATTACATACTACATGCTCAAAAAGTGGTCAAATGTTAGAAAATTCACTTAGTAAAAGCATGCCTTCATGGGGAGGGGGTGGTATATATGCACACAAAGTTCTTCAGATTTCACAATTTGTAGCCAGGTAACATGCTGGATCTTGGAATTTACATATTTGGGTTATTTTTTGTTTTCTTCTTCTTCTTCTTCTTCTTCTTCTTTTTTTTTTGGTACTGGGGTTTGAACCTAGGGGCACTTAACCACTGGGCCACACTCCCAGCCCCTTTTTATATTCTATTTATAGAGACAGGGTCTTGCTAAATTGCCAAGGCTGGCTTAGAACTCACAATCCTCCTGCCTCAGCATCCCAAATTGCTGGGATTAAAGGAGTGGGCCACTGGGCCTGGCGTGAATTTACATACCTGTGTAGGGGAAAAAAAAAAAATCCAGCAGAAGGCAAATACAAAATTTCCTTTGAGCAACAAACCTTCAACTTGAGTTTCAAAGAATTCACAAAGTTCTATCAAATAAAGTATCCACTAAATAGCAACAACAACAACAAAATGCTATAAACTCAAACTACAAATGACAGAAAGTCACAAGAATGTAGACGTACAGAGTCATATGTTAGATTTAAAATTATAAAATCAGTATGTTAATATATTTTTATGGAGTTATAAATCTATGCCAGGCACCTTTTAAGGCGCTGTACTCAGACTGGTTCCTTACAACAATTCCGAGGTAGTGTTTCCTTTCATATAAATTATTTCCTCTATACAGTACAGAATAACTATTAAAGTTGGTTAGTTGATGTCGCAGTTCTGGTTTTCTGATTGAACTGGGAACATAAGTAACCAGCAAGAGCCTATCAAAATTGACCCAATAGACTTGAAAAACAATCTAAAAAAATTTCCTCCAAAAAAATAAGCTCAATGTTTCCATTTACAGTAGAAGAGCTCCAAAGGAACACAGATTTATCAAATTGAACAACAACAAAAGGAGGTAAAGAAATTACTCAGAATGAAGTATAAAAAAACAATATGAAAATCAAAAGGCATACATCTAACTGGATGCCAAAAGGAGATGGGGAAAGGAGAAAAAAGAATAATTGAAGAAATGCAGCTGAATTATTAAGAAGTGATAAAAGGGCCAAGGGGGGCTGGGGATGTGGCTCAAGTCATACAGCGCTCGCCTAGCATGCGTGAGGCATTGGGTTCGATTCTCAGCACCACATAAAAATAAAATAAAGATATTGTGTCCACCTAAAACTAAAAAATAAATATTAAAAAAAAAGGGGGCCAGGGGTATAGTTCAGTGATAGAATGCACAAGGCCCTGGGTTCTGTTCCTATCTGTGTCTAAAAAAAAGTTATGAAAGATGTGATTTTAAATATATTTGTGTTTTTTGAAAAGACAAAACAAGCTAGGGGCTGTAGTGCACACCTATAATCCCAAAGGCTCAGGAGGCTGAGGCAGGAGGATTATGAGTTCAAAGCCACCCTCAGCAACTTATTAAGATCCTACCTCAAAGTAAAAATATAAAAAAAATAAAAAGGGCTGCAGATGTGGCTCAGTGGTTAAGTGCTCCTGGGTTCAACCCCAAGTACAAAAAAAAAAAAGCTAAAGTAACATTAATTTTTCCATGTGACATAATTCATGAAGAAAATATGGGAAAATGGTTCTGGGATTTCTATTTCCAGCAATATGCAGAAAAAAATAAAATGCCAAATGAATTTTAATTTTACTTTTAAAATATATCATTGAGGGCAGAGGATGCAGCTTAGCAGTAGAGCCTTGCCTAACGTGTTAGGCCCTGCGTTTCCCTAGCATGCCGAAACACACCCATGTACACACCATTAAGCTGGCAAAAAATACGAAATATTCAGAGATCAAGTAAGTGAAAGTGAGAACACAAAAGAAGAAAACTGAACACTAAAGCTGACTTTCTCTTTAGGGGCATAACAAGAGAACTCACCCATTCTCACATCCTTGTAGCAGCAAGAGACAAAGTCTAGATAAAGGACTGTTTAGCATAAATGTAGAAATCTAAAGGAAGGCTCATGTGACAGTAAGTGAGAAAGTATACAAGTTTCAGCAGCTATTGAGCACAGTAAAATGAGAAGACAAAGGACATAAGAACTGAAAGTAGGGCTCAGTGGCAGAGTATGCCTAGCATGTACAAGGCTCAAAATTTCAAACCCAGCACTACACACACATATACACAAAACTGAAAAACTATAAGGAATTATGGGTAAGAGTCAAAAGGAAAAGAAAGAATAATAACACCCACAGACACTAGTCAATTCTTTGGCATAATGGTTCTGAAAATTCCAAAGAGGGGCTTTACCCTGGTTTTCTCTCTTCCATCACCATCTATTTCAGGTACTTAAACGATCTGTCAATGTTAAACATGAAACCCTCAAAATGGATAATTTATACAAACTATTTCTTTTGAATTCTCATCACTTGTGGGTTTTTTAAAATATTTTTATTAGTTATTGATGGACCTTTATTTATTTGTTTGTATGTGGTGCTGAGAATCGAACCCAAGGCCTCATACATGCTAGGCAAGCGCTCTACCACTGAGCCACAGCACCAGCCCCATCACTTGTATTTTTTGAAAAGACAAAACAAGTAGTATAAAGATTATGTATCTGAATACGTTATATTATGATAAGTATAATACAGTATAAAAGTATAAATATTATGAAAAAACTTTTGTATGGAAGTACTAAGTGGCTCACCACATTTCCAATTAATAATAAAACAACCAGTTTAGTGTAACCAAGTTTTACTCAAATACCTGGCAGCTATGATCAGTATCCAAACCATCCCAGAGACTCATAAACTGAGCTTTCATCATGGCTGTAGCTTCATGATCAGAGCTTGAACGATTCCGTAGAAAGGAGTCTTCAAAAAAAAAAAAAAGGTCCTTAACTTTAGAAATTAATTATTTACCCTTTATATAATTTATGCATTGGAAGAATTACAACATTCAAAAAATACATAGGCCTGAGGAATTTTTCAGAAGTAACGAAGGCCATGAATTCTCAGATCAAAACGCATTACTGTGGGTTTACTAGGCTTAGCAAATAGAACACCTAAACAACTAGAGAAAAAGGATACAATCTTTAGGTATCTTAGGCAATAAGCAGATTTCTCAAAAGCAACAAGAAAGTTTGAAAAACAATGGAAACTGAAACTTCAAAATGCTGAGGGAAAATAATTCTGTATCATTTAAGAGATAAGGCAGAAAGAATTAACACTCTTTCATCTAAAAACAGAAAGAATTCACTCCTTACAACCTTTGCTGAAAGAAATTTAAGACTTTAGTAAGAAAATTAAATCCAGAAAAGGCAAGATCTAAGAAGCACTGGTGAATAAAAAACTGGCAAATGTGAGTAGGTGAAAAAGCAATGAAAATAACAGTAATAGGTAAGATATAAAATAAGAAAAAATGTTGGAAAACATGTAAAAGTTAGGGGGAATTATCAATGTGTAGAAGTTCTAAGGTCACTGTATAGTTTGCAAGGAGGGCAGAGACGATGATTAGGCTTTAGACATTTAAGAAAAATAGGTATAGCTGGGTACAATGACACACACCAATAATCCTAGCAATTCAGGAGTCTAAGCCAGGAAGATCCAGTTCAAAGTCAATCTCTGCAACTTAGCAAGGACCTAAGCAATTTAGTGAGGCCCTGTTTCAAAATCAAAAATAAAAAGAGCTGAGGTTAAGCACTCTGGTATCAATCCCCATACCAAAGAAAAAGACAAGTACGTATGTTAAATGTTTCACTAGAAGAAGAATAAAGAACTTCTAAATCTGTAGCAAAAGAAAAGTTTTGGTTATGTATTTGCCTTGGGAATTTTTTCATTGTTTTATTCTTTCAATATTTGGGGTTCTGGTATGCATCTTGAAGAAGAGAGTATATAGCTGGATTTAAAAATAATTTCTACCTATTTCTTTAATTGGGAAGTGTAGTTAATTTGCTATTTTTATGACAGCTAATGTATTCAGATTTATTTCTACTATGCAATTTAGTGCTTTTTATTTAGCAATCTGGTGGATGGTCTCTTTTATAAGTTTGCTGTCTAAATGGAATTGGATTTCTATCTCATACCATATAATAAAAAAAAAAATTTAAGGATATTTGTGGAGATAGTGTAAAGTATTGTAAACCAGACATAAAAAGCATAAATCACAGAGGAAAAATACTTATAAATGTGACTACTTTCAAATTTAAATCACTGCAGCCATTTAAATCATTGTAAAAGAAACTACTATAAACAAATTGAAGTAATTATAATAAACATCAACAACGAATTATCCAGAAAAATATAAATTCCCCAAAGAAAAACTGGAAATTACAAGCAAAAAAACCTAACAGCGAATCAACATATTAACACATCCAAATTTACTAGTGATTAGTAAAACATGAATTAAAATAATGGTGTGATAATTCTTGGTTTTCAAATCGACAAAAATTAATGGTAATGTCTGAAAAAATAAATCTTAGAGAGTATGCTGGGAAACAAATTCACTGTTATGAGTGTCTAGGTATAATCATTTTGAAGAACTTATAATCCTAGTGAACTTGAAGAAAGTTCAACTTCTAGGAACCTATCCTAGACAAACATATATGCATAATAAAACATGTACATATATCTCCACTGAATACTGTTGAGAGAAAAGCCTATCAAGCAAGGGTATGAAAAGGCTATGATTCATTCCAAAACACAGATATGAGATACAGAATATTCAGCTGCTAGTTATGCCTTTTGTTTTATTAGCAGAGCCTAACAATTGTTAAAAATTAAATCTGGTTTTCTAAATATTACCTTTAAAATGACTTTTCAAAAGGCTCACATAGAAAACAACATACCTATTTCATCTATAAAGATGATGGAAGGCTGTAGCTTTATGGCAAGGGAGAAAACAGCAGCAGCCAGTTTCTGAGATTCTCCATACCACTTATCAGTCAATGTTGAAGGTTGAAGGTTAATAAACCGACAGCCTGCTTCTTTAGCTGTAGCCTTGGCAATTAATGTTTTACCACAGCCTGGAGGTCCGTAGAGAAGAACACCTGAAAAATTAACATTATTTTATTATTATCTTCAAGATAATGAAATATTTGCTTTCTTTGGAGTAAAGTATAATAGATATGAAGGTATACAAATTTTTTTTAAATATTTATTTTTCAGTTGTAGTTGGACACAATACCTTTATATTATTTATTTATTTTTATGTGGTGCTGAGGATCAAGCCCAGGGCCTCGCACATGGTAGGCGAGTGCTCTACCGCTAAGCCACATCCCCAGCCCCATGGAGATATACAAATTTTCTTAATTTTGGAAAATAAAAATAAAATTCAAACTGAGGAAAAAAATAAATATTTCGCATAAAATATTTATATAAAACACACTTCAAAAACTGAATTTTTTTTTGGTTGCCATGCAAGGGATCAAAGCCAGGTTCTTGAGCAAGCTAGGCAAGAGTTCTATCATTGAGCTATATTCCCAGCCCACCTTTCAATTTTTTTTTTAAATAAAAAACTTGAGCTTGTTTCCATAAACATTATATATTTTTTTACATCAGGCATCTCAAAATAACGGTCAATCTTTTCCTAAAGAGTAGACATATTTTTCTGTTGATCACAATTCTTTAAGATTCATGTTACAACATCAAACTAACCCAAGTTTTGTTTGTTTGCTTGTTTGTTTTTGGTACTAGGGATTGAACTCAGGGGGCACTCGACCACTGAGCCACAGGATCTCCCTGAGTCACTTAGTGCTTCACCATTTCTGAAGCTGACTTTGAATTTGTGATCCTTCTACCTCATCCTCCCAAGTCGATGGGATTACAGTCATGTGCCACTGCGCTTGGCCATCAACTAGCCCAAGTTTTAAACATTTCTAAAGCTGATTTTGAAATTTAACTCCATAAGCTTTACCAGGACAAGTTAATATTTTCAAGCAGAATTTGCGATTTTTAATTCAAGTCCATTTATAGCTGCTTAAAATTTACTTAAGTCAATTATAATCTGATCCTTCAACTGACATTTTTCTTTTGGATAGCCATGTGAAACAATAAAGAATAGTCATCTAATGACATTTCATTTAAAGCTGAAAACACATGGATGATTGCTGGTATTGTGGAATTATTATATCTCATTTTTTGATCATATAACAATGTGGGCTGCACATTTACTAGCAAATTCATATGTAAATATTAATTATATCAGAATTTTTAGAACAAACCATTCATTTGAAAGCCTCTGTATTTTGTACACTTTACAGTTACACCATTGTAAACATATGCACTACTTTTAGAATGTCATATTTGTTTCAAAGTATTCGTTGATCGTTTCATGTTTTTCTCCTAGTAGTTTGGACAGAAGATTAATATTTTCCAATTATTTCTCTTTGTAAATCAAAATTAGTGTTACTAAGTAAGTAGTTGCTAGTGTCTGAAAATTAAACTTGAAATGAAGGCTTTTAAATCTCATAATCTTCTGGCAGATAGAGTTATGATAAATAAGGTATATATAAGGAGATATCAATATTGTACTTCTTGAGCTGGGTGATAGTTACATGTTACCTTTATAATTATTCACTCAAATATTTTATCTCCATTTCTCTATGTATGTTATGTTTCATTTTAAGATTCAACTGACATATTATCAGTGAGTTTAGCAGTTTAGTGGTCTAAACAGTGTTAGTATGTATTAAGAGTGGTAAATGAGTAATAGTCCATAAGTTAACATGAAGCATTTTGCTTTAATTATTAGTTTCACAATCTTTTAACTAGTTTCTTGAGCTTAATTTGGCACTTATATAACCAATTTAAACAAAACAAATATATGTTTATCTTGTGCTTTGTAGAAGCCTAAAAATTCATACTTCTTTTTAAGATGGATGTTTTTTGTGAGGGTTTTACTTGTTAAGTGCTACAGGCAAATAAAAGATTTAGGATAAGAAAGAAAAAACTAAGCTGACATACAGCACTCGCTGTGGCTCAGGAGGCTGAGGCAGGAGGATGCTGAGTTCAGAGCTTCAGCAACTTAGTGAGGTCCTGGCAACTCAGCAAGACCTTGACTCTAAAGAAAATATAAAAAAGGGCTAGGGATGTGGCTCAGTAGTGTTCAATCCCAGTATCCCTCTCACTCAAAAAAAGAAAGACAAGACTAATTGATACATACATATTCCAACATAAAATAATCCTCATTGATGACAAATACACTATCTTATTAGTGTATTTGAAAAGCGACCAACTTTCCTTCCCGAAAGTGTTTCTGCATTCTTTATTTGAATTGCCTATAATAAGACTGTATGCATAAACAAAACTAAAAGGATCATACTTACAGATGCAGGTATAAACATTCTCAATGCTTAAGTTTCAAGGTTTCAAAGTGATGACTAACTACAAATGAGGAAATAATTTATAAAAATTTTAGAAGCTAAAGAATGATTGAGGGGGGGCTGGGGTTGTGGCTCAACAGTAAAGCACTCATCTTGCACAAGTGAGACCCTGGGTTCAATCCTCAGTACCACATAAAATAAATAAGTGAATTAAAGGTATTGTGTCCAACTACAACAAAAAAATAATTAAAAAAAAAAAATTGACTGAGGCTGGGGGTGATGGCAGACACCTATAATCCTTGTGGCTCAGGAGACTAAGGCAGGAGGATCTGAATTCAAAATCACCTTCAGCAACTTAGCAAGGCCCTAAGCAACTCAGCAAGAACCTGTCTCTAAATAAAATAAAAAGCCCTAGGATGTGGCTCAGTGGTTAAGTCCCCCTGGGCTCAATCCCAGGTACCAAAATAAGTAAACAGAATAAAAAATTATTTTAAAATTATTACTTATACAACAGTTCACTGGATCTCAGCATTGTGTTTGGAGAATCTGATTTCATCAAAAACAAACAAACAAAAAAAAAATACAGTTCTCTAAGGCCTAAAAGTTATGTTTTCTAGACTTTTAATGCTTTCGGCAAATATATATTCTTCACCATACCTTTTGGAGGCTGCAGAAGCCTAGAATTTTCAAACAAATGCTTCTTTTTGATAGGTAAGATAACTGTATCTTTCAGATCCGTAATGACATCATCTAAACCTGCTATATCACTCCAAGTAACCTGGAAAAAGTTAAAGTCAATATAAATTTTTCAACTAATGTATACTCACAAAGCAAAATCCACCCCCAATTGTAAACCATTATATAATCTGGTAATTTCAGATAAATAATAAAAAGTTAAAATTGTATATTAATATGAGTAAACACTTTGCAGCAGTAATGATATTAATAAGCTCAGTGACACTTGAAAAAGGAATTTAGAAGTCAATTTCTTTCTATTTAAAAAAAATTAAATAAAGCATTAGGGCTCTGGATGTAGCTCAGTGGTAGAGCACTTCCCTCTTATGGGAGAGGCCTTGGGTTCAATCGCCAGTGTCTTATGTGGGGTTAAGAATTTAACTGAATTCATTCCATTTGTGAGTAGAAAATACACTTCCACAAGAATACTGAGAAACAGCTTAAGATAATTAGCACTAGCTGATAGGGAAGAGTTTTGCCAGGAATGTACCTATTTTACATAAGATATTATCAACACAATAGGAATTTTAGAGATAAGGTGTATACTAATCAAACTGAACTTCTGATTTTTATTCATCAAAAGTAAAAACTGTCAAACTTATGAAGTGCTGGGAGCAGTTCTGTATGCCTGTAATCCATCTCAGCAACTCAAGAGTCTGAGATAGAAAGAGTGCAAATTTAAGGCCAGCAGGAGCAACTTAGTGAGGGCTTAAGCAACTCAGTAAGACTTTATATCAAAATGAAAAATAAAAAGGGCTGGGAATATAGCTCAGGGTAAAGCACCTCAGGGCTAAATTCTAAGTAACAAAAAGAAAACTAAATGCTATGGTTTGGATATGAGATTTCCCCAAAAAGTTCCTGTGTTAATGTAGGAATATTTAGAGGTACAATGCTTAGATTAATGAGAACTGTAAACTAATCAATCCAACCTAATTTGAATGAATTAACCAGGTAGTAACTAGGCAAGTGGAACATGGCTGGAAGAGTGGGTCACTGGGAAAATGCCCTGTAAAGGTCCACATTCCCTGCAACCCCCTTCCCCTTTCTCTCTCTCTGCTTTGAAGACACTAAAAAGTGAGCAGCTTTTCTCTACCACACCCTTAGGCCATGATGCTCTGCTTCACCTTGGACCCAGAACATCTGACAGACCATCAAAAGAACCTCTGAAACTATAAGCTAAAATAAGAGTTTATTCACTTCCCCCAAGTTGTTCTTGTCAGGTATTTTGGTCACCAAAACAAAAAGCTGACTAACACAACCTATTTTCAAATAGACATGGAAAACCTTCTGAATCAAAATGTTTCTTTTAAATAAAGCTAAAAGGGACTAAAAAAACAAAAACAAAAACAAAAGCTATATCTATATAGACATTTATATATATGTTTATAATTTTAATATTAATGTGTGTGTGTATATATATATATATGTATGTATGTGTGTGTATGTGTGTGTGTGTGTGTGTGTGTGTGTGTGTATCCATCCATCCCATAAGCTGGGCCCACATCTGTAATGCCAGCAGCTCAGAAAGCTGATGCAGGAGGATGCAAGTTAAAGGCCAGTCTGGGCAACTTATTGAAACTCAGTCTCAAAATAAACTTTAAGGAAGAGTCTTGGGAGTGTAGCTTTAGTGGTAGAATGCTTGCCTATAGTGCACAAGGCCCTTGATTCAATCCCCAGTGCTGCACGTACCTGCCCCTCCAAGGGGAAAAAAAAAACAAAACAGAAAGAGAAAAAGAAATCAATCTAGTTCTAAGCTAGCACAGTAAAAGGGTCATTCAGAAGCATTGCTTTACTTTTTTTTTTTTATAACTTAGGGGAAAAAGTGGGGTGGTGTTTTAGTCAGCTTTTTTTCACTGCTCTGACTAAAAAGACCCGACCAGAACAACTGTAGGGGAGGAAAGGTTTATTTGAGGGCTCATGGTCTCAGAGATCTTAGTCTACAGAAGGCAGGCTCCATTCCTCTGGGCTCTAGGTGAGGCAGGACATCATGGTGGTAGAGTGTGAGAGAAGGAAACAGCTCACATTATGATCAGAAAGCAAAGAGTGGGCAGTGGGAAAAGATAGAGAGACACTATCTCAAAATTAAAAGATAAAATATTTTTTAATCTCCAGATACAAAATATATACCCAATAGCCATGCCCCCAATTAACCATTTCCTCCAGCCACACCCCACATGCCTCCAGTTACCACTCAGTTAATCCCATCAGGGATTAATTCACTGATTAGGTTGAGACTCTCACAACCCAATGATTTCTTCTCTGAACCTTCTTGCATTGTCTCACACATGAGGTTTTGGCAGACAATTCAAATCCAAACCATAACCGGTGGGGATGTAAAACAGTAGCCAAATCTGAAGAAAATATTCATAATAGCTGGGAAAACATACTATCCCTATTGTGACTAACTCACACATAGACACATTTAGGGCCCTAAAAGATGTCATTATAAAGTCATAAATCAAATTAGAGGCTTAAATCTAGGGATGTGTATATATGTCTCTCTATACACAAATATTAAAAGGTATTGCACACTTTTATTTTCTAGATTTAGAGATGGATCTACCATATTTTACTCAATTTGTATCAATAACATTAATGTATTAGATAAATATATTCTAGCTTATTTATATCTGTTGCTAATCAAGTATTCACATAGCATCTTGGAGTTTATAAACTAAATTAATCTAATCCTCAAAAAAATGTTTATGAAGTATATAGACAGGTATTATGCTATTATCCCTGGGCTATAGACATCAGAACTGAAACTTGAGAAAACCATTTGCCAAGGTCACAAATAGAAAAACTGGGATTCAGAATCCTGTGTTGCTTACCATAACATACCATAAAAATTTAGATTTTAACTGGATACAGTGGCACATGATTATAATCCCAGAGGCTCAGGAGTCTGAGACAGAAGTTCAAAGCCAGCCTCAGCAATGTAGCATGGCCCTAAGCAACTCGGTGAGACCCTGTCTCTAAATAAAATATAAAAAGGCTGGGGATGTGGAGAAACCAGTGGTGAAGCACCCTTGGGTTCAATCCCTGGTACAAAAAAAAAAAAAAAAAGTCTAGATTTAAACTACACAAATCAAAACACCCATATGAGAAAAGAAGTTTTATAAAACAATGAAAAATACATAAAATTACAAGTTTTCCTAGGCAAATGTGTTCAAAATGTGTTCAGAAAAGAGTAACATAGCAGGCCTAGCATTTGGGAACTTGAGAGTTCCCACAATTCCTTGACAACAGCTCACTGTTCCTAAACAGTGTGTGCCAATGATGTGGTTTATGGTTAATATCACTTTTCCTTCTGGGAGTCTAGAATTTCAAAACACGTAAGGAAGATGAGGACTACATGAATAGCCCCCAATTAAAAACCCTGAACTGTGTCTCTATTAAGCTTCCTAGAAGACAATACTGCACATGTGTTGTCACAACTTGTTGATGAAAGAATTAAGCATGTCCTTATGACTTCAAGTGGAGGGAATTCTAGGAAGACTGTGCCTTTCTCCAGACTTTACTCCATTCCCTTTTCCCTTTGCTGATGCTGCCTTGTACCCAGAATAAATCATATCTGTGAATACAATTACATTCTAAGTCCTGTGATTCCTCCTATAGAATCACTGAACCTACTCATAATCTTCCACACCTTTAATATAGAACACTAGCCAAAATAAATAAATCATAATAAGATTAAGGATACATACATGCATGTTAAGAGGATCTACCAGATGAGCAGCAATACTCATTTCATATTCTGAAAGCTTCACATTTTTCACACCAATTTGCTTCATAAGTTTTTCTGCCTAGAAAGAAAAAACAAGCGATCATTGTTGGTTTGATATTAGTTACTGGTATTTCAAGATAGATAGAAAGACAGATAGTCTAAAAAGCAATAAATAAACAAGAATCTTCAAGGACTATTCTAGGTTTCTTGGTCTTATCCTTCCCTATTGTGAGACACTAAGAATTATAAGAAAAAAATTTCCACTCCACAGAAACCAGGGCAATTTAACCAGCTCTTGGGAAATGAGAAAATAGAATACAAGACTGAAGAAAGGATGTACTTCATAATATGGCCTCCTATGGTTTCAAGGAGACCTTAGGGTACAATGTGGTTTCTCTGACCTAGTAGAATGAACATACAAAAAAAGGTAAAACCTCAAGATAAAAGTCCAAGTAGCTAAGGATACCAAGAAATGTACAATTGGTGTTTCTTTCCTTAAATTAGCAGAGAATCTAAAATAGATATCCAACTGCCTTCAAATTATCCAGGTATCTACGACAGGTGTCTGTAAATATCTAACTTAGAATGTTTTGAGACACTGTCCCTTTCAGTTAAGAGTCAATTCCTGGGAGCTGGGGTTGTAGTTCAGCAATAGAATGCTTGCCTGGCATGTGTGAGAGGCTCTGGGTTTAATCCTCAACATAAAAATAAATAAAAGTATTGTGTCCATCTACAACTAAAATAATAATAATGTCAATTTCTGGATATAGTTAACCAAAGATAATAAAATGACTCTAAATAACATGTGTGTGTGTGGGTGTGTGTGTGTATGTATTCTGGAAGTAGGGCAAAATTAGTTTTAAATCTATGAGTTCTAGCAATGCAACAAATGTTTGAAGGCAAACATTTTCTGAGTGTGCCAAAGACTATGCCAAAAGAGTAAACAGATGAAGTCATTCAATCTTCAGAGTGATCCTATAAAGTAGAATGATTTTTCCCCTATCAAGGAAAAAGAAACTGAAGCTTAGCATGATTAAGTAATTTGCCTTAGATGAAAGGTTAACAAATGTAACAGGCAAGATCTGAATCCAAGCCATACAACTATGGAGCCCATACTCTAACCACCACACATATTTGCCTTGGTTTCTCTACTTAAAATGCAGAGGGCTGGGGATATAGTTCAGTTGGCGGAGTACTTGCCTCACATGCACAAGACCTTGGGTTTGATCCCCAGCACCACCACCAAAAAAAAAAAAGTTTTCATAAATCTATATATACATTAAAATTTCAAATAAGTGAGCATTTTAGAATAAAGGTACTCTAGTATATCATGTTTTTAAATGTTACAATTTTTGTTGTTTTCCTAAGATGCTTTTGCTGATCTTGCTGTTTGTCAGGGATATCGCTGTTCTATAAAGGAAATTCATATCACAGAGCTTATGTTTACAGTTTAGCTAGGTTATTAGGAGAAATATGTGTTAGTCATATCCTGGTAATACCTCTTCTAAAAAAGTGCTATAAAGGGGGAGGGCTGGGGTTATGGCTCAGCGTTACAGCACATGCCTAGCATGTGCGAGGCCCTGGGTTCGATCCTCAGCACCACGTAAAAATGAATAAAGTAAAGGTACTGTGTCCAACTACAACTAAAAAATAATAAGTCATATCAGATAATCACATAGAATAAATCTTCAATTTTTCACTTCCTATGAAATAAGTAACCTTTTCCAGGTTCCTTTATCTCTTGAAAATGCCTTCTCTTTCACTGTCTGTAAAGCTTTTATGTATCAGCTATGGAAGGTATCTTATTTTAGCACTGGTAAAGACATTAATTTATTCTTCTTTTTCATTATGCTGCTATAAATGTGAAGCCATCCTACATGTGTTCTTTTAGGGCAATGCTCTAAAACAGTGGACTTCAACTGGGGAAATGTGGTCCCCTGGAGATATTTGGCAATGTCTAGAAATACTTCTAGCTAGCACACTTGGAGATGGGGAAGAAGGGGCTATCGACATCTAGACCATTGAAGCACGGATGCTGTTAGTCATTCTATAATGCACAAGAAAGCCCCCCTCCACCCAGCACTATATACGACTAAAATGCACCAAGAGCCAGGCACAATGGCACATGGCTATAATCTCTGCGGCTCTGAGGGCTGAGGCAGGAGGATTCTGAGTTCAAAGACAGCTTCAGCAACTTTGCAAGGCCCTAAATAGCCTCGTGAGATACTGTCTCAAAATAAAAAGCTCAAAAAAAGGGGCTGGGGATGTGGCTCAGTAGTTAAGCACCCCTGGCTTTAATCCCTGGTACCAAAAAAACAGATAGGTAGGAAAATTACTTTTTACTGAATACCCACCCTCTTTAAAAAAACTATTTTACACTTTTTTTTTTACCCTTTCACATTACTTTATTACCCATTCTTGCTATTTTTTTTCTTCTTCATGTGAAGTACAATTATTAAAAGCTGTTAAGAAGTGGAATAGGAAAAAAAAAATGAAGAAGAAGTAGTGGGATAGGAAACAGTGAACTACTATTTTTGCCTAGAATGGGGAAGGAAGAATTAAGGAAAAGGAGTAATAGAAAAGGAACTATTATGCGTAACACTCACTTCATTCAGGTTCTAAAAGATTCGTAAGATTAACTGTCCTTTTGGAAGAATAATTTTAGGAAGTTACTTTAACAACTTAAAATGAAAAACACAGAGGAACTAATTAAACAGATCAGAAACAAGGACAACCTATGATTCTTTCACTGAGGTCACAGCTGAACTGCTCCATTTTAAGTGTAGGTAGAGGAAATCATTGATAAACTATCTTAAGAAATGCACTTAAAGCAGAACTAGCAGAGAATTTGAGTATCTTTACATGTTAAGTATAAGCCCTTATTATCACAAACTTATAATAAAGACTAGAAACATCTTTTTCTAGGAAATGTGGAGACAGGAAACTTCTTTGTTAGCATTAGTGTACTTATTGTCGTAATATTAGGGTAATATCTGATATTACCATAGGGTTCTGAAAGCTCCTGGGTAAGATATCTGTACTATAGTGCTCTTCTACTATGCTTATGTATAAAACTCAATGCTAAACTGAGTTTTTTTCTCCTCCTCTTGTTTCCTTTTTTACTGCTTTTCTTTCCTTATTCCTCTATCTACTCTCTCACTCAGACAATACTGTACATTCCTTACGGATTTCCTATCTTAATTTCCTATTGACCTTACCTTTTACTGTTCTAAGATTTGGTTCCAGTAAATCATATGCTTTAAAAGTCACATGATTGATGATACAGTGATACAGTTTTACAACTGTTTTCTGGGGTAACAAATGATAGTTCTTCCAATTGTCATTATATGATGGCTACTTTTAAAATTACTTAGCAGCTGAGAGTTTCAGTTTAATGTTCCAGTGTACAGTTCTTTATAAAGCATTTGAGGTATTATTTCTCTCAAAATAATGGAAACAAAATTTGTAAGATTATAGTTGTAATGACAGTATGACAAACAGGAAGAAAACTAAGGCCACAGTTACACAGTTATGTACATTATCTTCCTGTATATGACGAATTTTGGGTACTGAATCTTTTCTGTGATTTATTATTAAATAAATCTATCTCAGGAAAAGTATATAGTCTAACTAATGTGACAAACAAAATACTGCATTTATAAATGCCCACAACAGTTCCAGTATGAATCACTCATCCTGTACATTAAAGCTCTTCTTTACTGGTCATGTTGAGGCTTGAATTCAGGCGTTGCACATGTTAGGTAAGCACTAACATATCTACAGCTCTTTTTTGAGAAAGGGTCTCCCTAAATTGCCTCAACTTCCAATCCTCCTGCCTTATCCTCCCCCAAATAGCTGGGATTACATGCAAGTGCCACAATACCTAGTTTAAAGCTTTTAAATAAAATAACAACCCAACCAGGTGCAGTGGCACACACCTGTAATCTCAGTGAACAAGGCTGAAGCAGGAGGATCGTGAAGTTCAAACTTAGCCTGAGCAACTTAGCAAGGCCCTGAGCAACTCAGCAAGACTTTAATAAAATATAAAAAAAAGGCTGGGGATGGAGCTTGATGGCAAAGTACCCCTGGGCTCAATCCTTGGTACAAAATAATAATAATAATAACAACAACAATAATGTCCCAATTAATAATATCCACTGTTTATTACAGAGATGTCTATCAAAACTCTCCTATTACATTTAAGTACGGTCCAAACAGCAGCATATATCCAGAAAATTCCTGTCCCTCTATAACATTCTGCGGGAACCATTAAATATCCTACATTCTCACAAGCTGGAAGCTTTCCTGACTTCAAACTAGAAGTTATTTACAAATATCCCATTTAATCCAACAAAACACTACCTCCAGGTTAATACTCCTGATTTCAGTGCAACTATGCCATCTTTTACCTTGCACCTTTCAAACTGTAATGCCTTTATAATCACATAAGGGCCAAGTATGGTGGCACACGCCTATAATCTCAGTAACTTTAGGAGGCTGAGACAAAAGGACTGCAAATTCAAGGCCAGCCTCAACAACTTACTGAGGTCCTAAACAATTTAGCAAGACCCTGCCTCAAAATAAAAATTAAAAAGGGCTGGGGATGTAGCTTAGTGGTCAAGTGGCCCTGGGTTCAATACGCAATACCCACCCCCCAAAAAAAATCACATGAGGTCTACTAATAATCTGGCAACCTCTAAGAAGTATTTTATATCTAAGCTTTTAGATTCCACATTCTTTCTGACCAAAGTCATATTTTTCTTCTCTCTCATTCACATCTGATTGTTGCTCTTAAAGTGTACTAAAGTGTACTATAATTCCTTAATTCCTGGAAATTCTCCAACTGAATTACTCCCCTATCTGGCAATATTTGACTTCCTACATAGGCTGAACTATAAGGTCATTAGTTAGATAATGCCCTCCTCAGAACCCTTTAACACTTCTAATTAGCATTATCCCCAATGCTGGTTCAGCACTACCATACTCCCAGACACTAAACTGCTAAGTGATGCTTGAATAACAAGGACTAGGATTGTAGCTTAAAGGTAGAGGGGCTTCCCTATCATGTGTGAGGCCCTAGCTTCAATTCCTAGTACCACAAAACAAACATCCAATTGAGTTCCCAATTTCTTCTACTATCCCCTAATGTTCTATGGTCAATGATAATTTAATCCCATTAAACTGCTCAAACATTTATTTACCTCAGCAGGTTTTCAACCTCCTCCACTCCCTTTCATGTTACTGAGAAAAAATACTTAGCTCAACCTTAAAATGTTCCTCTAACTACTAATCCCAACTCCTCCTGGTTCTTCTGGAACCTTCCTCCATCTACTACACACCTTCTTTAGTAATCTCATCTACTTCCTCCTCGTACTCCTCCCCCAACTCCCTCCCCAGTACTAGGGATTGACTCAGGAACATTCTACCTCTAAGCCATATCCCTAGCTCTCCTTTTTTTAAAAATTTTATTTGGAGACAGGGTCTAAATTACTAATAATTGCCTCAAACTTGGTAATCCTCCTGCCTTAGCCTCCTTAATAATTAGGATTACAGGCGTACACCACTTCACCTGGCTGGAACGCCCATATTCGTTACCTCAAACTATACTTGCCCCCCACTAAATGACCAAACTTACTACACTTTCTTAGGTCATATTTCTCTTGGCCACTCTATACCACATTTATACCAATCCTTTTTTGCGACCTCTTCCTTTAGCTAATGGTGACTTTATACAAAAGTTATTCTCCAGATAGTATGAGAGAATGTGAGGAGGGGTATAAACAAAAAAATTCTAGAGCTTTCTAAAATTATATTCACCATTCCACCAATTTTCTCAATTTTTTTTCTTTCCAGAACACAGGCATGTCAGTTGATAATCAATGCCCCAAGGAACCATTATTATAGTCTTCAGTGTTCTGTATGCCACATGTGAGATTAGGGGAAAATGACAATAATCAGTACCTTAAATATCTTGGTTTTATTCTAGTTACTTTTCTCTGCTGAATGCCATATTTGAGCTGAGGGCAATTCAAAGGAAACAAATAAGTATAAGAAAAATCCTCTTTCCTCCTTGTATTTTCCTGAAAGTAGGACATAAGCTTACAAAAGTGTCATTCCTCCCCTCTCTACCAAGGACAGAAGTCAATCACAAAGTCCACATTAGACATATCCTGAAGATGTTCACCAGAGAAATTTACGTAACAAACTCTACTAATTTTGTTGGTTGGTTGTTTAAGCTTTACCACTGAGCAACACCCCCAACCTGTTTTGTTTGTTTTTGAGATGGGGTCTTGCTAAGTTGCTTAGGGCCTCACTAAATTGCTGAGGCTGGCTTTGAATTTGTGATCCTCCTGCCTCAGTGTCCCAAGTCTGGGATTATAGGCATGCACCACTACACCCATCAAACTCTACTAGTTTTTTCCTACCCATGGTTTCCCATATGGTTACCCTCCCATTATTTGCTTCATGCAGAGACTCAGGTCCTTTTGTTTGCTCAATTCTCTAAAAACATATTGTTCCTTTGCTAAGATACTATATAAACTAAAATTTTGTTTTGTTTGGTGGGGGATGGGTACTGGGGATTAAACTCAGGGGCATTTGACAACTGAGCCACATCCCCAGACCTATTTTGAATTTTATTTCAGAGACAGGGTCTCACTTAGGTGCTGAGGCTGGCTTTGAACTTGTGATCCTCAGCCTCTGGAGATACTGGGATTACAGTTGTGTGCCATCCTGCCCAGCTTAAACTAAAATTTTAACCAAATCTTTTGAGTTACTCATCTCTGGATACTCTTATGTTACCTGCTGTCTATGAGACTCTATCTTGGACTGGCTCTGTGCTTTGCATCCTGAGTTCCTTGGAGTCATAAGAATAAACAATGAAAATTCAGTAGGCTCAGCAAATTCCCTCAAGGTGAAAGTTAGTCATCAAGTTCAGCTTACCTTTCTGAATTTTTGCCTGAAGTATTTCTTACCTGAATTCCTTACTTACTTTCCCCCCACCCCCTTGGTACTGGGAATCAAATCCAGTGTGTTTTTTACTGAGCTACATTCTTAGACCTTTTTATTTTTTGTTTTGAGATAGGCTCTCACTGAACTGCTGAGCCTGGCCTCAAAATTGCCATCTTCCTGACTTAGCCTCCAAATCCCTGGAATTATAGGCATGCATCACTGTGCCCAGTCAGAATTCCTTACTTTCTTGACAGCTCATGAATACTTTAAAAGAGGATTAAAAAAAAAATTTATATTATATATATAATTAAGTTTACTTAGTTTTCTAAACAGGAAATTCAGTTAAGGTATGTAGCAACTCAGAATGACCTAGTCATTCTCCACTGGCTTCATATCATCTTCCCATTCTCTAAATGATGAGAATGTGTCAAGGATTACTCTTTAGACTACTACTTATCACACTTCCTTTGAAGATCTCAGCACTCTCAGTGGAGTCATCAGCATTGATTATTATGATAATTATATCAAAAGCTCTCAACAAGTATTTGAATGTATAATTCTGGATAGTGGTGGGGAAGATTGGAGAGTGGTCTGGAAAAAGCTCTATAAATGATGCACACTTACACAGCAAAAATCTTATGACTTACACCATTTCAACCAAGACTCACTACTTTAATGATTCCAATGCCAATTACTTATGGGCATAAGAAAGTACCCCTAAGACTGACATTTTTGCTGAGATTCAGATCTACAACTTCAACTGGTGTCAACACTTTTCCCTGAATCCCTACCATCAAAACAAACTCAATATGCACATTTCAAAAGTCATCACCTCATAAAACCTGCCCTAACAATTTCCAAACCTCTATAAAAATATTAGCGAGTCTTTGAGGAATCAAGACAAATCTTTGATTCCTTTAAACAATGTCCTTTTTCTTTCCTCACATCATCACAGAGTGCTTCCTGCATTCATTCCTTTGAATTTATTTCATTCCCCTATTCTAGGTCTTTGTTAGGATTTTTGTAGTTTATAACTAACACATCTCCCTTTTGGTTTCTTTTGACTTCAATTCCTCCTATAAACCACTTTAAAGTGAATTATCCTAAAAGCAGTGCTTTGCATACTACCCACCTATTCAAATACATTTAATGGTTTATCATTGCCTACACAGAAATCTTCAACTGCTCAACAGTGTATTTCAATTGTTGGTCAGCAATGTAGTGAAGAACAGAGTGCAGAGAAGCAACAGCCCTTAGACACCCAAGACTCAGGATAATCTTTTCATTCTTGATGTTTTAAACACTAGTAAGTTAGTGTGGAACAGGATAACATTAGAAGCAAAAAGCATGTCTCCTCAGGTGATGATGAACTTTTAAAATACTGTACCATTTTTTAATCAGCCTCAGTCTACCCACCAGAAAATTAAAGACTGAAGAAAAAGTAGAACCCTAATCTCAAACTTTATATTTAGGACCCGTTAGCATATAGTCCTTACATATCCCTGAAGGTTCTACCACCTAATTAATTACATAAACCTTCCTTCTCCAACCTGACTAGACCATTTACCATTCCTTTAATAGGTCTTGCTATTTCTACCCCCACTATGAGTGTGTTCATGTTCTTTCTACTTACTATTGTCCTTGCTTGCGAACCTAGAGGCCAAGCTCTTTCATGAAACCATACTCAATTGGCTCAATCATGGTAACTATTCCTTTCTCCAAAAGCCAGTTTGTCTTCTATACTACTCATCAGACAACTAGCATATGCCACTTACTACTATAATTTATATTGTCACAACAAGTTTTTTTTTCTCCCTACCATAAGCACAATGAGGACAGTTATCTGACACTTCACATACCCAATATTTAGAACAATATTATACATATAATTTTCACCAAAGGCTTAATGATGTGATCTATTTACATAGCCCTTAGCATCCATATTTGGGCTGGGTGCACTGGTGCACATGCACCTATAATCCCAGTGGCTCAGGAGATTGAGGCAGGAGGATCATGAGTTTAAAACCAGCCTCAGGGCTGGGGATGTGGCTCAAGTGGTAGAGCGCTCGCCTAGCATGCGTGAGGCACTGGGTTCGATTCTCAGCACCACATAAAAATAAAATAAAGATATTGTGTCCACCTAAAACTAAAAAATAAATATTTAAAAAAATAAATAAATAAAAATAAAACCAGCCTCAGCAAAAGTGAGGTGCTAAGCAACTCAGTGAGACCCTGTCTCTAAATAAAATACAAAATAGGGCTGGGGAATATGGCACAGTGGTCGAGTGCCCCTGAGTTCTAACTCAGTACCTCCCAAAAAGCTGAAAATGATATATCTTATCAATATCTTAACCTAAGACTCAAACTGACTTTCTCTAGATGGCAAAAAAAAAAAAAAAAAAAAAAAGCTACACTGAGGTATATAATATATAATAAGGTGCTTTTTCTTTTCTTTTTTATGATGGTATTGAGGTTTGAATCCTGGGGCACTCTACCACTGAGCTTCATCCTACCCCCTTTTTAAAATTTTGAGACAGGGTCTTGCTAAGTTGCCACAGCTGTCCTCAACCTTGCAATCCTCCTATGTCAGCCTCCCAAGTTGCTGGGATTACAGGTGTACACCAGAGTACCCAGCCATGGTCAGTTTTTTGTTTTTCAACCTACACTGCTCAGACTTCCCAGCGTGTTATAAATAGGCTAAAGATATAAGTAGATCTTGAGCCAATTATTTTATAATCAAATTTAAGAAATAAATTCATAAATATCAAAACTACTTTTCAGATATATATTTACTATCAGTGTTAATGAAACTGTGATTTTTCACTTTTTACTGATTTAAGAGGTATGCCTGTAGATGGTCATCATTATACAAAATTCAAGCATGAAGATGTGAATTTGGTGTCAACATACCTTATATACAAACAGAGATTTGATAAATTGTGGTATAAAGGTGTATTAAGAATTGTAATGCAAAAAAAATTATGAATTTAATGCACTCCTCTTTTTGATGTAGGTAAGAAATAATAAAAAAATTAATTAATTTTTTAAAAAAAGAATTTCTGAATATGCTGGTACACTGTAAGCCAATGAAGATAAATCATATTACTACTGAAAAAAAAAAAGAGATATGCCTATAATGCAGCCCTCTTCTCAACATTTGTCTGTTGCATTTTGAAAGAACAAGAGTTATTCGTCTTTTTTCCTTAACACCAAGCATAAATGCTTATTGAATGAATCAAGAGTCACAACTCAGCTGGGCATAGTGGCACATGCCTGTTATCTCAGTGACTTTCATTTTCAGTACCATTGCATTTCTTATGAGGTTTATATAACTTATTAATTTAAAATTCTACTCTATTTTTAGTTTTGAAGGAGAATGTTTGTTAGCCATAACAGAAATTATCTTCAAACATTTCAATCATACCTGTTTCTGAGCTTCTACTTTCTGCTTTCTGGTTGGATCAATTGCATCTACCATCCATTTGATAGTAAAGTATGTTACTGCACCAAATATTGTCAAGCGGAAAATTAAACCAACAACTTCATTCCGACTCAAGGGACGAGAAAAGGCTTCAGCATGTACCATCTTGATTGTTAACCTTAAAAAACAAAGAGAAATGTCACTAAATAATAACTATATTCATTAACATTGAGAGACTATTAAAATGTTTGAACTAAGCAAGAAGCTAAGTTCTAATCAAATTCAAACACTACCTACCTTAGAAAAATGTGTTTCATTTTTAAGGAGAAGTGGATTTTCAATGTTAAATAAACAAACACATTTAAAGCTTTTCTTACAAATTGAAGTAGATTAAAAAACAAGTTTATTTAGGAGTAGAATAATTTTATTGAAAAACATGGTCTTAAGTGACTTTCAGTTTTTAAATAAATATTCCAGAGAATCTGGAAATCTGGAAAATAATGACTTTACACTAATCTAACTGAAGAAAGGCTGCCTGACAATGAAATGCTTTACTAATATGATGCTGACAATCTATCTCTTCAATTAGGTATCTATATACCAGATAATTTTTGAGAGTGAAATTCAAACTACGAAATAATTTATTTTTTCTCATACCTACTTTTAAAACTTTTTGAAGCCTGGTTAATTTTAAGTATTCCATTTTCTCAATTAATAAGTGATATTAAATTTTTTGATCCCTCTATTGCTCCCAACAACCCAGCTAAATATGAAACAATAGAACTTTCAAAAGATTTAATCAAGAAAACTACCACAAAAATAAAGCAGGGAAAAAGGAAGTAATATGCTTACTTTTACATAAAGTATATATCCCTTAACAGCTACAACAACTGCAGCTGGGTTTACAGTGAGGCATGCACTCCACTGTCAAAGGCAATAAGTATATAAAACAATAAACTTATTAGGGATGATGTGACTAATTGCATTTTGGGGAATAGGATCTCATTTTCAAACAATGCCATTCAAAACACACGCAGACACACGCACACAGGAATATATATTTTGCATTCAAGTGGAAAGGAGTAAATCACAATTGTGCAAACAGCTTAATAGCACCTAAAAATCAGGTACTGCAGAGATTAAAATCCATGGTCCTTCCAGCTCTAAATTATTGTTTTCTCTTCTAAGTTAAAGATCCTCTTCATCTCCTTCCCTCTGGAACATCTCTCCACAATATTTTTAATTTTTAATTCCACAATATTTTTTTTAACTTCACAATATTTTTAATTCTATTATAGACCTCCTATTCATTCACGTATACTCTATTTCTTCCTTATCAAGACTTCAAAGCTTTCCCTTTGCAGGATTCAAACCTATCCTCATCTAGCTCCAAAGAGTCACTTTAAAACCTTTTATCTCTGACCATTTCTCAAATTTCTCAATAGGAACTCTCAACAAATGAAGTCACTGGCATAGAAAATGCCAAATTTCTCCTTCAGTCTTATATTTGTCTGTGCCCTGGAGGGGCCATTTCCCCTCATTCATTTAAGATGACTCAAATTCTATACAAACTTCAAACACTAACCTTATCTGCTCCATAAAGTCTTTCAAATCACATTAACTCTCTATATTATTTATTTAGTTCTACACAATTTTAAGAAATGTCTTATTTTAAATCATTATTGGATTTATATCTATTCTACTCAACTAGAGTTTAAATCCTCATAAACAGGATTTTCATCTTATTGACATCTTTACAACTGTCACACAAAGAGACTATTCAAAAATTATTTGTTCTACTGAAGAAAAATCTTCCATTCAATCAACAAAGTCAGACTTCTGCAGAATTTCCAAAAGTCAAGGTTTCACATTATTACTCAGAACCATTCACTTCACAATAATTACATTACTTAATTTAAACATAACTGATGGGCATGGTGGTGCATGCCTGTAGTCCCAGTGGCTGAAGCAGGAAGACTGCAAGTTCAAAGCCAGCCTCAGCAACTCAGCAAGACCCAGTCTCTAAATAAAATACAAAAGTGGGAGGGAGCTGGGTATTGGTGCCGTGGTTAAGCATACCTGGTTTCAATCCCCAGTACCAAAATACAATAATTTAAACACAACCAAATAACTGAAGTCCTTCATTTTGGATGAAGAAATTTTGGCCCAAGGATATTAAACAATTTAATCCATTCAATGGCCATTTATTAAACATCTATATACAAAGCTTACTATATAGTGGATATACAATAATGCCTAACTACTTAAGAAACTAATTATATTAATTATAATGAATTATTTTTTAAAATGGAGCTATAAAAAAACCACATAACTGAAATCTTTCCTCGGGTAACAAATCAAAGTGTGATTTTTCCATCAGGATGGATTTTTAAAGTTGGGTTACAAAACACTTCTCACACAAAGTGAAAAATTGACTTCTTCAGTCTTTATTCCATCAGAATAAAATTGAAAATGCAGTAGCAATGTGTGGCGACATAATCTGAGGTACAATTCATGGATGAAAATAATCCAGCAGGCAAAGTAGGAGTTTTATTAACAATTTGTGAAAAGTGGTGACATTCCAATAAAACATTTTCATTGGTCTATAAAGTTTGAGTTGGTAGTGATAAACTGCCATCTACTGGATGTTCACTGAACTACATGAACAAATTAAGGTTGTTTCCAAAGCACATTCCAAAGTCATCAAGATAGTTACAATTTTTAATCCTATTTTAAAATGCCGAGATAAGAAACCAGTTTATATAGTTTCCTATTCTAAAATTATTAACATAATAGTACAGCAGTGTACTGATGGCAATTCTAAAATTGTATATTGTCTACCTTTTTAAATGACTTCAGAATCCTGAAATGAAACTGAAAGCTCTTGCTTTGTAGACTGTAACTGCAAATACTTTACATTTTATCTGTAGATGAGATGTGCACTTACAGCACATTCTTACAGCACTGATATACTTCCAAGGTAAGGCTATTACAGAAACAATACCATTCCAGAAGAATACAAATAAAAGCTGCCAATGCACATAACAGGATGGAAGCATTTCTATCTTGCATAAACATTAGGTTCAACAAAACGAATACACAAAGATGTACATATACTCAGTTCTATGCATCGCAAAACTCCGGCAATTCAGTTATCTGTTAGGCAACCATGAATTCCAAATGGTTTATTTTGATTTCTCGATTTCAGGATGGAAAACTTTAAGATCATACTACCTCATCTATGAGCAATTTACTGACAGATTAAGAGACGAGAGTATAGCATTCATGCTGTATTATTTCTCTAGGTCACTGCAGCTTTTTACAACGGGTTTCTCAAACTCAAAAAGTCCCAGTTTCACAGACTTCAAGGCCCTACGATGAAGGCCTTCCTGCCTTCACAGAGAGGACAAGTTAACATCATCATTCTCTGTGAAAGCCTGCCCAGCCCTCAAAATTGGGTTACACAACACCTCTACTTTTGCACAAAATAATAGAAGCACCAGTGCAACAACCAGACCCGGCTCATTCAGGCTGCCTTGGCCCATGAACCCTAGTTCTGAAGTCGTCCGGGACGACCCTAAGCCTCCACAGTGTCCAGGCTGTCTATAGAGATTCCCTTGGGAATGGTATAAGTCTTTAGGCTGCGCCCACAGAGACCCAGGGCCCAAGTCGGGCCCGAAGCCAAGGCGAGGCCCGGGACGCCCTTGGAGGTTAATCCGCTCGATAGCAAGGGCTACAGAGCGCTGGGGGGCGGCACTGAGGTGGGACTTAGAAGAGGGCGAGGTGACCTTTCCGGTGGGTTTTCCCAGAGTGGAGCCAGTCCCTAAGAGAGCTCGGAGAGATCCTGTATGAGTCTCACCAGGACCCGCGGGAACCCGCTACTCACCCGGAGGAAGAAACAGCAGCAGCAGGAACCTTCAGCCGGCCTTGCACAGGAAGGAAATGCCGCCTGGGAGAAAGCGCTTCCGGCGGAGCCGCGGCCCGCCCCCTACACTGAGCGTGCGCGAGCCGCGGCGCAGGCCTGGAACGAGCGCTGTGGTGTCCTAGAAATGGCTTGTCGCTGCATGCGAGTGGGTTCGCGTACCTCGTGCTTTCTCTGGTACTCGCTGAGCTGAGTCTTTCCGTGAAGCCAGAGTGTCTGCAAGCAGCTTTCCAGGGATCAGAGCTGTGTCTCAGATTGAATTGGAGAAGGCGCTTATCACCATAAAGTCCTTGCCCTGTTGGCCTGCTGGGAGCAACACTAACAAATAAGGGAGGCTTCTTTTTTTTTTTTTTTTTTAATATTTATTTATTTTATTTTTCCGGCAGACACAACATCTTTGTTAGTATGTGGTGCTGAGGGTCGAACCCGGGCCGCACGCATGCCAGGCGAGCCCGCTACCGCTTGAGCCACATCCCCAGCCCTAAGGGAGGCTTCTTGAGAACGCAAAGAACAAAAATCTTTTTCCTGACGCCAGCTGATTTTGACTCTTTCCCATCACCCCATGCAGTTCCTTGTGCTGCTGCTCTGTCTAGCCAAAGCTCGACGCGCATGGCCACCCCTCACCATCTGTCTTAGTTTTTAGAGTGAGCTCACCCTGCTCTCCCATTTTTGTACTGACAAACACCTGGGGGTGGCGCCTGAAAAACCTTTGACGAAATGACTGAGCAGCCCACGCAGGCAGGACTAGCAGTTGGGACGGAATAGGGTATTTGATAATATATATTTTTATTTCTCTCACGTATTTTTACTTCTCTACCACCACCACTCCTTTCCTTTCCCTTTCCTTTTTTTTTTTTCCTTATCCTCTAGAATGAGCGACGTGACACTAGAGGTCCTAAGGGAACAAACTGACTACACAGACTGCCTGGGGGCGAGATGGGGCGAGATAACATTAGCCCTGTCCCCAGATAAAAGAGGCATCACTTCCTTTAGATAGAGGTGGTGAGACTATTATAAAGTCATGAGACAATTCCCTTCCATATTTTCCTCGGAAAGGCAGTTTGTATCTGTCTGCTGTAGGGATCGTCTTGGATAGCTAAAGAATTCTGCAGCCTGATTATTGAATTAGCAAATGCTACCACTGTTACAATCTTGTAATATTGTAGTATATAGTTCATTGACAAGAATAGAATGGAATTTAATACTATAAGCGGTTAATGTTTTACATCCAGACCTTTTTTGTTTTTAAGGCTTCCTATATATGTGTCTATATTCTTAATTTAAAAAAAAAAAAAAAAAAAGTAATGTGGGGGCTGGGGATGTGGCTCAAGCGGTAGCGCGCTCGCCTGGCATGCGTGCAGCCCCGGTTGGATCCTCAGCACCACATACAAACAAAGATGTTGTGTCTGCCGAAAACTAAAATAAATATTAAAAATTCTCTCTCTAAAAAAAAAAAGAGTAATGTGAAGCTAGGTTTGGGAATACTAGATGAAGATAGGTCTTTAAGAACAGGATATTATGAAGCCAGGAAAATGTTCACAAAAAAGCAGAGGACATCAGTGCTTAGCAGGCTTGGAAGAGACTCTCCACTGGTTCTCTGGGATGATCCCAAACTTAAGTCACTGCTTGGGAGGTTCACAGGGATATGATTTGACAAGGCCCAAAAGAAGGTGTTATGAAAGGAAAAAACTTTAGGTTTTGAGGCCAACTAGGGTAATCATAGCCCCTAGTAAGAAAAATGAACTGAGAAATTCAAGAAGGCAAAGGATTATCATTATTTACTGTGAAACTTCTTCAACTAAGCAGCTTACCTGCCTTACTCTCAGGTCCGGGATGACCAAACCTATCCAGTTTGCTTGAGAGTGAAAGGATTTGGGGAATGCGGGTTTTCTTCAAAATTTTTTTTTTTTTTAGAATTATCTGTGAGCTGCACTACCCAATTCCTCTACCCTCTATCCCAACTGCTTCCTGGGGGAGCAGTAGCTCCCCAACTCCTGCTGTCTTGAATGCATGGCCTTGTTTGGTATGTGCACATGCCCAGCATGGGGGTTTTCAATGATAAAACACACCCTATACTAAGGACATACTAAACAAGTCCTATCGTGAAGTGGAGCTCTCAATATTTTAATCTACTTTCAGTTCATCTACCTAATATCTGAGGAAAGTTTTCACAGGAAAGGAAACTGTTGGGTAAAAAAAATCAAGGCTGATCAGGAATAGTTTATTTATTTTTATTTTTTTTATTATTATTTTTTTTAATATTTATTTATTTTTTTAGTTCTCGGTGGACACAACATCTTTGTTTGTATGTGGTGCTGAGGATCGAACCTGGGCCGCACGCATGACAGGCGAGCACGCTACCGCTTGAGCCACATCCCCAGCCCAGGAATAGTTTAGTCCAAAATAAATGCTGCTGCTCATTCCTACCTAGTGCTTTGCCTTTACCTTTTGGATCTAATGTTTCCTTGTAGCAAATCTTTAGGAAATTTCTTATGTCTGGGCCCTAACACATCACATTAGTGTCTTTCTATGTACTATGCACATTCATTTCCAGCAATCACTAAATCAAGTATGTTCTTCCAAAATAGAATGAACATATGCTTTTCATCCCAGGATAGCTTTATATAATCCCTGGCAACACAGAATATCACATTTGGCCCACAGTAGGGATTCAATAAATAATTCATTATGTGCAGTATTAATCAGGAAATTATAACTTTTTGGCCTTTGCTCCTTTTTAGAATCAGTATTATAAATAATTATAGTTACTGAAGGAAAAAAAAAAAACTACACCAATTCTTCTTGAAACAGTTATAACAGTTCTCCCCTATGGAACCAAATTTTCCATGTTCTTTAGAAGGTAGGAGTGGTTAGTTTGCTCTGCAGCTTAGATCAATGCACTGAATACCTGGTGGGAAGAGAGTCCTTAGATTGGCTGTTCTTCAATTTTATTGTGTGTAGATTCACACAGACAGCTTGGCAAAATGCAGATTCCTGGCTCCTAAACTTAGAGGCTCCCATCCAACTGTTCTAGGTTTGGGCCCAGATCTGCAGTTTTATGAACCATCTGAAATCTCTGTCATGTGAGGATATGATAAGAAGATGTCTTTCGGCAGGCCAGAAAGAATGCCTTCACCAGACAGACCATCTGCCAGTACCCTGGTCCTATACTTCCCAACCTCCGGAATGGTGAGAAATAAGTTTCTGTTGGTTAAGCCAATCAGCCAATAAACAAACTGACAAACAACTGAGATGATTCAGGTATAAGTAGTTCTGCCCTAGTCAGTGAAAATTTTAGATGTATATTTGCAAAAATCTATCACCCTATCTCAAAAGGCTTATCTGGTCATCTGAACCAGTAAGCCAACTGAGATACATTAAAAAAAAAAAAAGAAATTAAATCAAGAAGGCTTTATGAGGACATTTGGAGTAAGATCCCTTTGGAATAAAACAATCTTTGGATAAGTAAACACAATAAACCTGACTCTATTTGTTGCTCATTAGAAATAATTCACTTGACAGTGATTTGGAAAGAGCAGAATAAATAAATGAAATTATATAGCAGTGATCAGTATAATAGTAACCTTGTTCCTTTTCAAGTATTTTATCAGAAGGGAATAATCTTAATTATTATTTTGACAAGGTAAATGAATGGATGAAGAAAGAAAAATAAAACAAGAATATGGAGCTATACCTGAAGCTATGAAAGCACTGAAAAAGACCAAGATTATATACTTGAGCTCCAATAGAATAAGATAGAATCAGGGCAAAAATAGTGAAAAATTTGATGTTGGGGTTGTGGCTCAGAGGTAGAGTGCCTGCTTCACATGTGTGAAGCATTGGGTTTGATCCTCGGCACCACATAAAAATAAAATAAGCAAAATAAAGGTATTGTGTCCATCTATAACTAAAAAAACATATTTTAAAAAATAGTGAAAAATTAAAATTTCAACTGATTGGAACAAGTGGAAAGATAAATTGATAACTCCATTCTATAGAAAGCATGGAGAGCTAAAAGACAACATTAAAATTCAAAGAACATATAGTTGTAAATCTACTTTTCATACTTTTATGTTTTTTAAACTTTTACACATAGTATAATAAGTGTACATGAAAATTAGTTTTTATTCATCGGGGTAGTACTAATCCATCTTACATTTTTATGTAACACTTTTTTTCAAGCAGTACTGCCAATTGTGTGTGTATGTGTGTGTGTGTTTTAACACAGATTGGATTTGGAGGTACTTTATCACTGAGCTTCACCCCCCATCCCTTTTTGTTTTTTATTTTGAGACAGGCCCTCTCTAAGTTGCTGAGGCTCACCTTCAATTTGGGATCCTCTTACTTTACCCTGCTGAGTTGCTGAGATTACAGGTGTGTGCCATGGCTCCTGGCCCAGTTGTATGTTTTTTAGAGTTACTGCTACAAAAAACATTTTCTAGAATTTAGATATTTATTTAAAAATCTACAGCATTTTGTTGTTCAGCTTTCCTACAGTACTGAAAATATACTGTTCAAATGATACTTTTCAAAGCTGGGTGCGGTGATGCTCACTTGTAATCCCAATGGTTTGGAGGCTGAGGCAGAAAGATTTCAAATTTGAGGCCAGCTTCAACAATTTAGCAAGGTCCAAAGCAACTTAGTGAAACCCTGTCTTGAAATAGAAAAATACAAAGCAAAGGGCTGGGGCTTGATCAAATACAAAGCAATGTAGCTCAGCAGTAAAGTATCCTTGGGTTCAATCCCTGGTACCAAAATAAACCAACTTTCCATGAAAAATCAGGATTGCCAGTTGCTGCGCACGCCTGTAATCCCAGCAGTTTGGGAGGCTGAGACTAGAGCCAGCTTTAGTAACTTCGAGGTGCTAAGCAACTCAGTGGGACCCTGACTCTAAATAAAATACATAATAGGGGTGGGGATGTTACTCAGTGGTCAAGTATCCCTGAGTTTAATCCCTGGTACCCCCCCTCAAAAAAAAAAAAGAAGTTAGGATTGATGAAAAATGGAATTGCTTCAAGAAAATGGCTAACTTTTCTGTAGCCTCATTAGGAAAACTTCAGGCATAAATAAAAAGTGAAGTTCATCTGAGACCTTCATACAATCTCTTTCATATTTTTTTAATGGAAGATGAGGGAAGGGTAAGAATAACAAAGATATAAATTCATTAGCCAAAATAGAAGAATCAGTAGTTGAAATGTTAATTCTCAATTCCTGTAACAACAGATTGATAGATGAGGAATAAAACAAGACCAGATGCTGTGGTTTCCAGGATGCACTTGACTTCCCATCCTTTATAACCTGGAGCAATTTTTCTGTAAGTAGGTCACTTGCTTGCTCTCATTTACCTGATTCTAGGAACATGCCCTTGGAAGAATTTTGGAAGAGATTCTGTATTGGTACTTAACATATTAAAAATTAAGATTGCATGAATTCTTTCTCTGATCCTCTTTCTCTATTAGCCAGAATAACTTGTAAACTTGAAGCATAAATGAATAAGAAGAATTTCAGATCTTTTGTTTTCTAAGCACAAGTTCACTTAAAGTCTATGTACATTCTGTCAGCTCCTGTGATTCACTATGTTTAGCATTGGCATGGTGCTTAGTTCCCAAAATCACAGTTTGAGTCTGCACTCTATCAGATATGAACTTCTCAGGAAAAGAGGGTGTCTAGTAGTAGGAGGAGTTTAATTAATAAAATTAATAATTTTTGTTTGTTTTTTCATACTGGGGATTTTTTACCAGGGATACTTTACCACTGAACTACATCCCCAACCCTTTCTGTTCTGTATTTTAATTTATTGGTACTGTGGATTTACCAAGGGGTGCTTAACCATTGAGCCACATCCCTAACCTTTTCTATTTTTTATTTTGAGACAGAATTTCTCTAAATTGCTTAGAACCTGGCTAAGTTGCTGAGGCTGGCTTTGAACTTTTGACCCTCCTTGCCTCTGCCTCCTAAATTGCTGGGATCACAGGTGTTTGCCATTGTGCCCAGCCCAGCTTATTTTCTTATTTTGAGACAGGGTCTCACTAAATTGAGGAGACTGGCTTAGAACTTTACCTTAGCCTCCTGAATTGCTGGAGATTACAGGCATGCACCACTATGCTCGCCAGTAAATGTCTTTTTTTTTTGGTCTTTCAAAATTTGATATATTTAATAGATAATTTCAGGCCCTATTGCTATAGATTTAACCTCTGGAGAGAAGTATGGCGGTGGAGTGGAGGAATGATAAATGGTAAAAAGTAGAACAGGTAAAGAAATAATTTTACTGACCGCAATTATTATTGCCCTATCATGACAGGTCTGCTCTTGATGCGTCCATCAGAAACAGAATCAGAATGATTTCCAGGCTTAAGAACATGGACTTTGGCGGAACTAGGGATATATAGCTCAGTTGGCAGAGTGCTTGCCTCTGATGCACAAGGCCCTAGGTGTAATTCCCAGCACACACACACACACACACACACACACACACAACAACAACAACAACAACATGGATCTTTGCCACAGTCTGGCTGGGCACAAATCACGAGCCACCACACAGCTTGTAGATTCAAACAGCAACTCTTTATTCCCGAACTCACACCAGCCGTCTACAATCACGTTCTGGGGAAATCCACGTTCTCTGCCCAAATCCACCTCCACTGGGCTTCTATCTCCCAAAATATACTGTCTGAATCCCTTGAGAACTCAAGGGGAACTCAGGCAGCAGGATACGCCCTATTCCCAGCAGGAATAATCTTAAACCTGGAACGCCCTAAACCCGATTATCCTAAACCGGGAACACCCTAATCCGCCCTGGTCCTTGAGCAAGGTCACCTACATGCAATGTCACTGCAACATGGGGTACGCTGGCAAGGAAATTGTCATACCTACTTGGCTAATGGCTCCCAGCAGATCTTTACAGATCTGGTTTGAATTTAAAATCTGCTGTTTACTACCTTTATAGGAACAAGATAACCGGGTGTGGTGTTACATGCCTGTATGGTGAGTTCAAAGCCAGCCTCAGCTAAACAAGGGAGGCACTTAGCAACTCATTGAGACAGTTCTCTAAATAAAACACAAAATAGGGCTATTAGTTCAGTGGTAAAGTATCCCTGGTAAAAAATCCCCAGTATGAAAAGACAAACAAAAATAGGCCCTTGAATTCAATCCCCAGTACTTGCTCCCCCCACCAAAAAAGGGAATAGTACAGTATACATGCTATGGATCTGCATTGGGAATTAAATGAGACAATGCATATAAAAAGCTGAGTTTAATGCCTGACATTTAGTAGATAATCAATAAACATTCAGGTATAATACTATAATATGTCAGATGATATTTTCATTAAACTATGGATTGATATCCTCTCATTCCCAGAAGCCTATAAGGACAATAATTCTTCATATCTCCTTTGTGTCCTCATGTTGATTTCATCTTTTAAGATGTTCCGTGACATCTTGTGTGAAATGTTTATCTTCTGTGACTTGTAAAGAGGCCAGGTCTTTCCGTCCCTTTGACCTCTTGGTTCTCTCATTCCAAATTTTAATATATCCCTGTTGCTAAATCTTACTGATCAGTAGTCTATATACCATTTATGATAGTTGCATAAAACCTATAAGGTTCAATCCTTATCACCCCAAGATAATTACGTTTAAAATATTAATCTATCCATGAAAATATCTTTGTGAATATTTCTCATTTCACTGAAGACCATCATTAAAGTTGGCTGTTATTCCCATCTGTCTAATAACGGCCACTTATTGAACTTACACAGTCCTTGCTGTGATGGAGTTCTAAAGACTAAAACACTTATAGGAATGTAAGTCTTCATAGAGCTGTTGATTTTTTTAAGCTAGAGATTTGCCCCATATTTGATCCCCATTCATAAATCACTTGGGGAAAACTTCCTTACTTAGGTTGCTGAGTGGGTTTTATACAAGAAAAAGAAATTAGTAGATAAAAGTCAGATGCTTAACCAGACTTCAGATTTTAGAAGTCAATACCTTGGCATGTCTTATCATTTCTTTCCAAACCACAACATTTTTTTTTTATCCTCAGAGATAATCATAGCATCAGAATTGTTAATCTCCGTATAAAATTTAATGCATCTGAGCACACCACATTTACAAAAATGTTAAATATTTCTATGTACAACTGATAGACACATTCCCCAATTTAAAGATATTTCCTGAGCAAAAAGAAATGATATTTCCTGTCCAGAAACTGGAAGAAATTCTTCCAAAAGCAAAAGCAAGGGCAAAGCCAGCTGATACTAGGTGCTTAAGAGAGAAGTATCTGCTAGGTATTTTCCTTTCACCTACAGTGAAAAAGTAATAGTGCACCAGGTATGGTGGCACCTACCTATAATCTCGGCGGCCCCTGTTGCTGAGGGTGGAGGATTGCAAGTTCAATGCCAGCCTCAGCAACAGCAAGGCGCTAAGCAACTCAGTGAGACCCTGTCTCTAAATAAAACACAAAATAGGGCTGGGGAGGTGGCTCACTGATCAAGTACCCTTGAGTTCAATCCCCGGTACCCCGTCCCCCGCAAAAAAAATTTCCCCTTCCCACTTGTAGTCCCAGCAGCTCCTGAGGCTGAGGCAGAAAGATCACAAGTTCAAAGCCAGTTTCAGCAACTTAGTGAGGCCATAAGCAATTTAGACCTTGTCTCAAAATAAAACACAAAAAGGGCTAGGATGTGGTTCAGTGGTTAAGCGGTTAAGCACCCCGGTTTCATCCTTGGTACCAAAAAAAAAAAAAAAAAAACACAACAACTCCCCTTCCCCTCCACCCACCTTTTGTTGTCATTGATTCTAGAATGGAGAAAACAAAACAAAGGGATAAGGGGGGCGGGGTGGGAGGCAAACTTGTGGCTCAGCGGTGGAGCACTTGCCGATCACATGCGGGACCCTGGGTTTGATTCTCAGCACCACATTAAAAATAAATAAATAAAATGAAGGCATTGTGTCCAACTACAACTTAAAAAAACTACAACTTAAAAAAATATATATATATATATATAATATATAATATATATATAATATATAATATATATATAATATATATATATATATTTTTTTTTTTTAAGGCAAACTTGTAATTTGAGTCACAGAAACAAACTTGAGTGCACTAAATTGGCTGGGCTGAAATTGTCATTCCCCTTCAGAAGAGTACACCTGATAAGAGTTTCAGAAATCTTCCCACATTCTAGCCTGCAGCTTAAGTTTAAATACCAGCACTTTTCTGAATGCTCTGAATACCCTAGTAAGGCCCAATGCCAAAGGCATGCCCACACCCATTTCTTTCTGTCTTCTGAGTTCTTATGTTAATGAGGGATCAGAAAGGGGGTTGGTGAGGCAAAGGAAATGGAAGGCTTGACTCCTCAACAGTGATGTATTCCCCCGAGGTGTTTTGTGGCAGGCAGAAGAGATGCTAATGACTCCTAACTAGCTAAAAACAGTGTTAGAATTCCGTCTGGATATCTAACCTCTGGCTGGATTGTGTCCCATCTTCCACATTCCATTTCCTTCATCACTTAATCCAATTTACGCTTATTTAACTGGCTTTCCATAGTCTGTCTTCATGCAGTCCTTACTGACCAGTTGTCAAGAAGCCACTTACCCCTTCCCTCGCCCTTCTTTGGGACTATTGGAAATAAATAGGTAAAGCAGATTAATTGAATCATGTCTAAAGCTATGAGAAACAATGACCGATTTGTTTTATTTTGAGTGAATCATAAGTAAATATAAAAAGGGGCTGTGGATGTGACTTGGTGGTTGAGCTTCCCTGTGTTCAATCCCAGATACCAAAAAAAAAAAAAAAAGGTAAAACACGTGCCATCTTTTTCCTTGAGAAAGACCACTGTTCTAGTGTTGTAGAAATAGGAAAGATATAAATAGGTATCTAGGAGGACAAAATTCAATAAATCAGATTCTTTTTTTAAATATTTATTTATTAGGTGTAGATGGACACAACACAATGCCTTTATTTCTATGTGGTGCTGAGGATCCAACACAGGTCCCGCCCATGCTAGGCAAGCGCTCTACCACTGAGCCACAATCTCAGCCCTAAATCACAGATTCTTAGAATTGAAAGGAATACTAAATATTGAATTTTCAGCCAAAGGTAATGTGGAATGGTAGTAAGAACGTGGTGTGCTGGCTGGCATAGCAGTGCATGTTTATAATCTCTGTGACTGGGGAGGCGAGGCAGGAGAATCACAAGTTCAAGGGCAACTTCAGCAATTTAGACCTTATCTTGAAATAAACAAAAGAAAGGTCTAAGGAAGTGGCTCAGTGCTAAAGCACTTCCAGTAAAGAAAGAAAGGTAGGTAGATGCGCTATGGAATTAGAGTACCTGGATCAAATCACACTTTGATCCCTTTATATGTTTTGGGGTGATTTAACCTTTCTGAGCCTTAATTTCCTCATCTATAAAATGGGGATAACATCTACATTATAGGGTTGGTAGTGGGATTGAAGGTAATGTATGTAATAGAACTGGGTCACATATTAAACATTTAGGAAATGATTGTGATTGTGATCATAATTGCCCCACCAAGTGGTCACTGAATTTATCTGAATTAACCAACTGCTGTGTCAACCCATTTGATGTTCAGAGGACTCTTCAGTGTCTTTTCACTGAGCCTAAGTCTTTTCCCCTAGAAAGCTTTATTCTCACCAGTGAGACTGCACAGATTGTCTGCATAACTCCGTTGTGAATCTAGAATGGAGTATATGCTTTAAGAATGGTGTAACCTCTTGGAGTGGTGTGATCCTGCTGAGGCAGGAGATTGGCAAGTTCCAGGCCAGCCTCAGCAACTTAGGAAGACCCTCAGCAACTTTGGGAGATCCTGTCTTAAAATGAAGAAATAAAAAGGCCTGGGGAGGGCTGGGATCAAGGCTCAGTGGTACAGTGCTTGCCTAGCACGGGCTGGGACCCAGGTTCGATCCTCAGCACCACATAAAAATAAAGGCTTTGTGTTGTGTCCATATATACCTAAAAAATAAATATTTTTAAAAAAGAATTTAAAAAAAAGGTCTGGGGATATAGCTTAGTGCTTAAAGCACCCCTGGGTTCAATTCCCAGGACCAAAAAATATATAAAAATTTCAAAAATATAGTTGAGAAGGAATTAATGAATTCCACCCAGTTGTGATCTGTTGATGCATACTTATTCTGACAAAAAATTGTTTTCAAATAAAAAGCAACACATTGCATTTTAATTTTATTTTCAAATTAGCAACCAGTAAAATGGACTGTGTATGTAAGTGTGAATTTTATTTGTTATGTAATTTTTGGTTCCAGGATTAAACCCCGGGGCACTTAACCACTGAGCCACATCCCAGGCCTTTTTATTTTGAGACAGGGTCTTGCTAAATTGCTGAGGCTGGATTTGAATTTGCGATCCTCCTGCCTCAGCCTCCTGAGCATCTGGGATTATGGGCATGTGCCACCATGTCTGGCCAGTTCTGTGAATTTTTATTTTTTGTTTGGTATTGAGGGCCTTATGCATGCCAGGCAAACACTCTACAACTAAGCCACATCCCCAGCCCCAGTTCTATGAATTTTAATATGAGAATAGATTTATATAAACACAACCACAATTGGAATACAGAATGGTTCCATTACTCTAAAAAATTCCATGTGTTATTTTTTTGTAGTTGTTCTTTCTCCTCCACCCCAACACCTGGCAATTACTGATTTATTCTCTGATCTCTATCTGTGCCCTAGTACCAATTCTGAGGTTCTGAGTTTCAAACTTTCTGAGATCTAAACCAGGGGATTCTAGTGGGGGAAAAAACAAAAACAGAAAACTCACTGCTAGTTCAGTAGTACTTTGAATTCTGGTCTTCTTCCCCAGTCCACCTGCTACTTTTTATCCTTCACAGTCCTTGGGTAGCTGGTCCATGAGTTCTGTCTAGATTTTGTAGCTACATTCAATGAAAAAGACAGAGTGGGTTATGTTATTCCTAAACCTTATCCAGACCTGGATAGTACATCTTTTTCTTCTCCTTCTTCTTTTTAATACCAGGGATTGAACCCAGGGGTGCTTAACCACTGAGCCACATCCCCAGACGTTTTAAAAAATATTTTGAGACAGGGTCTTGCTAGGTTGCTTAGGGCCTCTCTAAATTGCTGTGGCTGGTTTTGAACTTTCAATCCTCCTGTCTCAGTCTCCTGAGCTGCTGGGATTATAGGTATGCACCTAGCTACATGATGTTTTATTGCTGTTATGAACTGAATGTTTGAGTCCCCTCAAAATTCTTAAATTGAAGCCCTAATCCTCCAATTTAATAGCCTGTGGAGATGGACCTTTGAGAGGTAATTCAGGTTAGATAAGGTCATGAAAATGGGTCTCCCATGATGGGATTGATGCCCTTTTAAGACACCAGAAAGCTTGTTTGTTCTCTGCCTGTCTGTCTCTCTCTTTATGAGGACACAGTGATGACCATCTGCAAGCCAGAAAGAGAGCCCTCAACAGGAACCAAATCAACTGTATCTTGATCCTGGATTACCCAAACTCTGATACTGTGAGAAAATAAGTTTCTTATGTCTCTTCTAGTCTAGGGTATTTTGTTTTAACATTTTGAGCAAAGACAATGCCAAAATATTCATGAAAAAAAAAATCCAGGCACTACATATTGTCAATTTTCCCAATTGAATCACTACTTTCCTCATAATATTTTTGGTTTTGTTTTATTTCTGGTACTGGGAATTGAACTCAGGGGTACTTTACCACTAAGCTATATCCCCAGCTCTTTTTATTTTTTGAGACAGGGTCTTGCTAATTGAGGAGGCTGTCTTGGAACTTGCATTCCTCTTGCCTCTGCTTCTAGAATAGCTGGGAATACAAGTGCTGTGTACCACTGTGCTGGATTCCTCATAATTCTATCTGAAAGTGTTTTGTGCAGTATTTAACATTATTAGTTGATTTCCAGGCAGAAAAAGAAGCGATTCCACTAGTTTGTGTTGGTCTCCCTGGTTAATTTGGTTAATGTTTTACTGTAAGTAAAGGCTACATAACTTAGGTCATGTTTAAACCAATTCTTCTTATTTTTTGTCTTTGAAAAGCTTGCTTGAAAGAGAACATGTGATTAGGAGCCCATAGTCCGTTTCTTTCACATATAGGCCATTAGTATATGAAAAATGAAGATAGTGTTGAATACATAAAATTGTGGAGAAGGGAGCTGGGTGCACTGATGTACTTCAAGTGTCTAAGGCAAGAGAATTGCAAGATCAAAGCTAGCCTTAGTAATTTAGTGAGGCCCTAAGCAATTTAGTGAGATCCTGTCTCACAATAAAAAAATAAAAAAGAGCCAGGTGCAATGGTGCATGCCTGTAATCCCAGTGCTCAGGAGGATGAGACTGGAGGATAGCAAGTTCAAAGCCAGTCTCAGCAACTTATTGAGACCCTAAGAATTTAATGATAATCCTTTCTCAAAATAAAAATGGCTGGGGATGTAGCTCGGTGGTTAAGTACTCCTGGATTCAATCTCCAGTATCAAAAAAAAAAAAGCTAGTTCACATAATTGGAGTGGAACTGGACTGAATCTAGGCTTTTCTCTCAAGTGGGGGGACTACTCTAGCATATATCAGTCAGTGAACTTTGGTACCTGTTATGGTTTGGATGTGAGGTGTCCCCCAAAAGCTCACTTGTGAGACAATACAAGAAGGTTCAGAGGAGAAATGATTGGGTTGTGAGAGTCTTAACCTAATCAGTGAATTAATCCCGATAGGGATTAATTGAGTGTCAACTGAAGTAGTATGGTGTGGCTGGGGGAAGTGGTTCTTTGGGGGAGTGGCTTTGGGTATATATTTGTATCTGGAGAGTGGAGTCTCTCTCTCTCTGCCTCCTGATTAAGATGTGAGCTGCTACTCTTCGCCACTTCTCTTACCTGGAGCCCCAAGGCATGGACCCGGCCTTCTAAGGACCAAGACTTCTGAAACTGTGAGCCCTCACATAAACTCTTCCTCCTCTACAATTGTTCTGGTCAGATCTTTAAGTTCCAGCAGTGAAAATAGCTGACAAAAACAGTACCTAAGGTGATCTCATGTTATGCCCTAGAGCTCTCCAGCAGATGGACATTGTCCTCCCACCCCAATCTTTTTCATTTCATCCCAGCTCTTTTCTTTTTTCCCTTCCTGTGCATACATCTGTGAAAGTTGGGGTTGGGTTAATAAGTAGTGTGGGAGACAAAGAAACTGCTAATTCTTTTCTTTTGGTACTCGGGATTGAATCCAGATGCACTCAATTACTGAGCCACATCCCCAGCCCTTTTTTATATTTTATTTAGAGACAGGGTCTCTCTGAGTTCCTTAGGGCCTCACTAAGTTGTGGAAGCTGGCTTTGAACTTGTGATTCTCCTGCATTAGCCTCCCCGAGCTGCTGGGATTACAGGTGTGGACCATCATGCCTGACCAGAAACTGCTAAGTAAGGACACTGCCTTTCTTTTATTCACTTCATTTCCCATTCTTTCCTTATATTGTCATTCCTGTTCTGCATTGCCCTTCTCCTTGGGATCATGCTTTTGTTTTGTCATTGTTAGCCAGAAGACGTGAATTAACTGTTTGACTCACTAGGGAATAAAAAGGTTATTATCCTAGATCTAGAGTAAGCATGCTGTAGTTCTTTTCTATCACACTAGAGTTTTAATAAAGCTTTATGTTGTTCCAGAGGTAATCAGGACAGTCTTTGAAATTAAACTTCAATTGTGATTTGGCCACTTCCATTCAGAGAAAACTAAAAGAGATAAAATATTAGAAAATAACTTATCAGTACTTATAGAAAGAAAAATTATCGATATGAATAGAATTATGTATCCACATTCTGAATTTTTTGTTATTTTATGTGCTGCAACTAAGGAAAAAACTACATTAATTGCTTGGTTTGTAATTAATAAAGGCTCCCTTTTTTCCCTTTCAGGGCAGGAAATATTAACTATGCTTGACACTTCCTCTGTTAATGTTCTCCTTGGAAAACAAAAGATGAAAATGGCGATTAAGATCTTTCAAAATATCATCTCAGAAACTCAGGAGGCTGAGGCAGGAGGATCATAAGTTTGAGGCCAGCCTCAGCAATTTAGCAAGGCCTTTAGCAACTGAAGTGAGACTCTGACTCAAAATAAAAAAAATAAAAAAGGGTTGGGGATGTGGCTCAGTGGTTAAGTGCCTCTGAGTTCAATCTCTGGTATTACTACTACTATTAAACATCTCATATGAAAGTGTAGAAATAGAATGTTATACAACATGACACATGATAAAGTAACAAATGGATATTATTTCAGTACTATATTATATTCAGCTGATACGTTATATTTGTGTTTAAGTTTGTATTTGAAGAAACATGTAGTCTTATACCCATTGAATTTATAAGTACTTAATATTTATCCATTTATCTGCTGTGTAAAAAACAGCTAGTACAAAAGTACTAGCAGTGCAAAGTACAAAAGTTTGCATTATATATATATATATATATATATATATATATATATATATATATATAAAATAAATATTTATTTATTTATTTATTTTAACCTCCAAGACACTTCAGTTGAAGTGGGAGCAGCTTCACAGAAATAAAAACTAAGATGTACTTAGGAATTGTCAGAGATTAAACTATAGAGTCTAGATGAAATTTTTATTCTAAATGTTATTGTACCTTTTGACCAGGAGTGAATGACTTGTTCTTGGGGAAGTCACACTGGGTTGTTTTTTTGCACAGGTTAGATGAAACTAACATCCTTTCAGTTTTTAGGAGATATGTGCCTGGGAGCTATTTGGTCCACAGGGGAGGACATCTTCTAAACCTAGCTCTAACAGAGAACTTTGAATGGGGGAAAAGGAGGTTGGGTGCGTTCTTGCTCATGTCATAATGTTGTACTTGTGACTTAAGCATGTGACAGGTCAGTGTGATTGGGCTGTTCTCACACTACCAGCCTTGATTCTAGAGTGACTCACAGCCAAATGCAGCTTATTTAAATGAACTTAACTGAAACATTGGTGTGACATAAGATCTCATTAATAAAAGACAAACTATCTTAAAAATTAGTATTTTATAGGGAGATATTGAAGAACTAGGGGAATTCTTCATTTCTTATTTCTCATGTAGTACTTGCTGACAGTTATTCATCATTCATTCAGTATTAACTGAAAGCTTATCATATATCAAACAATATGGAAGATATTAGTGATGGCAGCAAAGACAGTATAATTTTGTAAAATACAGTAGCTGCATTCAGAAACAGCTAATACTTATACACTGCCTACTATGTGCCAGGCTTGTTCTAACTTTCTCTCTCCCTTCCACCTGCTTCCTTCCCTCCCTCCTAACAACCCTAGTAGGTAGATACTATTATCCCCATTTTACAGATGTGGACACTGGGTCACAGAGAGATTAAATAACTTTCCAAAGATGTCACAACTGGAAAGTGGCAGTGCAAAATTCAAAATCAAACTCTGAAAGTACTTTTAAACTTCCATGCAAAGCCTGCCAGGGAACTTGTGATCTGAATGTACATAAGTATTTTCCGTATCAGGGTAAGACACTGGGGGAATGGTGAATAAGGAAGCAAAATATGACTCAGATTGTTTCTTGTAAACCAACACCTAAGAGTTTCTGATCTAGTCTGAATTGGAATAATGGAAAAGTATTGAATGCAACAAGAAATTGAAGCTGGGTATGGTGGCAAATACCTATAGTCCTAGTGACTCAGGAGGTTGACAGGAGATTGCAACTTGGAGGCCAGCCTCAGCAACTTAGCAAGTCCCCAAGCAACTTAGTGAGACCTTCTCTCAAAACAAAATACAAAAAGGGTCTGGGGAATGTGGCTTAGTAGTGGAGCTGGTTCAATCCCCCGTACCCACACCCATCCCCCAAAAAAGTTGGAAATATTCACTTACAGATGGTAATCCAGTTTAATTTTATATCCAGGGCTATAACACTTACCTTTTCACATACACACTGAGGATTAATGAATACTGTCAATCTGATAGCATTTCCTTTCTCCCTTTCTTCTCTGGTGGAAGTACTTATGTGAAGTCTTCATTCACCATTGAGATTTGAACCTGCCCAGGCATGACTGGTGAACTGATAGATGGGTCTAATGGGAATGTATTCGTAAGATAATGGAAACCTTAGATGAAACAATGCAGAAATGACAAAACCTCAGCTGTTATAAGAGAGGGCTGATTTTAATACATGTGGTGGAGAAGCAGTATGGGATTATATTGTAGGGACTATACGAAAGCTATTTAAGTAGATCATGCCTGTAGATCATTTAGTAGTAGTGTGCAACCATACTACTACTAGTCAGTAAGTATTTATTACTTCTATGACAATGCTAAGCCCACACTGTCCTTATAGAAACATGTTACCGAGACTTAGGAGAGAAAAAATGTAAGCTCGGTGCAGTGGCGCACTCCTATAATCCCAGGGGCTTGGGAGGCTGAGACAGGAGGATCTTGAGTTCAAAGCCAGCCTAGGCAACTTAGCAAGACCCTAAAAATACAAAAAAAGGGTTTGGGTGTGGCTCTGTGGTTAAGTGCCCCTGGGTTCAAACCCTGGTACAAAAAAAAGAAAAAGAAAAAATATAAACATGCTAGGGGTCTTCATAAGACAATATATATCCTTTAATGATCCCATATATTTCTAAGTGTATGATAAAAGTTGTTAGTTATTATTGCTCTTATTACATCCCTATTTAACATTATTATTAAATTTAATGGGGTGAATGAGAAAATAAGGCTTAATTTTCAAAGTAATCAAAAGTTTGAGTAGATTGAACAGGAATAAAATTCATATGAATAGTCAAAGAACTTAGCTGTTATTCTTAGGCACTATGGATTTTGCTTTCTTACAAAAATGAATTCCTGGGGCTGAGGATGTGGCTCAAGCGGTAGCGCGCTCGCCTGGCATGCGTGTGGCCTGGGTTCGATCCTCAGCACCACATACAAACAAAGATGTTGTGTCCGCCGAAAACTGAAAAATAAATATTAAAAAAAAAAAAAAAAAGAATTCCTAACATGCTTTTATTATTGTAGAAATAATTTTGTGCTAGGAGTAAGTTTTGCTTATCTCACCACTGGATATTTACTGGCTCACTAATATTTCCTCTATCCATCCTTCTTGTATAATATAAGAAAATAAGTACCTTAGTTTCTCTTTCCAGGTAAGTAGAGATTCCATATAGATAAGGAGGAAATCCTTCTCCTCCTAGTTGATTGTTTGACTGTTTTAATCTCCTCTATAACCACACCAGGAGTAGTCATTAAATTACCTCAGATAACTAGGGAGGCTTTGAGATCATAACGTGATATAATCATTTTCCACACCCAAAATTCTCTGCTTTAAGGCCAAGGTTTAGGTGATACTACATATAGCCTAAAGATTTTCTGCTTCCTGGACTGGCTTCTCTGTTGTGAGAAGGAGAGGAAAGGAGAGAAAAATAACCTCACTTTAATTCTGAGGACCAGATTTAATTAGTATCTGCTCAAATTTGAGATATTTCCATGGTGTTAAATTGATCTGATTTATTTCTTTTAATCTGCTGTATAATGTTCTATCATATAAAAATATCACATTTTATTATAGATGGTGATGAACATCTAGGTTCCTTCTAATTTTTTGCTATTTCAAATAATATATACATGAACAGCCTTATACAGTATATGTTGTTTTTATGTACATGTATGGAAATTTTTCTAGATAGATGTCTTTAAACTTTTTGTTAGCTTACCCTACAAACACTTTATAAAACCTTTTCCCTCCTTGTACATTTTAAAATTGGAATTAAACATATATGAGTAGTTGCAAAGGAAGTAATTTCCTTGTTTTTTGTTTTAGTACTAGGATTGAATCCAGTGGTGCTTTACTATTAAGCCACATCTCCAGCCTTTTTTATTTTGAGACAGTTTCACTAAGTTGCTTAGGGCCTCACCAAGTTGCTCAGGCTGGCCTCAAATTTGTGATCCTCTTCTCTCAGCTCCCCAAACTGCTGGTATTACAGGGGTGCACCACTGTGCCAGGCAGAAGTAATTTCCTTGTAATGTAAAAGTAGAATTCTCCTCCTCCTCCTCCTGCTCCTCCTCCTCCTCTTCCTCCTCTTCCTCCTCCTCTTCTTATTTTATGGTACCAGGGATTGAACCCAGAGGCACCTAACCACTGAGCCACCTCCCCAGCCCATTTCTATTTTATTTTTATTTTTTTAAAATATATTTTTTAAGTTGTCAATGGACTTTATTTATTTATGTGGTGCTGAGAATCTAATCCAGTGCTTCACACATGCTAGGCAAGTACTCTACCACTGAGCCACAACCCTTGCCCCCCATTTTTATTTGTTATTTAGAAACATGGTCTCACTAAGTTCCTTAGGGCCTCGATAAATTGCTGAAGCTGGCTTTGAATTTGTGATCCTTCTGCCTCAATTTCCTGAGCAGTTGAGATTACAAGCATGCGCCACTGTGCCCGGTGTCCTGTACCCTTTAAATCACGGCCATATGGGGCTGGGACTGTTGCTCAGTGGTAAAGTGCTTGCCTTGCATGTGTGAGGCACTGGGTTCGGTCCTCAGTATCACATAAAAATAAATAAAGATACTGTGTGTTCATCTACAAATAAATAAATATTTTAAAAATCATGTCCATATTACTTATGATACTTATACAGTATAAATGCTATTAACATAGTTGTTGTACTTGATTATTTAGGGAATGATGGCAAGAAAAGAAGTCGGCACATGTTCAGTACAGTTACAATCCCCCCACAATTTTTCCTTCACTTTTGTTTGGATCCAGATGCAGAATGGGATTTGAAGGACTAACTGTATTATTTTAGAGTTCAGATGCCTTTTCTTTTTAATGAGAACGTCATTGTGAAAGGGGAGATAGGGATAAGGAACCAACAGGGTCACTTAATCCTACTGGTTCTCAGGTAGATTAGCCTTAGGCGAGAAGATAGTGGCAGTTAAAGATCTGGAATTGATTCTTTCTCAACTTGGGCTTTCTCTCTCTCTCTCTCTCTGTACTGGGGATTGAACTCAGGGGCACTCAACCATTGAGACACATCCCCAAGCCCTATTTATATTTTTTTTAGAGACAGGGTCTCACTGAGTTGCTTAGGTCTTTAAGTTGCTGAGGTTTGCCTTGAACTCACAATCCTCCTGCCTCAGTCTCCTGAGCCTCTGAGATTATGGGCATGTGCCATGATGCCTGGTTGATATTGATTCTCTTAAAACCAAGTGTTTTGGCCAGACACAGTGATGCAAGCCTGTAATCCCATGGGCTCGGGAGGCTGAGGCCGGAATATCGTGAGAGCTCAAAGCCAGCCTCAGCAATTTAGTGAGGCCTGAAGCAACTCAGTGAGACCCTGTTTCAAAATAAACAAACAAATGGTATAAACAAACAAACAAAAAAACCAAACAAATCCAAAAATTGTCTCAGGTCTCTAGTTTGAAGACCAGAACTCTGTTGTTCATGCTCAGAAGTAGAATTGCTCATATTATTGTGGCCTAAACTGTGTGACTGATTGACTGAAGCACATTATTGAGGACATTGTCATGCCTCTCAAGGACTTGGAGACATTCCCTCCGAATATCCACATATGTAAGTCAGGTGTCTTTTAACTTTAGGTTTTTTTTTTTTTTTCCCCTAAAGACAGGGTCTTTGAAGGCTGAGGCAGGAGGGCTGCAAGTTCAAAGCCACTAAATTCAGCAACTTGTGGAGACCCAGTCTCAAAATTAAAAATAAAAAGGGCTGGGATACCTAGGTGCTGTAGCACATGCCTGTAATCCCAGTGGCTGGGGAGGCTGAGGTAGGAAGATGGTGAGTTCAAACCCAGCCTTGGCAAAAGCAAGGTGCTAAGCAACTCAGTGAGACTCTGTCTCTAAATAAAATACAAAATAGGGCTGGGGATGTGACTCAGAGGTTAAATGCCCTTGGGTTAAAAAAGAAAAGAAAAAGAAAAAGGAAAGACAGGATCTTGCTAAACTGCCAGACTGGCCTTGAATTTGAGATCCTCCTGCCTCAGCCTCTTGAGTAGCTGGGATTGCAAATGTGCGTTAAGTTGACAGAAATCTTATGAAAAATTTATTCAAAGAATTGATTACCAATGAATAGTAACGCATTAGAATTCTGTGAGATTTGATTTCTTTCTATAATTTGTGATGATCTCTGGATGTAATTTTATTCATGAATTCTACATTTCTTTCTTTAAAGGTGTGGTCCACATCAACCAAGATGGTACCTAGGCATCACTGTAATTCATTACATTTTGTTCCCTGAAGCACAAAAGTTTTCTTTGCCTTCCCTTAATTGCAAAATAAACAGATGTTTAGTGGAGAAGATTTCTGAAATATTCTATGCTGTTTGGGAAAACCAGGGATCAGGGTTGCTTGACTTAGCTTCTGATAACAAACCCAAACTAAGTAAGCTACGAAAAGGACTTACTCTTAGAAAAAGCATCTTTTGGTTTGCATATTTCTGAATATAGTTGAAAAGGACGGAGTATTTTTTGAAAATTGCACAATGGCCATTTTAAGGCAAGAAAGTTTAATTCTACTTTAAAAACAAAAATTTAATGTGCCAAATTCAAGTAATAAGGAAAAGCAGACCAGTTGATAGGATAAAATATAACAACATTGTAAGATAAACAGGATTTGAGATGTAGACATTAATAGTAAGGCATATTTTAAATCAAGGCCTTCCTCTTACTTGCTTCATCAGGTGATATAGGAGGAGTGATCTCAGGAGCTCTAGCAGCCAGTGACCTGGGGCTACATTCTGGGAAATAACCAAAATAAGAGTTTGTGTCCAGAAAAGAAATTTCAGGTAAGACATGGCTCAGAGTCACATAAATGAGGGATTTGTTTTCTTCGAAAATATACTGTTTCCATCCATTAGCTTTCTCCCAGTTCCCTGACTTTATGAAATTTATGTTAAGGAATAATTTTTAAGTACTATGACCTTTGTTTATACACGTTCTTTTCCTTTAGAGTTTTCTGTAATGTAAAACTGTGCATCTTATAGGAAATGCAGCACATGTAGTAAAATGAAGCCACAGAAGAGTACTATTCTTCTATTGTATTTAGAAAAAAATAAAATTTTCCTTCTAAGGTAGGTCTGACAGCATTAGGTTTTTCTATAGAATTCTTTCTGAAGTTTCTATAAGACAAACCTAAACCACAATAGGAGTACTTTACCCTATAAACCTATTCTATTAATTCTAAAATATTGTTTTCATAAGATATTTTCATAAGAAGTGCTTTATTATTTCATGAAACCATGGAATTAAACAGTGGTCTGTCAAGGTCAGGTTCAAAAAAGTAAATATAGTCAGGTTCAGTGGCCCACATCTGTAATCCCAAAGGCTCAGAAGGCTGAGGCAGAAGGATGGTAAGTTCAAAGTAATTTAGGGAGGCCCTAAGCAACTTAGTGAGACCATGTTTCTAAATAAAATATAAAAAAGGGCTGGAGATATGACTGGGGTTAAGCATCCCTGGTTTCAATCCCTGGTTATATATATATATATATATATAATTTATTTATTTATTCTGCATTCATGTGGTTGAAAATCAAAAGGCATAAAAGAGGAGCATCACATATGAATTTGAATTGTGGCCTTGGAGCTGTAAAAGTGGCCAGTTACATGTCACTTTCCCACCAGGCCTCCTACTCATTAGTTTCTCATATATTAATAGGGGAATCTTGAAATCTGAAGGTCAGGAGGAGGATATGGGGATAGGAAGAAAGAAAATAATAGGAGACAGGGATGGAGACAAGCGTGAAAAGATGGATGAAAGAGGAAAAAAGGGCTGTATAAAAGCAGTTTTCTCCCAGCTTTCTCTTGTAATGGCCTATGTGTGCATATGAATATTTGTATATGAACAGAAGAGAAAGAATGGTAAAAGCGAAAGTAGGGAAAAGAGGGGAAGGGAATTTTTAACCAGAGTAGTATTGCTTTCTCTTCTCATATCACTTGTATCTCCATACAACTAAGTATATTTTGTATTTTGAGATTTAGGTCTTGGGAGAAAATTCAAAGCTCATAGGCATAAATACTGGCAGAAGAAAGGGGAGTAGTAATGCAGGTATTTGCTACCTTATGCTGGAGACAAGATAACCTTTCTCCAACACAAATTGGCCTGATGAAATCCAGAATTAAACTTTTGTACTCAGACTGGCCTCAGACTGACCTTGAATTTGAGATCCTGCTGCTTCCTGAGTTGCTGGGATTATAGGCTTCAGTCACCTCTGGCTCTGTTAACTGATTTTGAACCCTGATAAAGAGGCTTGTCTTATAACTGTGTGGCAGCACTTTCACTGACTCCAACTCTTCAGCAGGTGGCAGCATTCCCCTTGTTCTTCGTGTTTTCGTCTTTGAAAGACGGCGGGGGTGGGGGGGTGGGGGGGTCTTTACAGTACTACAGTTCTTTTCTGATTTTCAGTCCCCACACAACACATAACCGCTATCTCCTTTATATCCTTGTTTGGAAGGTACTTTTCCAATGATCTCAAGAACTGAGGATGTAGAAGCAAACTTAAAACACAAGACAATTTATGTTTTTGTGTTTGACTTTTTTCTTTTCTTTTTTTTTGCAGTACCAGGGATTAAACCCAGGGGTGCTCTACCACTGACCTATACCCTCAGCTTTTTAAATTTTTATTTTGAGACAAGGTCTAAGTTGCCCAGCTTGGCTTTGAACTTGCAATCCTTCTGCCTCAGCTTCCTGAGTCACTGAAATTACACGCGTGTGCCACCAGGCCTGGTGTTGTTTGACTTTTAAGATCCTAATCCTCATGGGCTAATTTTAGGACACGTAAGGACAGAGAGTATCAGTAATGATATTGTTCACTTATCTCCACCTTTCCCTATTCCAAACCTTATTTATCATCTCTACTTAGATTCCTTGTTTCCTTTGTTCACTCCTGTGCAAGGCTTGAAAATGTCATTAAAAGCCGTTGCTAGTCTACTTTCTCTCTAATTAACTTGTTCAGGTTTCTGTAAAAGCTAGGTTTTCTTCCTTCTTTATTCATGAATAGGGTATCAGGAAATTTTCCAGGCTCCAGTCAAGGATCTCTCATTGAGTTTTATGTAATCTAGGCATGTAACCTCTTAGGTCTCAGTATATTCATTTGTAAATTAGGACTGGTAAATTAGGGGGTCTTTGCCGTTTCTTCTAGCTCTTATAAGAATGGTCTTGGATCATAAGACTACTCAGATGCAGTGGTACACTTCAGTAATCCCAGCAACTCTGAAGATTGAGACAGGAGGATTGCAAACTTAAGGCCAGCCTGGGAAATTTAGCAAGACCTGGCCTCAAGCAGACACAAACAGACCTTTAAACCTAAATGATGGAAAGTCCTTAGTATGCTCACTTATTTAAAAATGGAATTAGGTCTGAGCTTCCTCCCTGATTATTTGATATTCTTTTGATAATAGACACTTATTTTCTGCCTTAATGTGTGTGTGTGTGTGTGTGCGCACGCGCTTGAGGTAATGTCTTGCTAAATTCCCCAGGTTGGGCTTGAACTTGCAATCCTCCTATCTCAGGCTCCAGAGCTACTGGGATTATAGGAGTGCGCCACTGCCTCCAAAATTGTGAGGATTCCTAAATGATAGGATTGTAGCAGAATTGACCTAAGAGAAGGACTATGAAAAATTGTGTTTCTGGGAGTTATTTATAGGGAGAGGGCTATGAGCATTGTGGTAGATTACCACCAACGTCCATCTCTCCATCCCTTTACATATATATCTCGCTCTCATCAAAAGGTGGCACATGCCTGAAATCCCAGCAGCACAGGAGGCTGAGACAGGAGGATCACTAGTTCAAAGCCAGCCACAGCTGACTGTATTATATTATTGGCTGTATTATATTATCAAAAGTGAGGAGCTAAGTAACTCAGTGAGACTCTATCTCTAAATAAAATATAAAATCGGGCTAGGGATGTGGCTCAGTAGTCCAGTGCCCCTGAGTTCAATCCTTAGTACCCCCCCCCAAAAAGGTGGAGACTATTTCTCTCCTTCTTTGAATTTTTACCCTATTATTGCTTTGGTTAGTAGAATGAAGCAAAACTGATGCTATTAATAGTTCTGGGCTTAGGCCTGCCAATTTTAGTTTTGCTCTCTTGAAAGATAATCATCATGTGAGGAAATCTGACTTCTCTGCTAAAGAGGGGTATACTCCCTGGAGAGAAAGTTACTATGGAGAGAGTGAGAGGTTAAGCTAGCCTCTTGCTATTCCAGCTACTCTAGTGGAGGCAATAGATATGTAATTGAAGCCATCTTGGATCTTCTAGCCCCAGTGAAGCCAACCCAACCAACACCACATGAAGCAGAGACAAACTGTCAACACTTATTCACAGAACACTGGTATTGCCATTTTATGCTACTGCATTTTGGGGTAGTATGCAGTATTGATAACAGAAATTGGTATCTGAAAGTTGGGTTATAATATAATAAAAACCTTAGGGTATGGACTTTGGACTAAGGCATTGGGTGGATATTGGAAAGATAATGAGAAATTCTTTAATAACAAATTAATTAGGTTTTGAAAATTTTTATTTTGAAACAATTTTAGACTTGCAGAAATGTTGCAAAAATGGTATGGGTTTATATATACTTTTCATCCAGTATCCCAAATATTAATAACTTATATAACCATAGAAAAGGTCAGGAAAAAAGAAAGAAAATGGTCGAAACCAGAAAATGAACATAAGGTACAGACCTTAGATTTTCTAGTGATGTCCTTTTTCTGTCCCAGAATCCAATCCAGGATCCTACATTTGCACTTGGTTGATATGTTTCCTTAGTCTGGGGAGGAAAGTCTTTTTCTTTTTGGTACCAGGGATTGAACTCAGGGGTACTTGACCACTGAGCTACAACCCCATCCCTATTTTGTATTTTATTTATAGACTGGGTCTCACTGAGTTGCTTAGCTGGCTTTGAACTCATGATTCTCCTGTCTCAGCCTCCCAGCTGCTAGGATTACAGGCATGTGCCCCTGCACCCAGTGGGAGAAGACTCTTAATGGAGGACATAAAAGTAGTGAGGAAATTGCTATTGGAGGTTGGAGAAAAGGTGTTATGGATGGTAAAATGTTCGGTTGCACTTGTGTGTAGTAAAACACATGATAAAAAATGTACCTAATGAACCTGCAGTTCTGGCAAAGGAGATGTTCAGGCTCACTGTTCAAAGTGTCAGTTGGATTGTTTTAGTTATGTGAATGGTGCATGAGCAATGTATAACGGTATCGCTAGAGATGTGTTTAAAAAGGAAATATTCAGTCTTTCAAGTTGGATGTAGATACAAGGCCTAGAAGGCTCTCTTTAGCCAGCAAGAGTCTCAAAGTAGGAAGTGACTTCAGGGGCCACCTATACAAGGTGACCACAAGGTAAAGATCCAGTCAATGCTGTGATAGATACTCCTTTTCAGCTAGACAAAAGGGTTTCTAAGAATCTGAAGGACTATGTCTTACAGTAATACCCAAAGTAGAGATGTTTGCTTTTGAAAAAATTATAGATGTTGCTTTCTGGGCAAGGAGGGAACCCCAGTAAGAATAATACAAAACTTACAAAATTTGAAAGAGAATCTATGGATAAAAGTGCCACCAGTGTGGACTAAAGAGACAGTTAAAAGTGAGCAAAAGCTTTTGGTCTCCTACTTTCTATGGGTAGGAAGCAGGAAAGGCAGTTTCTTATAGAAAAAAATAAAATTGACCCAAAGGTCCTAGCCTGAACCCCAGAGAGTGAAGCCAAGAACTAATGAGTACCCACACGAAGAGAAGCTCCAAGCCATTTCAGCTCGTCCCCCTGAGGTGCCGGACATGTGGGTAGAGTTTTCTTGAACATTCCAGACTCTGCAAAACTCATAGCTGGTGGACCACATGTCTATCTTTAACTGATATCACTGGAGAGCTGAAGAACTACTGGATTCTGCCCCCAACCTCGTCCCTATCCCAATCGTGGTGGTTGTCATTAAGTTTTAAAGTGGTTTATTATGAAGCAATAAATCATTGAAGCAGTTATCAAATATCAGGCTATTCTCTATTGCTTTAACATCACTCCGTGGGCTATAAAGAGGTTGTAACGGTATCAGCCAAAGAATCAAATTCTCAAGGCAGACTACATTCCAAAAAGGTGGACCCTATATGCCATAGTCATTATTCTATTATGTGCATAGTGTTGACACATAATATATTCCTGAATATTTGTTGATTGAATCATTAAATAAATGAATTCCTTACCATCAAGAGGACAAAAAAGATACTTTAAAGAGATTTTGTATTATGTATTTTCTCTTTCAAAAAAGTAGTCTTTGTTGTCAGAAAAACTGATGCCTCAGAGGACAGTAGGATGTTCTGAAATGAAAGATTAGTAAGAGTGAGACAATAGTCAACTTTAATTCTTTCTCAATGTTCCTTCTATACCTACCTAGTCAAATGTGAACTACTCTATGAAACACCTGGTAGATGTCCCAATATCTACCCATATTGGAATTATCTCTTTCTATTATTGGAAGTAATAAAAGGCAGTATACTTGAACCTTGGAAGAATGAGGCAGTTTAAATTCAAACCAATAGTTATATATTTTTTTCTTTTATAGTTCATAGGACTAGAAGTAGGGTTAGTATTAAGACTAAAGTGCAGTACCAATAGTTAGCTTGGAGACTGAAACAAAGTGTTTTTCATGTTAGGTCTTTTCCTAAGAGAAATTGATTCAAAGGTCTAATTCCCAGGGACTAATTCCCTGGTTACAGGCATGATTCCTGAATGCCATTTGGACATAGTGAATGGCTATGTGGGTTTCCCCAAGAGCACCAAGGCCAACCCCTATTTCTCTGAGAATGATGATCTCATATAGTGCACCTCCTTGAGGGTGTGAAAGGTGACAGAGTACCATCTGAATGGCTTGATTTAGGACGTGGAAAGCTTATAGACAATAATTGGAAATTTTCTTTTAGAAAATAGTTACTTGTATGACCCATAGGAGTGCTTTCTGGAGAATGTCTTAGGCAAACCATCTTTATTTAAAAGAACAATAAAATTTATTACTAGGATAAATGAAAAAGGAAAAAGCCTTCTGAACCTTGGAAGAATGAGGCAGTTTAAATTCAAACCAATAGTTATATTTTTTCTATTCTTTTATTTAGAAAATACTGGTTAAACATAAAACATACAGAAGATTGTTTAAACATTAAAGCCATTCATTTAGGTCTCTTCTTGAAAGGTCAGTGTGTAGGAGATGAGAAAGATTCTACAGCCACAGAGTTCATATAAAGCATTTTAGCATCAGAACCTCCAAAGAGCACATCAACTATATCACCCACATCAAGTTCCTGGTCAGTTCACTTATCAGAGAAACTAAGAAAGGAATTTTCTTTGGACAAACTTTGGCTGTAGTAACAATACAGTTTTAGAATCAGCTGTTAGAAACCATAATTAAAGCTGGTTTATCATGATCACTAATTATTCTATGTAGTTAGTCTCCCTGAAGCTTTATATAATTCTCCCTTTGTTACAAGCTTGTTTCTCCCTAGGGCGTTCTGCAACCCGACAGGTAAGGAAATGAAGTGCTTGGAAACCAGTGTATTGTAATTTATGTAGAGCTAAGCAGATACATTGATTTGAATTAAAAAAAAATATTAAAACATTTTTTCTGTGCATTAGATGGTGCTAGCCCATTACAAGTTTCAGCTCTATCACATGGATAAGGACATCCCTGAGTAGAAGGAAAAAGTGAAGAAAAGTAAAAATTAGAAAAAGCTATATCAGTATTTTTTTTCAGGAATATAGTTAACACCAGGAAGGGAGAAGGTGGTGTTTATTTATTTATTTTTTTTTGGTGGTGTGGGGGTTGGGGATTGAACCCAGGGCCTTGTGTATGCCAGGCAAGCATTCTACCAACTGAACTATCCCTGTTCCTAAGGAGGAGTTTTTAATGCAACAACCCCCAACAACAATGTGATGTTGCTGTGCCTGGCTGATTATCTGCCAACATTGGTGATCCTTTCATTCACCACTAGAGAGAAGTAGAGAGACCTGATGTTCAGAGAAGCAGCAAAAGACTCATTTCCCATTTGCTTCTGTCAGATGGAAGTGCTTGTGGGTTGGTCTCATATTCCTGCACTTCAGTCCTGGTAATGCACAGAGTAACTGTGCCAAGGAAATCAAAAGGATCCTCTCACTTCAAGCCCAAGACCCCAAAAGGATAGGAATGAACCCTGTTTCATTTTCTTCCAAGTAAGCAGTTCAGAGCTTCTCACATGCTTTGAGACTAATCCTTACACTGGGTAGGCTCGAGGGGAGAGGCAGAGTAGGGCAGTGCTAATAACAGGGACTCTGGGGACAGATCAGAAACCTGAGAAACAAATACGGGACATTTTATCCTCTCCAGTCTACTTCCCTTGATCTAACTTCATTTCCAGTTTCCCCACCAAGCAGTAGTAAACACTAAATTGAGCACAGCTCAGGTTTTTACCATGCAATCTAGTAGAACACCTAGACATTAGGGACACCTTATCCTTGGATATTTGTAAAATAAAGAAATCTCTCTCACTGGAGGCTGTGTGGGCAGGATTTGCATCCAAAGAGAGGACTCTTTCCTGGTGTTTCCAGATTGTTCTCTTATTTCCTTTCCCACTTATGGTCCCTGCTTCTTGCAAGGGACCAGGACCATGCAGAAAATCAGCCTCTAATAAATATCAACACTGAAGCTTCAGAAGATTGGTAATTCCTGCAGAGCCTTCTTAAAAGAATGTCATACATAAATGCAAGGTTTAAGTAGCCTCACAGATCTTTAAGAACACTGTAAACATCCCTGGCTTAATTAGTAGTCACAGAGTTAGGTAATGGCCTGTGGCTTTCTGAGCGAGGCCTCTTGAGGTTTCTAGTCTTCAGGGGCTGCTTCAACTGTGATGTACACATATACAGTCGTTTTCTTATACATTTCATAAATTCTTTAGACCTTTCCAGGCATCTACTCATAGTTATTGCAATACATTTTTAATTGATTCCTGTTTTCCCAGTTTTCTAAAATGACCCAGTGCCTCAACCTAGGTCTCAAGTCAGATACTTTTGGACTCCAATTGTAACCTTAAATTGTACTTCCCTAGGGAAAGGAAAAAAAAAAAAAAAAGAAAAAGAAAAAGAAACTCTTAGGTTGGTGTTGATGCCCATTCTCTCCAGGTAGAAGGTGGACTACTTGCTTTGTAGCTGGTTATTGGAGGTATGGGCTCCAGTTCTCATTATTTCTGATTAGCTTTCTCAAGAGGATAGGTCAACCAATCCTGGCTGTAAGCAAATTTAACAGGTTTGTTCTGGGCTGACGACCATTGTCTAGGGTCTGCAACCTGGTAAGTCATTATGGCTGAGTCTACAGTAGGCGAAGCGCACTCGCCAGTTCAGAGGTAGTGACTGGAAGTTGTAGCATCGGCAAATCCAACCAGAGGGCTGCAGTAAAAGATACCCTTTTACTTCACGAACTCAGAAATCTGAGGGTTCACCCTAATTAATAAGAGATGCGTCAGATCTTTGGGGCCCAGCACTTCTCCCCTGGTTGGGATCGTGCAGGCGATAGAGGGTAAGGAGTCTCAGGTTTCAGCCTCTGGGCTTGCTCTGTCGGTAGCAGGTGAGGAGTAGGAATGGGAACTCTCCCCAGTGGTGTTTGGACGAGAGTGCTTGTGTAACCGGCTCTTCAGACGCTTCTGCGGGAAGCTGGTCTGTGCCCCCTTTTCGGGTACAACCCTGGGGGAATTCGCGGTTTGATGCTCATGCGGGGCGGGAGCACCTAAAGCAAAGGAAGCATAGCACTTGCCTCTGGAGCTACTAGAGGGGAGTGGGAATTTGGAAAGTTCCCCAACTAGGAACACACGTGATGCCCTCCTGAAAGTAGTTCCGACTGTCGCTCGTGTATCCTTCCACCCCCTTTTGAACCCTCCTAGGCCTTCTCGCTCCGCCTACTCGCAGGGCTGTAGCTTCCTACCGTTCTGTACTTTACACTTGGACCCCGTAACCCGGTCCTTGAGCGTGCACGGTCCGGCTGCGGGAGCGCCGAACCTAGCCCCGGGCGATCCGACTTACCAGATTTTCTCGGCGGCCGAAAAGGGGCGGGGCGAGGTGGCCTGTAAGGACTGAGCTTGAGTTCAACGCGGTGACCTGACCTGGAGGGGAAAGATGCTTGTCTCCGGGAGGCGATGGAGGGGAGTGGGGTGCATCCCACTCACCGAGATTCACTTTCAGTTCACTTAGACAGCTGTCTTTTGGATTCTGGAAATTTTGGGGAGATGTGTTTGTGTCCTTATTAGCGCGTACAATGAGAGCGCTCGGTTGGTAGCTTTCGTTTTAGGGCTAATGAATCGAGTTGCCTGGGAAGAGAAAGGTGGGGCAATGAATGGGAGCCGGATGAGGTGATACGCGGCTGGAGACACAATAGGGGGTTGTTCTTTGTGCTAAGACTGACACCTTGAGGACACGGAGCGGGGAGTGAAGGGATATAAAGGCTGATACTGTTAAATTACTGCCAATGACTGATCAGACTATAGTGCAAACCGAGTGAGAATCCAGGCCTTGTCAGAGAAACGTAGGGGACGGGTGTCCTTGCTGCATTTTCTTATACACTGACCAGAGCGGTCACCTGGTCATTGTCACCTGTGAGTACAGGTAACCTCAACCCGAGAGTCCGTGACACTTCTCAAAGAAATCAGCTCGTCCTTCACCATCTCTCCCCCGCCGCTACCCTCACTCCGCCACAGCCTACCCTGCCTGGGCTAGGTTTCTGGGCAGAGGTGGAGGTTCAGCTCGTTCCCACCTTCCCGCCGCGCTGCTGCAGAGACGGCAGTGGCAAGTGCAGTTCTTAGCGGGCGTCTCGGAACAAGCCTGAGCGAGCCCCCGGCAGTCACACTGGGCATGCTCAGTAGCGCCTGCAGGTTGGGGGCTCCGCGCTCGCCCCGGGAGCTATAGCTCCCGCTCCCTCCTCCAGCCCCAGCGCCGCCTCGGCTTCCCCTCGTTCGCCTCCCCCTCCCCTCGGGTTCCCGAGGCGCACGAGCTCCCGGAGGGCGGCGGAGGGGGCGGGCAGGCCGGCGGACGGTGATGTGGCGGGACTCTTTGTGCACTGCGGCAGGATACGCGTTCGGACGCTGGGACGCGGCTGCGCTCAGTTCTCTCCTCTCGGAAGCTGCAGCCATGATGGAAGTTTGAGAGTTGAGCCGCTGTGAGGCTAGGCCCGGCTCAGGCGAGGGAGATGAGAGACGGAGGCGGCCGCGGCTCAGAGCCCCTCTCAGCGCCTGTGAGCAGCCGCGGGGGCAGTGCCCTCCGGGAGCCGGCCGGCCTGCGGCGGCGGCAGCGGCGGCGTTCCTCGCCTCCTCTTGGTCTTTTCTAACCGTGCAGCCTCTTCCTCGGCTTCTCCTGAAAGGGAAGGTGGAAGCCGTGGGCTCGGGCGGGAGCCGGCTGAGGCTTGGCGGCGGCACCTCCCGCTCCTGGAGCGGGGGGGAGAAGCGGCAGCGGCTGCGGCCGCAGCTCCGGGGAGGGGGTCGGAGTCGCCTGTCACCATTTCCAGGGCTGGGAACACCGGAGAGTTGGTCTCTCCCCTTCTACTGCCTCCAACACGGCGGCGGCGGCGGCGGCACATCCAGGGACCCGGGCCGGTTTTAAACCTTCCCTCCGCCGCCGCCGCACCCCCCCTGGCCCGGGCTCCGGGGGCCGCTGGAGGAGGCAGCCGTTCCGAGGATTATTCGTCTTCTCCCCATTCCGCTGCCGCCGCTGCCAGGCCCCTGGCTGCTGAGGAGAGGCAGGCCCAGTCTCTGCAACCATCCAGCAGCCGCCGCAGCAGCCATTACCCGGCTGCGGTCCAGAGCCAAGCGGCAGCAGAGCGAGGGGCATCAGCGACCGCCAAGTCCAGAGCCATTTCCATCCTGCAGAAGAAGCCCCGCCACCAGCAGCTTCTGCCATCTCTCTCCTCCTTTTTCTTCAGCCACAGGCTCCCAGACATGACAGCCATCATCAAAGAGATCGTTAGCAGAAACAAAAGGAGATATCAAGAGGATGGGTTCGACTTAGACTTGACCTGTATCCATTTCTGAGGCTGCTACTCGTTGCTTTTCTGTCACTGTTTTATAACGTGGGAGTAGACAGATGCGAAAAATTTCCGTAGTTTGGGTGACTGTAACGTTTACCATGATCATATTTCTGTATCATATTTTGTGTGAATGCATTCAACCTAGGGTGTGTTCGACTAGATGGAACTCTTGCCTGGTTGCAAGTGTCAAGGCAAATTGGTTTCTCAGTCTATGTGGTCTTTCGAAGGGCTATTGTCCGTTAATACAGAATACTGTACGCTGTTAGTGGATTAGTGAGCTCGGTAATCCGGTCTCCTAAATGAAAAAAAAAAAGTACACGCTTTGAGGTTGAGCATATTTCGATTAAATCTTGGCTTAGGCCCTAGATCAAGGGTATAGATTAGATTAAAATGAAAATTAGTGTTGCACGTACGCATATTGCATCAGAATCTTGCAGTGATTGTTTTTAGTTTCCTGGGTTGCATTGATAGATTCTTTTAAAATGTGAAGTGTGGACTGATTTGCATAACTTTAGAAGCAGAATCATTTTCCACATATATGGTGTGCATCTGAGGACAAAGTAGGTTTATGTGTTTAAACTAAGTTAACAACAACTTTGAACTGTATTTAGAAGTTTTGTAGTTTGAGGGGGAACTCTTATTAGACCTTTGTTAAATTGGGCTTTTTCTTTTCTAATGAGGTGATGATGGGATGATGTAGGCTGGGCCATGAAATGTACATTTCTGTAGCATTTTATGTTCAGTGGTTTTGGCATAACTAATAGAAAGGAGATTGAGCAGTTTTTGATCCCGGATGATAATGTATATGTTCAAGGGTACTGAATGTTGCAAATGGTGATTGTAGAGGTTAAACTTCAGCTCCATTATTGTAAACTGAAATTGCTACTTTTTTGGGGGGTGCTTTTTAGATTTTGGTGCTCTATCACCTTTGGGTATATCTTAGTTTTATTTGGATTTGATCCAATGTCCTGTATAAATTACCAGCTTATATTCAGAAATGCTGGCAAGAGTCTTACTCCAGCTTCAGGTTGTAGGTTTGTTAGTTTTTTTGTATGCAGTGGATTAAATTTACTGAGTCAGCTTGTTGAATAAGACACAAACCCAATAATTTAAAGGTGTATAGTTTTGTCTAAAAGTTAAGTCTTTGTACTTCAAAAGTTAGTGGTCATGGAAAAGCATTAATCTTTGCAGTTTCAGGTATAGCTAATTGGTTTTGATTAGGAATGGGGATAGAGCCCTCCTTTTTGCAGAACGGAATTGAGAGCTATTGGTAGGGCAGTATATAAAATGTGTGAAAACAGAATTGTTATTGGTCCAAAGTGACTGAATCTAAGATTTCTCAAGGCCTCTGTTAAGATCTAAAATTTAGTGCTGTAAATTGTAGCAGTGGACAATATTTAGTTAAAATTATGTAATTGCATAAGGATATATATATTTTTTAATTGCTAGGAATAGAACCTGGGGCAAATACTCAACCACTAAGCTATGTATGCACATTAAAAAGCATGACTTTTATTCAGAATAAAAATTATTTCTTAGCAGATATTAGTAAGCATTTTGTTCAAAAGTAGAATGGCACAAAGGTGTTTATATATCCTGCTAATAATTGAGGGGAATATTATTTTTTTAAAAAATGTTTTATTTTGGAAGAGGTTTTATTCTTTTGGATTATAATAGCTGCATATAAGGGTACACAGATAATTTTGCCCAAGTTTCTGTTTTGAAATGAAGTGTACTGAACAAAATTTAAGTTTAAGAGAGTATTTGGAAAATTTGGAGTCTGCATTAATTGAAAAACTGCTAAGGCTGAACTTGACCACCTTGCCCAAAAGGTTATTGGGGAAAAATTCTGATTTGTGACTTACTTCAAAAGCAGTTTATTACTGGTTTGAATTAACAGTCATCTAGATATATAAGATCAAATTAAATTTCTATTTAACTTTTAAAAAGCTCTCATGCAGAGAAATTATTAAAATGCTGTCTGGTAGACAGATGTAGCTTTCACAGTATAATTATGCTGTTTTTGCTTTTTCCACTTGATTTAAAATTTTCAGGGTTATAAGATCTTAAAATTTTGCCAATTTCTTATGTGAGTAGTGAGGTGATGGGCAATTTCTCCTTGATTTCACAGTTCGTGGGCCTCTGCACATGAAAATTTATGTGAATTAAAGAACTTTCTCTAAAACTACTTTTGGTTATGGTATGTGTACAAAGCAATATCAAATATTGCTTCAAATGAATAATAACTCTTAATTTCTATAATTGTGGTTTTATTGAGCCAATGTTGATATGAGAAAAAGCCAGAAAGGAAATGTTAATGAAGTTCTTGCTCTTTTGTTATTTGCACTCCCAATAATTTTGATATACCAAAGCAATTTGATTTCCTTGGTTTCACTTTTAATGTTTTGTGCTGGGAGCTGGAATTAAAATGGTCATTGAAGACTGGCAGGTTGTAGTGTCTATTTCACCAGTTAGCCTGGTAAAAGTTAAATTCCTTTATAAAAGTAATGAATGGAGTAATTATATTTGCTAAAGAAAGGTTAATAATTGATTTCTCAGAGGAAAGTTTAAAATGGTAATTCAGTTTTAAGATATTTTTTCAAATTATTCTAAGAATTTTTTAATAGGGTTTTATTCTTAACGTTAGTCTGGAAAGTAGTGACCAATGGGAGACTAAAAGATTTAGTGTCTTTAGAATTTAGAATGCATGGAAACTTTAGGTGTCTCTTGGATTTTTGTCCTTTGATAGATTTGCATATTTTCAAATGCTCATGTTCATGAGAAGTATTTTTAAATTAAAGGGAGTATAGTAATTATTAAAGTTAGCTATTTTTTTAAGGTAAGTCATTATTGAAATTTTTTTAAAAAATATCTTTTTCACTATTTTTATGTAGCTACTAAACTGTATTTCCTGAAAAACACAACTGGATGACCTAATTGCTATATAATTTACAAGCTTCATTTTGTAAAGCTTATTCAAGAAGAAAGTGCATCTGAAAGGAGTAATTTACAACTTAAATAACTCGATATAAGGAAAAAGGAATTTTATTATTGTCAGTTGCACAAGAATATAGTCATCTATGTAGATTTATGTTACTTATAATATATTACTTACTAAATGAATAAAGATAAATATGTTGAGATATATAGCCACTTATTTGTAGACTTCTTTTTAGAAAAAGGAGAAAGATGCATAGTATTATCTTAAAATTTTAATAAATGAGAAAAGTAGCTAGTATTATTTTTGTGCAGAATAGTTTATCTGCTTTCTCATAACTATATAAAGTGTATAAACTTTTTACTGTTATGAAGTGGCTTACTTTTTGGAAGTGAAGTCTTTAATTCTTATTTTCAAATGTTTCATTTTGGAATTTGCCCCCTCTTGCTATTTTTTCTTTTGGTAATAGCTTGATACCTTTAAAGAATTTTAAAGCTACTTCTAAAGTAATCACTGCAGTGATTTTTAATTGAAGAATTATTTATTATAGGAAATCAATTCACAAAGTTTCAACATTAATTCAGTTTTGAGTAAACATTTAGTTTTTAAATTTTTATCTCAGTATCCAAGGCAAAAGTGTAGGATATGTTTTTATATTGATAATGTGTGTGAATTCAGTTTGTAAAGAGAAATTTAGAAGTGTGTGTATGCATATGACAGTTTTTTATATGCTTGAAATGTTAGGCCGCTGCCATACTGTAAGGATTTAGCTTTCAGAAGGTACGTTATTAATGTTGTTTAAGAAATGTATTTGGTACTGCTTCCTTTTCTATAGAAACCATTGGCTTCAAAAAACAGTTTGAACTTACATGTGTAGAACTCATTACTCTTCAACTTGTTTCCTTTTTTTCCTCCTTAGACAAACTGGATTTTCAGAGTCAGCATTGGAGAGTTCATTTGTGGCCTGAATTCATTAAGAAAAGGTTTTAGGGTTGGTTCTAAAGACAGTGAATTAGGATAAGTTTATCAGTTTTTGAGATTATGATCAGAAATGATTTTCGTACTCACTGCCATATGTCTGTAATTCCAGAAACTCAGGAGGCAGAGGCAGGAGAATCAAAAAGTTCACAGCCAGCCTCAGCAATTTAGTGAGGCCATAAGCAACTCAGTGAGACCTTGTCTCAAAATAAAAAGGGCTGGGGATGTGGCTCAGTTGTTAAGCGCCCCTGGCTTCACTTCCTGGAACCCCCCCCCCCCCCAAAAAAAAAAAAAAGATTTTGCAAATATTTAGTTCTGTTTTACAGTTGCTTTCTGTCTGACAGTTTTGAAATTACCTGATAGCTTCTTAAATTTCTAAGGATTTGTGGAGCAAACTTTTACCCTTAATTCTTTTTCATAGGCCATATTACTTCCACATATATTTCTTGCTAGGTGTGGTTGGAAGTGTTTTGGTCGGTGAATAATGGTTGTCTTTTTAAAGATTGAGGATATATGCATTCATTACTGCAAATATATTTGTCATGAAAGGTGAAATTAGTATATTGGATTTGACTCTTCACCTTGCCTTTAATTTCAGATATTTTTCATTAGTTGAAGAAGAGGTATTAGTAATTTCATTTTTTTAAAGTAATTTGCAGTGGAATAATCTTGAGTGGACGTAATTGAAGGATGAATTTATTTTGGCTGGAGTGTCTTAATTTAGTTCAGAATAATTAAGGCAGACTCTGTATTTGCCAGAGTTGACATTAGGGCATGGATGGAGTTATCAAGATATTAGGTATACACCTGTTGATAGTGGTTAAACTATGGAGAGATGACATTGTGGCTAACCTGCTAGCAAAAGAATGTTCTTGTAAGGCTGGGGATGTGGTTCAAGCGGTAGCGGGCTCGCCTGGCATGCGTGCAGTCTGGGTTCGATCCTCAGCACCACATACAAACAAAGATGTTGTGTCCGCCGAAAACTAAAAAATAAATATTAAAAAATTCTCTCTCTCTCTCTCTTTAAAAAAAAAAAAAGAATGTTCTTGTATATAGCATAGAAAAGAAGACTGAATTATTTTTTAAACAATTATGCATATGGTTATCATCAGTAGTCATCACTTCGAATATGAACAGTGAATCAAATGTATTGATGTTTGAATTCTTTGAAAAAAAATATATATAAAGATAGGAAACTCTGTTCTTAATATTTCTAAAAAATGAGTTTTCTTTAAAGAAGAAATTACCTTGGAGAATATTATTTTTATAATTTTCAAACAAGTTAAATCTATTCAAATTACATTAAAATAGTGACCATTTTATCTACTCTTTAAGTGTTTATATTGCTTCATTTTAGATTTTAGGTTGATGTGGACTCTGGAGCTAGACTGCCTGTGTTGTAATTCTGGCTCATTATTTAGTAGCTGGATAACTTTGAGTAAGTTATTTAACTTATTTCAGTCTATTTTATCTGTAAAATGGTGATGGTACCAACCATATAATGTATATCTTGAGTAAATGAGGTAATGTAAGTAATTCATTGAACATATATTATACCTGCCCTGCCTCATTGTAAATACTTAAATAGTAGCTGATATATATTTATATTTCACTACTTGGGAGGTTGAGGCAGGAGGATTACAAGTTCTAGGTTAGCCTGGGTAAAAAATAAAAGGAGGACTGGGGATGTAGCTCAGTGGTTAAACATCTCTGGGTTCGATCCCCAGTACCAAAAATAGGGGAATTTGGGCTGGGGATGTAGCTTAGTGGTAAAGCTCTAGTCTGTCATGTGCAAGGCCCTGGGATCTAACCCCAGCACCATAAAAACAGAACAACAAAATAGGTAAATTCCTGGGCTGGGGTTGTAGCTCAGTGGCAGAGTTCTTGCCTTATAAGTATGAGGCACTGGGTTTGATCCTCAGTACCACATAATTAATAAATAAATAAATAAAGAAAGAAAGATATTGTGTCCATCTATGACAAATATTTTTTTTTAAAAATAAGTAAATTTTTTTAGGAGCTGACAGTGTAGTATGTCTGTGATCTTGCTCTTACCACAGGGTAAAACTCTGCTCACTCATGCTGTTGACTAAAGAAAAGTTAGTCATGCTAATCAAAAAGCATTTGTTTTAAAATACTAAGTTAAGATGAAAACTGGGCTGGGGTTGTGGCTCAGTGGCAGAGTGCTTGCCTGGTACATGTGAGGCACTGGGTTTAAGCCTCAGCACTACATAAAAATAAATAAATAAATAAAATAAAGATATTGTGTCCATGTACAACTAAAAAATATTTAAAAAACCATGAAAACTTACTTTATAGCATAATGAAGTAGAATTTTAAAAATAATTAGTTACAAAGTTAAATTTTTAGTGTTACAGACAAGTTGGCTTTATTCATGTCTTTACTCACAAAAAGTAATCTCATGCCTCAAATGAAATAAAACTTTGAATGTATAATACAAGAGATAGTAAACTGTTTGTCAGTAAATATATATTTCTTAGATTTCCATTTATCTATCTATCTATCTATCTATCTATTTATTTATTTATTTCTGGGAATTGAAGCCAGGGGTGCTTAACCACTGAGTCACATCCCCAGCCCTTTTTATTTTTTATTTGAGACAGGGTCTCACTAAGTTGTTTAGGACCTTGCTAAATTGGCGAGGCTGGTTTTGCACTGGTGATCCTCCTGCCCTAGCTTTCTGAGCTGCTGGAATTAAAGGTGTGTGCCACCGTGCTTGGCTTTACATTTCCTTTTAAATTCAGCTTTGTAAGGGAATCATGCAACTCTGAATGCCAAGTTATATATATTACAATAAAATTTACACAATAAATCTTCAGTGTATTAAGATAATATAGGAATTTTAATTTAGTGTTGAGCCTCTGTATTATTGTGTCCTATTTTTACTTTTGGCCAAAATTTTCAGTATACTTTAGGCCTTAGAAATGGGAAGAAAGAGCCAAAAGTTTTTTCCTTTATTTACTCTTTTTATCAAGTATAAGGATGAATGGAATAAGTTTCAGATCTTCCCAGTAAAGCCATTACATGTGCATAGGGATAAGTAGTTTTTTCCGTTGCCTATACTGTTTCCATCTCTCTTATAGCATTCTCAGTTGTGAAGCATTTCACAGCCATGCATGGGGGTGCATACCTGTAATCACAGCAATTTGGGAGGCTGAGGCAGGAGGAACCCAAGTTGGAGTCTAGCCTTAGCAACTTAGTGAGACCATATCTCAAAATAAAGAATACAAAAAGGACTGGGGATGAAGCTCAGTGCTAAAGCACCCCCAGGTTCAGTCCCGAGAACAGAAAAAAAAAAAAGAAGTACTTCGATTCCAGTGAGTTTTTTGCTTGTTAATTTTGTATTGCAGAATGAATGACACTAATTATTCACTATCTGACTCTGTGATTTTTTAAAAACATATTTTGTTAAGAGTTTTGTAATACGGCTGTATTTTTGGTATAAATCTAGGTTGTAGAATTAAATTGTGCATTCTGACATTTGAGCAAAGCTGAGTTGTGTAAATCAATGTCTTTTCTCGAGTATACCTATTTTTTGCATTATATAACTTCCTAGAACTTACTGTTTAGCATCATAAAAGTTGTTCAGAATAATTTTGACTTTTATTTCTTTTGATTTTTATAGGTTTTTTAAGCTGAAGTGATTTATTAGTGATTGCAGAGATTACATTCTGCTAATTTTATAGTTAATATTTTTCAATCTTTTGAAGAGCATGTAATTATTTAAGGTATTAGGAAATGCCCTGTGGTTTGAGTTTGGTATCTGTAAATGAAATGTAGTCTTAAAATTATTCATAAATATAGTATACTCTTATAAAGTAAGGAACAATTTTTGCTTTTAATGAATGCAGTATTTTCCCCTCATTTAAAGTTCTCTCACTATCTTGAACTAGTGAGACTTTCTACCGCTGTTATATCCCCAGTCTTTTTATTTTGAGACAGGGTTTTGCTAGGTTGCCAAGATGACCTTGATTTTGTGATTTTTCCTGCCTCAGCCTCCCTGCAGCTGGGATTATAGGCCTGCACCACCTCACACAGGAGATAATTCTTTTTAAGGGTTTTGGTTGTTTCTGGTTTTAGACCAACATTTGGGGATGTTATCATTTGTTTTTACAGTGCTGGGGATTGAACTCAGGGCCTTATACATGATAGTCATTCCCATCCCTTGGGGATGTTTTTCAGCTTGATTTTTAGTTGTTTCATTTTTTAAATGTGTAATTATGAATTTAGTCTTAGTCTGTTAGATAAAGTGGAATCTGAGCTTCTCTCCTCCCCCAACAATGTGAAAACTGTTTTAGTAGATTTAATTTGGCCATGTTATACATTTTTTTTTTTCAACATTTTGATCAAATCAATTATGAAAGATTGTGGACTTGAGTTAAAAGATTTTTCTTTTAATGTCATAGAATTAGCTAGCATATACTGTTACAGTGTCTTATTTAATACTTTTTGATTAGCAAAGCCCTTTCTTTTTTTTTTTTTTTTCCCCTGGTACTGGGAGTTGAACTCAGGGGCATTGGACGACTGAGCCACATCCCCAGCCTGATTTTGTATTTTATTTAGAGACAGGGTCTCACTGAGGTGCTTAGCCCCTCAGCGTTGCTGAGGCTGCTGGCTTTACACTTGAAATCCTCCTGTCTCAGGCTCCTGGGCTGCTGGGATTACAGGCAGATGCCACCCTCCCTGGCTCAAAGCCCTTTTTAAATCATTAGCTCATTTGATTTTGTGAAGAAAAACAGAAGCAACCTAAGAGACAGACAAAAGTCGGCATTATTTTACTCATTTACATTTAAGAATTATAGCTTCAATGGAATCAGTAGGGATAGTGGAATATTGAGTCCAGAGAAGGATGCAGGGTGTTTTGGGTACCTGTTACAGTATATTTATCATTATATCAGTGGTTTTCAAACTTTAGTGTCTGTCAGAATAACCTAGATGGTGTGCCAAACCACGGGTTTCTTGCTCCAACCCTAGATGTTCTGATTCAGTAGGTTTTGATTGAGTTCTGAAAAGTTCCCAAGTAATACTGGGTCTGGGTTGATGGTCTGGGAATCACACTTGTGAGAATGTTATGTTACATTATCTTCCACCAAGCAGACCCTTAATATGTTAACCCTTAATCTCTTCAATAGAATTTACACATGCATCATCTCATTTGATCTGTGAACCCTAAATAGCTTGAAATAGAAAATATCCTAATTTTACAGATGAGGCAAAATGAAATGCTGCATGATGTAATGCCAGGACTATAGGTTTGGAGTCAGTTAGACCCAAATTCTACCTTAAATTTCTGTTTAGCCAGTTTCAGTTGTGTATTAAAAGACAGGCTACTTTAGTGAACCCAATTTCCACAGTTTTGTTTTTTTTTTTTTTTTCATTTTTAGGTATGTTAGAAATATAAGGTATTTTCAGAGTATTGGTATCAACTAAGGATGATCCCTTCCTACCTCATCTGGGAGTTTTGGCAGTCACAGACATTTAGGTGGTCACAATTAGGGTGAGAGGCTGTTAATTAGTGGCTGCTAGTGGTTTGAGGCCTAGAATTCGTAGGACCCCTCCTTTTCATCTCCAGCACAGAATTATCTAGACCCAAATGTGGTGTGGTATAAAGTGTCTGGAATATAGTAAATATGGCATTTTATTAAAGTACCTTTGCCTTTAAGTTGTATTTAAGAAGGTCAAGTTGCTAATAAATGATGGAGCAAGGTCTGACATCTAGATTTTCTGATTGCTGGTAAGCCCGTATATACTTTTTTTTGGTATCAGGGATTGAACTCAAGGATGGTTAACTACTGAGCTATATCCCTAGTCCTTTTTAGTTTTTATTTCAAGACAGGATCTCGATGAGTTGCTGAAGGCCTCACTAAGTTGCTGAAGCTGGCTTTCAATTTGTAATCCTCTTGCCTTAGCTTTCTCAAGCCTCTGGGATTACAGGTTTGTGCCACTGCCCCTGGCTAGGCCCATATTCTTTATAACTACTTTGTCCACAAAAGGCATCCCTAAGTAACCAAAAAAGATTTATTTGAAGAGGGCTCATGTTTTCTTTGGCTGATGTGAAAGTTTTGAACCTCTGCTAGAAAAGGTTGGAGTTGTTTTTAGTTAACATTTGTAAGTGTGATGCACTGTATGTAGTATTCAGAAGATTGTTAATAGAACTGCAACAGGGTAGATACACTTATCAGAAGAAAGCAAGTAAAAATTCTAAAAAATATCCCAATAGTTTTTAAGTAAACTTTCTTTTAGTTTTATACTTTTTTATTCTAGAGCTACTTTTGTTATATTTAGATGTAAATAACATTAAATTGTACTCATATATAATGGTAAATTTCTTGACAAGTTCTAAAAACTTGTCAACTCAGATCTCCCAAGATAAAGAAAAGAGAGCTGACTTGACTCTAAGATTCTCTGATGCATATTTTACATTCTTTCCTGGGCCCTAAATTTGCTGTCAGACTGTTGAATTAAACTTGCATTGAAGTGAAGTTTTTAGAAGAAAGTAGGATGAGGTTTTAGATTAGTTCAGAGATGGAAAGATGCCAATGGAGTGAGTAGCTTTAGTGGATTCTGAATTTTTTGGTTTTGTTTTGTTTTTAGGGCACATACACGTAATTATGAAAGGATTCTAGGAATAGATTGTTTGCTTTATTATTTTTTGTTTGCTTGATTTAGTTTAGTTTGCCTTCTATTTTATATACATAGGTTAAAATATCAAGGCCTTTTTTTTTTGCAGTTTAACCTCTATTCTATTTTTTAAATTTTTTTATTATTTCTTACATACATGACAATAGTGGAGTGCATTACATTCATATTTTTTGCATTACAATTCTTAATATACCTTTATACTACAATTTAATAACTTTTTAACAAGAAGTGTCTTATGTTACGATCACTTTGCATTTCCTACATGTAAGTCTAGATTTGTTCTTGCTTTCTCAAGGCCTTATTTTTAACATCTTTTTTAATGGGGGAATGTTTCGAGATATTCATATATTTTGAAACCAGAATGACTATTTATATGATAGCTTCAGATTTACTGTGAAAAATAATAACACTTGTTGCTTTAATTTAATTGAATAAGGTTTATTGTGTTTTTCACATATAAACTCCATTTGCTTCTATACTTAAGATTTCTTTTATAAAAATATGACTATCAGCCATTGTCTTATATTCCTAAAACTTCATGTTTTTTCATGTATTTTTAAAAATCTAATTCATAGTAAGTTTGAAAGAGTGTGATTTTTTTTTTATTTTATACAATTTCCATAGCACTTCATAATTGCTACAGTTATTTTAAATCAAATATTTATTTACCTATTGTTGTGCTCTCAGCTTGTTTCCATTTTTGGCTTTTTTTTTTGATATTTCTTTAGAGTAGATTTAAGATAACACATACTAGAAAAGATTTTCATTTTAAAAAATCTCCATCTGTAAGTATTGGAGTCTTCAAACTTTTTTTCCTAACTTACTTCTAGGAAATCTATTTTTATATATTAAATACTTAATGCATTTTTAGTTAAGTGAATCAAAATAAAATTTAGCTACTTTTTGATCTAAAATGCATAAAAAAATACCTTGATCTGATTATAAGAATATTGTGTTGAAATTAAAGTGAAATAGAATTTGAATAAATTATCATGTTATTTTTAAAAAAATTGAATTGATTATAACCCTATTGTTTGTATTTTGTTAATCAGAAGGGATATTGGTTTGCAGTGATGTTATTATTCCCCGAAGCATTGTTTCAACAACATGGTTTATATTTGCATAGTTACCTAAGTAATTAGGTAATTGATCAAAATTTATTAATTTATCACTAATACCACTTGTGGTCAAAAATTAGTTTTGTCACATTTTGTCAGGATATTTAAATGGGAATAATCTATTTATTTATTTTTTTAATTATAGGTAGACACAATATCTTTATTTTATATTTATGTGGTGCTGAGGATCGAACCCATGCCTCAAGCATGCTAGGCAAGCACTCTTCCTCTGAGCCACACCTCAGTCCCTGGAAATAATCTTTTTTTTTTTTTTTTTTTGACTTTCCTACACCAGTTTTATTTAAAACACAAATAAGAATTTCTCTTCCTATAATGGCAAATGGTTAAAATAATGCTGAACATGAATCATTGACTAATACAAGGGCTTTAAATATGAAACAATTATTTTTTAAAAAAGAAAAAGAATAAAGGTTATATATACAAAAAGGATCTGGAATCTATCAGCTGATTCCAAATGGAAATAATCTTAACCTTATTTTAATTTTTTTCAATGAAATTTATCATTGATATAGTTAAAACTAAAAAAAAATTGAGGTAGAAATAAAATTGTCTCTTTTTAAAAACAAAATTACTTGCTAGAATAGTATTTTTAAATGAGACAATTTTTTCAACTCTTAAGGCAATTTTGGTGTAGGTATGGTGTATACCTTCTTGGGTGCTAATGAAAATGTAGTGATGGCAGAATATTTTATATGTGTATGCATTTATACTTTTTTGACAACATGATGAAGCAGTCTAGCATTTGAGTTAACCTACTTGGACAAGTTTGGCGGAAATATATTAAATGGAAGTATACTAAAAGGTATGATACAGTTTTTCATGCCTAGGATGTGGTCAAGATCATGTGTAATACTATAAAATATGCTTAGGTGCTGGTTATTAAGACTAGATTCTTTTTAGTGCTGAAAAGGTCACACAGATTGTGATTATTGCATAGTGTCCAAGAACTAAGGCCTGCCATCTGTTACTTAAACGTAGAAACAAGTTAAGATAATTTAGTGATATAAGTAGTTTTGACATCTGTTTTTGGAATTCTCTACTATTTAGAATATTTTAAGACTTAAGGCCAACTTTTAGGCTTTTGCAAAAATGAAACAATAGTTATGCCAGTGTTTATATTTTTCTACTAAAGTACAAAGATTCTGATTAAGAACTAAAGATTATGTAATGACAGCCTGGCTTTTAGTCATTTGCTTTTACTAGATTGTTTGGATACGTAAGTGGATGCATTATGTTTTAACTTGAGATTAAATTATACAAGATTTTGATATTTTTAAACTGTAGTTTACCAAAGAAGTTGAGATATGCAGGAATTCATTTTTATAGAACTCAACCAGAAAATTGATTTAATAAGGTATTACTCAAAGATTTAATTGAAGTATTTTTTTAATACTTTTTAGTTGTTGATGGACCTTTATTTTATTTATTTATATGTGGTGCTAAGAATCGAACCCAGTGCCTCACACATTCTAGGCAAGTGCTCTTCTACTGAGGTATAGCCGCAGCCCACTTTAAGTATTTTTTATATTCTCTTGTTTCCTCTACATATGAGCTTCCCCATTTAAAATTTTGCTGTTGCATCTTATGCCACTATAGAAACAGTTTCTGATTTTATTTCCTTTTTACCGCTAAGAACTTAGTCTTAACATGTTGTAGTAAAAATTGCCTTTAAAAGGGCTGGTGATAGCTCAGTTGGTAGAGTGCTTGCTTCACAGGCACACAGCCCTGGGTTTGATCCCCAGCACCACAGGAAAAAAAAAAGCCTTTAAAAATTGTCTTCTTGGTGGGGGTGGGGTTGTTGCTCTGTGGTACAGTCCTTGCCTGTCATGTGTTAGGGCACTGGGTTGGATCCTCAGCACCATTTAAAAATAAGTAAATTTTAAAAAAGTTGTTCTGTCCATCTACAACTTTAAAAAAAAATTAAAATAATGGTCTACTTGGTTTAATAAAATTGGATTAATTTTTTTTTTTTTTTTTTTGGTATTGGGGATTGAACTCAGGTGCACTCAATCACTGAGCCACATCCCCAGCCTTATTTTGTATTTTATTTAAAGACAAGATCTCACTGAGTTGCTTAGCGCCTTGCCATTGCTGAGGCTGGCTTTGAACTCGTGATCCTCCTGCCTCAATCTCCCAAGCTGCTGGGGTAACAGGTTTGTGCCATTGTACTGGCGAATTGGATTAATTTTAATCTCTTTATTATATTGACATTTTTATTTTCTTGAGTTTTTTCTCATGCCACATGATTAATATAATTGAAACATTTAAGTTTAGATATTTTGAATTTTAACTCTCAAATGCAGCTTTGTGTTTGAGGCCTATATTTTTTGTAGAAGAAAAGTTTTGCCCATTTTTTAGATTAACGTCTATGAGGAAAGTAGGTTGTTTTATTAGAATCAGTTTTGTCAAGGCCATGTGAAAATGGTACTTTTTGGGACCTTTTTGTTTTGTTTTTGTGGTGCTGGGGATTGAACCCAGGGCCTTGTGCATGCAAGGCAAGCACTCCACCAACTGAGCTGTATCCCCAGCTCTCTTTTGGACCGTTTTGAATAGATAATGTGTTCATAAGTGGTATCTTGTACATTAAGAGAGAGACATAAATTGGTGAGATTTTTTTATCCAAGCACTAAAAGTTTAAAAGTCTTTAGCATTCTGTTTATGTTTACTTAATAGTAATTTAAATGGTGCCAAGTGTTAAAAGAGTTCCTGACCCTTGTTTTCATTTCTTTTCTTCCCTTTCAACTGTTGGTATTTTTGTCTTCAAAATTTTTAAATTTTATTTACTAGTTGAAAAGTCTATTTCCTTTAGTTTTTTTCTTTTAAATTTTAGCTGAACTATTTTGTAAGCTTTTTTTGTATGTTTTTTGAATGTGAAAATTTTGCATCTGATCTTTGATCAGTAATTGTGCTCCCCCTCCACCTGCAATAATTGAATTCTTTTTTTCTAATTAGTTATACATGACAGTAGAATGCTTTTTGACACATCATAATAAATAGAGTATAACTTCTCATTTTTCTGGTTGTACATGATGTAGGATCACACCACTTGTATAGCCAAATACACACATGTGGTATTAATGCCTGATTCATTCTACTATCCTCTCTACCTCCACACCTCCTCAAATTCTTACCAAAATGGTATCCATTTAGTGTTAAAATTAAGAGCGTTGTCTGTTTAAATCAGGATCTATTAGTATATTTTTGAGATTTCATATTAAAATTGCATATTATTACATTCTAAAGTATGAATTTTGACTAACATTTTAGAATATGTGATTTCAATTTTTTTGATAATTCATTATACAAGTGAGTATAAAGTTAGTTTAATGATTCAACTACCTTTAGTGGGAGTAAGAATCATTTTACTATATTAAAACAAGGCAATTATAAAATCAGTAATATTCCTTTTAGTATAGTAATAAATGTCCACATATGCCATCATATCTCAAAATACACATTAGTTTTTCTAGTTCATATTGTTTTACACAAGACTAAAATACTACAATTAAGCAAACTTGTAATTGCCAGTTGACAAAAAAATTAGTCATTTCCAAATGATATTCTGGCTTGTAGTACAGGTTAAAGAAATTTGATTTATTATATTAAAGTCAAGTGTAAAATGAAATAGCCTAGTGTAACTTTTTTAGATTTTTTTCTTTTCAAATACTTGTGTGTGTGTGTGTGTGTGTATGTTTGTGTGTGATGTTACCAGGGATTGAACTCTGGGGCACTCAACCTTTGAGCCCAGCCCTATTGTATTTTATTTAGAGACAGGGTCTCACTCTCAAGCACCTTGCTTTTGCTGAGGCTGGCTTTGAACTCATGATCTTCCTGCCTCAGCCTCCAGAGCTGCTGGAATTATAGGCATGTGCCACTGCACTTGGCTTTGAAAATGCTTTTAAATTAACATATTTTATCTTTGAAAGATAAATTTTGATTGTAAGAATCAATTTTAAAAAGTTTTGGCTAAATTATTAGGAAAAAGAAAAAACCCCTAGCTAGAGACATGTTTGTATTAGAGTGTTTTTTTTTAATTTTTAAATTTTTCAGTTTTTGGTGGACACAACATCATCTTTATTTTATTTTTATGTGGTGCTGCGGATCGAACCCAGCGCCGTGCGCATGCCAGGCGAGCGAGTTACCGCTTGAGCCACATTCCCAGCCCAGAATGTGTTTTCTTAATTCCTTGTGTATAGTAGGTTTCAAATATTGGTAAATTTGTCCATGATTTCATCTGCAAGATCATTACAGATGGCAATTTTGTGATTTATTATTATTTTTTGTCAGAATGCAGCTAATATTGAGTGAATTGGCACTGAATATTACTAGGTCTTTTTTTTTTTTCTATTCTTTTTTGGTACTGGGGGTTGAACCTGGAGGCACTTTACCTTAGTCCTTTTTATTTTTTAAATTTAATTTTATATTTTGGTATCAGGGATTGAACCCAGGAATGCTTAACCACTGAGCCACATCTTAGCCTTTCTTATTTTGAGACAAGGTCTTGTTGAGTTTGCTTAGGGTCTCACTAAGTTGCTGAGGGCCTTAAACTTGCCATTTTCCTGCCTTTGCCTGTGAGCTGCTGGAATTACAGGCCCCACCATGCCTGGCCATTTTTATTTATTTATTTTGAGACAGAGTCTCACTAAGATGCTGAGGCTGTCCTTGTACTCTGCAGTCCTCTTGCCTCAGACTTCTCAGTCAGAGGGATTAAAGGTGGCTGTTGCTAGGTCTTTATTCTCAAATTATTGGTGCATCCTTTGGCTTTTTACCTATTTGAATAACAGTTTGAACCTGCTTGAATAACAAGTCTTATATCTTGTTGCATATAGTAGTCAAAACCTAGTATTTGGGGGTAGTCATTTTTGGTAAAATAAATGATAAATACGTACCTTTTATAAGCAAAATGGTATGGGAACTACTTAGAGATGTAGCATTGAATATAAATATTAGAGCATTAAAGCTATGAACTTTATGCTAACATGGGATCATTGTTAACTTTTACAGTCTTTTACATGTGTTAGTATGATTTTGCTAAAGAAAAAAATGTTTTGGCCATTTTTTAATTTTTTTTGCTGTAGAAAAGTAAGATCATTTAGCTTAGGTTATATGTATAATGCTCTTGAAGTATGTCTAATACATGTTATTAAAATGATAATCTTTTTGAAAACTCTTATGATGATGATGATATAACCATATTTAGTTTGATTTCTTATTAGTCATTAATGTGTTTTAGTGGGAACAGAACCATAGAAAGAGAGGTGTGTGTGTGTGTGTGTGTGTGTGTGTGTTTATGTATGTACAGCAGCAGAGTTCTGAAACAGGAAACTATTCTTATCGTATTCATCCAGAGACCTAGGAAGAAGGTAATTGTTTGGTGGACTCGTTAAAACCAGTTAGTTGGGCAACTTAACTTTTTAGAGGTTTACAGATGTAGGCTTGAGCATTATAGATACATTATTTCATAATTAACAACTGCTATGGAAAAAGTGGATTAAATTAGTTGAGAATTAATAAGCCTCTAATTAATACATTAAGGAAATTATGTTTGGATTTTAGAGTTACTAACATTGTTAGTGTCTTGATAAGGTATTTTGTGAGGTTTAATTTGCTTAAATTTAAATAACTGAAGTACTGAGTATTTTGTTCCTGTAAAAATTAATTTCTTTCTCACTGGCCTTGAATTGCTTAAGGAATTATTCTTTAAGGAGTTCTCTTGGAAAAAAGTTATTTCAGATGTTTGTAATTGGAAATTATCTTCCTGTTAGTGTATATATGCATATTATTACATAGTTATAATCAGTGTTTTTTGTACTGTCGATCTGTTTTTTCACAGATGTAATTTTTGTCAGCAAACTTATTTTTTAAAGCTGTGTAGGTACAATTTCATCAGACGGTGCTAAATATTGTGGTTTACTTACTGTACCTTGTTAGGATTATTTCCATGGTGGGGGGTTATTTTCTTATATTGCTAGAGTGAGAATTCTAGATGAAATAGCATTAATAGCTTCGTAATTGATTTTTACAGGTTGCAGATTTTTTTTACCAAATGAGCTAATTTATAATACTGTTATTAAGTAGAATAATAACTGGCAATTCTTTTTTAAAATATATGTGTGTGTGTATATATACATATAGTTGTAGGTGGACACAATACATTTATTTCATTTCTGTGTGATGCTGAGGATCGAACCCAGTGCCTCATGCATGCTAGGTGATGGCTCTACCACTGAGCCACAACCCCAGCTCCAATAACTAGCAATTTTTAATATTAACTTTTGAAGAGTTAAAAGTGAGGTCTAAACTTCTACTTCAAAGCAAAAATACATGCAGACTTATTAGTCATCGTAAGTCATATGCTATAAAAACATGAAAGAAAAATATGAGGTCAGGTTTGTTTGGAGAAGTAGAAAACTTTAGTAGAGTTCTTAGATTATCTGGCAGTCTGTTTTACTTTCTGGTTTGGCATTGCTAGCAGATATCTAAAAAGTATGAAAAGGAACCTTAAATTTATGCTAAAGTAAATTTAAATTAATTAGTTTATCAGAATTCTTTTTACTGTTTGTTTATAAAAACACCACATTGAGTTCTTTGTATTGATCCTTTATCTAAATAACAGGACGTTTTAAACTCATGCAACTTTTAATATTAATAAACTTATTTACAATTACAGAGCCCTTTGCAGTCTTACAAATTTAAAAATACTTTTGCATATCTTATTTGGTCTTTGAAACAACCAATGAGAAAGTTGAAACAAGTATTATTATTATTATTATTATTATTTTATTTTATTTTTTTACAGAAGAACAAAACAAAAATATTTGAGGCCCAAAGATTGAGTAAGTGATTTATGAAGTGATAGGATTTAAATTGAAAGTTGGGATTGGAGTCTTCTGTATTAAATGACAACATTCTTTAAGTGCTTAGCACAGGGCCTGTCACCTAGTAAATATTTATATGTTCCTTCATGTTTCTTGAAACCCCATTTTGGAGTACTCCTCCTCTTAACATTTTTTTTTAAATAAACTTCTGTACTTATGTGTCCGTTTCCTTTGGAAAATAAGGTTTTGAGCAGTATTGATTTGGTCTGTGTAGGAATGATTATGTGCTTTATATATGACAGAGTTTTCTTAAATAATGAACAGTTAGCACTTTATCAACTGGAAAAATCAAGTTAACTGTTATTTCTGCTTTCCTCTCAGTATGAATCTTCAATTTATAAACAAGAGCCCATTATGAACATTCAGCAAACTTAATAGGAAAAAGTTAAATCTAGTAAGAAATAAAAAATTTTTTACCAAGTAAGAAAGTCATAGAAATCCATGAGAATGGTATTTAAAGCATAATTTTATTAGAGAGGTTGATAATATGGCATAATTGTGACATACTTGGAAAGTATTTGTTGAATTTAAATTGTTAAAATTTATTGAAAGAAATGTAAACCTGATAGAACTTATGAATCAGTGGCTCAATTTGTTTTCCCTCACATAAACCTCTGCTGTCTTCTGGTTGAAAGCACTGGCAGAAAGCAGGGAGAAAACTCCAGAAATTCTCAGGAAATATAATGAAATCTTTCTTTCCATTCCTATTCTGTTATTAGTCTGTTTCTTCACTTCTCTCAGTTTGGCTGTGTGATCCTTTTTTTTTTTTTTTTTTTAATTGACCTCAGGGGCATCTTAGTGAGGCCCTAAGCAACTCATTGATACCCTGTCTCTAAATAAAATATGAAAAAGAGCTGAGAATGTTGCTCAGTGGTTAATCTCTCCTTGGGTTCAATCCCCAGTACCAAAAAACAAAAACAAACAAACAAACAAAACCCCAAAACTCATTGAACTGTTCACTTAAGATAATGTGTATAAATTATATGTCTATCAAAACAAAACAAATTGTACTTGTTAGCCCAGTGATGGGGGAAAAGACTGTCCAGTGTATCTCAGATCTTCCCCTGTTTGTGGTAGCCATCCAACCTACGTAGGAAGTACCATGTATGCATTTTTTTTTCATCTTTTTTTTTTTTGTATGTATGGTAGCTACTGATACTGTGAGAAAAGGACTTCTTTTGGAATATTTTACATATGTTCTTAAGTTATAGTAAATACTTAAAATGCAAATTGATATAGGAACAATTTTGAAGAGTTTAAGTTTGTTAGGCTTTAATGTTCTTTGGAAGGATTAAATTATTCCATAAATCATCATTGAAAAAAAGTAGTTATGGTAGACACTTATGGAATAAATCTGTATCATTTTGTTCAGGTGATAGATAACTGTAACTATGTTCTAAGTATAGTGTTCATATAGTCATGTAATCTTCCTGTCAAACCATATATGCTAAGTATCTTTATTAGCCCTGTTTTACTTAGGAAACTGATGGAGAGGTTTGTAGCCTGCTCAGGGTTAGACAGAAGGTGAAACTGGAAGACATGTTCGTGTGTCCGCCGCCCCCCCCCCCCCCCCCCCCAGCGATTGAACTCAGGGGCACTCAACCACTGAGCCATATATATCTCCAGCCCTATTTTGTATTTTATTTAGAGACAGGGTCTCACTGAGTTGCTTAGCAACTTGTTGCTGAGGCTGGCTTTGAACTCCCTCCTCCAGTCTGAGCCTCCTAAGCTGCTGGGATTATAGATGTGCCACTGCACCTAGCTGGAGCTTGTTCTTAATCATTATTCCACACTGCCTGCAAGTCGATCTCTAGATCCAGAAATACTTGATTTCTTTTAGTGACCTAGTTAGTATAATTCTTTATGCTTACTACTTAAAGTCATTATTTCATATTTTTTATCACTTATTCGGAAGGTTGTCCACTGTGTTAGGTTAAGGCTGTTTTGTATTAGAAATCCAAACATATACAGAGTTGGTATTTGTGGGAGTGTATTCTAGAAACCCCCCAAAATTCACGAATGCTTAAGTCCTTCATATAAAAGGGTGTAGTGTTTGCATATAACTTATGCATTCTCCTATGTATTTAAAATCATTTCTAGATATTTTATAATATCTAATACAATGTAAATGATATGTTATACTGTGTAGTTTAGGGAATAGGGATAAGAAAAGTGTATATATTTAGACACCATTTCTTTTTTATATTTTCAGTTTATGGATTGTTAATTTGGCAGATGTAGAACCCAAAGATAGAGAGGGCTGAGTGTGTGTACAGGCAAATATGTGTTTGTGTATATTAGTTCTTTGTGGTTAAATAATTAAGTGGTTAAATATCAAAAGTATATTATGTGGGGAAGCAAAAACACATTAGAAACATTTTGTTTGTTGGTATAATTATTGTCCTAAGAACTATTTGCTTCAAGATTCAGTACTCATTTAGGTAGTAATCAGTTTTGGAAATAAAAGTATATTTTTTTATACCGTATCAGCTCTTATAAATTTTTCAGTTTTAATATTAATCACTTTTATTTGAACTTGTTGCCTTTATTTTGAAATACAAAATTCTCTGTCTTCTTTGAGGCAGTATTGTATAGAGAGTTTGGACTTTGTAGTTATATATTTAATTTAGGTTTGAATTATAATATACTTCTTATTGTCTTTGGGATCTTGGGCAGATTACTCATTCTTTTTGACCCTTAATTTATTCACCTATGAAATAGTAATGCTATTTGTTAGGATTAAATGAGAATGTATTTGGCATACTGATATGGGATATTGTACAGATAGTAGTTGACTAGTTTTGTACATCTTTCAAACTTGTCATGGCTGTTAAAGCCTTAGTAAAATCTCCAGCTGTAAAGTAAGAAAGGTAGGAATCTAAAGAAAATGAAACTGTAAAAAGTCTGTATTCCTGAATTTTTTGGGGGGTGGGGTGGGGTACTGGGGATTGAACTGGCCCATGGCTTTGTATCTGCTAGGCAAGCTCTTTTCCACTGAGTTACATTCCCAGCTCTTTGAACTCCTTTTAAGAAACAGGGCCACAATCAAAGTCTTTGCTTTGCAAAGAGCTCCCATGTTAATCCTAGTCTTGGACTCCTTAAATCTGATTAAATTGAACTCCCTGCCCTAGTATCCTTAAAACTGATGCAGTGGATGTTTTTGCATCTTTGTGTATGAGCTCCATTGGGCTTCTTTTTCCTGAGTATTTCTTGCATTTTCATTGTGCATTTTCATATTCCTACCCTCTGGAATGTTCTGATTGCTTTTCTTTCTTTATCTACTGATGTCTAACTTAACCTCCTCTTTTTATTTATTTCTGTCTATGTAGTTTTAGGGATGGAACCCAAGAGTGATCTAACATTGCTATATCCCCACCTGATTTTAGTTTTTTATTTTGAGACAAGATCTCACATAGTTGTCTAAACTGGTTTAGAATTTAAGATCCTTCTGTCTCAGCCTCCTGAGTTACTGGGATTACAGGCTTGTGACACTACTTAGGATATATTTGACCTACTTGGTGAAGCTTTATTTGTGCCTCTGCAGAATAAGTCCCTCTCTCTTTAGCTCTTAAAATGTCTTGATCTTTTATAAAATAAGACCTTTGGTACCATTTTGGGTCTCTGTGTGTGTCTTTGAGAGAATAGGAATTTTTGAAGGCAGAAATTTTTTCTTGCTTAGCCTTGGGTTTTCCTGTGCCCCTTGCACAGAATGTTCAATTTTTGTTTGAATAATTATGTGAAGAAGGGGGCCAGCTGAGTTTAATGAGTATTTAACATCCATATATGTGTATTTAATTGGTAAGTTAACCAAATCCTTTGCCAGTTTATTTGCTTCATTAATTAGTATTTATAGTGCAGGGATACATTTGAGCTTAGTCCTAGTTTGACCACATTTTAAGGGGCTGTATAGACTTTTATACTTTTCTAGGAAAAAGTTAGTTTCAGATAATTTTGTTAATGGTAGGAAGCATTCCTTCCTTTAGTAAAACAATTTTTGTTGTATTGTTCAGGGAATCTTAAATAATTTCAATTTATATTTTTGACCAAAATGTATTTATAACTTTTTAGATCGTAATTCCAGACTGGTGATAGCTGCCACTGTTTTAGGTTTTCTTCTGCTGCTCTTGGGGGCCTCATTTTTTCCGTTTCCCATCTTATGTTTGTGCTTCAAGGGAGAGTTAAAAAGTAAAGATTCTTCAGTTCAAGAATTATATTGCTTTAGGCTTGATTGAACCTCTGCTCTCTTCTGTGTATTTCCATCATTAGTGAATATAATATACCAAAACATTTTCATAATTAAAAAAGCTACAGTTTTAGATGAAGCGACTTTGTTATTTTAGAATAATGGAAGATATAGCTAATATTCGTGATGTTAGCAATGGTAATCCTAATGGTTTTCTTTCGGAGTCTTTCTAATAAGAACTCTTTAAGGCTGGAGGTGAACATTTAAATAAAGTAAATGTTATTTAAGTCTGTCATATTTTTGTTAAAACCTTTTTTGGGGGGGTACCGGGATTGAACTCAGGGGCACTCAACCACTGAGCCACATCCCCAGACCTATTTTGTATTTTATTTAAGAGACAAGGTCTCACTGAGTTGCTCAGCAGGTCTCGCTTTTTGCTGAGGCTCTTTGAACTCATGATCCTCCTGCCTCAGCCTCCCGAGCTGCTGGGATTACAGGCATGCACCACCGTGCCTGGCCAAAACTTTTTAAATAGAAATTAAGCTTTATTTATTTATTTTTAGTTGTAGTTCGACCCAATACCTTTATTTCACTCATTTATTTTTATGCAGTACTGAGGATCGAATCCAGGGCCCCAAGCATGGTAGGCAAGCACTCTACCTCTGAGCCACAATCCCAGCCCCTAGAAATTAAGCTTTTTAAAAAAACAATATGCAGAACTGATACTACATCATAAAAATTCCTACTACCTAGAGATAATTACTTTTAGTACCTTAGTTTGTAGTCTTTTTGTCTATATCTATCTGCATGGCTATGTATACATATTCTTTTATCAAAGTGGTGTTATACTACTAGTATTCTATTTTGAAACCTGCCCTTCATGGTCTTAATGTCTACTTTTTCACTTCAAGAAATTTTCATTTCATCTAATTCCCAGATTATATTAAAGGTTTCTCTATTTGGCTTTAAATTTTTTTTTTTTTTATGACTGATTTGTCTAAAATAATATGTGGGCTACCATTGCACTGGTGATATTGGCCATTAGGAACCTAAAGATTTTATAAATCAAGGGCAGCCACCTGTTTCTTAAAAAAAAAAAAATAGTACTGACTTGTTGAGAGACTGGGTCATGCCCTATAGACCTTTTGATATGTATGATTTACTTTCTCAATGTCATTTAGCTTGTTCTGTGTTTTTCTGTAAATTAAACTTTTTATCTAAAAAGTGAATTTAAGTACAAGATACTTGGTAATCAGAGATGATTCTCAGTCCTTTATACTGTATTATATCAAGTTATTTGATCTGATTCTTGGTAATGCTGAGATTGGCCACTGAGATTGGGCAATGACAATTTTTTCTGCCATTGTTCATCTCCTTACTTTAGAAAGTATTTTCTGTAGTATCATTTTGACTCTTAAGAAAACCTATTTCCCCCTCAGCCTCTTGCTTGGATTGATTATTATTTATCATTACCTATATCAATAAGGCTTGCAAAATGTGTCTACTTTGTGTGTGTGTGTTGGGGGGGGTGGTACTGGAGACCAAATCCTGGGCTCTTCACATTCTAGGCAAGTTGCTCTATCACTGAACCACACCCCCAACCCATTTTTGGTATTTTTATTTTATTTTATTTTTTAGTACTGGGGCTAGAACCCAGGGGTGCTTAACCACTGAGCCACAATCCTAGCCCTTTTTATTTTTTAAGACAGGGTCTTACTTAGTTGCTTAGGGCCTCACTAAGTTGGTAAGGCTGGTCTTGAACTTGCAATCCTCCTAACTCAGTCTTTGGAGTTGCTGGGATTATAGGTATGCGCCACCACACCCAATAAAATAATGACTTCTGTTTCTGTCTTTTTCACATCTACTAGTTTCAGGTTTTCCCTCAAGCAGAATTTATGAAGTGGGCTGTTTTGTTGTCCTGATAGGTATTTCCTATAGAAAAAGCAAGTTAAATACTTGAATCCCCTACTGTTGCCAATTTTCAAAGTGAAGAACTATTCTTCACTTCACCATCTCAAAAGGTGACAGATGAAAGGGTTTTTGTTGTTGTTTTAACTTTTTAATTGTTTTGAGTATCTTTATAGGTTTAGGAATTTTCATTTTATTCTTTTTTTTTTTTTTTTTTTTTTAATGGTGGTGCTGGGGATTGAACCCAGGGCTTTGTCATGCTAGGAAAGCACTCTACCATCTGAGCTATATTCCCAGCTCTCAGGTTGTTTTAATTTACTCATTTAAATTTTTTCTGTGATGCTCAGAGTATTATAGCCATTGAGACCTCCTTTATGTCAACTCATATGGCCTTTAATATTTACTATTAATTTCTATTTTTCTTCCTTGCTCTCAGCCACAGAAGAGTATGCTCACATGAACTTTCCTGCCCCAGATCTGGCATCATCTCTTCCCAAGAAGTTAGTACCTTTTAATGTATTAGTAGAGGCAAAATCTGAGCTCTGGGAGTGTTAAACTACTGTTTGTGTGACATTGCTTATAAGCCATTTCAGTGAAAAGGCCTAGAAAATACAGGCTTTTATAAACAAAAATCTTTTTTTTTTTTTTTTTAACATTACTGTGGATTGAACTCACAGTCTCATGTGCTAGGCAAGTACTACTGTGCCACAGAGCTATGCCCCCAACCCCTTTGTGGGATGTTTTAAAAAATTGTTAATGGTTTAAAGATCAAAATTTTGACTGGGTTTTTTAACTCAGTGGTGGAACACATGCTTAGTATGTGCAAGACCCTGAGTTCATCCTAGCACTGCTCTCACATACACAATAAAACAAAAAGTTCAAAATTATTCAAAGATATAGACATCAGTCTTGCTTCTATCTGTTCTTCCTAGGCTTCTCTCTTCCCTTTCCATTCTCTTTTAAGCAACCATTTTTATTAGTTTTCATTTATTTGTGTGTGTAAATTCAGATTTAAGCAAATGTGTATGTGAATGGTGTTCAAGAAAATATGTAGTGTAACCAAAAGATGTATACCAAAGATGGTATAGTTTGACTTGTGTATTTTTTTGCTTAAAGTATTTATAAATTTCTCTAGTAGTTATCTTATAGAACATATAATTCTCAGATAACCTTTTCTTATGACATTAAAATGAAACCTTTTGGTAATTTGGTAAATTATTTTTGGATTGAAAATAATGTTGAGAATCGGGGATGTGGCTTAGGGATGTGACTTGGTGGAATGCTTGCCTAGCATTCTTGAGGCCCTAGCTTTATTCCCAACATGGAAGAAAAACAAAACAAAACAAAGAAGAAGAAGAGGAGAACATAATAACATTGAAATCGATAATATAAGGTCTTCTAGGACTAAATTTAAAAGATATAGAAAAGGGCACTGGATCAGGTGAATTTTGAATTGTATTTGGAAGGTAAATGGATTCAAAAGTAGGTAGGCAGAAATCTTTAGTGATGGGAGACTTTACACAAATTAACTTGGTTGGTATGAAAGATCTGTATTGGAAAATCATGAGATTAGAGAAGGTTGATGGAATAAGAGCAAATGAAAGCTGGTGTGCTGGACAAGAATCAGGAATCTAGATTGTTGGTGATTTTTGTAGGTAGTTGGGAATACTTTGAGTATAGAAGTTTGTTTTCATGTAATGTATAGCATAATTGAATATAATGGGCATGCTAAATATTGACTACATTGGTTAGAAGTGACAATAATAAAATTTCAACCTCAGTTTGATGTATCGAGTCATAGCCAGGACTAGAAGGGACTTTTAAGAGTTTATCTCTTTGAACATAATCATTATGTAAATGGGAAATTGAGGTTTAGAAAGTTTAAATGACTTCTCCAAATTATATAACTAGTTAGAGGTATAGCCAGTTCTTAAATATAACTTCCTGAGACTCATCCACTTTTTACACCTTAGTGCCTTTTTTAACATGAAAAATTAGAAGCTTACAGTTAAGTCTTTTCAGGCAAGTGCAGATTTTTTTTTTGTTGTTTTTATCCCCCCATATATTAGTTTTATAATTTACAAAATCTTAGGGTTTTGCTCTTTTTTTAATACATAGGTACTATAAATGTGGAAATTACCTTTTACTTTAGGTGCATTTTCAGTGTACTAAGTAGAGGGGTTTAAACATTATTTTGCTATAAAATTGTTTTGAGGATCTTTTTGTAAATAATGTATTTACCAATATTTATTAATTATGCATCATAGGTTACAGATACATTTCACACAGTTTTATAACTTGCTGTAGTGGGGACACCCTTTTTATTTATTAGCCAATGTTTTAAAATTGTGCATATTTGCATTTTGCATATTTCAGATATTTCCTTAATTTAAGTACTCAGATATTTATCCAAACATTATTGCTATGGGATTTCCTGCAGAAAGACTTGAAGGCGTATACAGGAACAATATTGATGATGTAGTAAGGTAAGAACTCTTTTGATTTTTTTTATTTCAAATATTGATGTATTATATTTATATTATCACTTAGAAAAAATTTCCAAAACACAAAAAAGAAAAACATTGTGGTGTAGGCTTTATGATGTTCTGTAACTCCTTTTTTTAACTTACTATTTTTAACTTAATGTTAACTCAGTGGACTACAGCTTATTTGATGAGAACCTAATTAAGTACTTAGATGATGTGATTTCTTAGATTCCGTAAAATGCCTCTCACTAGGTTAGTGCCTGGATTCCATTACAATATTTTTGTCTTTTTGTTTTTCCACAGTTGGGGATTAGGCTGAAAATCCTTGGGTAGATTAAATACTATGTAGTTTTTTGTAGAACAGCTTTTAATGGGGCACACCTGTACCAAGAATCTGAAAAGTGTTTGGCACAATGGTTAAAGAAAGGAATTGCTTGGCATTCGAAGCCTAGATTAATCATTGAACACTTTTGCATAATTTTCTAAGTATAATTATTATTCAGTTCATAACAGTGTCTTTCTCAAGACCCACTTAAATATTACTTTTTTTAATATTTATTTTTTAGTTTTAGGTGGACACAGTATCTTTATTTCATTTTTATGTGGTGCTGAGGATCAAACCTAGTTCTCACGTATGCCAGGAGAGTGCGCTACCACTTGAGCCATATCCCCAGCCCCTTAAATATTACTTTTTAAAACATTTATGACCCAAGACTACATGGGAATTTGTCTGCTGTGCATAATCTTAATTTTTTTCTGATTTCAGAAGAAAAATATAAATTCATGACTAAATTAACACTAAATTGTCAATATAAACTTTAATGACTTTAAAAGTTAAAATTCTGGATTTCATATACTCTTTCATAAATGTCTTTGTGTAGCCTTTTAATTTAAATAGTTGGTGATTGTGGGAATTAAGTTTTGGAATGGTGGGAAAGTACTTTGTAATTTATAAAGCATCATACAGATGTAGAATCCTTTTATAATATTTGCATAAGTATATAACTATTAAGCCCTTTTATGAGCTGCATGTAAGTTGCTTTTTTAAGTGGTTAATTTTTAGCAACTTGATTGGAACTATAGTCTATTTACATTTTTGAAGTACTGAGTTGCGTTCCGTTCAATTTTTTTGGCATTTATTGTGTTCAGAATTAGATATCATTATCATCTCTTTGTACCTTCTATTAAATTTCTAGGTGGTACATGGGAATGTCAGAGGTACTGTTAAGCACTTGAAAATAGGAAAATGAATTTGCCTTCTCATAGTTAGGCAAGACACAGTGCAGGGATGCTACGTAACATTGTAGACCCATGGAAGCAGCAGCTAGATATAGCTGTCAGTGATACTAACACACCTAAAGAAAATGGAGTAGGCCATAAGAAAAAAAAAAAATGAGGAAGGTAAATTTTGAATCATGAGAGGTGGCAAGTCTGGGACATGAATAGTACCATTGATCACTAGACATGTATTTTCAGTTGTGATGCGGAAATGTTTATCAGACTCTTTATGGTCTGAATGAGATATCTCATGATGACTTAATTCATTGGCTTTGTGGTGCACCCCTGAAGTGCCAGTGACTCTAGAGGCTGAGACAGGAGGGTGGAAAGTTTCAGGTTAGCCTCAGCAACTTAGTAAGGCTCTCAACAACTTAGTGATACCCTGTTTGAAAGTAAAAAGGTCTGGGAATGTAGCTCAGTGGTAGAGCGCCCCTGGGTTCAATCCCCAGTTTAAAAAAAAGAAGATTTACTTGACATTACTATAATCCTATACTCAGTCGAGTATTAATTCAATCAAGCCAGATTATTCCTGTAGTCACACTGAAAAAGTATGAGTATTCTGAATAGAGGGCAAGTTTTCTAATGTGTATAAGGTTCTCATGATAAATTAATCTGGCACACTAATTTTTATATTTAGTGTGAATAAGTCACCAAGGGTGACTGATAATCTTTTAGGTTACCGATGGAGTCCAGTTTTTAGAGCTTACACCTTTAGATTATAATAACTTCAAAAAAATTCTGTTGGAAACTATTTTTGTCCCTCATCTTCTAATTTCATAACTCCTGTCTTTATGCCTTTGAATTAAAAGATTCACATATTTACTTTACAAAGTAAAGTAACCAAAGTTGAAATTTATTCTGTGTATCTTTATGTAGTTTGTTTTATTTAGGCTTCTGTTTTTTTTTTTCCTGAACTTTTTTTCCTAAAAAATCTTGTGTATCTGGATTGTTACTTAGTCAGTGGTTCCTTTAGCCACCTGATCTTGTCACCCATTATAATATTGGTATTAGCCATATCCCTTGCCCTTTTTAATTTTTTATTTTGAGACAGGGTCTTGCCAAGTTGCTTAGGGTCTGGCTAAGTTGCTTACGATCTGGCTAAGTTGCTGAGGCTGTCTTTGAACTTCTGATCCTCCTGTCTCAGCCTCCCAAGTCACTGGTATTACACCCAGCCTTTGTTTTGATTTTTTGATTGGTGAGTAAATGGCCAGTAAGACATTGATAGTTTCTGTTACTCAGTCTCCTCCCCTTTTATAACCAAAAGGATGAACAGTAACCAGGAAGGAAGATGTAGTGTTTTCTATAAACTAAAATGAAAGCATAATTTCTAATAATATTCCTGTTAGGATTGAGTTCTCCAAGGGATCAGTTGATGTATCCAGTGCCTAAATAGCTATTTTTGGTTGCTTCACACTGTATCAGCCACATTTGTAATAATCACTAGTGACTTTATTTTTGGTTCAAAGTTGATAACGCCTCAGTGGAAATGTTTCATTTTCACATACCTTTTGCTTTTGTGTTAAAATCATTTTCAGTTAGATTTTTTCTTTGCCTTCCCTTTGTGTCAAGATATCCAAAGGGCATTTAAAATTATTCCCTTTTCTCTAATTCCATAGTTTCCCTGTGATTTTCCCACCCATCAGAAAATGTTGTGCAGAGTCTGGTCTTTGTGGTCATCATTACATCATTTCCTTGAGTAAAATAAACTTAAATTTCAAATATATTCATGCTTAAACTATCCATTATTATTTAATTATATATTTGTAATGATCCAGTATTATTATTGATAAGGGTGCATATTTTGTTATGGCAATGTGAGAATTTACATTTGAGATACTCAAAGTATTTTTGAGGCAAATATTTACCGATATTTAACTTCTCCATTTGAGATAACCATCAAGAATCAGGAATTAATGTAAAAAAAAAATCAAGGGAAAGGGGGAAAGTGAACCAAACTAAATTTTTTTTTTTTTTTTAAACATCTTAACTGCAAATGTTTTGCTTCATAAGCATTCAGAACTGAAAGAGTAGGACAGAGACATCTCATAGAAGGGGAATTAAAGAGCTAATAACTCTTCCAAAGTTCCTTTTCCTCTTAACTACTATCTTTTCTCCTCCTTATTTCTTGCCACTAAGTTCTTGCATTTGCTTCGTGGTAATATGAAAGTTTTCTTCAGATAATTGATTATTTTTTTTATATGTATCTTAATGTTGTTCCTTGGGCTAATATTTTAATTATCTAATTTATATGTGATCTGGTATAAATCTAAAGAGTTTAATAAATTGGTGCTTCATGTGTTTAAGAGGCGTAGTTTGAGAACTGTTAAGTCCCTAATAAATCAAAATATAAGTTTAATAATGATGAACTGGCTTTCCTACTGTAGAACTTTTGCAATTCATTGTGAATCTTCCAAGAGTAAGATTGTAGTATGTAACTTTTCTTTTTTCCTTTTCATTTCTTTTCCTTCCACCTCCTTTTTCTTTTCTTTTTTTTTTTTTTGTGGTATATTAAATATTTTTTCAAAACAGTGTATCATGGAGCATAATTTGGGAAATGTTGAAAATGAAAAAAATGCTTTCCTCTTTTCTGGATCTATAGGAAATTATTCACTTCCTTTTTTATTGGAAAGTTTTTTGTGGGAAGATTCTTTAAGTTATTAAAAGGAAATACTTGGAGCTCAGTCTTCTGACATGTAATAATTAAAAAAAAAAAAGACTTATCCATTGTTTTATATGCTGAGCTTCTTTACCCATTCTAAGTATTTGTATTACAGGTTTAAGAATCTATGTTCTTCCTTAATCTGTTATATACATTTTCTTTCTAAAGAAACTTTTCAAATGTTTTATTAATTCTATATTCATCTCTCAGTCGCACTGAATCTTATGTTGGTTTTCTCTTCTTTCTTCCTTCTCTTCCTCCGTGTGTGTGTGTGTGTGTGTGTGTGTCTCCTCTCTCTCTCTCTCAACTTATTTGGTGGGGATCAAACCCAGGGGTTTGTGCAGGCAAGTTCTATACTACTGAGCTATACTTGTAGCCCATAAGTGGATTTTCATTAACAAGGATATGTTTTGCCCTAAACATTATCATTATTGGCTATTCTGTTAAAAAGAGAATTTGAAAAGAGATTAGAAGCAGACTTAAAAATAATTTAGAGAAAGGAATATTAGGTCCATTTAACCTTTTTAACAGTTTCTGACCCCCCCCCCCCTTATATTGTCTCCCTGTTTCCCACTTTTTTCCTTTATTGCAGAAATTCACATAACGAAATACTTATTTTACAGTGTATGATTTCTGTGACATTTAGTACCTTCACAATACAACTACCACCTTTGTCAAATGGCAGAACATTTTTTGGCCGCTCCAAAAGATAACTCTTTTTTCCATTGTCTGCCTTGGTTTTCTCCTCCCCTAACCCTTCTTTACTCTCTCCTCCACCGTCCCCTGCCCTCAATAAGGACCTTCAATGGAATAGACAGTGTTTATAACAATGTTTATATTTATTTTGGGAACCAATTTACTTTTGGTATTTTAATAGTAGATAACATTTTTCATGGATTTATTTACATACTAATTACATGTATAACTTGTATAAGTTGTTTACATGTGCCGTTATATTAAATCTCTACAGTAAATCTATCCCTATTAAAGGAAGTTTAACTGGGTCTGTTAGATTCCAAAGCTGATAATGTGTTCATTTCTGAGAGATGAACATAGAATTAATAAAACATTTGAAAAGTTTCTTTAGAAATAAAAATGTATATAACAGGCCATTAAGGAAGAACATAGATTCTTAAACCTGTAACACAAATACTTACAATGGGTAAAGAAGCTCAGCATATGAAACAATGGATAAGTCTATTTTTTTTTTTTTTTTTAAATTATTGCAAGACTGAGCTCCAAGTATATAATAACCACAGCTGGTAAATAGTGAGGTTGAAAGTTTGAATCTGGGTCTGTTAGATTCCAAAGCTGATTTTTAAAATAATTATATTATTTCATATACCTGAGGACAAAACCTATAAACTCCTGGGCTAGTCTAGCCTGTTCATTTCCCTTGGCTTAATACAGTGTTGGTCCACACATAGTGTTAAAATTGGAATTTATTGTCTATACTTAAAAATAATCAGGAAGGTTTATGTAAAAGGCTGTATTTCTAATTTCTTTTAAAAAGTTGAAGGATCTGCCAAAACTCTGTTCACATGGCATTTGAGATTGTAATGTTGATTCTGTATAAATTCATAAAATCAATAATTAAGTCTATGTGTATGAGCTTTTGCTTTGTTAATACACATATAGCCTGCTTTAGATACTCAGTATTGTAGAATAGTATTTGTGAATTGTATTATTTAAGAATGTACTGTAGAATCATTGTGTAGAGGTCTACTTTTATTCAACAGGCTTCATAAAGAGAAAAAAAGGAGAGCCAGGCAGGATGGCACACATCAGTAATCCCAACAATTTGAGAGGTTGAGACAGGAGGATCACAAATTGGAGGACAGCCTCAGTAGATTATTAGTGAGGCTCTCAACAACTTAGTGAGACCCTGTCTCAAAAAAAGGAGGACTAGGGATATACTTCAGTGGCAAAATGCCCCTGGGTTCAATCTCCAGTACAAAACAAACAAAAAACCAGAACAACAACAATCTAGGAGGGGAGATCATGAAAGAATTAATACTGGAAATTTTTTTTAGGATTCAGATTTCTCGATAGAAACTACCTGCATAGTATCAAGCAGAATAAATGGAAAAAGGGCCCATGCTAGGCAAGTTATTATGAAATTTGTTTTAAAACACTAGAAATAAAGAGACTATCTTAAAAGTATTTTAGGATTCTTTATAGGAGAGATTAGGAACATGATTGACATCTGTCTTCCTGGTAGGAAAATTAAAGGATGAAGATGGTGGCACACTACCTCAAAAGTTCTGTTTGTAGCCTAGAATTCTCTAGGTGAAACCTTCCAGAATGAGAGAAAATGCTCTTGAATTCAAAACAATGGGATCAAGAAATCCGACAAGAACAACATAGTGAGGGCTCCTGGTTTGAGAAGTCTGAGTCCATAACTGATTCCATAGCTGTGAGACAGAACATCATGGCAGAGGGGTGTGGCAGAGGAAAGCAGCTTAGGACATGGCAGCAAGACAGAAAGTAGTGAGTAATGCTTGCAAAGCACAAAATCTAAATCCCAAAGGCATTCCACCAGTGACCCCCCCTCCTCCAGTCACACCCTACTTGCCTAGAGTCTGTCAGTCCATATGAGATTAATTTATTGATCAAGTTGCAGCTTTGATAATTCACTCACTTTACCTCTGAACATTTCTGCATTATCTTACTCCTGAACTTTTGGGGACATCTTCATATCCAAACCATAACAAACATTTCTTAGGAGTGTTTTAGAAGATATGCTTTCAGGAAACAAAGGAATAAACTGAGGAAAGGAGAAGGGTCAGAAGCAATAAAGGAAAGCCCATAGATGACAACTGAACTACGAGCTAAAGAGCTACCAGCTCTGTTTGGAACAGGGGGCCAGAAGACTTCAGGAAAGAAAATTGAACTGATAGGTGAATGTTGAAATATTTGGGGGGAAAATGAAGTAGATTCTTAGAAAACTGAACAAATTTAGAAAAATGTACTAGTTAGCTGGAGGGGAGGGGCGGTGTATACCTGTAATCCTAGCAGCTTGGAGGCTGAAGCAGGAGCATTGCAGTTCAAAGGCACCCTCAGCAATTTAGCCCCAAACAAAACCAAAACTCCCAAACCAATTAGCGTTTCTTGATTTAACCCCAAATTGTGATATTACTATTAGTTGGATTTTAAAATAAGGAAGGTACGAGGGTACAACTAATTGTGCAAGCCAGCCCTACCATGATAGGAAAGACGTAGGTAATAAATCCATAGCAAACAATATAATGAATAATATTTAGAAATACTGAATTAAGTATCTCTGGGGAGAAGCAGAAATAAGAATATGATTATGAATAGGGCCAGAGGAGAGTAATTTTTTTATTGTAGTAATATATATTTTTATATATAAAAAGATAAAATTTGCCATTTAGATGTTTTTGAGTGTACATGTGACATTAAGCACATTTACATTGTTTTGTAACTGTTACCACTATACATTTCTAGAATATTTTCATCATCCCATGCTGAAACCCAAGTTTATTAAATAGTAACTATCTCCTCTCCACTCAGTTACTAGTAACCATTGTTCTACTTTCTGTCTCTATGTGTTTTGACTTTTCTACAAATGGAATCATGCAATATTTGTCTTTTTGTGACTGACTTATTTTACTTAACATGTGTCCAAGGTTCATCCATTTTGTAGCATGTATTAGAATTAACTTTTAAAAGCTGAACAATAAATATTTCATTGTATGTGTATGCCACATTTTGTTTGTCCATCCATCCATTGATGGACACTTGGGTTCCTTTTGGTTGTTGTGAATAATTCTGAATGTGTTGCTTTCAGTTCTTTTGGGTATATACCCCCCAAAATGAAATTGCTAGATAATACAGTAATTTGATAAAATTTTTGAGAAACTGCCATATTGTTTCTTACAGTGACTGCACCGTTTTATGTTTCTTTTTTCCGGTGATGGAACCCTAGGCCTTGCATATGACAGGGCAAGCGCTTTACCACTGAGCTACATCCCCAGCCCACCATTTTACACTTCCACCCGTGGTTTACAATGATTCCAATTTCTCAATATCCTCACTAACTCTTATTTTAAAAGTAATAGCCATTCTAGCAAGTGTGAAGTGGCATCACTACGGTTTTGATTTGCATTTCCTTAATAATTGGTGATGTTGAACATTTTTATGTACTTAACTGTTGTATATCATCTTTGGAGAAATGTCTGTTCAAGTCCTTAACCCATTTATAAATTGGGAGTTTTGGTTTTTTTTGTTTTTAATTTTAGGAGCTCTTTTGGATATGAATCCCTTATTAGATTCTTCCATTCTCTGAGCTGCTTTTTTGCTTTGTTAGTTGTATCCTTTGCTGTGCAGAAACTTTTTAGTTTGTTAAAGTAAAATTTGTTTTCTTGGATGCGCTTTCAAGTGTCATATCCACGAAATCATTTCCAAATTCATATCATGAACCATGAATACTCCTGTTTTTGTCTTTTAAGAGTTCTATAGTTTTAGCTCTTACATTTAATTAAATATTCTGTATGGTATGAGGTACAGGTCCAGTTTCTCAGTTTTGCATATGGATATCTAGTTTTCCCAGCACCATATGTTGCCATTCTTCTCATTAAATGGGTTTGACATCTTTGTCAATTAATGAAGGACCTACTTTTGAGCTCTCTGTTGTATTTCATTGGTCTCTTTGTCTTTTTTCGAAGACTGCATTATTTCCATTACTGTTGTAAATTTTTATTTCCATTACTGTTGTAAATTTTTGAAATCAGAGTTTCCTTCCTCCATCTCTGTTCTGATATTTAAAGAGATTTTTGGTTGGTTGGTTGTTTTTGGCTGTTCAGGGTACACTTATGTTTACGCATAAGTTTATTACTGATATAGAGGGATTAACTTTTGCCATTTTAGCATTTTTCTCCTGTATGTTTTATGACTTTTCTGTCCCTCATTTTCTGCCTGTCTTTTGTGTTCTTTTAATAGTTTGTAATGAAATGTCTTACATTTTTTATCATTTCCTTTTTGTTTATGTTGTATAGCTATTTTCTTGGTGGATTACATTTAGCATCCAAAAGTTACAATACTAATTTCAATTAGTATTAGTTTGCTTTCTGTAGCATATAAAAATTTATTTCCTATTCAGCTCCATTTCTCCTTTTCTTTCAGCCTTTGATATCACAGAATTACATCCTTATACATTATGTATCAAGATTAATAATTTTTAGTGCATTAGTGTCTTAAGTCATAGAAAACAAACAATGGAGTTACAAAACTAGTTATAATAATACTAGCTTTGATAATTGTTCATATACTTAACCATTTAGCAGAGATCTTTCTTTCTTTCTTTTTTTCCTCCTGTACTGGGAATTGAACCCAGGGATGCTTTCCTTAATCACTGAGCTACATCCATCCCTAGTCTTATTTTTTATTTTTAAATTTTGAGACAGGGTCTAAGTTGCTCTGGGTCTTGCCAAGTTTGCTGAGACTGGCCTTTAACTTGTCATCTTCTTGCCTTCACCTCTGGAATTACTGGGATTACAAGCATGCACTAGCATGCCTGGCTCTTTATTTTTTAATGTGGCTGCAAGTTACTCTTCTCATTTGTGGTTTTGCTTTCTGAGGTTTTAATCAGGGGTCAACCATGGTCTGGAAATAATCAATATTCATCTTTACTCTTTCAGGAGAAAGACCATATTTATATAACTTTTATTATAGTATATTTTGTAATTGTATTTTATTAATATTTTACTGTGCCTAACTTATAAATTAAACTTCATAGATATGTATGTATGTTTAAAAATGAAGACAGTGTTTGTTCTCATGTGTAAGTAAAAAGATTTTTGTATATGGAAATTATTTGAAATAAAATATAGTTTCATTAGAAAGATGTATTTTAGATAACCCAGGTTTTGGGAATATTGCCTTTCTGTTTTTAGTCTCTACTTTCCAAGTATCTATAGGCAAAATTTCCCATTTCCCTTTGGAAAGTGCTGTTTTTTTGCCTTTTTAGCCTTTCTATTGTGTCAGACCTTCAAGACAATGAGCCAACTGTGGGTGTGAAATCTTTGGGAGGAGAGAGGAGGAAGTGGGAGGGACAGCCATGATGAATGTTTCCCTAAGTAATATTCAAGTTCCTTGAAAGAATGTAAACCCTCACCCCCTCACACACTTTTTAAAATGCTGTACTATTTTCTTTTACCCAGATTGTTTATTCTGCTATCAGCCTGACTGTTGCTCACAGTATTAGCTAAGAAATCATGAAGTTCAGTTTTTAGAGAGGCATATGATTTCTATAACGCTCACTCAAGCTATAGGAAAGTAATGGGGGCAAAAAAGGAAGTTTGAGTTCTTGGTTGAAAAGGATAGAAAGGGACTAATTAAACTTAGTTAGAAAGGAATTTTTTTGAAAAGTACTAGGCAGCTTATAGCTTGAGAACCTGGTTTAGAAGTTGGACAGAAGCTCAGGGAAGCAAAATATGACCAGGAGGTTGTAACAAGATCAGTCTGCTTAGACTGTTGCTGCTTGGATGCTTGCTAAAGCACAGGTACTGCTGCCATGACTATATATTGGTGACTGTGCTCATGAACTCTCAGCAACACCGGTCATGTCTATGAAGAATCCCTAACGTCTGCCTGTTGCCCTTACGCACTAAAATTCAGTGTCCAAAGCAGAAGGGCCTAATTGGCCTCAGGCCTGTACATGTGATGAAAGATGAAGAAAGAAATACCTTCTTCTGATCTCTTGAACTTCTCTCCAGATTGCAACGGTGTTTGATTGCTGAGCAGCCTAAAGATGATAAATGTCCCCTATAAATTTCTCCTACTTTATATTCTTGACCTTCAGACCCTATTCCCAAACATTTATTAAAATTTTTTTTAAAATGATTTTATTGTTCATAAACTTTTTAAAGAGCAAATGCAAAAATATTGCACACTATTCTACATCTCCTTTTTACATTCGATCAATATATCTTTTATATTGGCGTGGACATCTGCTGTTATTTTTTTTTTTTGACTACCTTTAATTTCATTTTATAATCATACCATAATTAACACTGCCATAAGATGAATATTTGTTTCCTTTTTTTTTTTTTTTTTGCCATGAAAACAGTGCTCTAATAAATATCTTCACATGAGTATCTTGGTGTTATTTTGCAAATGTATTCTTAAAGGAAAAGCTGTGGAGTTGCTAGGTCAATTGAGTCCATGATTTAAACTTTTGCCTTAAAAAATGGCATTGTATATTAATGCCAAAATGTTTGAGTGCTTCCTCCCTTCTTTACAACCTCTATAGACATTTAACTTTTTGTAGTTTGTTGGCAAAAAGTGTGATTTGATTAACTTTCTTGTGAGGTTAAGTGACTTTTTGCTGTTTTATTGGCAGTATATATTATATATTTTTGTTGGGGTATGTTTATGTGTGTACTGACCCTGTCTTCAACTTGTTTTTTTTTTTCCCCCCAGATTTTTTTTTTCTTAATGATTTTTTTAAACGAATTCTCTTAAAAATAAGGAAAATTCTTTGTGCAGGCAGTCTTATAATGTCTTGCGTCTCTTGGCCATTTGAATTCTGTGACTACAAAAATAAGCAGTGAGTTGGATGCAGTGGTGCATGCCTGTAATCCCAGCACACCTATGATCTCAGCAGTTTGGGAGGCTGAGGCAGGAGGATTGTGAGTTCAAAGCCAGTCCCAGCAAAAATAAGGTGCTAAGCAACTCAATGAGACCCTGTTGGTAAATAAAATACAAAATAGGGATGGGGATGTGGCTCAGTGGTTGAGTGCCCCTGAGTTCAATCCCCTGTAAACCGCGCCCCCTCACCCCCACAAGTAGTGAGATTTCTAGTAGTGAATAGCTGTCAACATTTGGAATTCTAATTTCTTTATGGTTCTGTTGGGTCTACTTTCCCCTTCCTCAGCCTTTTATTTTAATACCATTTCTATGTTCTTTATAAATACTACCATTTTGTATTCATCTATGATTATTTTCTCCTATTTTTGGCCATTATAAATGTTATCTTTTAAATCTAAGCTCTGTAAGTAAGTCTTCATAGCTAAATTGGTTGGTCTTCTAAAAAGTTTGTCTTTTTAAAAACTAGAATTATTTGTAGTTGTTTGTACAAAATTTTAGTTGTTAAATCCTCTTCATAGCCTTTCCTTTTATGTTGCTTATGAATTCATAGCCTGTTATTTAAATGAAGCTTTTGAAATCTGTTTAACTGATCTGTATCATATCTAACTATGCCAGTATTTCCTTCCTTGTCTGACGTGAACTCTAAAATTATATGAACACTTTCTCTCTGTTTCCTGGCATTTCCACTCAAACTTGTTCCTCATTCTTTGTTGAAAATATATTCAAAGTTGTAGTTTCCTTCTTTATTTTCATTAATCAAATGATAAAATTAACCAAGCATATCAAGAACTTGACAGAAAACTGCATTTTGTTAAAAATTGTGAAGTCCCTAATTATTAGTGTATTCCTGTTTTCCAATTTTATGCTTTATTTCAAGAATATACCATTTCCATACATGAGTAGGAGGCATGGGTATGATGTTCAGTGAATTTTTAAAGATCTCTGAACCCAGTAGACACATGTAGCTATTTATGTTTGAACTTACAAGAATTAAGTGACTCATTCATTTGCACTAGCTACATTTCAAGTATGCAGCAGCTACATGGGGCTACATATGTATTGGATAGCACAGTTCTACAACATTTTCATCATTGTGGAAAGTCATTGGATATATACTTCTAGATAATCAGTGCTGTTCTGCTGCTTATTCTTAAAAGTTCTAATCCTTAAGATGATGATTTCCTTTTTATTGCTGTCCCCTAGTATTAAAATAAATTTGAGAATTTTTTAAAAAGTAGGTTGCATTTTACCAACTGATATTTATAAATCAGGCTATTCGTCTTACTTTTTTATTGCTCAATTTTATTGAGGAGTAAAATGTACCCTAAAAAGTATACTGTTCAATGAATTGACATGTAACCATACCTACCCATCCACCCATGCAAATATCACCATTATCAAGATTTAGTTACAAGAAGTTTCCTTGTACCCATCTGTGTCACCTGCTTTCTATCATTGTAGATAAATTTTGCCTATTCTAGAATTTTTTATAAATATTGTCATATGGTATGCACTCATTTTTTAGCTGGTTTCTTTCTCTTAGAGTAGTATTTTAAAAATTTTCTTTGGTCTGGGATTGTGGCTCAGTGGTAGAGCGCTTGCCTCGCAAGTATGAGGCACTGGGTTCGATCCTCAGCACCACATAAAAATAAATAAACAAAATAAAGGCATTGTGTCCATCTACAACTAAAAAAATATTAAAACAATTTTTTTTTCTTTGTTGCTTGTTAACAGTATAGTCTTCCCTTGGTTTCCATAGCATTGGTTCCAGGACCCTCCTGCTTATACCAAAATTCTCAAGTCCCTTATATAAAATAGTGTAGTATATGCATATATGTTCTCTCTCTCTCCCTACACACATACACACACACACACACACACACACACACACATATATTTTAAACAGTACTAGGAATGGAACTCAGGAGCACTCTAGTACTGAGCTACATCCCCAGCTGTTTTCTTTTGAGACAGGGTCTCATTAAGTTGCTATGGCTGGTCTCGAACCTGCAGTCCTCCTGACTCAACTTCCCAAGTAGCTGGGATTACAGGCATGTGCCTCCTCACCCAGCTCTTTTGTATATTTTAAATCATCTCTAGATATTTACAACACAATGGAAGTGCTATATAAATAGTTGTGATACTGTATTGTTTAGGAAATAATGACAAGGAAAAAGAAATACATGTAACCCTCCCTCTTCATCTGCCATTGGTTGAATCTACTGATGTGAAACCCATGACATGGAAAGTTGTTGACTGTCATTTTTTTTTGTACCTGGGATTGAGCCCTGGGGCACTTATCCACTGAGCTCCATCCCCAGCCCTTTTTAAAAATATATATTTATTTTAGTTGTAAATGGACCTTTATTTATTTATGTATGGTGCTCACACATGCTAGCAAGCACTCTATCACTGAGCTACAACCCCAGCCCTTCCCAGCCCTCTTTTAAATTTTTATTTAGAAACAAGGTCTTGCTGGGTTACTTAGGGCCTTGCTAAGTTGCCAGAAGCTAGATTGAACTGGCCATTCTTCCTTAGCCTCCCAAACTGCTGGAATTACAGGTGTGGGCCACCAGTCCAGTCTTCTGTGATTTGTTTTTGTTGCTAATTCATATTGTATGGACATGGCATAATTTATTTATCCATTCACCTGTGGTGAACACTTGTATTGCTCTCAGGGTTTATCATGAGCAAAGTTGGTATGAGCATTCGTGTACAAGACTTCAGGAACATATTTTTGTTTCTGTTGATTAAATACTTAATGGCATAGAATAGAGATTCCACAAAAAAATTTTTGACAAAGATGCTGAGATTAAGTTGGTACGGGAAGGAGAGTCTTTTTTTTTTGGCAGGGTTAAATGTTTATTAAACCAAGCTTTAAATTATACATCCACTTATAGTCTGTAAACAAATACAGTACACATGTAAGTAAATGGGCAGCAAATTAGAACCAGTGGAAAAACTAAAGTTCCCTTTGCACACTGGCACCTCACCAGAACACCCTCCGCAGGCCAGCAGCACAGGGCTGTGCTGGAGTTAAGGGTGAGATGAAAGAACCAGAGGGTGAGTTCCACTCCATCCCGAGGGTGGGTGTCAAGACGGGCATCTGTTCCACACCAGGCAGGGTGGACCACAGCAAGGCCACAGGGTAGTTTTTACATTCACAGATTGGCTGAAATAGTACAAATGAACTTCCTAATCTCAGTGTCTCCCTCCCTATCACCATCATTAGTAAGAAGTGTGAATTAAAATAAATGACGGACCACAGGTGGTTACAAAAATAGATGACTCAGAGTAATAAATATCTATAAGTAGCAGAACATAAACTTATATAAAATTTACCTTTTCCCATAATGTGCAGATTATTGTAAGTATGTTTGAGAGGTATGGTCAGCAGAATTCACAGTGGTAAGAAGGGATTTTTTTTTTTTTTTTTTGGTACCAGGGAGTGTATCCAGAGGCACTTAACAACACTGAGCCACATCCCCAGCCTTTTTTATACATTTTATTTAAAGACAGGGTCTTGCTAAGGGAAGGAGAGTCTTTTAACAAACAACACAGAAAACGAAATAAAACTTGATGTATAACTCTCATTATACTCAAAAATTAAAATAGATTATAGGCCAAAACATAAAAGTGAAGTTTTAAAGTATAAAACTTACAGATAGCAATATGGAAGAAAATCTCTGGTTTAGTTGAAGATCTCTTTGATATAAGAAATCTTATATTTCTATTTCTTAGACATAGAAAATTACTTTATAAGAAAAAGTGGACAAATTTGACTTCATCAGCATTAAAAACTTATGCTCTTTGAAGAGCACAATTAAGGAAATGAAAGGGCCAAGGACAAAAAGAGAAAAAGATACAAAGTTTACAAAAGAGATAAATATATGGTCAATAAACATTTGAAAAGATGTTTCAAATCAGTCTTGAGGGAAATGAAAATTAAAACATGAAATGCTGTTTGATGTTTACTGGAATGGCTAAAATTTCACAGGATTAACAAGGGTGGCAGGGATGTAGATCAATTGGAAAGCTCAGGCCTATTGGTAAAAGCACAAAATGATTCAACTTCTTTGGAGCAGTGTTTGACTTAGCGCCTCCCTTTTTTTCTGAGGCTGGCTCTGAACTCTTGATCCGCCTGCCTCAGCTTCCTGAGCTGCTGGGATCATAGATGTGTGCCACCATGCCTGGCAACATTTCTTATATTAATTAAAAAATTTTTTTTAGTTGTTGATAGACTTTTATTTTATTTATTTATATGTGGTGCTGAGCATCAAACCCAGTGCCTCACACATTCCAGGCAAGTGCTCTACCACTGAGCTCCAGCCCCAGCCCTCTTATATTACTTTTGATGGCCAGAATTTCTTTGGCGAGTTATAGGTCACTTCTGCTATGGCTTATTTCTTCACCCTTTAGTTTTATACCTCTTTAGAGAGAGTAGATTTTCTTGAGTACTGGGAATCACTATTTTTTCAGTGGGATTATATGAAGCTGTTATTTTGGTTCTTCTGTTATGTATGAGAAAACTACTGTGAAGGTAAGAGTTAAGTTTCACCATCATATTTACTTTGTCATTGGATATATATGGGAGATAGTAGTTAAGGTCTAGGATGTTTGGAGCTAACCTATTTAAATGGGGTTAAAGCAGGAATTATTTATGTATTTAAAAAATGGTTCCATGTATTAGTAATAGCTATAACAATTGTAATTATACTCAGATTCTAAGAGCAAGTGTAGATTAAATGTGAATATAGCAGGGGAAATATATATGGTTCCCAAATAACTACAGAAGGATGTAGCAAATAATTTTGCTTTTCCAGATGCTAATTTTTCTGATTCATCTACTTAGGATTATTGGGAGATATCCAATGTCCTTAGGCTGTTTTTTGAATGGGATATCTTAAAAAGGTTCTCCACTGGGTTTCTCAAGGAGCCTTCATAATTGCAATTGTCAGTACTTGAAGTTACATTACTATTGTTTCTGTAGTAGCTCTGGCAAGTGCTTGACAAATATTTGTTCAGTGAAATTTTGGGAAATACAATCTGCCACACCTTTCTTCTGCTGTCTTCAGTTGAGGCTGTGCAATAGACTTTTCTTCTTAGGTATTAGACTTTTGAAGACTGGATCTTATGTCTTTTAGATTGTCTATTTTTTTTTTTTTTTTTTTTTGAAACTTTTCATCTTTTCACTCATTTTAATCATTTTCCTTTACATTCTTGTACATATTTTGGAACTGGTTCTGTTGACTTTTTTTTCCCCCTCCTTGGTTATGGGTCATATTTTTCTGCTCTGCCTGTCTAGTAAATTTTAATTGATTCTTGAATGTGAAGGGATTCAGATTGTTATTTTCTCTGAGGGTACTGAGATTCATTTTAACAGGCATTTAAATTAATGGTTGATTTGATATTGTTAGGCTTGGTTTTCTTTGTTAAGGTAGGCCTATTTCAGATTTATCTTTTGTACAGTCTTATGGTCCCTACTTCTAAAGTGTGGCCTTTCTGTGGTCTCAGCTGAATATCAGGGGTACTCAGGTCTTTCCTCTCTGGTTGGGCCAGAATTCCAGCTTCTTTTAGTATTGCACTGCCTCTGGTGTCTTCTCATTATAATTTCAGATTCTGCATATATGCAGCCCAGCGCTTTGCCAAAAACCTGAGGTGAAATCTATGCAAACTTGTTTTTCCTTTTTCCTATACATTACCTACCACATCTCTGGCACCCTGCTTTACAGACTCTAGCTGTCTTACCAACTCAGATTTCTAATTCTCTATTCTCTGCCTTTTCACCTCAGCTAAACCTTTTATAACCTACCTGTAACAATTGTAGTGTGAATGAAATATGTAACTTTTATTAGTGATAGTTTGAAGTACTGCTTGTACTATCATATAACATGCTTTTTTTTCACATTCAAGTTCATGGACTCTCTTTCTCCTCCCCATTACACACATATTTTTAGATTTCCTCTCCATTTTCCCTCCTTCTAATAGTTATATTGTAGTTTTGGTTATATTGAGCTTTTTATGTGGTTATTACTAGATAAATGGCATTCCTGGCTAGCAATATAGTATATTGTGACTAATATTTTTTCCTACATATTTAGTTTTCCCTGGAATTACAAAGGTCTCATTTTTTTTTTCTTTTACTTGTTTAGTTTTCTATGTTCTTAATTTTAATTAATTCACAAATTCACCCCAATTTTATAAGTCCACCATGTTTGAGCACATTTGGTGTTCTGTCAGTTTTATCGTCTCCAGGATCTTTCTTATCAGCCCTAACCTGGGTTAATTGCTCTCTAGACTTGCTATATGGAAGTCTTTGATGCCTCTCACCATTATTCTGGGGATTCACCTGTCCTCTCCTGTGAGTTGGATTCTTCAGTTCCTGGAACCTGTCATCAGTTTTCATTGCTTTCTACTCTGGTTTTGGCATATCTTTGTAACTTCCTGGGAAAATATAGGAAAGTAAAATTATTTTAGAGTTTGCTTATTTTAAGATACTTTTATTTTATACTCATTTGATTTATAGACTCTGTCTTGGTGTAGAATTCTAGGCTGAAAATATTTTTCATGAAAATCAGAATGTTTTTCCTAATTTTTTTTAAAGATGTTAGATACAGTGGTATGTGTCTAATTCCAGTGACTCAGGAGGCTGAGGCAAAAGGATCTTAAGTTTGAGGCCAGCTTTAGCTACTTCGTGAGACGCTGTTTCAAAAAAAAAGGCCGTGGATATAGCACAGTGGTAAAGTGTCTCTGTGTTGAATCTCTACTGTTGGCAGGAAAAAGGGGCACTGTCATTTTGATTCCACATTCTTTTTATGCAGATGTTTCCGGCAGTGTTATAGGGTCTTCTTTTTGTCTCTTCAGCATTCAAAAATTTCAAAATTTTACTGGGTATTCATGTCCCTTTTTGTTTGAAAACTCATTTTTTAAATAAAGCTTTCTGTTTATCATTTGTCTTCTACATTTTTTTCTGATAGTTCTTCAGTATTATATTCTTATAACTCTTCAATTACCTACCTCATAAGGTTGAGGATTAAACAAATTTACATACATAGAATACTTTAAATAAGTGTCTGACATGTAGTAAAGACTTGTGGTACCTGTAATTGTTACTGTTTAGTTCCATAATTGTCTTGAGGGCATAGTCTTTGGTTTTGATTCTTTTACTTACTAGTTTTGAGATCTATCTCTTTCCTCTGGAAAATGTGAATAAGCTATCCTCTCAGAAGTTTGTGAGAGGTAAATAAGAGTATATATGTGAAAATGCTAATAACTTTTACAGAGTTAATAGTTGCTGCTTGAATCTTAATGTCAAGCTCTTTGTTTGAAAGAAAACTATGGCTGAATTTTAAGAGTACTAGATTTCTTGTACCTTGCAAATTTGTGTGAGCTAGGTGAACTTGAGTTAAATACTAATGCTGCCTTTTTCAATAAATTATTTCTTACTGCTCAATCTTGTTTTGTTATTCCAAAAAGAGAAGATAAGGAAAATATTCTGTGAAAAGCTCTGGCTTTACTTCAGATTGTATAACTCTATGTAATGTAGTAATTATTTAAGAATGACATGATTATTTATTTGGGTTATTTATTTATTTTTACTTAAAGGTATTCGAGATTAGGAAAAATAGAATCTGTCTTTTGGTTCTTCTCAATAGTTTTTAATGTAATTTCAAATGTTAGCTCATTTTTGTTAATGGTGGCTTTTTGTTTGTTTGTTTTGTTTTAAGGTTTTTGGATTCAAAGCATAAAAACCATTACAAGATATACAATCTGTAAGTATGTTTTCTTATTTGTACGCTTGCAAATATCTTCTAAATAACTAATAAGTGAAAGTTATTTTTTTGTTAGAGTAAGGTAGAGTTAAAGATACATATTTTACTAGAATTGTATTCCTAAAACAATTAGTTGAAGAAGACTGAGAACACTGTTAGATCATTTAGAAAGTGTAGTGATGAGATAAAACAATGTTGGCACAGATTCACGTTACTTGATCTGCTTTAAATGACTTGGCATCTAGCCCACTTTTGAGCCCCTAACCCTGTGGTTATTTGAAGTGTAATCCATAGGAGAGCTCTGTTAAGATGTCTTCCATGGAGGCATTCTCCAGAGTGTACATGATTTTGTTTATTCAGTCTCTTGATCAATTGATTGAAGAAGGTATTAGAGTATTTGGTTTGTAACATAATAAGTTATCTAAAATTGTTGAATTAGATAGTTTCTATTGTCTTGGGCAGGGTTTTAAGGGTTGCCTACTTGATAGAGCTAGTTGACCTTATCTTTAATTTTCTGCTTTTTCTTTTGACTTTGGGAATAGAGACATGAAAGGAAAAAAAGAAGGGAAAGAAGGGAAAAAAATACTTAAATGATTTTGCCCTTGAAGACTATTTTTCCTTCTCAAAGTACTAACCATTTTCTAATTTTTGAAAAATTGGAAAAACATTACATTTTAAAGACTGGTACCTGGCCTTTATTTTTTTTCTATTTATAAATGATTATAATAGAAAAAAATATATAAAGTTATATACTTGGTCACAATTGTTTTTGTAGAGTTATTTATCAAATGTTATAACAAGATTCTCTTATGCCTCCAGTGGACATTTAAATCTTTTACCAAAAAGAATGAAAGATTTTTTATGCCTTGTTCTTTTATAATAATAAAACTCATAGGTACTGGGTGTGGAGTAGACACTAATGTTGTTGTCTAATGAGTTTTCAGTGACTTCTTCAGATTCACAAAGGTGCAAACATTTAGAGCTTGCCAAATGTTAGACATTATGAAACACACTGGGCGTGGGTACAGAAAGGATAAGATACCAGTTCAGTCCTGAGGTAGCTTGTAGTCTAATGTGAAAATTAAAGTATTATAGAAGATGTAATTCTTAAATACAAGAAGGCATTGAAGAGAACAGTAGAAATAGTAATTGTGTTCCATATGACAGTTTTCATAAAGGAAGGATATTTGAGTTGTAGTGAACAGAATCAGTAGGGACTGACTCTTAGGCCAAGGAAGAAGGAAAATGGCATAGCAGAGTGAATAGCAAGTAAGGAGATTGTTGGCATAATAGTGTTTGGAATGTGGCAGATCATTTATTTTTGTCGGATTGTGATGTGTGTATGTGTGCCTGGGGAGTTTCAGTGATAAAACATGCTTAAGTTTAGGTGAGCCCAGTTTACAAATGATCTGTGCATTTAGGGGTCATCTATTCTAGATTAACCTTTCTTATAGTGCCTTGTTGTTGTTTTGTAAGAAAATAAAAACCACATAGCTTTGTGGTTTTTGAACATCTCTATTCAGAAATTGAATTAACAACAACAAAAAAGAATTGTCAAAAGCTGAAATCCATTAAATAGATCTTGTCAGTCTTAGACTCTCAGAATTGGGGATTTGGAATCTTAAAAGGGAGGTCAAAAGACAAATTCTGCAATTGTCATAATTTTATTCTAGTTTAGTATATCTAAAGGGAAGGAAATTGTTTTCATTCCTGTATGTAGTGGCTTCCTGCTTTCTGGAACTTAGGATTTAGGCTTGTACTATTGATGTTGTGGGTCACTTACTACATTATTATGGTTAAAATTGGCTTTGGGGGCTAGCCTGGGAATGGGAATGCCTGATTTGTATTTCTAAACATTGGAATCCCAAGATAATGAAATAACTCTTTATTAGTCTAGAATAGCTTTTAATGCATATTAACTCCCCCTCCTCACATGAAATGTGGACTTTCAGAGCTGGAAAGTACTGAAAGAAATCTTTTAGTATAACCTTCTCATTTTACAAATGGGGAATATGAAGCCTACAGAAGTTAAGAGAGTTAACAGTCATAGTAGCAATCCATCCAATGTTGATGCCAGTGTTCCCTTTATTTTTTGTTTTAACCTCCCCCAATTTTGTTCTCTTCAAAAGTTTCTAGAGCTATCAGTCTGTAGTATGTTTCTGATGTTACTTTCCAACCTTTACCTTCTTTCCACCCCTGCTTATTATATATCTGGTTCTGGGTAAGTGAGTCTAGCATCATTAACAGTTGTTTCTATTTTATTTCTTTAATTTTTAGAATAGTAATTACATGTGATATCTTTTTCTTTGGAAACATACAGATAGGAAGATCTTAAAATATTTACACTAGGTATACCCACATTTAATAATATGTTATGTTTTTTGTAGCAATTGCAATTATGATATACATGGAGGAAGAAGAACTCTTAATGTGAACTTTGTAATAATTAAATATTCATGTCTCTATAGTTTCTTCAGGCTTTCACTAAATTATTTTTAAGACTAGGTAAAATTAGCCTTATAGAATTATCAAAATTTAAGTATACTGATGCTTGTTAAATTAATCAGTATATTTTAGGGTACAAATACTTTTTATTTTTTGTTTTTCCCTCTTTATAATCTATACACTGGTAATGGAAGGAAGGGAGATAGGAATAAAGTCATATATAGTTAACCTTAGTATTCACCAAATGCTAATTTTCAAAAGATTTATATATTTCATTGCTTATTTTGCTGATATACTTAATCCTTTTGTAGTAAAACTTTAGCTAGTATTGATTTTTTTTTTTTTTTGGTGGAGGTGCCGGGGATTGAACCCGGGGCTTTGTACATGTGAGGCAAATACTCTACCAACTGAGCTATATCGCTAGCCCCTCGTATTGATTTTTTTAAAAAATATTTTTTTAATTGTAGATGGACATAATACCTTTGTTTTATTTTTATGTGGTGCCGGGGATTGAACCCAGTGCCTCACACATGCTGGGCAAGTGCTCTACCACTGAGCCACAACCCTGGCCCTCCTCCTATATAAGATAAATGTAGCTATGTTGTAGAGTAAAGAAGAGACTCACCTGCTTAGCTAACTATATGGCAAGTATCACTTCTTTGGAAATTTTTGCTATTCTTATCCCTTTCTTCACTCTGCCTACTACCACTTTAAAAAAAAAAAAAACCCTCAGTACTTCTTCATTTTTCTTGTCTCATATAAGTAGTATAAGGGTAATAATAAAAAATTATATCTTTTGAGTTTTAATTATAAAGATATTGAAATGATTAAATCCCAATTGTTTTCTAAGTATCTTTGATTTTAATATGTTGAGATTTATCACTAATATATCGCAAAAAAATATAAAAGAAATTTTGTTGGGGGGAGTGTTGTGTGTGTGCATACATGTGTTTAGGGAGAGCAGAGTCTTCGTCTTTGCCCTTCTAGCCCTTACCCTGAGCATTTGCACCACCACCAGTCCTAGCTTATACTTTCCAGACCCCCATATTACCTGTAAAGATCATCATAATGTTTTTGTTTTTTATCATCACTGTTAGTTGGCTTTGTATTTTGTGATAAATATTGCTTGAGTAGGAAGGTGGCTTTGATTAAAATTTGAATAAAATTTGTAATTGCTTTCATATTTAAAACTTTTAATGTTTTTTATTCTAAGTAGAAGTATGATGCAGTAATAGAAAATGTTTTGTAACCAGTGATACTGAGCTTGAGTTCTGATTCTTCATTAATATATTGTGATTTGGGGCAAGGTTTTAAATGTTCTGCTTTCTCATAAAAATATGAGGCTAATATTAGTCATTATTACATGTTTGTGAGGATGAAAAAAAACATAAAAATTCTTAGAAGGTTTGCGCATCTCATAGCATTTAGTACTTGTTATTTCTCTTTCCCTCCATATATTCATCTTAGAGTACTATGCTGGGATCAAACCTAGGGCTTCATGTGTGCTAGGCAAGTGCTGCACCATTGAGATACAACCTTCAGCTCCCAAACCAAACATTTTGATATCCTGAAAAAAGTATGGGAAGTTTAGAGAACTGAATCTACATGAAACTGACATTTATTTTCTTTCTTCTTATTATTTTTTAGTGTCAATGGACCCTTCCTTCCCTCCTTCCCTCCCTCCACAGTGCTGAGAATCAAACCCAGTGCCTCACATATGCTAGGCAAGCACTCTACCACTGAGCTACCACCCCAGCCCCTGACATTTATTTTCTTTTGAGCTGTTATGAAACTAGCTTCTTAGAGTTATTTTATAGCCTTATATCCCACTTCCTAAGCCTTTACAGAATTCCTTCTAAAATACTGCACCATGGATTGTTCACTACTGATCAGTCTGCTAAAGAAAGTATAAAATTTAACTATTTTATTGGTCATTTCTCTTCTGTTTATCATGTTTTTCACATTTGTGTGGAATTATTTAACAGGGATACATATGACATTACTAAATACATTTTCTTTTTAGCCAAACTCAGTATTCTAAATTACAATATACTAAAAAGAAAAAAAACTTTGTTTTGAGTGGTAATGTGAAAGTCGATTTATTATAAGTATGACCAGTTTTTTAACAGTTTTAATTTATAATTAGTTAAATTTCTTGTGAATTTGAAACTTTAGAGGAATTATATAAATGTTTTCCATATTTCTAACTGTATAATACAGGTTCACAGTAGCTTATTTAAAAATTTTGGAGCTAGTTATGTTTTAATATTCTGAATTTTTTGGTTTTCAGAAAGGCAATACAGAAGCATATAGAGACTCTTTAAGTATATTAATTAAGGACTACATACAGTCTTAACACCTCAAATCAGATTCTACAATTGAGATTGCCATAAATTAAAAGAAAATGTTAGCTGTTTTGTAAGTTTAGGGTTTTGTAGGTTAAGGAGCAGTAGATCTTAATTTGTTCTAAAATATTGATTTTTATTTTAAATAGTTTTAAAAATCTGGTTTGGTGGTAGTTGGATTTACTATGATGCTGCTGACCACACTGTCAATTATGAGTAAGCCAGTACATAATAACAAAGACATCACTACCATTAAAAAGACAAATATTTGTATGCTCTATGAATGCAATGTTAGAATTTTACTATCCTGTATTGATTTTACTTATTCTTTCATTGCTTTCAGATATTAAAATTTATAATCTGAGAGATTATTTAACTGAATTTTATTCCAGGCATAGGTAAATTCTGTCTCAGAGCCCACAGAAATTTCCAATTTATTTGTAGAACCCTTTAAACCATGAGAGAACTGGAGAGTTTGAGAAGTTTGCAGATGTAATCTCAGATAGGCATATTTGCCATTGATCCCTCCTGAAAATCTAGAGTAGATTCACTAAAAATGACTTTGGTTTATCTAAAGGGAGAAAGGTCTGGTTTAAAAAAATTAAGTAAGCATCGTGTCCAAATAGATTAGCATCATTCAGTTTTCTTTTGTCCTTTTGCTTTTAATATTTTTAACATGTTTTCAAATAATAGTTTAAGAATTGTATGTGCTCATCTGATGAGATAAAGACAACAATGAAATTATTTACTTGTTTACAGGTACTTGTAAAATAAAAAAGTACATTCTAATAACAAGTAGAATTTCTGTAAATTTGAATATTATAGATGCAATTTAATTTGTAGGGCTGTATGATGAGGGCATCACAAATTTGATAAGCAAATGTATAAGCTCTGTTTGCATATACTTCACATCTTAAACCTTCACTTCCTTAATCATAAAATGGGGATAGTTTTAGTACCTACCTCACAGAATTCTTGGGATTAAATGAAAGAGTGAATATAAAATATTCAGCACAATGCCTGATTCAAGAAACTTTTTGTTATTATGCCCAAGTACAAAAGGTAATTTATGCCACTTTAAATTTTTCTTTTAGATGTGCTGAAAGACATTATGACACCGCCAAATTTAACTGCAGAGGTATGTATAAATGTACTGTAGTATATTGTATAACTTAAAACCAGTAGACAATATTGTACTGTCATAACAATAATGAGTTATCATGATATAAATATTTATCTTAAGGATAATCTTAGACAACTTGGAAAAACTAATTTTGCTGTTGTACTTTAGAAAAAAAGTATCATATAAACCTATCTATTGTCTGGAAGACTATAAAGTGTAGAATAGACAGGAGAAATTACTAGACTGTGTTTGTATCATAAGGAGGGGGTTTCCCTACTGTTTAAAGCATTTGATGTCAGTATGCAGTTTCAGAGAGAAAGCAGAACTACTTTTCTGCTTTGAGGAATGACTTAAAGATAGGAAGGATAAAATAACATGGATAAAGAGGAGCTATTTAGGTGAAAGCATGGAACTATTTTTTTAATTTTTTATTTGTTTCAATTAGTTATACATGACAGCGGAATTCATTGTACATGAATGGGCACTTGATCTCTGAGCCGCATCCTCAGGCCTTTTTATTATTTAGTTTGAGATAGGGTCTTGCTAATTTCTCTGATTATGCACAATATAGAGGCACATCGTTCATGCAATCATACATGTACCTAGGGTAATGATGTCTGTCTCATTCCACCATCTTTCCTACCCCCAATCTCCCTTTCCTTCCCTTTCCTCCCCTTTCCTCCCCTTTCCTCCCCTCTCCTTTCCTTCCCTCTCCTCCCTTCCCTGCCCCTCTCCTGCCTCTCCTCCCCTTTCTTCCTCTTTCCTCCCCTTTCCTCCCCTCCCTGCCCGTCCCCTCCCCTCTCCTTCCTTTCTCTCCTCTCCCCTCCTCTTCCCTCCTCTCCCTTCTTTTCCCCTCCTTACCCTCTGCGCAATCCAAAGTTCCTCCACTCCCCCACCCCCCATTATGCATTGGCATCCACATATCAGAGAGAACATTTGGACTTTGGTTTTTTGGGAATTGGCTTACTTCACTTAGCATGATATTCTCCAACTCCATCCATTTACCTGCAAATGCCATAATTTTATTCTCTTTTAGTGCTGAGTAATATTCCATTATATGTGTATACCACAGTTTTTTTTTATCCACTCATCTATTGAAGGGTATCTAGGTTGGTTCCACAATTTAGCTGTTGTGAATTCAGCTGTTATGAATAATGATGTGGCTGTTCACTGTAGTATTTTTTTTTAAGTTTTTTAGTTGTAGATGGACACAATACCTTTTAATTTTATTTATTTTTATAATTTGGTTCTGAGGATTGAACCCAGTGCCTTACATGTGCTAAGCAAGTGCTTTACCAGTGAGCCACAATCACAGCCCCTAGTGTGTTGATTTTAAGTCCTTTGGGTATAGACAGACCAAGGAGTGAGATATCTGGGTCAAATGGTGGTTCCATGCCAAATTTTCTAAGGAATCTCCATACTGCTTCGGGAACTGTTTTTTAACTGAATTTTATTCCAGGCATAGGTAAATTCTGTCTCAGAGCCCATAGAAATTTCCACTTTATTTGTAGAATCTCTTAAACCATGAGAGAACTAGAGAGTTTGAGAAGCTTGCAGATGGAAGCCTCAGATAGGCATATTTGCCATTGATCCCTCCTGAAAATCTAGAGTGGATTTTTAAATGGATGGTTTGAGAATTCTGAAGCATTAATTACCAAGAGTAAGTTTAATTTCACTAAAAATGGTTTTTTTGTGTGTGTGTGTGTGTAGGAAGGTAGGTAGGTAGAGTTAGGTTTTTGCTTACTAGACAAAGCATGCCATTGGCTGAGGTTTCTTGTTCTCTCTCTCTCTCTCTCTCTCTCTCTCTCTCTCTCTCTCTCTCTCTTTGGTACCAGGAATTGAACCCATGGGCACTTGATCTCTGAGCCACATCCTCAGGCCCTTTTATTCTTTAGTTTGAGACAGGGTCTTCTTCCTAAGTTGTTCAGGGCCTTACTAAGGTGCTGAGGCTGGCTTTGAACTTGTGATCCTCCTGTCTCAGCTTCCTGAGTCATTGGATTACAGGAGTGTACTACCATGTCTGGCAAGGTTTATCTCTAAAGAGATATTTTACAGATTTTCTTGAATGTTTTTGTGTGCCATTTAGGAAATTAAGATGAAATAATGGTCTAGTTATGCAAATGACTACGTGAAAACTGTCCCACTAACTGTATGTAATAGTAGTCATTATCTATCAGAAGAGCTTTCCTGTCATACCAAAGGATTTAATTGATCGTAGTCTCTACTATGTTATTATGACTTGAAGATTCAAGACATAGTGTTCACATATTTAGATGACATAGAATAAGTAGTACATTGGTGTCAGGATGTTTAAGGATCTTCTTAATAGATTGAAACCAATGCATATACTAAATGATAAAAAAATTTAATAGTGATATATATATATATATATAAGTCCTGTTTCTAGGCAAATTTTAAAAAACCTCAACTCTAACTTAGGGAACAGAGAAGTCTTGGATTTTTAATAATTTATGTGAAAAAACCTGAAACTTCATTTTATAACTTTACTACAATTATAATCTTTTGTAAGTAATTTTTTTTTCAGTTTCTTTTGTAAGTGCTTTTCAAGGCATGTGTAGATAACACTAAGATTTGTAAAACCATCTCTCTCTTTTTCTTTTCCTTTGGCACTGGGGATTAAACCCAGAATCACATTACTACTGAGGCACATCCCTAGCCTTTTTATTTTTTATTTTTTGAGACAGAGTCTCACTAAATAGCTTAGGGCCTTGCTAAGTTGCTGAGGCGGGCTTTGAACTTGCCATCCTCCTGTTTCAGTTTCATTTATTTATTTATTTATTTTTATATATGACAGTGGAATGCATTACAATTCTTATTACACATATAGAGCACATTTTTTTCCCCACAGCATTTTTTTTTTTTTTTTTTTTTTTTTTTTTTTTGAATTTTTAATATTTATTTTTTAGTTATCGGTGGACACAACATCTTTGTTTGTATATGGTGCTGAGGATCGAACCCGGGCCGCACGCACGCCAGGCGAGCGCGCTACCGCTTGAGCCACATCCCCAGCCCTCCCCACAGCATTTTTATTTTATGAAGTTAAAATACAGTCCTTTCCACAGTTGATTCTATTGGTAATCTATACTTTCTTTGAAATATTTTTTGTCATGATGCAGTATTATAAATATTGTTATTCATTTTTTTTTTTTGTTAGAAAATGTATTGAGAGACCCATGTGACATTTCATTTTGGATTCAGGTATACTTCTGGTGTATTGTGACCTCTGCTCCCAGTCTTACAGCAATTTCCTCCTTCATGAAGTGAGAAACATAATGCTTGGGTACTTTTAGAAGTTAGCAATAGAGTATTCTCTCTTCAAAAATTGGAAAGTTAATGAGCAATAAGGTATTTGTATTTAGTTTTTCTTTCAAACACCTAAGTTTATAATGCAACATTTCTAAAGTTTACCTACTTTTAATTAAAAATTCAGGAGAGATTTTTTTCTTACTCTGAGGTTATCTTTTTACCACAGTTGCACAGTATCCTTTTGAAGACCATAACCCACCACAGCTAGAACTTATCAAACCCTTTTGTGAAGATCTTGACCAATGGCTAAGTGAAGATGACAATCATGTTGCAGCAATTCACTGTAAAGCTGGAAAGGGACGGACTGGTGTAATGATTTGTGCATATTTATTACATCGGGGCAAATTTTTAAAGGCACAAGAGGCCCTAGATTTCTATGGGGAAGTAAGGACCAGAGACAAAAAGGTAAGTTTTTATATTCTGTTCTCCCTTTCTTCTTCTAGATCCAAGAATTTATTGCAAGACAGACTTTTTTCTTTTTCTTTTTTTCCCCTTCACCTTTCTTAAGATATAATGTGATATTTTGATACATGTATGTATTGTGAAATGATTACTACAATTGGTCTGCTCATCATATCACCTCATATAATTATTGTTTTCTCCCTATTGTGGGGAGAGCATTTGAGATATACTCTTGTAGCGATTTCTTTTCTTTTCTTTCTTTCTTTTCTTTTTTTTTTTGGTACTGGGGATTGAACCCAGGGGCGCCTAACCACTGAGCCATATCTCTAGCCATGTGGCCCCCTCACCCACATATATTTTATTTTGAGACAGGGTCTTGCTGAGTTGCTTGAACTCATGATCCTCTTTCCTTCAGCCTCCCGAGCTGCTAGGATTTCTCTTAGCAATTTTCAAATTTGTAGTATATTATTATTAACTGTAGTCACCATGCTGTTTATTTAGTCTCCAGATCTTATTTATCTGGCCTAACCGAAACTTTGTATAGTTTATGAGTAATATCCCCCTATTCCCATCTACCCCCATCCTCTAGAAAAGAGATTTTAAAAAGATAGTTGTTAATGCCTAATTTCTTTCAAAAATTTTAATCAAGTACTGCCCCACCCAACTTCTGTATGAACAAGTATCTAATTAATTTTTCAGACCATGCTGCTGTTTTTATATCATGATAGCAAATCTTACCTATTAACTTTATTACATATTGGATCTTACAAAAATCCTTATAAAGTAGCATTTTAAAAACAGCATATTGCTGGCCATGGTGCTACATGCTTACAATCACAAACTTGGGAGGCTGTGGCAGGGGCATCATAAATTTGAGTCCAGCCTTAGCAATTTAGCAAGGCCCTAAGGAACTTTCCTTATATCACAAGAAAAAATAAAATAGGCTGGAAGTGTAGCTCAGTGGTGAAGCATCCCTGGGTTAAATACCCAGTATACAAAAAACAGACAAACCAATCCAAAACACCCCTGCATATCAATCAAAAGTAAGCTTACTGTTGCTGAAGCTTGCTTGAGAATAAAATGTTTTGGGATAATTACCTGAATATGATTATTACCTGATAAAGTGTGATCATTTATAATAAAATTCATTCTTTCATGTGAATAATTATAAAATGGAGTTACAATTAATCAGAGATTCTTCAGTTTTTTAGAAAACTAAAAACCTTAAAAATCAGCAACAAATTTAACTTACTGCATTTGAGGGCGAAAAGCAAACTCTTGAGAGGTTTTTACAATTTTTCAAAGGGTCAATTTCTTTGGATGGTAAGTATAATAAAACATATTACCTTTTTAATATCCTTTGTATTAAAAAGAGTTTTTGTACGTTTCTTTAAGTAGAACAAAACCCAAACCTCTCCAGATGGAGAAAACTCATTTAGGGAGAGAGACATTAATCAAAAATTTGTTGTAGTTTTAATAATTTTATAACTAGGCAGAGTCTTCTCCAGGATAAGCCAATTTCTTCTTCATTCAGCTTCAAAACAAATAGAGGTTATCATATTCATCATTTTAAGCTGAGTAGTTGTATCAGTTTCTTTTTCACCTCTTGTTTTTTAACCATTTGTTTGTCTTTGTGACTTTCTGAGTTATATGTAAGGACGCCAAAGTACCATTTATTGGAAATAGTTCACAAAATTGGGTATTAAAAGTCGGGTAAAAAAATTTTGTTTTGGTAAAGTATAAAAGTTGTGTGATGAGCAGAACGCTAGATTTAGTAAGCTAGGAGCTTAAAAAAAAACCTGTTCATGTTATATAGCTTTAAAAAATCTGATGAAAGCCAGACATGACAAACACCTGTAATCCCAGCGGCTTGGGAGGCTGAGGAAGGAAGATCTTGAATTCATAGCCAGCCTCATTTTAGCAACTCAGTGAGACACTGTCTCTAAATAAAATACAAAAAAATACTGGGGATGTAACTCAGTTGTTAAGTGCCCCTGAATTTAATCCCTGGTACCAAATCTGATGAAAGTTTTAAGTGTTTTCCCATTAAACATAGGCATGGATACATAAAAAAAAATTTACTTACGGTTTTTAATTGTACTGAAACTTATTTAACAACATAGATCATAAAAGACACCTTCAATTTATTTGTGAGTTTTTTTCCATACAAATATCAGTGGCCACAGTATATGAGAATGATGAATAAATCAAAGTGGTATAAATTAATCAAAATTAAACTTTAGTTTTCTTAGTAGTAAATTTTAAGGAATGGGCTAATGTTATTTAACTTTTTAAAGTAACAAGTAAAAACTGTGCCATTTTCTTTGACTTTGCAACTTATATGCCATCTTTGATATCCATTCAATATCTCACAAATAAAAGAACCAAATGGAAGATGTAGAATCCTTTGCCCAATGAAAGTAAGCTTGTGTCAAGAAATAAGAGTATGTCAAGACTCTTAGATAAATTCATGCTGCATCATTTTCCTTGCCTTCAAGTTAATGAAATAATTTTTTGGCAGTATCTGCATCATTAGTGCTGTGTTATGAAGGAAAGCATTATGATTTCACATTTCAGTTTTAAAGTTGAAGAGTTAAAACTCCTTAAAAGAGTTTGAGAACTCTTGATTTAAAGTCTTGGCTTTTATGAATTTGGCAACTATTACAACAGATTTTTTCATGACAGTTCTTGCACAGACTATGATTCAAAGCTTGGCACTTACAAAGCAGTAGAATACTTTCACAACAACAGATAAGGTTTCTTTCAGGATTAATGTGAGTCTTGCCACTCTGAGGCACATGGATGAATAAAGCAGTGAGTGATGATGGCATGGAGAGCTTCTGTCTTCGCTAGTGCAGCAAAAGCAGATGTGCTGCCTGACATTGAGGTATACTGTTTTTTACAGAATACTGAGGTTTCTTCTTGGCAAAGAAACTTGGCCATTTTGAAAATGTTATCAATGTTTCCCAAAATTTTCAAAAATAACTCTTAAGATAGGCATCATTCATTGATTGTGTGACCATGTATGTATTTGATGAAAACTACTAGCTGGGTGCACTAAGAAGTCATATGCTGAAGGGAGGTGGTATTTCCAGTCATTTCATGACCTGTTTTATAGTCTCAGAAAAAAAAAGTCAGTGATAGAGGTTTTGACATCTCATTGTGATACAAATGAATATCATGTCCTATGCATTTTATTGGGTGAATTAGTCAGCCTGTAGTAGATTGAATTGTGTCTCCCTTCATGAAATAAAAATATGTGCACCTGGAAAAAAATTATAGAGGTTTTGAAACAGTATTTTTCTGTTGCAAGCTACAAACGTGCTTGACTCTTTCTGAGATGTTTGCTTTCATCATGTTCAACTGTGTGGCTTTTTGTTAGTTTGACATTAACCAGTAGCCTGGTAGGTTGCTTTATTCAAGATTTTGAGTCGGGTCAAACAAGAGTTTTGTAATGGTCTGGGCTTTTCTAAGTTGTGCTCTCAAATGTACTGTTGTCTTCTCCCTGTTCCCTTCCTCTTAAGCACACCTTTCCATCCATATGTGCATATATACTCTGTCTGATAATAAGTGCTTCTTCTGAATAGTTGGCTATAGGCTGCTGATGGTGATAATTTGCCATGTAAGAAGCATTTGGGATAATCTGTCTCATCATGTTCAAGATAAAGGTAAAATCTAAGGATGCTCAAACTTTCTCTGTTTCTATCCAGTTCAAGTTAAATCCAAGAGAAGTTTTCATAATCAAAAAGTGAAGACATACTTAATTTGTCAGAACATATTTAGTCATCACAATCTGGTAACATTGTCAGTTCTGTTTCTCTCTAGAAGTGAGGAAGGGGTGTTTAATGAAATGGCAAGAAGCCCCATGGAATATTGTGAGATAGGGTCAGAGTAAAAAGATTGCTAGAGAAGTATTTATGAAAATAAAACAAATCTTGCAGTGTCATGTGATAAAAAGTAGTAATACTTCATTAGTAGAACTGCTCTCTCTTGGCATCTCCCCCAAGAGAATGTGATGGGCTAGTAGGAAGTAGAAAATGTAGACCTATGTGGACTGCCAGGAATGTATTTGATAAAATTGTCAAGTTTATTTGTTACAAGGTATTAAAGCACAGTTAAATGGTTTTAGCTAAGTTGATCACTTTAGCTAAGTTGATCACTTTAGCTAAGTTGATCACTTTTAGTGTCAGAATAAAATAAATCATTGAGATCTACTGTTCTTAGCTCATGCTTAGTTCATATACCTAGACCATGTTTTGGATGAATTATTCACAGGTCCTGAAGAAATGTATTCCTACCTTTTATCCCTGTGTGTATATTAAAAGGCAAAAAATAAATTTGTGAGCAGATGATGTTGACTAAATTGTGTTTTACTTAATGTTTACATTTACATTTTAGTTTGAAACAGCATTAGAAAACTAGGAATAATGGATAAAACTCTTAAGATTATTGGGTTCCCCACCCCCTCTAAAGTTTCTTATTTTATAGATGATAAAATGGTAGAAAGGTAAAATATTGTCATCAGTATTATCCATATGTCAATGACTGCATTGAGAGTAAAAGTTGAGTCCCTTGCTGCATTGTTAAATTTCTTTCTACATTATCAAGTTCACAAATATTTGAACTGAAAAAGAATTTTGAGATTCTTCAGAATAATTTATGTAGACTCCTGAAAGTTTAGATAATACTGATGAAATAAGTCTATTTTGAAGGTTCCTCGTTTTATATTCTTATTTTTTAAATGTTATTTATTTATTTATATTTATATGTATGTATGTATGTATGTATGTATTTATTTAGGGGAGCATACTGGGGACAGAACTCAGGGGGCACTCGGCCACTGAACCACATCCCCAGTCCTTCTTTGTACTTTATTTAGAGACAGGGTCTCATAGAGTTGCTTAGCACCTTGCAGTTGCTGAGGCTGGCTTTAAACTCTTGATTCTCCTGTCTCAGCCTACCAAGCCGCTGGGATTACAGGTGTGCACCACCATGCCTGGCTTAAATGTTTAGTTTTTAAAAAATACTTTTTAGTTGTAGGTGGATACAATACCTTTTTATTTTATTTATTTATTATTATGTGGTGCTGAGGATTGAACCCAGCTAGGCAAGCGCTCTATCACTGAGCCACAACCTCAGCCCCCTTGGTTTATATTCTTTACAGATGCCAGAACATTTAAAGACCCCTGATTTAAGGAGAAAGAGAACAAGTTGAGGGTATTGGTCTTATAAACTTAAGGCTGTACACTTTCTCAAAATCTCTTCAATTTAGTGATATCACTTCAATTCAGTGATATCACTTGTTTGATGGTTAGAGTTCTAGTGAAATTATATATGTATGTATATATATGTTACGTACACAACAACATATATGTATATTATATATATACATAAGTATATGTATGTATATGTGTGTAGTTTGTTTATATATATTTATATTTTATATACACACACGTATATGGGGGATTGCTGGGAATTGAACCCAGGATGCTTTACCACTAAGCTAAATCCCCAGCCCTTTTTCTTCCTCTCTCCCTCCCTCTTTCTCCTCCTCCTTTTTCTTCTTCCTCCTCTTTTTTTTTTTTTTTTTTGTACCAGGGATTGAACCCAGTGTCCTTAACCACTGAGCCACAACCCCAACCCTTTTTAAATATCTTTTATTTAGAGTCAGGGTCTTGCTGAGTTGCTTAGGGCCTTGCTAAGTTGCTGAGACTGATTTTGAATTCTCTATCCTCCTGCCTCAGCCTCCTGAGCCACTGGGATTAGAGGCTGGATTACAGGCATGTACCACCATGCCTGGTTTATTCTTTTGAGGCTGGATCTCCCTAAATTGCTTAGAGCCTTGTTAAATTGCTGAAGTTAGCTTTGAACTTGACATCCTCCTGCTTCAGCCTCCTGAGTCTCTGGAATTATAGGAGTGTGCCACAATACATAGATAATCATAAATATGATTATCCAAAGTAATTTTATTCTTAAAACATCTGATAGTAGATTTATTCACTTCTTATCAATATTTCCTTTTAGGTTGAGCTTGTGCATTCACATCTTTTTTAAACTGTGAACCACTGTTACAGGAGATGAATACATGTTATCTATTTTACAGTTTGTATAGAATTAATTTCATTAAAACTGTCTTAAATGTTATTTTACTTATATCCTTAATTATAGAGAAACATAAGAAGCTGAAGAAAGTTGTGTTCTTGTGACATTCGTATGGGAGCAGAATCTTTTTTCAATTTGTTTTGAAGAGAAAGGAGATAGTTTTCATGAAAATTTGTAGACTTTGCAGAGACTCTCAAAATATTCTGACCTATTACAGTCTAACCCAGTTATGACATATCTGCAGCATGCAGTGATGTAAATTACATGGCAGGGTCTTGGGTGCAAGCTGACCACAAAATGTAGCATTATGTTAGGAGTGTCTAATTAGTACTTGAAGCTGTGACTTGTTGCAGGGAAGTCAAGCAATTGATACCTTCTATAAAGAAAAAATTTCTGGGCGTGAGGTAACTGCTCAAGGGAAGGACGACCCCTTTTCAATACCTTTTAAGAATGAAGGTATGTTAGGCTTCCTTTGGGGTTATTCATTTGTATATTTGATATTTGACTTTATGAGTATGCTAAATTATCCAAAAGCAAACCATTTATGTTTTTTCCCCTCCCCCTCTAAGAAAGCATGTTTCAGGATTCCCATCTCTCCTGTGCCCAACACTGTGTGCATCTACACTTAATTTGTAGTATTATAAAAGATAAGTCCCATTTATTGTCAACTATGAAAAAAGAGTTAAAGCATGTTAAGAATGCTGGTAAGTATATTGTTTGGAATGATTCCTCAAATTTCCAACTTCAAAGAGGTTAATTTCCATTTTATGACAAACCTACATAGAATCACTGCTATTTTCCTCTTTTACCTTACCACCCTCCCCCACTTCCAGAATAGTGGCAAGTAAGCATTAATATTTATTTTCTTTCATTAAACTTTTTTTGGGAGGGAATCGGGCTGCTTTCATTTTCTTTGTTTCCAAATCAGTTATTAGAGAAAAAGTTCCTATATATCATGAACTCTGTATATGAGTTCATCGATCCTACCTTTAATGAAAATTTAAAGAAGAAATTTTTTAGTTTTCCTGGGGGATGAATTTTTATGACTTAATTTCATAATCAAGTTTCTTTTTTCTAATTGGTTTACTAAATTTTCCTATATTGTAACCTAATGAACTTTTTGTATTTCTTCATTTGAAACACATAAGGTGTATTGTTTTTTTAAAAACTCCTAATGTGACATTATTTTTTAAAAGATATTTATTTTTTAGTTGTAGTTGGACACAATATATTTATTTTATTTATTTATTTTTATGTGATGCCGAGGATTGAATCCAGGGCCCTGTATATGTGAGGTGAGCGATGTACCTCTGAGCCACAGCGCCACCCCCTAATGTAACATTTCTTATTTTTCCTAACATTAATTCTGCTGGGCCAAACTGTGTTCCTGTGATACATGCTATTTAAATCTGTTATCCATTCTGTAGATTCAGGGAACCACAGAATTTTTATACCTGAAGGATCTGATTATTTAATTCAAAACTATTCTAATATAAATAATAAACAGATCTGCAGAGTAGTCTGCCCTTAGTCAAAATCTTTTTATCAAATAACTCAAAACTATATCTCTTAGTTAACCTCAAACCCAGTGTTCTTTCTGTTGTCTAATTTTTTTCTTAGTTATTTCTATCGCAAAAGTAGAAACTGAAACTTAAAAAAGAAAAAAATAAAGTAGTTACCTTACAATGTATGAGGACTTTTTCAGTTTCAAGTTGCAGAAACCCAACTCTCCAAGTAAGCTTAAACAAAAGGAGACATTTATTAACTTATATAACTTAAAAGCTTTGGCCTAGATTTAGATGCTAAACAGTTATCAGGAGTGTCTTTCCCTTCCTTGCTCCCTCCTCTTCTCTCTTCTGTATATACTTCATGTAGGCTCTCTCTGTAAGTAATGGCAGGGTATTGTTCCTTGTAGCTTTAGGCTTGCATTCTAACTACTTCATCAACTGCAACAGGAAGAGACTACAACTTGAGCGAAAATTTCTCAGTTAAGTTATAATTTTCCTGGACTGTGCATGTGCCCATTTCTGAACCAAATATTCTGACCAGAAAATGGAATTCTCTGATTAGGACAAGTATCTGAAGGTTAAGAAAAAAATTCAGCATCCCTAAATCACGGGGAGAATGATAACTTCCCAAAAAGCAGGAAGAAAAGATGCTGGGCAGAGATGTCTGCTTCACAGTTAATTGTGAAGGATTCTGTGGATAATGCAGCACTATTTTAATATGGAACTCATAATTACTTTCATAGAACTGGAGCATAATAATGCTCTAAACTTTGAAGATTCTTCATAGATGTGAAAAATAAGAGCTTAACAAGGGTATGACCTCATTCAAATCACATAGTTAATACACCTGCTGTTCGTAAGTAAGGACTCCTGAGTAAGAGATTCAGACTCATTCACATTTAGGTTCAAATCCTGGTTTTGAGTGAGGTAATTACATGCAGTTAGACTGTTTTCTTATCCTTAAAATAGAGGTGATAACATCTTGTTGAGTTAGAGTTAGGAGTATATGTAGAATATTGGCAAATAATAACAGTACTGTTACATGTTGTCATTACAATAACAGCCATTTCTAAATCCATATAATAATTTTATTGTGATCATTCTGAAATACAGCTTTGTAGGCTTCAAGCAAACACTGATATGTTGAAACATCTACATTATTTCTAAGTGCCAGAAAAGTACTGAAGTAGAAACTCACTTTGAGGGACGGACACTAGAATTGAATCCCGGGGTGCTTTACCACTGATTTAGTTTTTATCTTGAGACAACTCTTGCTTAATTGTTTAGGGCATTGTTAAGTTGCTGAGATTGGCATTGAACTTGTGATCCTCCTGCCTCCACTTCCTGAGTTGCTGGGATTACAGGCATGTACCACCATGCCTGGCTAGAAAATCACTCTTTAAACTTGAGTCAGATTGTGAATTTATCTTAGGGAAGGTGATCTGAGAGTATTGACACATAGAATATGAACAAACATTACACATCGTGTGTTGTGGTATTAAGGTGGTAGTCTAGTCTGACAGTATTGTGGCAGTATTTATAGATTTAAAAGGTGTGTAATCTATGCTTTAAAGTCTCTTTCCTAAGAGTAATCACATAAAAGAGATTTACATAAAATAAGGCTTAAAAATAAATGTTTGATTAAAGACAAATCAGAAATGTAAGTTTCAAAAGAGGATGATGGTATTTCAGTATCTGAGTAGACTTTAAAGCAAAAAAGTGTATAATTGGATCAATCATGTCATTTTATATTAACACAGGATATACTCCACATATTAGCAGTTATGAACTTTTGGGTGCCATACTAACACTAAAATCTATCAAGCAAAAGGTGAATGAAATGGAAAAATTATTAAAAAATTAATGACAGCAGAAGCCTTTAATATACTTCAAGAAGGCACAAAATAAGATATGTGGGTGGTTTGAATAATTTGATAAAATTAGCCCAAAGAATGTATTTATTTTTCTGTCATCCACAAAATAGTTACCAAGATTATAATTCATTAGTCCATCTTCAAGAAACAAAAAACAAAACTCCCAAATAGAAATTATACAAGCCCCATTTCTTGATTATAATTTATTTTTTTAAGTTCAATTGAAGTCTATGTGGAAATTTAAAACCATGTTCTTAAACAATTTTTTAGTCAATGAGGAAACCCAGATTCATATTAGCGTTTTTAAGATTAATAACAAGAATCAACAAAGATAATATAATGAATTGGGAAACAGTAAATCATTTGAACTAATAAATCTAAACACTGACAATATGAAAATGCCAATAAAATCATTGTATCTCTCTTAAAGCCAATAAGGGAAGACAGAAAAGAAACATAAGCCCTTAAAGTATTAAAAAGGAGGTAGAATTATAGTGTGGAGGTGACATTAGAAAGGTTTCTGATGTTAGGAAATATGTAAAACTCAATAGGTGACTGCCTCCTTACTGTTACATCTTAATCTGATAAAAGATTTTTTTTTTTTTTTAAGAAAGAACAAACCAGAAAGTACAATTTAGGAGAAATCAAATAGTTTGACCAAAAGTAGGAGTAATTGTTGGCACAGAGAATTGTGAGAGGTGAAAGTGGAAAAAGAGGTTGGGGCTCTATATTTATGTGATTGAATTATACTATGTGATAAGTCCTTGTTTGGGTGGACACCAGATATCATTTAACATTTGAATTAATCAGCAATGTGATTATCTTATACTTTTATAAAATTAGTTCAATAGTGGTATGAAAGATAAATTGACCTCCTTTCTTCTGCCTAGACCTTTGCCATATTGCTGAGGTTCCTTAACTTCTTTTCTCTATAACTCTGTGTATATCACTACTGACTCTGAGCTTTGTTTCCTTCCATAGCAGGAAGAACTATAGGGATTAAATGGATGTTATGAAGTTTGTAATTTAGATTCAGCTGGTATTCACACATAAATTATTCGCTCAGTGATGACAACTAGTAAATTCATATATTCTTCACTTTGCCTACCTCCTTTTGTTAAGGATTAACTGAATCTTGAAACACCTACATTATAGATGTATAGTCACTTGCTACTTGAGAAAACTTTAAAACTCTGAAAACCTTTTATTATCACATGCAAACTTGTGCCAAAGATGGAGATAAAGAAAAAAATATCTACCATTCATTAAGTCCCAACAAATGATAACTTTACAACTTGGTTTCTTATAGACTTGTACTGACTTTTTTTTTTAGATTTATTAAATTTTTTGACTAGATAATAAATTCACACGGTTCAAAAAAGTATCATTCCCATCTATACTCCATCTATTATTTTCTCCATTAGCAATTATGTATTTTATTTTGATAAACATGAATGACAGGGGCTCGGATTATACTCAGTGGTGTGAGGCACTGGGTTCAATCCTCAGCACTACATAAAAATTAAGATATTGTGTTCATCTATAACTAAAAAGATATTTTAAAAAATGAATGACAAGTTGTTTAATGAAGTTACATAAAATAATGTGTTGATAAACCATCTGGAGCCTAAACATTTTTAAGTGCTAAGGACACTTTTTTACTGTTAATTTTTTTTAACACTTCTTCAAAATAGTGCTACTTTACTACTGTTCCTGTAAGAATACATACAAATAAAATTCCAGCTATCCCAGAATTATATCTTAACACAGGTAGACTTTATTAAACTTTAAGACTGTTAACTATGTATCATTTGTAGTTTTTAGCTTGCTTTTGTGTAACTGCTTTGGTGTTTATTCTTCACAAAAATCCTGTTACAAAGGAAGGGTACACGATATTGTCCTCAGTTTCCTGAGGAAACAAATTGGGGTTTGTGTTTTGACTATCAGCATTCAAATAGAAGTCTTCTGACTATAAAATGTTTGTTCTTTACTGTGACCAAAATCTTAAATCACTTGTTCTGATTTCAAATGATTTATATCCATTTTTCAACTGTGTGTGTATGTGTGTTTATAATAAAATCATGCTAACCTTTAAAAAAAACACTGATTCTATTATAGTAAGTATCTTCTTAAAAAATACTGATTGTATTATACTAGTTTGACATTCAGCATTTGTGTTTTTAAATTCACAAAAATGTGCTTTATATTTTTCATTGAAAAAGGGATATTTGTGTACAGAATTTTTAACACATTGGGGAAGTTTAGGTGCTAATGATAACTTAAAAGAGAAATACTGTGAGAATTTTTCCTCTTGAATATACTTTAAAGAATGATTTTTCAATAAGTTTCTTCTAACGATTATACTTAAGGTTGTTTATTATTTTCCTTATATTTCTAAGTTGAATTTTTCTTAAGTCACATTTGTAGTAGAAAAAACCTTAGATAAGCACTTTAATACCTCATTTATTCAGCTTCATTAGTGAACATATTATTGCATACATCAATTTTTTTAGAAATTCAGGTTCTCCTTTTAAATATGTTAAATATATTTAAAGCATTTTTAATACTTGGTATTTTCTAAAACATTTTATACTCTCCTTGCTTCTCCAACAAAGAGATGTATGTGACAGAGACATCTTTAAGTAACTTTGTTAGTGGACTATTGGATTCATTTATGTAAACTGAATACTCCTATTTTTTTTCCTGCTCTAAAGCCAACGTTTCTTTTTTTCTACTGCTTTGTCTGCCTCTTAAAAGGCAGTTTGCATTATCTAATCTGCTGATTCTGATATACTTTTGCTTGGAAAAATTTGTGAGGAATTGTGTGTTTAATAAGAGTCCATAAATCCTTGTGGGATATATTGGTATAAAGAACATAGCTATAATGCTGAGAGGGCTTTGACAATTATTTTTGGATATGCAGTGACCTTTGCTAATTGGATCAGGGTCAGAGCATATTTGTGAGTTTTGAATAAATGAGGTGTTATTGTATTTGAAGGAAGTAAAGTTATTCAGATATTTTTCTTTGTATTGATGTTGTTCTGATTTACTCTGTTATTGAACTGGATTTAAGTATTAATTATTTAAGGTCAATTTTTTTATATGTATATGTTTTCCAATGGGTACAACCCATTTACCATAGCAACTTAGTAGAATAACTATAATGGAACTTTCCATTTGAATTTGGCTTTTCTCTTTCTTTTTTTCTCTGTTTCTCTATTTTTTTTTCTTCTATCCTCCAGGGAGTAACTATTCCCAGTCAGAGGCGCTATGTGTATTATTATAGCTACCTGTTAAAGAATCATCTGGATTATAGACCAGTGGCACTGTTGTTTCACAAGATGATGTTTGAAACTATTCCAATGTTCAGTGGCGGAACTTGCAGTAAGTGCTCTAAATTCTCTCATCCTTTTATGTTTTGGAATACTTTTCTTAACACATGTAGAAGTGTATATAAAAATCTAGAAAGAAATCTACCACATTGAAAATTTTATGCAAAAGAGTTTATTTCTGAAGTATCCAAATTAATTGGCTCTGTTGTTCATCTCCTTGGACTGAGTTGCCAAGAACAGTGGGTTTAATGTTTTTGAAGTCAAATTTTATTTTATTAAGGAAGTATTTTGTGTTACAACCACCAAATGGAGCTTAAATTCTGAGCAGATGACTGAAAAACCTATCTCATAGAGGTTCAACATAAGAGTGACAATGAGATTCATCAGTTTATGGTCTTGGGGCAGGGACTAATTCTTTCATCTTAAGAATATTAGATATTTACATTTATGGTGACAGAACAATGTAAAGGAAAGTGATAGGACTTGGCAACAAGCTCAAGTATAATGAGTAGGGGTGGGGTGGGGAATACTGAGTCAGAGTATGTAAAGTGAGGAAGAAAACCTGGATTCAGATGTGAGTTCCAATCGTAGCTCAATCATTAATGTACTGTACAACCCTGGTCATACCATCTACCCTTCTTTGAGTTTTCTCATCAAATAAAATACAGAGATTTTAAAATCTGGAACTCCTAAATAAATACTAAGTATAAATAATGTCACTGATGTCTGCTTCTAGTTTATTTATCTTTTATCCTAACCTTTGTAAGCCTACCTCATCCATCCCTATCCTATTCTGCTTCTCTGCTATTCTTGGCTAGAGTTCTTAGCTAGACTGATGGGAAGCTTACTACTTGGATCAAGAGACTCGTAACGGTTTTTAATCCTGGAACTTAAATACAACCAGGAAGTGGTCAGTCATGTTTTCATGTTCAAGAAATATATTTTGTTAGTATTTAGAGGACAATTATGTGGTTTCTAGATAAGATACCACTTTATTATTTCTTTTAACAACTCTAATATTATTTCAGTGATATTTTGCAATGTTAGTGGTTTTAGCTTTTTTTTTTTTTTTTGGTGGTACCTGGGATTGAACCCAGGGGCATTTAACCACTGAGCTGTATCCACAGTCTTTTTAAAATATTTTATTCAGAGACAGGGTCTTGCTGTCTCTAAGTTGCTGAGTCTGGCTTTCAACTTGAGATCCCTTACCTCAAGTCTTCTGAGCTACTGGGACTACAGGTGTACGCTACTATGCCTGGATAGGTTTTTAGCTTTAAGCTTTGTTTCTTGAAAATATTTGTTTAAATTAAACATATTTTGTCCCTAAATAAATTTGTACCTAGAAAATTACTTCCTTAATTTTTTTTCTTTTTTAATGTTTGACAAGTAGATGGGATTATCTATCAGATCTTTCCTGTTTAAGAGCAAGGCAACTTTATCAAAGATCACAGATAGGCTTCTTAAGAACTGCATTGATTTTTTTTTTTTTTTTTAAATCTCAGTACAATTTTTAAAACTGTTGAGTGCAAGGCACTGGGGTGTTTGAGGTGATTAATGTAGGGACTTAGCAGAATCAGAGGAAAGGAAAAGGAAGAAAATAAACTTCCTATAGGGTAGATTTTAAAAGCCAAATCAAAGGTTTTATGGAGATAATGAGAAAAAGAACATTCAGTTCAGTAATCATTAGTATAATTTTTTTACATTGACCTCTCTAGCAAATTTTTTTTTCAGTTCTACTTTGCCTGCCCATATTTAAACCCTCTCACAGCATTACATTTCTAGACTTAAAATTATTAACTACTAAAATATTTCTAAATTTTTTGTGATATTCTGGTTTCTTGTTTATATACTGATTTAATTCTGTGTATTAAAATAATTAAAATACAGTTAATATAGTGTTAAATTGGAGGCTTTATTTATAAATTATTCATGTATTTTCACAAAAAGAAAGTTTGGAAACTGTCAACACATTTTCATGAAAGAAGTCCTTCAGCCTGTGTGTGGGCAAATTTTTTTTTTTTTTCTCTCTCTCTTTTTTTAGTTACTGGTGCTTGAACTCAGGAGCACTTTACCAATGAGCTACATCCCCAGTCTTTTTTATTTTTTTTATTTTGAGACAGGCCTGTATAAGTTACTGAGACTAACCTCAAACTTGATATCCTCCTGTCTTAGCCTCCAGAGTTGCTGGGATTATATAGGTGTGTGCTACTGTGCCTGGCAGTTCACCAGCTCTTTATTGAATATTGGGGAAAGCATGCAGTTTAGGTTGGCATTAAATCTGAAGAAAGTATTGCAGGTAATAGGAAATAGCTTTGAACTAAAGCACATCAGAAGGAAGTGAACTGGATAAGAAGTGTAAAGAGCATAGAATAGGAATGGAATGTCTGAGTTAGAAAGTCTTGAAGGGGATTTCAGGCTTGGTTTGATAAATATAGTATTACAAATAGTATGAGAGATTTAAACCATGTTTTTCGGACAGTTGTATAGAAAGTTGTGATTGAAGAAGGCAAAAGCCTTATGCCAGATGTGCTAGAGTAAGCAAATGGATGTTTATTTTTTTCTTTGCTATTGATATACAAAGATTTCATCAAAGTTTCAGTCCTGCTCATGTAGATGATTCACAGGAAGGAGAAGAAAGAAAAGTGAGTCTGAGATTAATTTTTGGTTTCAAACATGTTTTAAATCTGATGAAAGTGAATTTTTCACATGGAGATATTCAGAGACTACTGGGATTTAGGTTCAGATAGAGGCGAGAGATATCTGGTATTTTGGGATGCATAAAGATAAGACTTCTTAAATGTTTTCATGTAAATATGTTGTGGAGTTAGGAATAGGAAGACTTGGAGTAAAGCAAAGGATGAGGACTGAGATGATGAATGGCAACTTGGGTTCAGGAAGAAGAAGGGAATAAGTGAAGAAAGCTGGTGGTGAAAAGTAATCTACAAAGTTGTCAGGGGTTAGCAACCATTTTCTTACTTATTTTAATATTTTGAAATGAAGGGAAAGTTACTGTTTTATTTTCTAAAAGGGTTAAGAATGTTAATAAAGTTGGCCCATGTGGGTTTCTGTCTCTGCACATACACATATCTATACCTATAAATCTAGGAAATTTTAAATTTGATTTTTATTTACTCTAGGTATGGCTCTTATCATTTCCTTAGAACAGTCAATCATATCAAAGAATATGTATCAAAATGGTGTCTTAAAAGACCACACCAATGTTGGACTAATGATAAGTTAGGCTTTATCTAAAATGTGAAATTCATATTGTATTTTCCTTAATGATTTGAGGAAACTTACTAATTTTTGGTACTGAAATTTAACCCAGGGTACTTCACCTCTGAGCTACATCTCCAGCTCTTTTTGATTTTTGAGATACAGTCCTACTAAGTTGGTTAGGGCCTACTAAGTTGCTGAGGCTGACTTCAAACTTTTTGGGATTATAAGCATGTACCACCGTACCTGGCAAACTTATTAATTTTTGTTTTGTTTTGTTTTGATATCTGGGATTGAACACAGGGTCACTCAACCACTGAGCCACATACCCAGCCCTATTTTATATATTATTTAGAGACAGAGTCTCACTGAGTTGCTTAGCACCTTGCTTTTTTTTCATGATCCTCCTACCTCAGCCTCCCGAGCCGCTGGGATTACAGGAGTGCACCACTGCACCCTACACCAATTTATTAATTTTTAGTAAAACATTTTAAGCCTAGCTTTTAGAGGAAATTCTGCATAATGCCAATTTGTAATTAGCTTGTGGATTGTTTGTAACAGTTCTCAAGTTCTTGAAAATGTGCATTTCAGATGTAGTTTCTTTGAAATCTGGCTTATACTGTCACTTTTCTTTTTCAAATCCTAAAATCAGTATTACCAGATTCTGAATTAGTAGGATTTAAATTAATAAGATTATAACACATTTTCATCTTGACTAATTTATCACAGCTTTGAAATTATAACTTGGTCTTTTGCTTTATTCAAGCTAGATTTCCCATGAAAATTTCAGTGTCACATAAAGACTTGTAAAATGGTTCCCTGTACTTTGAACCTTAGTCAAAGGAGTGGAATTTATTGACAGGTTATTGGTGTAGCATTTCCCCTTTTTGGGGTGACCTTTCCTCATGATATGTGTCTTAACAAATCCATGTTAGAATAACCCCACACACTTTTAGCAAACATTTATGGGTATTAATTAAATGGAAATTTCATTCAGCTTGGTTTGACTTTTTGCCTCATTTGCAGTCTTGGGTCACATTGATAAATCTGAAACTTTTTTTTTCCTTGAAAGATAATAGTGCCTTTTGAGGTGCTGAGGATTTTAACTGATATATACATATATATGTACACACATACACATACATACACATATACAACATTTATATATTTCTCATATACTATATGCAAGCTCTTTTTTCTGTTTATTTTCTTGTCATGTTTTCTTTGAGACTTTATTATCTCCTAAGATTAATCAATGGACTTTAAATAAAATTCTTCAGTATACTACAAATAAATTATGCCTCAAATGAATTGGCAAGTTATTTAATTTGAAATTTTTAAAGTTGTAGAATCTTAACATTAATGAATCTTTCATTTCTGTCACTGAAGTTATTAGATATAAATGAACTTTTGAGTAGAATTTTAAAATAAAACAAAAATCTCTTCCACACTTTTATCACCTTTTTTAGTTAAATTGCTAACATAAAAGCAGGATGAATTTTGAGAAGTTATACTTTACCAACTATTTAAAAACAGATACAGCCCAAAGTCAAAATGGTTATTAATGTGTTTTGGAGGGAAGGGAAGTTTATGCTGCAATTTACACTTGAGATCATTTCTTAGCAGACATCTCAATCATTTCCTCTTTCTCATGGTGGTGACTTTATATACTTTTAAAATGAAATGTGGGCTAGAGGTTAAATAAAAAAAGGATGATGGGTAATATTTTCATAAATACTAGGTCTTATGCTTGGAATTTATTATGACTTTGTTATAGGTTATATATTCTTTCCTCTTGCGAACATGTAATAATTTTTATTTTGTGATTTTTGGCACAGGCTAGGGCCTTCACAACACCAAAGGAAATGTTTTAAAAGTTACCATTTATGTAATTCACAAATATTCCAGAAAACTATTAAAATTAATTTTATACTTTATATTAAGATTTTTAGTATAATTTAAAAGTCAAGTCTTGATGTTAATATATTGCTAGATATCTATTTTTGGGACTGGTTCATGAGACAGGAATTGACTGTCCTACCAGTGGAACCTTATTTTATAGATTCAAATCGTAGAAAACCATACCTTGATTATGTCATTGACTTCATTTATTTCCACTAATTCGTTTTAGTCAGGATTACAGATGCGTAGTTACCATTTTGATTATATTGCTGATAATTGATCATTAAAATAGCTTTTGGTAGTTGAAGGCATTTCCTGTGAAGTAAAATAGTATGTATTTAACCATGCAGATCCTCAGTTTGTGGTCTGCCAGCTAAAGGTGAAGATATATTCCTCCAATTCAGGACCCACACGACGGGAAGACAAGTTCATGTACTTTGAGTTCCCTCAGCCATTGCCTGTGTGTGGTGACATCAAAGTAGAGTTCTTCCACAAACAGAACAAGATGCTAAAAAAGGTTTGCACTTTACTTTTTGGGGGGAAATTATCAAAATAGCCATACCTGTAAGAGTAGCCCTGGATCTTTTATTTAAAGCCTTTAGTTAGGCAGAAGTCATTCTATAAAGAGAGATTGATTAAAAGCTGTATTTTATTTTATGATGAACACTTAATTAACTGTGGTTAGCTTTCTTAAACATAGTTAAATATACAGATGCTTTACTTTCTTTTGGTATTAATGGAACATCACAATGGTAAATAATCTTGTTAAAAGGAAAACTATATGACATTGTAACACGAAATTAATTTTTCTTGGTTTATGCAAAGAAGTTTTGTAAAAGTGTTAGATTGTGTACATACTCCCATTCAGTCACTTATAATTCCCCCCCCCTTTTTTTAAATTTTTAATATTTATTTTTTAGTTTTCCGTGGACACAACATCTTTGTTTGTATGTGGTGCTGAGGATGGAACCCAGGCCGCACGCATGCCAGGCGAGCGCGCTACCGCTTGAGCCACATCCCCAGCCCCTATAATCCCCTTTTAAAAGATGGTGAATTAACTGAAAAGAAATTAGCATGGGACCATAGGTTTAAAAAGTGCTAGACTTATAGACAGCAATAAGATCTTTTCTGTGGTCTTCTGTAATGACACAAACCACTTTTCCCCATTTTATGTTTCTTGAGAATTGGTTGTTTTATTTTTAGTTTTCCCAGATTCACTAAATATTTAGCCTTTTATCTAGGAGAGAAATAGTTATGGAGAGGAAATAATAAGGAATGAAAAAAATGTGGTATTTAAATATGCAGGTTTAGAAAGTGAGGTTTGTGTTTTACTAAGCTGTATTTAGAGAAGGCAGAGAAGGCAAGAGCTCGATTATAAAATAAACTATCTTGGTTTAAAATATTAAGTGTGGACATTAAAAGTGAGCTTAAGGTGCAAAATTTTTAGGTAGTAATGGGAAAAAAAGCACTGATTTTGTGTGGTGTTGCTGCCTCATTAATCATACTAGATATATAAACAGTACTATTTTTTAGACATGTCAGATTGATTTAGTTTTCTCAATTTTTAGTTTTTCTTTTGAAAGAAAATAAGAGGAAGTTTCATTTATTACTAAAAATTTTAACACTGTTCTGACTTATCAGAAGAAATGTTATTTCCTTTATTCAGAATTCAAGTAGTTAGAAAAAAAATTACTGAATATTAAAGTGATATTTTTCACCAGAAATACATTTTTTACTCCTGTGTTTAAATAAAAATTAAATATATCTCAGTAGCTTTGAAATAATAATTTTTGGGAATCCATAAAGTGTTAGCAAATGCTTCAAAATCAAGATAATTAGTAAGCTATGGGTTTTTTTTTTTCTCTCTTGTACTTTATAAGACTGACATACATAATACACATAAAATTTTATATTTTTCTCTTAAAAACACACACCTGCTTCACCATTTCTTTGTACTTGTAGGAAGGTGTTAATTTTAATTTTAGTCCTTCTGTACTTCACACTTAGCACATAAAATCGAAGATTAAATATTTATATTTTTGTATGTCTTGGATTACTTTACATTAATTTCAAATTCTACATGATTTTCCCTGTCTTATTTAACTGTCTGCTCTGATTTAAACAAAAAACAGTTTTAGTATAATCAGTACATATTAGAAATCCACATTTTTGGAAATTTAAATATTATTAATTAGCTTATTTTCTTCTAAGTAAAATATAATTCCTAACTTGTGACTTTGCTAAAATAATTGTAATTAACAAGTTTTTTTAAATATTTATTTTTTAGTTGTAGATGGACATAATACCTTTATTTCACTTATTTATTTTTATGTGGTTCTGAGGATTGAACCGAGGGTCCCACATGTGCGAGCCGAGTGCTCTACTGCTAAGCCACAACCCCAGCCCTGTAATTAACAATTTTTAAAAGGACTTGTCATGTATAAGATTATCTTGCTAGGTAGGTATATTATGAGTTAGAAAGAAATTTAAGATCCTTAAAGAGTCTTAGCATCTTCTTGAGGAAAAAACAAAAATTTCAAGGTAAATTAAAATAGAAAGTTTATATGGCAGTGTAAGGCACCAGATAAGATGCCACAAGGCTTTACATCATTAACTGTCAAATGACCATACAAGCTTAACTTTTATGTTGGTAACCTCCCCCACTCCCATTTTATTATGAAAGCTTTCAGGCATACATTTTCATAGAAGAAAATGGAGTCAGTCAGATTTAAATATTGATTTAGAAGTAAAAATGTATTTGCCATGCTTCATGAGGGAAGTACCTCACAAGAACTTTTATGAAAAATATGAGTTTTGTTTATAGCTACAAATGCATAAACACAAAAACCATTTTTAACCCATTTTATCCCATCATCCCAGATGCAGAATACCTATAAAAACTTGCATATATATTCTGTATTATGTGTAATATATAATAGAATTATATAATATATACCAGACTTAGGTAATTATAATAGAATTATAATTATATTAACTGATATTAGTTAACACATGTATAATTTCTAGATTGTGATTTCCAACTTATTTATTTATTTATTTTTGGGGCGGTGCTGGGGATTGAACCCAGGGCCTAGTGAGGCATGCACTCTACCAACTGAACTATATCCCCAGCCCCTGATTTCCAACTTATTTTAATATACCTGTATCGATGCAGAATTGAAAATTTGTGATTTAATGGGTTAAAGCTAGTATTGGACTAAAAAGGAATATTTTACTTATAATTTTAAGACAAAAGTAAGTTATCTCTGATCTTATGAGATTATATTTTTGAACTAAAAATTTGAAAGAAAAATTCTCATAAATGTAAATGCAGCAGATAACCCACAGATTGTATTTACCTTTATTTGAAATATCAAATGTATATAGTTTAATTTGTTGACTTCTTGGGGCAAGTATTTACAGGTGACATTTAAAAAAAATTAGTAATTTGTTTCTTTTATTTTCATAGGATAAAATGTTTCATTTTTGGGTAAATACGTTCTTCATACCAGGACCAGAGGAAACCTCAGAAAGAGTAGAAAATGGAAGTCTATGTGATCAAGAAATCGATAGTATTTGCAGTATAGAACGTGCAGATAATGACAAGGAATATCTAGTACTTACTTTAACAAAAAATGATCTTGACAAAGCAAATAAAGACAAGGCCAACCGATATTTTTCTCCAAATTTTAAGGTCAGTTAAAAGCATTGGGATGTATTGGTGAAGACATGCATGCATCCGTGTGTGTATGTGTGTGTGTGTGTGTTGTCCTCTAGGGTAAAGAACTGAAGAACTTATCTTGACTCATTTTTAAACTAAATTATTCATTACTTAGAAGTATATCCCATCTGATTCAAATGTATGATATGTCAAGGTCATTGTATTGTCATGTGTAACTAATTAAAACAAATAAAAAAAAAGTAGTGTTTATGTAGCAATAACCTACAAGTTTATAATGAAATACTATTATGCACACAGACTACAAAAAGCTGCATTTTTCCTTAGCATATTCTTTTTCATTGTTATTTGATGAAATCTGGGGTAGACGTGTGGAAGAAGAGTTAGGTGAGTGGGATATGAAGTAGGAATTGAGGAATAAAGAAATGAATAGAAGCTCAGGCATTTGGGAATGATTTTTAGATAATTTTTATTGGTGCATCGTAATTATATATAATAGTGTGGGATTCATTATGACATATTCATACATGCACATAATTTGGTCAATTTAGAAAATAAATTGTGTGGAATGTTTTCACCACTTCCACTCTCGTCTCCCCTTCAATTTATTTTCAAGTCTTCAGAGTATCATAAGAATAGATTTGATTGTTTCACTATTATTAACGTTTTTTAAAGACCTTGTAGGTACTATAAAGACCCATATGATTTAGCACAGACCTACCTCCCATCCCAGTTCTAGCTACGTTCTCTGTTTGTTCCCCAAAATTTAGCCACACTGGTCTTGCTTCAGTTCTGCAGAATGCAACACTTCTGCCTCTACTGTTTACAGTTTTATTCTTTATTCCTCTACCTCTCTTCCCTACCCTTTCCCCCGACCCTTATATGTCTCCTGACTTCTCATGTTTCCAGCTTTAATTTCAGTCTCATCTGCTCTGTAAAGCCCTTTCTGATTGTCCTCCCTTGTTATTCCCTTTAAAAAATTATTTCTATTTCCACATGTATGTCTTGCAATTATTTGGCTTCATTTTATTTTTTGTCTATATATGATAGGGGTGTATGTGGTTGGGTGTGCATGTATTTCTATTTATAGACAAGAATTCTTCAGATTAAGAAAATTGATTTGTGAACATTCTTGAATGGTTGTTTGCCATTTTCTTCCATTTCTTATTCTACTTTTTTTTTTATCTTTTAGCATATCTTGTTTTCTTTTATGTATTTGTCATTGTAACAAATCTAACAATAGCTTATAAACACATTACTAGTAATACTTAAAATGTAGAGGGAGATCTACATGTTCATAAGTGAAAAGAGATCTAACATTAAACACCTTTGGATCTTAAATTTGTGTTTAAAAGTTTCCTTTAGAATTCACAGGTTTCCATCTCCTTTCTTTTCTCTAAATCTGAATTTTCCTCAACAATTAGACTTTAAAATATCTTTCTACTTTTATTGTTTTCTCTTTTAACATTACCAAAAGTTTTATATTTGTGATTGCAAATAAAAACTATTTTAGTTGTCAGTGCATAGTTAACAATGTTATACATGGTAAGTGCTATGAAAAATAGAGATGGGAGTAATCTTGTCATTTTTTTTTAAACCTATGATAGCTAGAGAATGCCTGATCAAGTGAATGACATTTAAGTAGAGGCCTAAATGAGATGAGTGAGTTATACAAATATCTGGGAAAAAAGGGAAGTATAGATCAATGCAAAAGCCCTGAGATAGGAATAAGTTTAGTATATTTGAGTAACATTAGTCATTTTGACCAAAGGAAGTAGATGAGAAAACCCGTCCTAGGGTGGAAACATTATGTTTTCAGCATAAGAAAGATATAATCTGAATGTCTTTGAGTGGAAGCTAGGAAATCAGTTAAGAGTCTGTTAGCAGTGGTTTAAAACATTCAGGTGAGAGATGGTTGCTTGGATGAGAATAGTGGCAGGGAGGGGTAATGAAACTGTCAGATTGGGTATATGTGGTATTTTAAAGATAGAACTTAAAGGATTTACTGATGAAATGGATGTTGGTTATTAAAAAAAGAAGAATTGATAACGACTCTTGAATAATAGAGTAGAGGCTATAGATACCACAGAATAAGCAGGGGATTAAGATCCCACATCTATTGTCTACCAGATATGTTTCTCATTAAAATGAAAATACCTAATATATCAGCGATTTTTGAACGATTATTGTAACTACGCATATAAAGGCCATTGACCCACTGTTTAGGCCACTATATGGTCTATGTTAACTTCCTTCTCCTCAATTTAGGCAAAGTTTTTAGGGGTGTATGCATCATTGAATCACTATGTATGTTTGTATAGTATGGTTAGTATCAGAAAATATATTGAGTTTTAGACAGGTAATGAGAGAAACATTCTTTCAGAATTGAGCCATTTGTGAATTGAACTTTGTGACTGAAAAATTACATTATGTGAATACTGGATGATCTTCAATCTGCATTTCTTTGTAGGATTATTTAGTGCTTATAGCTTGTGTATCTTAAAAAATATTTTATTAACATCCCACTTTGTCTTTTCAGTATTTAGCAGGAAAGAATATATAGGAACTCTAAATAAGAAGAGGGTTATTCGAAAGGCAATTGCTCTTTAAAGATATGTTTGTTATAGTATTTTAAAATGAATCTATTAAAATATACGTCTTTATAAGTAACTTAAAATTAGTCATAATAATGGATTTTCATTTTTAATTTTCTTTTTCTAGGTGAAACTGTATTTTACAAAAACAGTAGAGGAGCCATCAAATCCAGAGGCTAGCAGTTCAACTTCTGTAACACCGGATGTTAGTGACAATGAACCTGATCATTATAGATATTCTGACACCACTGACTCTGATCCAGAGAATGAACCTTTTGATGAAGATCAGCATACACAAATTACAAAAGTCTGATTTTTTTTTATCAAGAGGGATAAAAATACCATGAAAACAAACTTGAATAAACTGAAAACGGACCTTTTTTTTTTTTTTTTTTTTTTTAATGGCAATAGGACATTGTGTCAGATTACCAGTTATAGGAACAATTCTCTTTTCCTGACCAATCTTGTTTTACCCTATACATCCACAGGGTTTTGACACTTGTTGTCCAGTTGAAAAAAAAGGTTGTGTAGCTGTGTCATGTATATACCTTTTTGTGTCAAAAGGACATTTAAAATTCAATTAGGATAAATAAAGATGGCACTTTCCCATTTTATTTCAGTTTTATAAAAAGTGGAGGCAGACTGATGTGTAAACGTAGGAATTTTTCCTTTTGTGTTCTGTCACCAACCTAAGTGGTCTAAAGAGCTTTGTGAATTACAGGTTCACATCCTACCCCTTTGCACTTGTGGCAACAGATAAGTTCACAGTTGGCTAAGAGAAGTTTCTAAAGGATTTTGCTACCTTCTAATGCATGTATTTGGGTTGGGGGAATGGAGGGAATGCTCAGAAAGGAATATATTTTATGCTGGACTCTGGACCATATACCATCTCCAGCTATTTACACGCACCTTTCTTTAGCATGCTATCATTATTAATCTGGACATTTGAGGAATTGGCCGCTGTCACTGCTTGTTGTTTGTGCATTTTTTTTTTTTAAAGCATATTGGTGCTAGAAAAGGCAGCTAGAAGGATGAATTTGTATTGGGGTACAGGAATGAACCTTTCGCAACATCTTAAGAATCCACAAATGAAGGGATATAAAAACAATGTGGGCATAGATAAGAAACACAGCAACAATGACTTAACCATATAAATGTGGAGGCTATCAACAAAGAATGGGCTTGAAACATTATAAAAATTGACAATGATTTATTAAATATGTTTTCTCAATTATAATGACTGCTCCATCTCCTGTGTAATCAAGGCCAGTGCTAAAAGTCAGAAGCTATTAGTACCTACATCAGTCAACAACTTACACTTACTTTATTAGTTTTCAATCATATACCTGCTGTGGATGCTTCTATGTGCTGCCTGCAAACTTCCTTTTTCTCATTAAATATAAAATATTTTGTAATGCTGCACAGGAAATTTCAATTTCAGATTCTACAGTAAGTGTTTTTTTTTTTCTTCAAAGATTTATGATGCACTTATTCAATCCAGTAGCTGTCAGCTGTTCCACCCTTTTGACCTTACACATTCTATTACAATGAGTTTTGCAGTTTTGCACATTTTTTAAATGTCATTAACTGTTAGGGAATTTTACTTGAATACTGAATACATATATGTGTATATTAAAATTGTGTTAAAAAGGAAATTAGAGTTGCAGTAAATTTTCAACACTGCACAAATAAGGCATTTAATTTTTCAGTAGAAATTGTTCTACATAGGCTTTATTGATTTGCTATTGAATAGTTTTTTTAATTTTTTTTTTTTAACGTGCAGTGTTAAGTCATTTCATAGTATTAGAATTGGGACTAGGGCTTCAATTTCACTTCTTAAACATCATATATTTGATATGCCCAGACTGCATATGATTTTTAGCAGAGTACAATGAGTATTGTAAAGCTAATGTGAAGATACTATTAAAAAGGATTTTCCCCCAGAAACTTGGTATCTTTCAAATTATACCTTGACCTTGACATTTGAATACCTAGCCATTATATTTCTTAATGGTGTAGAATCCCATTTTCAATAACTTATTGGTGCTGAAATTGTCCACTAGCTGTGGTCTGACTAGTTATAATTTACAAATACAGATTGCATAGGACCTACTACAACAGCATTTATAGACTTTAATGGTAAATAGATTAGGCAGAACTTCATCTAAAGTTTTCTTGGTAAATAATGATGTTTTCCATACCTCATCAATTTCACTCAACAAAGTTTTTAAATTTTTAACAAAGCTCCTAGGATTTACACATTTATAATTAAACATTGATATATAGAGTATTGATGGCTCATAAGTTAAATTGGTAAAGCCAGAGACATCTATTCCTAAAATCTCACCATTGAAATTTATGACACCTTATGTTTCATAAATGCTGAAAATAATTGACTAAAATGAGATATCTATTCCTGTTTTGAAATTAGTTATTAATATTGTTCTTTATTATAGTTTTGGGCACAGCATATTAAAACGTAACTTGTATTGTTCCAATATGTAACATGGAGGGCCAGGTCATAAAAAATGATATTATAATGGGCTTTTGCACTGTTATTATTTTTCCTTTGGAATGTGAAGGTCTGAATGAGGGTTTTGATTTTGAATGTTTCAGTGTTTTTGAGAAGCCTTGCTTACATTTTATGGTGTAGTCATTGGAAATGGAAAAATGGCATTATATATATATTATATATATATAAAAATATATATTATACATACTCTCCTTCCTTTATTTCAGTTACCATACCCCTAGAATTTGACAAGAATTGTTATGACTGAAAGGTTTTCAAGTCCTAAAATTTATTTTTGTCAGTATTCATAATTAGCCTGAAATACATTCTGTAGGTAATCTCTCCCAAGTTTCTGGAATGTTTTCTTAGACTTTTTGGATGTGCAGCAGCTTACATGTCTGAAGTTACTTGAAGACATCACTTAAGAAAGCTTACATTTGGGCCCTGTACCATACCAAGTCCTCTGTAACTCCTCTTGAACATTTTTGCCATAATTATGAAAGGGTAGTTGAATAAACAGCATCACCATTCTTTGCTGTGGCACAGGTTATAAACAAATAAGTGGAGTTTACCGGCAGCATCAAAAGTTTCAGCTTTAAAAATATGAGTAGGGTACAAGTTACATGTTTAGTTATAGAAAATTTGTGCAATATGTTCATAACGATGGCTGTGGTTGCCACAAAGTGCCTCGTTTACCTTTAAATACTGTTAATGTGTCATGCATGCAGATGGAAGGGGTGGAACTGTGCACTAAAGTGGGGGCTTTAACTGTAGTATTTGGCAGAGTTGCCTTCTACCTGCCAGTTCAAAAGTTCAATCTGTTTTCATATAGAATATATATACTAAAAAATTTCAGTCTGTTAAACAGCCTTACTCTGATTCAGCCTCTTCAGATACTCTTGTGCTGTGCAGCAGTGGCTCTGTGTGTAAATGCTATGCACTGAGGATACACAAAAAAAAAAAATGTGTACAGGATAATGCCTCATACCAATCAGATGTCCATTTGTTATTGTGTTTGTTAACAACCCTTTATCTCTTAGTGTTATAAACTCCACTTAAAACTGATTAAAGTCTCATTCTTGTCATTGTGTGGGTGTTTTATTAAATGAGAGTATTTATAATTTCAATTGCTTAAATCCATTGAAATTTTAAATAATGGGCAGCCAAATATGATTAAGAAGTTTTCTGTATCTTTTTTTTCCCCTCTGCTGTCCTTTAAAACCTACTATTTATTTTAAAAGAATAGCCTTTGTCAGTTTCGGAGTAGAGTATATGTCTACTCATGTGGCTTTTCTTTATAATTCTGTATTCTGCCATCAACATATGGGAAGCGTCATCTACTCAGTGTGACTTGTGCCATATAAAAATTGATATTCCAGAATAGTCTAAAGGACTTGTGTACTTGAATTTAATCTTGTTATTTGTTAATATTCTTGAAAGATTAAAGACTAAGGCATATCCTTTCAACAAAACATTATAAGGTAATAAGTAAAAGTATAGCTTGTATAAATGTTCTACAAAAGTAGACAGACCACTAATGTAACAGTGGAATTTAATGTTATTTCAAGTTTTACATGTTCTCTGTGTGACTTTTTAAAAGTAATGTGAATGATGTGTAATAATGTAAAGAAGTATGAAGGCATGTGTGTATTCACACACTTTTTTTTTATAGGAGTACTAATTACTATGGTTGGAGATAATACTGGAGTCAAAGTATTTTGATTTATAAGAAAATATTTTGGTGATGTTTGAAAAATAGGAGTTTACTGGCATTTTGTTTTATATCATGTCCTCAATATGCTGTAATCTGAGCTAGCTTGGTTCAAGTGAATGCCATCACCATTTCCATTGAGAACTTAAAAATCACCAGTGTTTAACATGCAGGCTTCCAAAAAATCAAGACCCTTAACGTTTAATTTGCTGTTAACATGAAACTCTCTTGGTTCTTATATTTTTGCCAGATAATTAGCAATACATCCAAAGTTTACTCTTAAAAATGGCTTAACATGTAATTTTTAATTAACAGTTGCTAGTGTAGAGAGAAATATTTTTGAAGAGAACAGTAATAGTCCAAACTGGTATAGGGACAGAACCTAAAAACTAATAAATAAAATAATGGAGAAAAAATTTTGAAGATGCGAAGTAGACACTGATTTTCCTCTAGAATTTTGTAACGATAGGTAGATTGGTGGTCAGGTAAAGTTACTTTAATCTAACTTTTTTTTTTTTCTTTCTTTCCAGTACTGGGGATTGATCCCAGAGGTACATTACCACTGAGCTACATTCCCAGCCCATTTTATTTATTATTTTTGAGACAGAGCCTCACCAATTTTCTGAGACTGGCCTCAAACTTGCAATCCTCTAGCTTCAGGTGATCCTCTAGCTTCAGTTACCTGAGTCACTGGGATTACAGGCATGTGCCACTGCACCCAGCCTGTTCTTCCATCTTTCAAGATCTGTTAAGTGTGTTAGAATGTAGGTAGCCACTGTGACAAATTTGATGTTGGTTGGTAGCTTTAAATGTTTGTAATGTGAAGAAAGGAAAGGACAAAATAGTTTTCACTGGTAGTACTCTGGTTCTTAAATTGTCTATTTTTAGAATACTTTCCCAGCATAACAACAAAATAATTATAATCCCACCACCTGGAGACATAGCCATTATTAATATTTTAGTGACTATACAATCGTTTTTTCTGTATATTCATGTATATATTTTCTTTAAAAATGGAATTTATACTGTGCATATTCTCAAAGCCTTTTAACTTGGTGTTTCCATCATGAATTTGTAGAATGTTCCATTGCCTCAGAAAGTGAGCAGTAAGTTGATCACTTTCTAATGCTACAGAAGCAGATTTTGTGTGGTCACTGAGAGTCCTTTCCAATTCAGTCGGTTAATCATGAATGTTTAAATATTGTTGGCATTAAATACATGTCTAAGTAAAAGTTACATTTATTTAGCATAGTCAAGCTTAACTTCAAGAGCCATTTTAAACAAAGCAGAATGCGTGAAACACTGTTAATTTCATCACCTTTCTATTCCTCTTTTTAATTTTTTAAATTCTAATTTGTTATATATATATGACAGCAGAATGCATTATAATTCATATTATACTTATAGAGTATTCCTCTTTTAGATTGGAAAAAAATAACTTTGGTTTTTATAGTTCCCAAATAGTTGCTCAGTTTGGAGCAAATTAGTTTAATCACACACACACTCCCCCCCCACACACACACACAGAAGTAAAACTGCTTTTATCACTGGTTTATCACTCAGTTGTCTTCAAATCTGTGCTCATGTGACTTATATCAAAAACTTGAAGTTTCATGAATACTTACCCCTCTTTGCTCTGAAACCATGTTTAGTACTAAGGTGGGTTTAGAACATACAATTCTTTTTGACAATTATTTGAGAATTTTGGTGGAAAAAAACATTTTAGCTGAGGGCAGTATATAACTTATAAACCAATGTATTGATACTTTAAAAAACTTTTTACATATATGAGTGAAGTTAACTGCCATCTTTGAGCATTACCACATTTTAAAATAAAGCTGCCTATTTTTAAATGAAGTGTTTAACAAGGATTTATATTTCTCATTTTTTAAGATTAAAAATAATTTATATTTTCTCTGTTGCATGTGGATTCTTATAATGTAGAGATTTGTTTGTGTGGAATGGAGCAAGGCTTGTAGTCATGGCTCTAGTGATTCAGTTTGCCAAATTTGTTTAGTGAAATTCTTAATGTTTAGGTGTGGTTTTCTGTAGCTATCACTGGCTATTATTTATATGCGCCTTTAGGATTTTCTGCGTATTCTATAGAGTTGTCCAAACAGTATCCCACATTTACAAATGTCCTTTCAACATCTAATTTCTGTGTCCATTAAATTGCCCTCATGCCCTAATGAGCAGTTTGTAAGTGTGTGCATGTGTATGTTTGTGGGTTTGTGTATGAGTGAATTAGATTTTCAAGAATGCTAAACTCCAACTTAAATAGTTTGGTTCAGGCGAACATTTCTCACTGGAATTTCACAGTTCATTGTAATGAAAATGTTAACCATAGATGACCTTTGACATACGGTAATGAATCTTGAATATAAATGAATTGTTAGTAGCATCTTGATATATGCATTAATGAGTTATTTTAAAAGTTGTGCATTAAACCAAAGTTGGTGTTTTGAAAATGTTTATATTGAGTTCCATTTGGCTACTGATGGACATAAGAATAGAAATGCCTTCCTATGGAGAGTATTTTTCCTTTAAAAATTAAAAAGGTTAATTATTTTGACTATTTGTTTTTTAGCTTTTTATTCTTTCAACAAATATTTATCAAGTGCCTGCTATATATAACAGGTATTTGGAACACATTAGTAAGCAAAAGAAACATACCCTGTCCTTGCCCTGGAAGAGTTTATACTCCAGTAGAGGAATCAGACTTTTCTGAAATAATGATATGCTGTGATACATGCTGTGAGATACGAGATGCATATGATACGGTGATGATCGCCAAACATTCCACACATCCCTAAATTTCCACCCCACTTGGAGTTAAATGGGGTACATGAAACTAGTTCATTCCAATGAAATACAAGTTAAATAAAGGCATGAAAAAAATCCCCTGTACCATCCAGTTTTTCTCTTTGCCTACTGCGTGACCAAGGGTTTGACATGTTCAAGGTGGTACAGCTATCAGCCGGAGTCTTGAGTCAATATATGGAGCAGGATTCCTTCAAATTCTCCCCACCCACACTAAACTTGTATGACATTAGCACAAGCCAGAAACAATTAGTTTATACATACTTTGGGACAACTTGTTACTACAGCATATATAGCATTCTGGCTAAAGTAGTGTTTTGAGAAAATCAGGGACGGTTTTCTTCAACAACAAAGAGGGAGTTAAGAATGAAGCAAAATGAAATATTTTTTAAACAACTTGATGCTATAAACTAAATTGCAAGACTGCCAGAAGTTATGGAATGATAGTTCTTGAAATAGGTTACTGAAGCATTGTTCTACACAACTTTGGTGTACAATTGCATGAACAGAAGATCCTTTCCCTTGTGGAGCTTCCATTCTAGCAAGAGAAAATAGATAAGAGGAAGCATGCCATATGTCAGGTAATAAGTGCAATTGGGGAAATGTGATCAGTTAAAGGAGATCAGGATTGCAGAGTAGAGAGATTGCATTATTGAATAGGGCAATCCAGGATAGGCCTCACTGGGAGAGTGAGATTTGGATAGACTACTGAAACAGTGACAGAATTTTCTTTCACCCTTTCAATCAACAAGATGCACCCAGAATCTTCTATAAAATTTTATTCTAATCTTGTACATCTCATCCAGAATCCTCTATAAAATTTTATTCTAATCTTGTACAACTGTCCATTAACTTCTGGGTTTCAAAATTATTAATGGTATGCCAAGGGAGAATTTTTAAGAATACACCCAAATAGCCACAATGTTCTAAACCATTTTGTTTTCTAAATTGGTTTGCTAAAACCTGTGCAAACACTCTTCCTCTTGATTCTCAGAATTTAGCTTTTTAGTTTTGTGTGTGTATGTGTGTGCATTTTGAAAACACTAAGAAGTTTAAGTTCTGTTATGTCTTAAATATTTCTGTAAGGCTGAAAGGAAATGTCATTTATGATTTACTTATAGGAAATGTTATAAATTTTGAGTTAAGAAAACAGATGAGATTTATAGCCCAATGTTATATGTTTTAATTCTTAACCCATAACCAAAAATCTGGAAAAATAACCAATTTGCAAAAGAGTGTTTTTGTTTGTTTGTTTCACAAAAAGGGTTCACCCAACCTCAAGGATCCAAGAACTTTAACTTTATGGAAATTTGCAACTATTTATTCATCAGAACATAATTTACTTTTTGCTAGTCATCAGTTTCTAATGAAGTCAGATATATACAATCGGGCATGAACCCTCGAAAGAAAATTGTTGACTATTAGCTTTTCCTCTTTCAATTCTAATTTAAAAATAGATTTTAAGCAATTTAGAAGACATGATCTTGGACAATTTTTTTTTGACATTTCATTTTTTTTTTAAAAAATTAAGGTAGCTGAATGGATTTCCCTAGTGTGAGAAATGGATTTAACCTTGTGTGAGAAAAATCATCATATAAATTTAGGGAAAAAAATTGTGTATATCCTTTGGTTTTGGCTGGAGGGTTAAAATTTACTTAGAATGTCTCCTGAACTCATATCCTTGGTAATTTCAGTTGCTCTTTTAAATATCCATAAATAGGCCCAACACCTAATTTTCAAGGAAGAATACTGTAGTATTCATTTTGAAAAACCTGAAGGTGGAACAAATTTAGTAATCTATTAAGTAATATACACAGTTCAGCTGGGCACAGTGGCACACATCTGTAATCCCAATGACTGGAGGCTGAGGCAAGAGGATTCCAAATTCAAGGTCAGACTCAGCAATTTAGTGAGACGCTGTCTCAGAAAAGGACTGGGGATGTAGCCCAATGGTAGAACATCCTTCAGTTCAATCCCTAGTGCCAAAATAATAACAATAAAAACAATGACAATAACTTCAACGTGATTCATAGATAGCATGAAATTTAGCAAAATTATAATCTGTAAAAAGTACTAAGTGTGCCAATACTCTTTAAGTAATAAAACTTAGAAAGCTAAAGTAAGATGAGGTTAAATTATCAGCAAATTAGAGTCATATTAACACTTTTTTCAATTATGATCAAGTTTTTGAAATGAGATCTCCCCATTTATAAATCCCTATTATCTTTAAGGAAGACAAGTATATTTAAGTTTCCCAAATGGCATATGAAAATCACTTAAATTTTTAGTTTAATATTTCCACAAACGCGTTATTGGCAGGAAAGGCCAAAATTTTTATTTGGTTATCTTTAACAAGGGAACCACGAGTGGCTCTTTACGTAATTATCTAATAGCTTGTTTACTGTGTGTAGTCATCATTAATAATGAATAATGCATAGGCTTCTTATGATTAGTAGTATTGTATTTTAAATGAACTTTCAAACAGGAAAATAACGTTTCTATAGGAATCCAATAAAGATAAAACAAAAATATCACTATGAACATTAATTAGGCAAACTCTTGGCTAGGAGGTATGTTAAAGTGACAAGCAATCGAATCTTTCTCCAGAAAGTTAAACACAGTTCTACATCAGAAAACCTGAAGACTCCTATTTAAAATTCATAGAAATTCTGTGAGTTCAGCTCAGTATGTATCAGCTAAAATAAAGGGGCAGAGAGAGCAAAAAAGCAGAAGCAGGAGGAAAAGAAGCTTCTGCAGAGCTCAAACTACCTTTTTATCCATGGAAGGCTGCTAGAGTATTAGGAAAATAATAAATAACTGTTTCATGATTTTGAACCTGCAGTACATACACAGCTTCACCCTTTATGATTTTATCTCATAAAGAAAAACTTGAAGTCAAGGTGCTTAAGTTACTCAGGTTTTACAACCAGGAAGTTGGGAAGTAGAAGTGAACCCAGGACAGTGTATTATTCCAACAATACTATGCATGCTATTTCTTAAGCAGAATCAAATTTACAAAGCACACAGAAAAGAGAAACCTGGAACTTACAGGCTGCGGAGTCATGCCAATACTCTATTACTGACAGAAAAAAAGCAAACTTCAATGAAAGGTACAAATTTTGCAAAATGAACATCAAAGATAACAATCATTTTAAAATTGTTCAAGCTATAAAAAAGAAAGTATCCAACTTGTGAAGTTCTTGAAAGGTAAGATGGGAAGATATTGACACACATTTTGCTCTCAAGACTCTGAATGAGAACTTCTTGATTTGCCAGTTTGGTGTTGAGTCCACCTAAGAAGCTTATTTTTGCTTGAATTGGAATACCCAGACTGTTTAAAAAAGTGATCAATTCTCAGTTTAGCAGGCTTACCAGCCAAACAACAAGTCCATTGGGATTATAATAGTGCAGAAGTCAGAAAAGGTCATACATTTTAAACAGGGAGAGGAGCAGATACAATGGCTTGATGTAAAAACCAACTTGGCCATTTAGGAAACTGGGAAGAGAAAGGCTAGAGCAGAGTACTGAGAAAGATAAATTTTGGGGAAGTAGGAAGAGGAACTAGTGGTTTCCCCTAAGGCAGAATAAAACAACTAAAATTTATCTCTCCTGCTAATGACAGCTAAAGACAAAAATGTACCAAAGACAAAAAGTAACTATCTGAGAATTTGAAAATAAACAAAAATAGGTAAACTGAAGGATCAAAACAGAAAAGCAATCTATATAGGGATATTTGCTGGGGTTTTGTCGTTTGCTTACTTTTGTTGTTGTTTTTTGTTTGTTTGTTTGTTTTGTTTTGTTTTTTACTTTTTTCTCTTTTAAGATGAGCCCCACTTGGGGAGCTACACAGTGCCATGAGTAGCTAAAACAGAGAAATACAGTTTTCTGGCCCAAAGAGTCAGGGTCCAGAGGGCATAGGAGATATAGGTGAGGGATTGGGAAAATCCTGGTGAGAAGTGAGTTTGGAAAAAGGGATCCTCTAATTCTTTGTTCCACAAGTTCTAGGTTCACCCCTGAGCTGGCATGTACAGAACAGACCCAAAGGAGCATAGCAAAGCCTTCAGAGATGAAACAGATTGGAATTTCTACTCACCCCTGTGAGTAGAAATTACAATCTTGAGCCTAATGGTTGATTGCCTGTATCAGTCAATCAACCTTTTCCAGAAAATTCTAACAGAACCCAGAGTCTATATGACTCAGTATCCAATATTACTTAAATAGGAAGAACCAGGAAAATGTGACAAATTCCCAAGGAAAAAGATACTCAAGAAGATGCCAACTGCAGGATAACCCAGATGTTGGAATTATCAGATGTAAAAACAACTATTATAATTATACACTGAGATAAAAATAAACACTTGAATGGAAAGATAGATGGTCTCAGCAGAGAAATAAACTTACGAAAAGAATCACAAGGAAATTTTACGACTAAAATTTTCATTATCTAAAATAAAAAGAACACATGTAATGGGCACTTGAAGAATGGAAATGAAAAAAGAAGGGACAGTACATTTGAAGATAACTGGATAAATATTCAATTTTAATTATGGCTTTAGAGTCTTAAAGGTGGATGAAGCTTTGAAAAGAAAATGTATTTGACTGTAATTAGCTACAGGAAGCCTTACTAAGATACTAATTCAAGTGCTTTTATAAGGCTTTCACAGATAAATATGAAGTTCCTGCTGTTTGTCAATTATATTAAGGAATCACCATTATTGCAGGTCCAACTGTAATAATTATGAGAATTTTCTGTTACAGTGTTAAATAGGATTAAAACATGTTTTGAAAGTTCTATCTGTGGATTACAAAGGTCCAAGATACTATATGTATTGACATAGAAAAGTTTTCTGATTGAGTCCATTAAGTTGTATATCTGCAGTAAAAGTAATTTGGAAATATATTAAAGTCATCATTAGCTAACTGTCAAGTTCATCTCCAGAGTTGGCACTTGGTAATTGTTTGTCTGCTTATATTAACTCTTTGATGCAGTGTTTGCAATAGGATGTTTTTCCACTTGTGATTTTTTAAAAAATTTATTTACTATAATTTGTGACAGCATAATGTGTTTCAATTCATATTACACATACATAGCACAATTTTTCATGTCTCTGTACGCAAAGTAGAGTCACACCATTTGTGTCTTCATACATGTACCTAGGGTAATGATGTCCATCTCATTCCACCATCTTTCTTACCCCCATGCCCCCTCTCTCCCCTTTGCGCTATCTAAAGTTCCTCCATTTCTTACATGCTCTCCCCAATCCCCATAATGGATCAGCATCCACATATCAAAGAAAACATTTGGCATTTGGTTTTTTGGTTAACTTCACTTAACATAATATTCTACAATTCCATCAATTTACCTGCAAATGCCCTGATTTTATTCTATTTTAATGATGAGTAATAGTCCATGGTGTGTATATATACCACATTTTCTTTATCCATTCATCTACTGAACAGTATCTAGGTTGGTTCCACAATTTAGCTATTGTGAATTGTGCTGCTGTAAACATTAATGTGGTTGCATCTCTGCAGTATGCTGTTTTTAAGTCCAAGGAGTGGGATAGCTGGGTCAAATGGTGGTTGCATTCCAAGTTTTCCAAGGAATCTCCATACTGCTTTCCATATTGGCTGCACCAATTTGTAGTCCCACCAGCAATGTGTGAGTGTGCCTTTTTCCCCATATCCTTGCCAACACTTATTGTTGTTTATCTTCATAATAGCTGCTATTCTGACTGGAGTGAGATGATATCTTAGTTTTGATTTTCATTTCTCTAATTGCTAGAGATGATGAACATTTTTTCATATATTTGTTGATTAAGAAGTGATTGATACTTCTGAGAAGTGTCTGTTCATGTCCTTGGCCCATTTATTGATTGGGTTATTTTTTTATTTTTATTTTTTTAGTGTTAAGATTTTTGAGTTGTTTTATATCCTAGAGATTAGTGCTCTATCTGATGTAGATGTGGTAAAAATTTGCTCCAATTTGCTATGCTCTCTATTCATCTCACTGATTGTTTCTTTTGCTGAGAAGAAGCTTTTTAGTTTGAGTCCATCCCATTTATTGATTCTTAATTTTATTTCTTGTGCTATGGGAGTCTTGTTGAGGAAGTCAGGGCCTAATCTGACATGATGAAGATTTGGGCCTACTTTTTCTTCTTCTATTAGGCATAGGGTCTCTGGTCTAATTCTTAGGTTCTTGATCCACTTTGAGTTTGGATTTGTGCATGGTGAGAGATAGAGGTTTAATTTCATTTTGCTACATATGGATTTCCAGTTTTCCCAGCACCATTTGTTGAAGAGGTTCCCTTTTCTCCAATATATGTTTTTGGCAACTTTGTCTAATATGAGATAACTGTATTTATGTGGGTTTGTGTCTGTGTCCTCTATTCTGTAACATTGGTCTACAAGTCTATTTTGGTGCCAATACCGTGCTGTTTTTGTTACTATTGCTCTGTAGTATAGTTTAAGGTCTGGTATAGTGATGCCAGCTGCTTCACTCTTCTTGTTAAGGATTGCTTTAGTTATTTTGGATCTCTTATTTTTCCAGATGAATTTCATGACTGCTTTTCCTAGTTCTGTGAGGAATGTCATTGGGATTTTGATTGGAATTGCATTAAATCTGTGTAGTGCTTTTGTACTATGGTCATTGTGACAATATTAATTCTGCCTATCCAAGAGCAAGGGAGATCTTTCCATTTTCTAAGGTCTTCTTTAATTTTTTTTCTTTAGCATTCTGTAGTTTTCATTGTAGAGGTCTTTCACATCTTTCCTTAAGTTGATTTCCAAATATTCGATTTTTTGAGATGATTGTAAATGGGGTAGTTTTCCTAGTTTCTTTTTCAGAGGATTTGTCACTGATGTACAGAATGTCTTTGATTTATGAGTGTTGATTTTATATCCTGCTACTTTGCTGAATTCATTCATTAGTTCTAGAAATTATCTGGTGGAATTTTTTTGGATCCTATAGGTATAAAATCATGTCAATGGCAAATAGTGATAGTTTGAGTTCTTCTTTTCCTATACATGTCCCTTTAGTATCTTTCCTCTGTCTAATTGCTCTGGCCAGTGTTTCAAGAACTATGTTAAATAGAAGTGGGGAAAAAGGGCATCCCTGTCTTGTTCCAGTTTTTAGAGGGAATGCTTTCAATTTTTCTTCATTTAGAATGATGTTGGCCTGAGGCTTAGCATAGATAGTTTTTACAATGTTGAGATAAGTACCTGTTGTCCCTAGTTTTTGTAGTGTTTTGAACTTGAAGGTGTGCTATATTTTGTCAAATGCTTTTTCTACATCTATTGAGATGATCATAGGATTCTTATCTTTAAGTCTGTTAATGTGATGAATTACATTTATTGATTTCTGTATGTTGAACCAACCTTGTATCCTTGGGGCTGACCCCACTTGATCATGGTGCACTGTATTTTTTATATGTTTTTGTATTCAATTTGCCAGACTTTTATTAAGAATTTTTGCATCTATGTTCATTAAAGATATTGGTCTGAAGTTTCCTTTCTTTGATGTGTCTTTGTCTGGTTTTGGAATCAGATAATATTGGCCACATAGAATGAGTTTGGAATTGTTCCCTCTTTTTCTGTTTCATGAAATAATTTGAGGAGTATTGGTATTAGTTCCTTAAAGGTCTTGTAGAACTCAATTGTGTATCCATCTGGTCCTGGGCTTTTCTTGGTTGGTAGGCTTCTGATGGTGTCTTTTATTTCATTGCTTGAAATTGATCTGTTTAACTTGTGTATATCATCCTGATTTGGGCAAACCAAATGACTCTAAAAATTTGTTGGTACCTTTGATATTTTCTATTTTACTGGAGCACAAATTTTTAAAATAATTTCTAATTATCTTCTCTATTTCTGTAGTGTCCATGGTGATATTTCCTTTTTTTATCACGGATGTTAGTAATTTGGGTCTTCTCTCTCCTTCTCTTCATTAGCTAAGGGTTTATCGATTTTACTTACTTTTTTGAAGAACCAACTTTTTGTTTTTTTCAATTGTTTATTTTGTTTCAATTTCATTGATTTCAGCTCTGATTTTAATTATTTTCTGTCTTTGCTTTTGATGTTGAGTTGTTCTTTTTCTAGGGCTTTGAGGTACAATGTTAGGTCATTTATTTGTTGACTTTTTCTTCTTTGAAGGAATGAATTCCATGCAATGAACTTTCCTCTTAGTACTGCCATAATAGTGTCCCAGAGATTTTGAAATGTTGTATCAGCATTCTCATTTACTTCTAAGAATTTTTAAATCTCCTCTTTGATGTCTTTTGCAACCCATTGTTCATTCATTCAATAGCATATTATTTAGTTTCCAAGTATGGGAGTAGCTTCTATTTTTTATTTTATCATTGATTTCTAATTTCAATCCATTATGATCTGATAGAGTGCAGGGTAGTATCTCAATTTTTTTATATTTGCTAAGAGTTGCTTTATGGCATAATATATGGTCTGTTTTAGAGAAGGATCCATGTAATGCTGAGAAGAAAGTGTATTCACTTGTTGATGGATGAAATATTCTATATATGTCTGTTAAGTCTAAGTTATTGATTGTATTATTGAGTTCTATAGTTTCTTTGTTCAGCTTTTGTTTGGAAGATCTATCCAGTGGTGAAAGAGATGTATTAAAGTTGCCCCGAATTATTGTGTTGTGGTCTGTTTGACTCTTGAACTTGACAAGAGTTTGGTTGATGAATGCAGATGCTCCATTGCTTGGGGCATATGTATTTATAATTGTTATGTCTTGTTGATGTATGGTTCCCTTGAGCAGTATGAAGTGTCTTTCTTTATTCCTTTTGATTAACTTTGGCTTGAAGTCTACTTTATTTGATATGAGGATGGAAACCCCTGCTTGTTTCCACAGTCCATGTGAGTGGTATTTTTTTTCCCAACCTTTACCTTCAGTCTGTGGATGTCTTTTCCTATGAATCTGTTGAAGGCAGCATATTGTTGGGTCTTTTTTTAAAAATGCAATCTACCAGTCTATGTCTTTTGATTGGTGAGTTTAGGCCATTAACATTCAGGGTTATTACTGTGACATGATTTGTTTTCCTGGTCATTTTTGTTATTTAACTTGACTTGGTTTCTCCTTTGATTAGTTTTTCCTTTAGTGTAATACCTCCTTTTGCTGATTTTCATTGTTGTTTTTCATTTCCTCCTCATAGAATATTTTTCCAAGGATGTTCTGTAGTGTCTAGGCTTTCTAGCTGTAAATTCTTTTAACTTTTGTTTATCATGGAAGGTTTTAATTTCATCATTAAATCTAAAGCTTAATTTTTCTGGATATAAGATTCTTGATTGGCATCCATTTTTTTTTTTTTCAGAGTTTGGTATATGTTGTTCCAGGATCATCCAGCTTTCAGGGTCTAGGTTGAAAAATCTGCAGCTATCCTAATTGGTTTCCCCCTATATGTAATCTGATTCCTTTCTCTTATGGCTTTTAAAATTCTTTCCTTATTCTGTATGCTATGCATTTTCATTATAATATGCCTTGGTGTGGATCTTTTGTGACTTTGTACATTTGGCATCTGTAAGCCTCTTGTATTTGATTTTCCAATTCATTCTTCATGTTTGGAAATTTTTCTGATATTATTTCATTGAATAGATTGTTCATTCCTTTGGTTTGGACCTCTATGCCTTCCTCTATTCCAATAATTCTTAAATTTGTTCTTTTTATGTTATCCCATAATTCTTGAATATTCTGCTCATGGTTTCTTACCATCTTCACTGTGAGATCAACATTCTTTTCAAGATTATATATTTTGTCTTCATTGCCTGAGGTCCTGTCTTCCAAGTGACCTAATCTATTGGTAGTGCTTTCTATTGAGTTTTTAGTTTGGTTTATTATTTCTTTCATTTCAAGAATTTCTGAATTTTTTTTTTTTCAGAACCTCTGTCTTCTTATTGAAGTAATCTTTTGCTTCCTATATTTGCTTATGTCGCTCTTTATCGAAACAATCTTTTGCTGCTTGTGTTTGCTCTCTTATATCATCCTTTAATTCACAGAACACTTTAATTATGTACATCCTGAACTCCTCTGCGGGGTTTCTGTTTTCTCGACTAAAAGGCTCAGGGGTCACTCCAGTTGAACTGGGCTAACTGGGCTGCGCAAAATAACCACACAAGAGACACAAATACCTTTTTCTTTGGGGTCACTGTGATGGCTCCTCTGACCTTAAGGGTCCGCAGAAAGAGAGAGCGAGAGCACATGCTGACCCCTTTTATTGAGGAGAAGTTATTTAAATGAGGCAAGGGGTCAGGTTTCAGGGGGCTGAGTCTATTTTCATGATGTGTCCACTGTCAGCAGGTTGACTGACACCTGGGTAGGCCACACCCAAGGGCACAGTAAGAGATGGGGACACACACAAGCCACTATCATGGAAGATTCTATCCTAAACAGGACAAGGGGTTATATTACAAAGGAACAGGTGAGCATAGCTTCACCCATGGAGCTGTAGTAAGACACACCCATGCACAAGACACCGACCCTCGAACCCAAGAAGGTGAGGAAAGCTCTGCCACATTTCTGTGACTGAGTGCCTCAGCACCCAGCTGGGGAGTGTGAGTCAGTCACGTGTAAGGTTGGTCTCCCACACTTCTCTGTATTTTCTTCTGTTGTGCTGGCCACGGATTCCAATAATATAGTATCTTGGTTGGTTTGGGGCATTTTCTTCCCTTGTTTTTTCATGCTGTTCATATGTCTTCCCTTCTAGTAGTGTGGATCCAAGGCATTACAGTTTTTATCCTATAGGCTTATAGTGTCCTTAGAGGGTTCCAATACCTCGCATTTAAGGGGGAGATCAATATTAACTGATCTCAATACAAACAATATACAACCTAAAACCAAATAGTTGCTATTAAGACGTCTACAGTTTTGTCACAATATTTAGAAATGGTAAGTTCAATTATTATCTATAATATAAGCAGTAGGTTTGCAAAAGGGTCTGCGTTTTCTGATGGTGAATAAAGAACTTGGGGTGAGGTGTAGGATGAGATGTTGAGGGAGTAGGAGGTAGGGATATACAGTTATTTGATCTTATAAAGCATAAAAGAGGAATCTAAAGAAGTTTGTTAGTAGCAGGAGAAGTCAGAGAAAGTGATTTTGGGAAGACAAGTAAGTGGGAAGATAATAGAGTACAAAAACCAAACATAAATATTAAGAAAAAGAAAAAATGTAAAAATAGGAGGTAAAAGAATATACAACACAACTATAATAAACTATTCAGACATCCCAGTCCTCAGAAGCCTAATTAATGAAAATGTTGGGGATGTGAGGGTGGGAGGAGAGAGAGAGAGAGAGAATCTCAAAGGATGATACAAGGATTGTTTTTGTATAAGATCAGTATCTTTCCTGCATCCCTTCTCATCCAATAGGTGGGGTTGTCTGTTGTTTGCTGCTATCTCTACCCTCATGACGATGAAGGTTATTAGGGTGGAAGTTTGGTCTGGGGGGTGTAGCTTCTGGAGGTGGGGTATAGCACTTGATGGTCCCCATTGGGAGACAGCATCCCAAGGATCTCCTTTGGGGCCTGCTCCTGTGATGTGAGCACCTGGTCTTATCTCTTTATATCACTGTGTGATAGTAGGAGCAAATGTGACTCCATTTTGTTTTATGACTTCATCCTGTAAAACAACCATGCCAAGTAGAAGAGTCATGACTGGGGCAAGATGTTCTTTTCCTTTTGCTATAGAAACCTTTAAGAACACGGAACTACCTATTGGGGCATTGTTTCTGTAACTAGGGTAACGGGGCTCTGTTTCTGTAACTGGGGTGACTCGGCTAACTGTGATTGGTTAGGCTTCCCTCCGCTTGACTGCACTGTCCCGCTTCTGTAACCTGGCTTGCTTGCATTGGCTAGACCCCCCAAACATCCCTTTTGCGGTTTTCAGGCTTATAAGGAGCGCCCTTGCAATTGTTCGGGGCTGATCAGGGGAACAGCTTTATGTTCTGGTCAGCTGCCACCGGTGTGCTTTAATAAAGGCTTGATTCAATTATATGTGGGTGGTCTGGAAGTCAGTTTATGAAACCCTGGGACAAAGCTTTAACTATAACAACTGTAAACCTTATAATTCCTGGTCTCTAATTTAGTCTCTAAGCTGTATATCACTCACCCCCTCCCTTTCTACTTCCCAATCAGGAACCTTTCTCTCCCGATGTCTTGTGGGCTGTGCTCTGGGTGCTCCGCACCTGTTGCAGAGAGCTGTTTTGTATTGGGCAGTTCAGGACCACGTTTTGCAAGCTACAGACCCAGGCATAGCCATAAGCACTGTGCCAGGTTAGTGGCTGCTGGGGAGAGGGGGGAGTTGGGGACATTCGGTACCTTGATATTGCTTCTAAGCCCCAGCCTGTGTCCCAACCTGGGAGTTGCCCCAACTAAAGATGGTGATGAAGGTGTCCCTAGATGAAGCCAGCTATTTTCAGTGATGGGTGTGGCATTGGGTGGGGCTGGGTAGTGGCGGTGTGCAGCATGTTCTGAGATGCAGTTCTGTGGAATATAGTGTTGTGGCTGGCGGCTGTCTCCAGACCCTGTGCAATGTTCCCAGGTGCAGGCTACTGCATGTAGGGGACTATGGCAATGGTTCCAGTGTCCCAAGATGGAGGCGACCAGGGGGGGTCTCATGTTGGTAAATGGGGGTCCACACAGGAGTGGTAGCTGGAGTTCCTGCGCATCCCATGTGCAGTGGCTGGGTGTCCTGCATATGAGCAGAAGCCGGGATTCCTGGGAGGTTAGGTGGCCAGGAGTCCAGTGCTGGTGCTGTTGCTAGTGTTCCTGCTCACGCACCAAGAGGTCCTGAGTGGGCAAGTGGTTGGGAGTCCTGTGCTGACGCTGAGGCCTGGAGACTTGTGTGGGCACCATGGCCATGACTCCTGCATGGAAATAGTTGTCGTGAGTCCTCTAATGACTCAAGGAGAAACAGTATTCCCACTATTTGACTCACAGGTCACAGAGTGACATAGAATGCAGCCTCCCTCTAGCACGCCATCTTGGATCCTCTCTCTTGTGACAGTTTTTATATAGATGTCATACATTTTTTTCAGCAGAAAAAGACTGTAATAGAAAAAAATGCAATGTTTAATGCTACTTGTACTGAGACATCTGTTAAAAAAAAACAACATTGAGTTTGGAGAAAAATGTAGCTGTTTTGCATTTGCAGAAACAGCTTCCTGATAAAGGGGGAGAACTTCAAGGATTTGGAATACCTCCCACTGTTATATTAGAACCATATTACCCTTGAAGGGTCGTAAAAATTCTTGTAATGGCAATGACAATTCTTGGTTTAAAAGTTTAACAACTGTTGCATTTAATTCTCATAAAGTAGGAAATATAATTCTATACATCTTACACATGAGGAGCTGAGGAACAGAAAACTCAAGCCTTGTTGAACATAGAAGATCATAAGTGGCAGATCCAGGACTTAAATGCAGGTGTCGTAGTTTGGATCTTGAATATCCCAAAGACCAGTATGTTGAGTGCTGATCATCTGATCCCCAGCCTCAGGTGCTACTGGGAGGTGGTGGACTTTGAAAGGTAGGGCATAGAGGAAAAAAACGCATTAGGGGTGTTCCTTCAAAGGGGATAGTAGAACCCCAGACCCCTTTCTGTTTATATCTCTCTCGGCTCCCCTGCTGCAATGAGATGAAAAGGCCTCTTCTATCATGTGCTCCTGTCATGATATGCTGTGTCATCAAAGGCCCAAAACAACAGTGTCAACTGACCATGGACTGAAACTTCCAACACTGTGAACCAAAGTAAACCTGTCCTTTTAAATTTAGTATCTCAGGTGTTTTGTCACAGTGACGGAAAGCTAACAATTATGCCAGGTCAATTTGATTGCCAAGCCTGGGCCATTAAGTACTGTGTTATATGTGTTACTTTCCATAAAAATTGAAACATTTCATTTTTTCTTTTGAGGATATCATCTTTGAACTGACATAAGTATAACCGTGGTATAAAAAGATCTCAAGCTATTAGGTCTCAGGACTCCTTTACACTCTTTTTTTTTTTTTAAATATTTATTTTTTAGTTTTCGGCGGACATAACATCTTTGTTTGTATGTGGTGCTGAGGATCGAACCCAGGCCGCACGCATGCCAGGTGAGCACCCTACCGCTTGAGCCACATCCCCAGCCCCAACACTCTTGAATTTTATTGAAAACCTCAAATAGCTTTTGTTATATTTACCATATTTGATATGGAAACAGACATTATTTGTTATCTGATAAATATTTGTTAATTTAAAAATAACAATAAACCTATTACATTTTGGCATGTAATGTATTTTAATAAAAATAGCTATATTTTTCAAACCAAAAATTTTAGAGATAAGCATTTAAAAAACATTCATGTCTTTTGAATGCTTGAAAACCACTGAATTTTCATAGGCTTTTATATTTGATATGATACAGTTTTATTTGCAATATGTGAAGAAAATATGACCTCAAACAAGCATGTCGTTAGAAAAGAAAGCTATTTTAAAAGCCTTTTCAGGTAATTGTAGATATACTTATTTGATACTATTAAACTTGTCAAGTTGTGATTTCTTTCTTTTTTTTTTTTTTTTTTTGGTGCTGGGATTGAACCAGGGCCTTGTGTGTGGTAGGCATGCACTCTACCAGCTGATCTACATCCCCAACCCCAAGTTGTGATTTCTTAAAGATTAGTTGCAATGTAGAATTTAAAACCCACAATGAATTTTTTGTAGTGTTCCATTATCTTGTCTCTGACCTTTACCCATGGTTGATTTTGTAATATTATCCAGTGGTTATTTGGAAAAAGTTCCACTGAGTTTTCCAGATCTTCCCAATATGGGTACATTTTATTATACAACATAAAATCACATTTGTTAACATTACTATTAAGCTTACCAGAAAAGCATTTAAATATTGGGAAGCTGTCAAGTTTATGGTGGTGGGTACAAGATTTGTAAAATATTAACAGTGAATTTTAAGCCAGGCACCAAGTTACATGCCTGTACTTCCAGTTTCTCTGGAGGCTGAGGCAGGAGGATTGTTAATATCAACCCAGCCTCAGCAATTTAGTGAGGCTTCGAGCAACTCAGTGAAACCCTGTCTTTAAATAAAGTATAAAAAGAGCTGGGATGTGGCTTAGTGGTTAAGTGCCCCTGAGTTCAATGCTTGGTACCAAAAAAAAAAAAAAAAAAAAAAAAAGAAGAAGAAAAAGAAAAAAAAAAGTGAATTTTATTACTGACAACAAATATTGTTAGATGTTTTACTGAACAAATCTTGAAATCACATGGCCAAACACTTTGAGGATCACTGATGTAAAAGGTTTGATCAGGGAGAAGCAAATAGGGAATGTTTACCTAAAAAGTCCAAACAAATTAATCTTCAGGGTGCCAAAGATTTCTAAATGAAGTTTCAAAATCACTATTAGTAATCTCTGATAATTTAAGGGAAATAGAAGAGACTCCAGACCCACAGAAGTGAGTAAGGATTGACTACCTTCACTCTCCAGAGGGAAGGATTCTGGGAATCAAAGGCCATAGTGTTTAACGATGATTCCCAGAAAAAGACTTAAATATATTTGGTAGCAGGCAGTTTAAACAACATTAGAAAATAATTAGTATGATTACTAGATGTCACTGAGGGATAGGTAGGTGTCTTAAAATCATCTCAAATATAGCTGGGCCCTGTGGCACACTCCTGTAATTCCAGCAGCTTTGGAGGCTGAGACAGGAGGATCACAAGTTGAAAGCCAGCTTCAGCAACTTAGCAAGACCCAGTGTCAAAACAATAAAAAGGTTGGGATGTGGCTCAATGGTTAAGTGCCCCTTGTGCGCTTTCACTCCAAGGAACGTTACTAGAACTTATGAATGGAATTTTTGGAGAGGCCCAAAATTTATATTTGGTTTGCTTCACAATGAATACTTTTCTAACTGCAGTCTATCTGATTGTATAGCCGATAGCCATGTGTCACTATGGAGCACTTGAAATGTGACCAATCCAAAGGGAGGATTTTTGCAACTATAAATTTTACACCAGGTTTTGAAGACTTGGTATGAAAAATAGAATGTAAAATAGCTCATTAATAATTTTATATTGATTACATATTTAAATGATAATATTTATGATTTATTTGGTTAAATTAACATATTTTAAGATTATTTTCACCAGATTCTTTTTGTTTTAAAATGTGTGCCTACTGAAAAATTTAAAATGACACATATGGTTTGCATTATATTTCTATTAGATATATTCTATCTAATTGTTTCAAAAAAAAAAACTTGAAGAGGAACTTGATTTTACCTTTTGAGGTAAGAAAGCAGAAGATGTATCATTATTCTGATAAGAGAACCTCACCAAAGACTCCATGTGATAGGCATTGTTCTACATTTGTGTTCTCAATCTACCCTCAGACGCTGGCTAGAGGTCCACCAGCACAGGGTGCATAGGTGGGGGGAGGATCAAGAAGATTGCTAGTGTGAAGAATTCACTCTTCCTCCTTTCTCTTTTCCAGTGGAAAACTGATCAATATGCATTAATAAGATGAATGAATGAATAAGTGTACAAAAATGTATGTATGTATTTCAAGTAAATGGTCTAAGGCTCAAGATTTGGACAATGGATCAAGCCACTCAGTTGATTCTCAGTGCCACTACTTACTAACTCTGTGGTCTTACACACGTATACCTTAGTTTCTTCATCTGTAAAATATGATGTATGTGTGTATAATTTTGAATACAGTATAGTGTTATGCTTTGCATTTGAGGTATCCCTCAAAATCTTGCATGTGGGACAATGCAAGAAGGTTCAGAGAAGAAATGATTGAGTTGTGAGAGCCTTAACCCATAGGGAATAACTGAGTGGTAACTGAATGCTAGTAGGGTGTGGCTGGTGGAAGTGGTTCTTTGGGGCTGTGGCTTTGGGGTATATATTTGGTATCTGGTGAGTGGAGTCCTTCTCTTTGCTTCCTGATCATCATGTGAGCTGCTTCCCTCTGCCTCACTCTTCTGCCATGCTGTTCAGCCTCACCTGAGCCCTCAGAATTGGACTCTGTTATCTAAGGATTGAGATCTCTAAACCATGAGCCCCCAGATAAACCTTTCTTCCTCTAAAATTGTTCTGGTTGGAACTTTTAGTCACAGTAGTGAAAAAGCTGACTAAAACAGTATAGTAAAACATGGCTTGCTACTAGGCATATTTAGCAATGTTACAGTGTAAATCGTGTATTGTGAGACAAACTACACACAACAACAACAAAAAACTTTTATAAAAGTTTTACCTTTAAACAGGTTATTAAACATATTCTCACTTCCTTACCTTCTGACACCACCTATGCAGCATTTTTTTTCAAAGCAATTCCATAGTGCTTGTGATTAGAGCAGATTTGTACACTGCTTGGACACTCTTAGCAACTTGATCCTGTGGTGGGAGAGTCATTTGTGGAGAAATGAAAACTTCATATTCAGTGAGGACCTGTAATGTGCAAAGTGACCCAGGGTGCTGTCTCTATTTCTGCCTTTCTCATCCAACATGACCTTGACCATCTGACAGCATGGGCAGGGAAGGTGTTTATGCGGTACACTTGCCTTCTCACTCTTAGGATTTTAGAACTTAGGGCTGGGTGGTGAGTAGCAATTCCTTTTATAAACAGCACTGCTTGGCATCCTATCATACTCCTCTGGCCACCTCTCTTCCATTCCCCTGACTTTCATTGTTATTCTCAGTTCATACCACCCTCTTCTTCATCTCTCTCTCCCCACCCCTTCCTTCTACCGATTGAGAAAGTTAAGACCATCATACTGCATTCCTGTCCTTCTTATCTCTGCCATTGACAACTCTCAGTCTCCCTCAGCCTGCCTCCCTCTTATTTTAGAGAAAAAAAATTCTCTTTCTTAAGGTTAAATTTTCTCCAGTACTCTTATTTCTCTCTTGCCCAGAACAAAGATAATATTTACTTGGATTCTGATTTTCTTGCATTATTTTCAACATTCAACTCTCTTTGGGATAATTTTTGGGGTCTATGAATATTCTGAAATTCCTTTCTGCCAGGTGCGGTGGCGCATGCCTGTAATCCCAGTGGCTCGGGAGGCTGAGGCAGGAAGAACAAAGCCAGTCTCAGCAACAGTGAGGTGCTAAGCAACTCAGTGAGACACTGTCTATCAAAACAACAACAACAATAATAAAATAGAGCTGGGGATGTGGCTCAGTGGTTGAGTGCCCTTGAGTTCAATCCCTGGTACAAAAAAAAAAAAAAAAAAAAAAAGACTTTTCTTTTTTTAAGATAAAAGGAGGAAAAATAAAAAAGAGTGTTCTCTATCTTTTATTCCATTATTCCATTATTCCTCTCCCTTCTCTTTTAAAAATCAAATTGAAAAGGAAAATATACCTTTGTCCCAACTTCTTCACATCTCATTCACTCATTTTTCTATTTCTAATATTTATTATATTAATTTAATTACTTATGCACATCCAAGGTGCCTGTACCATAACAGCTAAACATTGCAAGGTAAAATACAACTGTGCTTACTGGTCTCATAAATGAAAAATATACTTTATCACCACCTAATTGTTCTTCTATGTTTTGCTAGTATTTTTACATTCCCATTCTTGAAGATAACTTTTATACCTTCTCCCTCTCTACATAAAGAAATAAAGAACATTAGAAATAGAAGAATATATGTAAATACAAGTGGAGTTTATTCCAGGGATGAAAGTTTGGTTCCATATATAGAAATCAATAAATGTAATTCATCACATCAACAAACTTAAAGACAAGAACCACACGATTATCTCAATAGATGCAGAAAAAACATTTGACAAAATTCAGCATCCATTCATGTTCAAGACACTAGAAAAACTAGGAATAGTAGGAACATACTTCAACATTGTAAAAGCTATATATGCTAAACCCATAGAGAAAAATTGGAAGCGTTCCCTTTAAAAATTGGAAAAAGGCAGGGATGCCCTCTTTCACCACTTCTATTCAACATAGTCCCCGAAACCCCTAGCCAGAGCAATTAGACAAAAGAAAGAAATTAAAGGAATATGAATAATCTTTTCAATTTTTTAGCTTCCTTAAAACATGATTGAGTTTTCCATGTAACATCAAAAGTTTTCTAAAGAAAAAGACCCGATGGGATTCATCTGTATGTCTTTATCTGTATATCTGTGTCTGTGTTGAGATAGATAGAAAGATAGACAGACAGACAGTTTCAGATGTATTGTAAGGAATTGGTTCATGCATTTGTAGATGTGTGGTAAGTCTCAGGATATGCCAGCAGGTAGGGACTCAAGGAAGAGTTGCAGTTTCAAACCAAGCTGGGAGCTGGAGTCTCAGGAGAGCTGTGGTGCAGTTTTAAGTCTGATGGTCTAAGAAGCAAGAGAACCAATAGCATAAATTTCAGTCCAAATGCAGAAGGCCATTGTCCCAGTTTGGAAACAGACAGAGTAAATTCTCCATTATTAGAGAATTCTTTCTTTTATTCGATTTAGGCCTCCAACACATTGAGGAGGGCCATCTGCTAACTCAGTTCACTAATCAGATGTTAATCTCATTTAGAAGTACTTTCACAGACACACTCAGAATAGTGCTTAACCAAACATCTAGCATCCCATGGCCCAGTCAAGTTGACACATAAAATTACCATCACAGGCAGTTTGCTGACAGAATTCCTTCTCGTTTAGGGGATGTCAATCCTTGCTCTATTCTGACATGCAAATAATTTTCAGATGAAACATACTCACTTTGTGGTGGGTGATCTGCTTATTTAAAGTTCAATTACTTAAATGTTACTCTCATCTAAAACACACCTTTGTCAAAGCATCCAAATATCTGGGCACTATGGCATAGCCTTGATGACACATAAAATGAACTATTGCTATTATTCACTATTTAATAATAATAATATCAAAGTACTATAGTATTTATAGCATATTTTGAATTAAAGTGACAATATAAAAATGGTAGGGAGGAAATGTAAATATATATTATAAAGTTCTTACACTACACTTGAAGTGGTATAATGTCTTTAAGTAGACTAATTTGTAAAAAAAAATGTATATTGTAAATCCTAGAATAATCACATTGCAACAAACACAGAAAGATCTAGTTAATTAAGCCATTCATGAAGATAAATGCAATCATAAAAATATATCCAAACAATCTAAAAGAAAACAGGGAAAGTGGAAAAGAGAACAAAAACCAGATGAAACAAATAACAATAAGGTAATTTAAAATTCAACCATATCAATAATTAATTAAACATAAATGATCTAAGTACTTCAATTAAGAGACAGATTGTTTGCTGAGATAAAAAGAAAAACCATACTCAACTCTGTGCTGCTACTCATTTTTTATATAAAAACACATACAGATTTTAGGTGAAAGAATGAGAAAATAAATATGATACAACTACTAATTAAAAGAAAGCTGGAGTAGTTACATTGGTATCAATGAAACAACAAGAAGAAATATTACAAAAGTAAAAGAGAGATATATTCTAGTAATAAAGAGTAAATAAATAATATGAAACCGTAGCTATTTTATTTATTTATTGTAGCACTGGGGATTGAACCCAGGGGTGCTCTACCACTGGGCTATATCCCAGACCCTTTTATTTTATTTTGAGACAGGATCTCACTCAGTTGCTGAGGCTGGCCTTGAACTTGTGATATTCCTACCTCAGCCACCAAAGTTGCTGTGATTACAGGGGTGTGAAACCACTCTAGGCCAAAGCATCTTTAAATGTACATGCATTTATTAACAGAGCTTCAAATCTATGGAGTTAAAGCTAATGGAACTTAAAGGAAAAGCAGACAATTCCCCCTTTGTAAACATGGAACAAGACATAATTAGACAGAATAAATTTAATTTCAATATATTTTGAATGAGCATTATCTTCACATTGTTTAAAATCAGAAAGACCATCTTATAACACGTTCCTCAGTTATCCTTAGAGGCAACTCTGTTGCTGACACCAATTTGTATGCATCACCTAAAGACATTTTAAACATATATAAATTCTTATTTTTCTTTTTTTTGTACAAATAATAGCACACTACATACATTTTGGAATTTTATTTAATAATTTAATAATTTTTGGTTTCATCATTGGTACATAAATGTCTATATTAGATATTCTCTAGGTCTTCACACTTTAGGTATAACTTTCTGGACTCTTATATTCAAGTTGCATGGTATGACAAATCTTGGGAAGATGGCATTGGAGTATGTTTTATATAATTAGTTACACCAATGATTGTGGTATAAATATTTACTATCATTATATATTTTTGTTTGATTTTTTTCCCTTCATCAGTAGGAATTGATTTTCTTTTTATCTTCTGATTAATTTTGGCTTGGAATTTACTTAGCTGAATATCAGAATAGCTATCCCTGCTTGTTTTCAGGCTCCACTTGCAAGGTATATTAATTCCCATGGTTTCACTTTCAACCTGTGGCTTTCTTTGCCTGTGAGATGAGTCTTTTGCAAACAACATATACTTGGTTCTTGTTTTTTAATCCATTCTTTCAGCCTATGTCATTTAATTGGACAGTTGACGCCGTTTACATTCAATGTTATCATGAAAAGATGTTTATTAATTCCTGCCATTTTGATTTATTTCTAATGCTTAATTTAGATTTGTTTAGCTACTCTTCAAATAAGATTTGTTTATTTTTGAGTTCTGGGGTTTGTTTTTGATTTCTTATGTGTAAAGTATTTCTTTAACTATTTTCTGTAGTGCTGACTTAGTAAGTCATGAATTCTTTTATTTTCTGCTTATCTTGGAAGATTTTTATTTATACTTCAGTTTGAAAGATAGTTTTGCTGGACATAGCAATCTTGGTTGACAGTTATTTTCTCTTGGGGCTTGGAACACATTATTCCCAGCTTTCCTGATTTTTAGTGTATGTGCTGAAAAATTAGAAGTAATTATGATTGACTCTAAATGTAACCTGATGTTGTTCTCCTGTGGAAAATTTTCTGTTATTATTTCCTTGAAGAGATTTTCCATGCTATTAGCATACATCTCACAATCCTCTTAAATTCCAATGATTCTTAAGTTTGGTGTCTTAATGTTGTCCCAGAATTCTTGTATATTCTGGTCATGGTTACTTTCTTTTCTTTAGTACTGTCTGAATATAGAAAGTTGATCACATTTTCTTCCAGCTCTGAGATGCTGTCTACAGCATGGTCTAATATACTGCAGAGACCTTCAACTGAAATTTTTATTTGAGTTATTGTCTTCCTTTTCCAAGATTTCTGTTCTTTTTCCATATCTCTCCTTAGTGAATTCCTCATTCATATTTTGTACTGACTTCCATTATTCAGTTTTTTCCCTATGTTCTCTGAGAATTCCTGGATCATTTTTTATTATCATTCTTTTGAATTATTTATCTGGTACTTTACTCACTTTGATATCTTTGGAGTCAATTGCTGGTGAATTTTACACTTTAAGAAACATTATGTTACTTAGTTTTTTCATATTTCTTGTATTGCTGTGTTGGATTTTATGCACGTGTTATGAGGGATTTTTCTTCACTCTTATGCATGGGCCTTTTAAAGATATAGCCTCCTCTTGCCATAGTGTCCTAGAGTGATCTAGATCAAGACCCCTCATAGGTGTGGTATCCACAGCCGTTGTGTTAATTTTCTATTTTTTGCCATGGGAGTAGCTGTCACTTGAGAGGAAACAGAACCCCATCACAGCAATTTCTACTTAGAATCTGGCCACTAGTTTGGAGATTTTATCCCTTCTATTCTTTATATAGTTTTATTGCTGATGTTCAAGTGTAGTTATTTTGTGTGTGAGCAAGGTACACTGTCTCTTGGCTGGGTTTAGGTCAGCAGATTAGTCTCTACCGTATGAACTTACAGTGTTCCTGTAGATTCCTAGTACCTCCCAGAAAAGGAGGAAGCAAAAGATAGCAACAACTGAAGCCAACAATATACAGCATTAAAATCAATACCCAGTGCCTATTATGGCCTCTATAACACTAATTATCACAAAAACAGGAGTGGTGAAATTAGCAGTTGCCAAAACCAAAAAACAATAAATAGCTGTGAACTAGATCTGGCATTAAAGTAAACAAGAGGTATAAACTATGCCATGCGCAGTACTAATAACTGCCACAACATGAATGGTTGTTATATAAACTTAATAATTCTTAAAGATGGTAAAAATACAGAAAACAAGAGAAAAGAAAATTTTCTCATTAAGAGAAAAGAAAATTGGATAGGAAAGTAAAAGTCAGTTTAGAATGTTCAAGATGTGAAAAGGGAAAAAGTAGATGAGATACAGCAAATGATGACTATAAAGAAGGAGGAGACAAAATAGAAAAAGTAAAGGGAAAAAGAAAGAGGATTAGAGACTTTGGTTGTTTGTAAGATAAGAAAGGAAAAAGAAAATCAAAACTAAACAAAACCAAAATAAATAAGCAAATATTTCCTAACCCTCAGAAGACAAAGAAAAATAACTATCATAAAAAATGCTAAAAATGAGAAGAAACAAATCTCTCTCTCTTTCTCTCTCTCTCTCTCTCTCTCTATATATATATATATATATATATATATATATATATATATATCCACAAACCAAGCATCACAGCAAGAAAACACACACACACACACACACACACACACACACCGCACACAGAGAGACACGGATAAAAAGAGTCTTAATGAAAAATTAAAGAAATTTTCTCCACTGAGGTCAAGACTGTTGGCAAGGATGAGTGGTGACTGCGTATGCCCAACTATCTTTCTTTTCATTTCTTCTTAGGCTATGTGCTGAGAGAGCAAGCCCCTTCCTCTTTTTTGTGTTGCTCACCAAGCTGCCAGTTGGAATGTTCTAATACTGAAGCTGGTTGAAATAGTCTCAACTTTCCCTCTCACCAGCAAAAGGTGTGATGGAATAGGAAGTACTGTTGTTGGAGTTTTATCTGCACAGATTAGATCAAATAACTCCCAGGCTGAGGCTATTGCAGTGTTCTAAGAGGGAAGTTCTGGCTGGTAGGGCTTTGGTCTAATCAGGCCTTAGGGACTTTGTTGGGTGGTATCTGCTCTGGAGAGATTAGATCAACATAACATCTAGGGCTGGCAGATGCTGCTCTTTGCTGAGAGTCTGGATCTCAGAGTCTGGATCCTGAGATTTCTACTCACAGGCAGTGGAGCTGACCCTCCACAGGTCTCACACACTTCGCTGTCCATCAATACAGACTTCCTAGGCTTGGTTCCTGACTGTATTCACACTCGTCTGTTCAGATTCCCAACCTGCTTCCACTGGTCATATAAGCACTATACTCAAAAAGAAAGCAAGTCGGACTCCCCTCTCTATTTCTGACTTGAATCACCCTGGGTATAATTTTTCTATGTGCCTGTTCCACTTACATTCTTCTAGGTATATGCTAAGCCACTTGTTAGGCACTGGCTGGGACACCATGGCAATGTCTGCTGTGATCTCCCGGCTTTTTCAGCAGCAGCTGCCGCAAGGCCACCTCAGGATGGCTCTCACCTCTGCTCTCTGTGACCAGTTGAGAAACAGCACTTTTCAAATACCAGTTTGCTGTGTAGCCTCTGGATCAGCTGTGTTCAGTCTGCTTTTCTGATCTACAGATTTTTCCATGACAATTTGTCCATCATGATTCTCTCTGGGGTATCCCTCCCTTTTGCAGTGAACCAGCGCCGCTGCCACAACTGGCTTACCTGATATTGAAAAAAAGGAGTGTTGCCCACTTTGCTAAGAAGCAGTGATCTCCCACTGCTTGAATCCTTAGCCAGGGAGCAACTGGAATTGCAGTTTTCCTTTCTATGTCACCATTTTTAGTTAAGTATTTGCATCACTGGACTAAATAAATATTCCTCTTCTTTGCCAAGTAGCATAATGATTGTTTCCTTTCTTATATCACATTTTGTTTTTCCTATAGTCATTGCCTGATTTATGTTTATTTCATTTCCTTGTAACCTTTGCTACCCTTTCTCTCTCCTTTCAGTATAATATTCCTCATGGTCAAATTTGGCATGAAACCACCCACTTCATTTATTTCCTTGAAAGCATTCCTTTGATTTTCATAGGTTCCTCTTTATGCCTGCCATCCTGCTTTCATCCTGGTCCTTTTCTTGGTTTTTCTTCTGTATTATATTTCATTTCCTGGTTACTGTATCTTCCTCTTAGGTTGATTCCTATTTTAGTGATGCTCATAATTCTGGAGCTCCCCAAGGAAAGGCATAGAGAAAGTGAATTTTAAAACTAAATTTTGCATGCCTGAAAACACTTCCTTTTTTTTTTTTTTCTGATCACGTACCTTGTTGAAGAATTTTAACTACCTGTTGACTTTGAGTGGTAACTCATTGACCTTCATAACTTGAAAACACTTGTTCAATTTATCTTCTTTAAATTCTTTTGGAAAAGAGTTAAATAGCAAATATTAGGTGCCAGATACTCTTCTGAGCACTTCAGAAATATGAACTCATCTATTACTCATAACAACACTCTGCGATGGTTATCATAATGGATGTTTTCGCATGAGGAATTAACTGAGCAAGGGCAGGTTGCAAGTAGAGTCAGGATTCAAACCCAGGCAGCCAGTCCCCCACCTTTGCTCTGTGCACTGCCTTTGAAATGGCTGCTGTAAAGTAAAGTGACATTTGGATGTCTCTTCCTTTTATGGGATTTGTTTTCTATGGGAGTTTTTAGGCTCTTTTTATTTTTGGTGTTCTAAAATTTCACAATCCTGTGTCTTAGGTATCCTTTAATTCTGGAATCAAGTATGTGTGTGTGTGTGTGTGTGTGTAACAAATAATTTCCTCCCCACTATTTTCTCTGTTCTTCCTTTTTGGATATCCTTTTCTGGATCAGTACTTTATTTTTTTTATTATTATTTATTATTATTATATTTAGAGCAGCCTCATCAGATCAGTACTTTAATTAAAAGTTGGGCTGGGGCTGTAGTTTAGTGGTACAGTGCTTGCCTCGCACGTGTGAGGCACTAGGTTCGTTCCTCAGCACCACATAAAAGTAAACATATAAAATAAAGGCATGCTGTCCATCTACAACTACAAAAAAAAAATTAAGAGAAAATAACAAAAAAAAAAGTTTCTCCCTTTTACTTTCGAGAGGGATTTTCTTGATTTTATCTTCCAATCCTTCTACTGATTTTTTTTAAAAAGCCCTTTTTGTTATATTTGCATTTCTAGTGTCTCATTCTTGTTCTCTGAATTTTCCTTTCATGTTATTACTATTGTTAAATTATAGACAGCATCATTTTGAGAGGAAATTACAGGTTTTTTTTTTTTTAATTTCACAGTTTCTTCTGCCTTTTCACCCTTTTTTTCTCTCTTCAATTTCCTTTTGTAAGTTTGTTTGGATCTCTTTTTTCACCTTAGTAGAAATGTTTGGAGATGCTGCATTGTCCACTCACGTTATGAAGCAAGAGATCTAAACTCCCAAAGCTCTGTTTTCAGTTTTCTGCCCCCTTTGCAAAGCAGACAACTTCTCTTTCTGAGCATTTCCAAGGTTTGGCAGCATAAATGGACTTTTTCATCAGTACCTCCTCCTGCATGCACTTAAATCTCACATCCTACTGTTCTGATTAGTCATAAATATTATTCCATCCCTTTCAATCTTCATGTTTTTGTTCTTTACAGATGTGTCCAATTCATTAAAGCTGGGAAGTGTGTTTCGGTTGTCATTCTGCTTGTTATTTGGAGAAGATTTGGGGAGGAAAAATGTGAAGAAGTATCTTGACTTTGCCATTGAAAATGGTCATCACCCATGCCTTGTAGAAGGCTCCCCCGGCCCTGCTTGGCTTCTGGGACTCCAGTCTTTGGGTTCTCCTCTCATCTACTTGTCCTCAGTAACATCTCTACACCTGGGGGGTCCCTCTGGCTGTGGTGTTTGTGTGCCTTCCGATCTCCCTTTGTGCTTTTACACAAGGTGCTCCAGTCCATCCATATGATACTGAATACCTTCTGTATCCTGATTAATCCCTAATTCATATTTCCATCCCTATTTCTCCCTAGAGTCTCAATCTCATTTGTTTTTCCCCATGTGTTTCAAAATCAACATGTCAAAACTGAACTCTTGATTTCCTGCCCTAAACCTGTTCTCTATCTAGTTTTTCACATCTTGGCAAATAGCAACCACTACCTATCCAGCTGCCCAAGCCAAAAGTCTGGTAATTTTTTCTCTTGTTTAATGATCCCCCAAATTTAACCTAATCAATTTAATTTAACATTCTAATACCAAAGTATAACCCAAGTCTTTCTGCCTTAATGCAAACTATTATAATTTTTCTTTTGAATTTTTTACTAGCCCTCTACATCTGCTTTTATCTTTCCATCCTGTTCTTCAGACAGCAGTCCTAAATGAACTTGAAGCATCACTCAAACCATGTGTTGATTTTTTTCTGATAACCCTAGTAACTTCTTTTTTTGTTGTTGTTTAAGAGTTTTACACTTTTTTTTCTTTTTGATATACATGACAATAGAGTGTATTTTGACATATTATACATACATGGAGTATAACTTATTTTCCTAATAACTTAGTATTGCCTTGCCAAGAACATCCAAGCTCACATAAGACTGGGGATGTGCTGGGTTTATTTAACTTTGTCTCCCTCAGAGTGGTTAGGGTAGAGAGAAACAATAGTGTTTCGGGCCTCAGGGATTTTTTTCCCCCTCCTGTGATGTTTTTAAACATTTTAGGCGGACACAATATCTTTAGTGTGTATGTGGTGCTGGGGATTGAACCCAGGGCCTTGTACATGTGAGGCAAGCACTCTACCAACTGAGCTATAGCCCCAGCCCCTTTGTGATGTTATTTTTAACCTTTTCCAATCTTTCACACTGTCTTCCCAATGAGCACTCAGTTTCATCCTTTAAATCTCACCTTAAATGCTACTTCTCAAGTGGTCTACTGAATCCACCAATCTAAAGCTGGTTACCAAAGCATTTTCTCAGATGACTTCATCTTTTTCTTCAGTAACTCTCCCCAGTTCATATTGGATATTTGTTAGCTTACTTGCTTAAAGTTCTTTCATATTAGAAGGCTAAAATGCAAGCTAGTGCCAAGATACTTTCTATTCACCATTATCCTTCCAGTGCCTGCCCTGTGAAGATCCTCAGTAAACATGTTTTTAAATCAAATGAATGAGGTCAAAAATAAGCAAACAACAACAAAACAAAGCCAAACCAAAATGAGATAAATGACAAAATTCTGCCGCATACAATGAAGTATTTTAGCATCTCAGAACCAAAGATGAGCATACTTCTGGAAGGACAATGATATTTTAGGGTGTCTTTGCTTAGCATTTTCAGGGCACTTAAATTGTGAATTCCTTAAATAAGAGATAAAAGATACTGTGGTATCTTTTATTTCAGAATAAAAGGAAAATGTAAGACTGAAATGTAAGGGAATAAGTAAGACCATAACAAGCATTACAATGACATAGAAGCAATCAAGAGCAGAATTAACACAGCAGAGAATCAAATCGGTTCAGTGAAAGATGAGTATAATAAGCTCTTTAAGTACAACAGAAGACAAAGAGATTAGAGAATTAGAAGGAATAAAAGAGACTCAGAAGATAAATATGAATGGTAAAATCTGTGGGTAATTGGTAACAATAAAAGATAGCAAAAATGAATAAAAGAATGATCCAGATTATGCTGCTCATGATGTAACATCAAAGACAATGTTAACAACATGCAAAAATATCTTGGTGACTTTCTTAAATTTAAGGTTTTGTGGAATTAATTATCTATACTTGGGTTGGAAAATTCGAATTCATCACTAGAATGTAAGCTTCAGGAGGGCAGGTGTTGTGTCTCCATCATTTTCAAATATGCCCTCTGTACCTGGCACATGGTAAGTACTCAATACCTACATTTCAACTTAATATCTCAAGATCTAGAGCAATTTCTCTCAAAAGCTTTCTCTAACTTTCTTAGGATTCACTTGTGCCTGATCTCTCTCTCTTTCATATGCGTGCGCGCGCACACACACGCACACATACACACATTCTTTTTTTGTTGATTATTATGTTTGGTTGCCTTCAAACTTATACTCCCTGTACCTGACTGCAGAAAGTTAGTAGGGTAGAATCTGCAAATATTTATGACCAAATAATTTTACATTCAGTTAATTTGTCATTCACAAAACAATGGTATGTTAGTTTTGGACACTCAAGGATTCAAAATATATGCTACACCAAACATCCATTTTGAAAAAAGTAACTACAGTCAACATGTTTAAATATAAATAAATAAAGCTTATTGAAAGAGCAAATCAGGGTATGGAAGGGTTGGTGATGATAATGATCCGTCAAACCATTAAATTTAGAACAGGGCACATAAGAGTGTGATAAATATGGTCATAAAATAGATTACAAAAACCACATTACTGAAAAAAAAAGTTTAAATGTGTAAATAATAAAACATACTATAAACATATAACAGTAATATACTTGGGGACAAAAATCCTAAATCTTAGTCAGATGTGGTGGTGCATGCCTGTAATCCCAGCAACTTGGAGGCTGAGGCAGGAGGTTTGAAAGTTCAAAGCCAACCTCAACAATTTAGCAAGGCCCTAGGCAACTTAGAAAGACTCTGTCTCAAAAATAGACAAACAAAAATGGGCTGGGGATGTTGCTCAGTGGTTAAGCCCCCTGGGTTTGATCTCTGGGTATTGGGAAAAAATTTTTTTTGAAATCTTACTACCCACAAATTGACTAGCTAGCAGGTAAAAGGGAGGCAATAAGAGGGAATACAATGTATAGGAGATGACAAAGATACTGCTCATTTGAGATAGAGGATGGAAATATTAAAGAGAAGCATAAATTTAAATAGTTTTATTTTCTTTTTCAAAGATAAGCAGTAGTAGAACTAAAACATTTCAAATTTCTCTAGGAGGAAAAAAATATCAGAGACTGATAATCAAATTATTGAGGATCCTCAATGTGTCAGGCACTGTTCTAGACCCTGGGTTAAAAATGTAAGAATTAGCAGAAACACACCATGCAAATATAAGAAAAAATAAAATTTTAACAGAAGAATGTTTTATGTTTTTCATGAAAATCAACAAATGCAGTGGCACATACCTATAATCCAGGTCCTTGGCAAGCTGAGGTGGGAGGATCACAAGTTCAAGGCCAGTCTCAGCATGATGGGGAGACTCTCAGCAACTTGGCAAAACCCTGTCTCAAAATATAAAATAAAAAGGTCTACAGATGTAGCCCAGTGGTAATGCATGTTCTTGGGTTCAATTCCTAGTATTAAACAAACAAACAACAACAAAAAAGAAAAACAAAAACATCCTAAGGAATCAACAAATAGAACAAAGAAGATAGTGTTTTTTGTGGTTGTTGTTATTAACATATACAAACCTCAATAAACACCTAGTGACATTATATGGACCAAACAGTATAACTATAAAATAATGAAATATCGTTTGTGATGTGTGAAGGAAAAGACCCAAACAACAGTGATGGGGGATGTTAGAATATTCCCTTGAGTCATTAACCAACCAAAGAGACAAAAGTATGTATGATTGCAGTAGTCCTTCCTTATGTGTAATTTTCTCTTCCACTGTTTCAGTTATCCACAGTCAACTCTAGTCTGAGACAATTGGGAAATTCCAGAAATAAACAATTCACAAGTTTTGAATGGCATGCCGTTCTGAATACTGTAATGAAATCTCCCTCCATACTGCTACTGCTCCAGTCTGTCTAGGATCACCACATCGGCCAGTTTAGCCATGCTGTATGTGTTACCCTCCCATTCATAATTTAGTAAACATTTCGATTATCAGCTCAGTTAGCACAGTATTATAGTGCTTGTGATCAATTTTATTTAATTAGGAACCCAAAGTGCAAGAGTAATGATGCTGGCAATTTTATTACAGTAGATTGTTATTGTTCTATTTTATTATTAGTTATCACTATTATCTTTTACTTTGCCTAATTTATAAATTAAACTTTATCATATATGTAGAAAAAGAGTGTACTCAAATCTCTCTCTCTCTCTCTCTCTCTCTCTCTCTATATATATATATATATATATATATATATATATATATATATATATATGGTTGGCACTATTACAGTTTTAGGCATCAACTGGAGGTCTTGGAACATATTCTCCATGGATAATGGGGGGCTACTGTATAGGTAATTGAATAATATAATTAATGAGGTTTATTAGAACATATGACAACTCTTATTCTTTGCAAAAAGCCCTTATTTTTAATGTCCATGAAGTTAATTAATGAACTTAATTGTTTGAATGACAAACTATTAACAAAAATTGCTTGTATGAAAAATATAATTTTATCTAAAAATTGTACTCATATACTGTATACAGATATATCTATATAGATAAAAATAGAGCAAAATGAAAACTATAGTATTAATAGTTTTTTTTTCTGGCTGTTGATATTTCTAGTTTTTAATATTTTCTTTTATTTATAAGTGCTTTCTAATATTCCTGCAATGAAGATATATGGCTAGTATAATTTTTATTTTTTTAAATCTTTTTTCCACATTTTTAAATTGGTGAATTATGGTTGTATATATTGATGGGATTTGTTGTTACTTCTTCATACATGCATACTTGCATAATTTTTAAAAGTTAAGGAGAGCTAGTTAATCTATGCTAAATGCAACATTACTAGAAAAGAGACGGTCCATCATAAGAGAGAGGTGGTCAGTAAGAAGCAGGAAGTGTGAACAGAGAACAACTTCAGTGTGTTCTGGGAGAATTTAGTAAACTATGAGAATTGAGAGAACTCCAAGACAAATACATTATGAGTTCATATACGGAAAAGGAAGCCAAGGCACTCCAAAACTAGAATGAAAACTCTCATCATTGGCAGATTCTTTACTGTGTTTCCAAGCAGAGCGTACTACACAGTAAAGAACAGAACGAGAAATGGAATGTAGGTATTAAAATTAATGCTAACCCTGGAAGGAATATTTTATTCTGCCGTTGATTTTGGAAAGCGAGCAAAATTTGAAGCTTCTGGAAATGATAAAAGACAGTGGTGTATTAAGAACCCTGTGGAATTGGCATACTTTTTTTTTTTTGGTACCTGGGATTGAACCTAGGGGTACTTAACAACTAAGCCACATCCTCAGCCCTTTTTGTATTTTATTTAGATGCAGGGTCTTACTGATTTGCTCAGGGCCTCACTAGATTGCTGAGGCTGGCTTTGAACTTGCAATCCACCTGCCTTAGCCTCCCGAGTCACTGGGATCACAGGCATGTGCCACAGGGCCTGGCTGGAATTGGCATACTTGAGTCAGAATTCAAGTTTTGCCATTTAACCAGCTTATAACTCAATTAATGAAAATCTTCTGATCCTCAGTTTCCTCATCTATAAAATGGAAACTAAACTGTTTCTTTGGATGATTAAATCATATATACACATATATGTATGAATATATGTATCCATACACACATACATCTAACATTAGCGTAAAAGAATTTTGAGGACATTAGGAAAAAAATTTCAAAGAAATTGAGCTGGATCTTTTCTTTTCTTTCTTTCTTTTTTTTTTTTGGGGGGGGGGTACTAGGGGTTTAACCCAGGGGCACTCTACCATGGAACTACACCTCCAACCCTTCTGTATTTTTATTTTGAGATAGGATCTCACTAAATGCAGAGACTGGCCTTGAACTTTCGATCCTCCTGTGTCAGCCTCTTGAGCCACTGGAGTTACAGGCATGCACCACTATGCCTGGCTTGATTTATTTAGTCCATATGTATTGAGAACTTATTGTGGACCAGGCAGAGAGGACATAGAAAGAACCAATAGAGAATCTTACATTTCTGTGATAGAAATTTTGTAGGCTTTTTCCTGAGCTAGAGAATAATGGAAGTTGGCAATATGTATCAAATACTTATGAACAAGTATAAAACCTTGTCCTTTTAAAGTACCCATTTACCTAGTATTGCAATTTATATCAAGAAAAAAATGTATTTATTCAATGAGCACTTTATGGTAATCTTCAAGACTCTGAAATGCCCTTTAAGGATAACAAAATAAGAAAAAAAATATATATGATTTTTTAAAAGGAATCTGCAATGAATAGTATGTCAAAATACACTCTACTGTCATGTGTATTTAAAAAGAATAAATAAGAAAAGGAGAAAGTAATAAATAGGCAGTACAGTAGGAAAGTTAACGTGTATACAGTTATGTCTACAGTACAGTGTAAAAATAATAGAGAAAGGATTACGTTAAAGACAGAGAGAAATTGGACATCATGGAAATTGCAAAGAGTTGAGATGTTGACATTCTCACTGATCTTGCAGGAAAGCTTGAATCTGGACATACCAAGTTGTGGGCAGTAGGAAGGAAGTATAACAGAGCATACTCAGGATTTCAAAAAAAAAAAAAAAAAAAAAAAGGCCAGAGAAGAAAAGTAACCAGTTATCAACAGAGTTGTTGGATTTGATTAGATCAATAATAGTCACAGCATCACTTTTTCTTTCTTCATAATGTTAAACTTGTTGCTTGGGACGATGATGCAAACCTATGGAATTGAGTAGGAAATTCTGAGAAATTGCTAAAAATCAGATTCTTAAGTCAGTCAGCCTGTCTGTCTGTGACCAGTATTTCTCGAAACCAGTGGGAAATGAGTACCCACATGCTGAGTAAGATGTTCATGAGAATGTCAGGAAGTCTGTTTGTCAACCTTAATTGACAACTGATGTTTAAAAGGCAATAGAGTTATTCTCATAATTTAATGGGCACATATTGCTATTGAATTCCAGAAGAAGCACTAATATAGGGAAAAGACTGTAGAAGAGATAAATATGGCAAAATAATCCCCTTATTGTTTTAGGGAAATGTAAAGTAGTAGTGTCCCAGGGATTATTGGCAAATATTATCATCTTTGAAAGCTACTATTTAACACAAATTCCGGGAAGCTAGAGGCTTCTGGGTAAAGTGAATCACAAGGAAAGAATATCCTGTTCTGTGGCTGAAACTTTTTAATGGATTACTGGTTGATTTTAATAAAGAAGATCAGGGGTCATGGTTGGTTTGGATAAATTTTCCATCAGTTCCTGTAGAGGCCCCTGTATAAGGCCCTGACTTTGGTTTTCTTCTTTCTTGGCCTGATTATAATATCTCATACGAGTGGGAGCCACTTGCTTCTTAAAGGACATAGCGCTTTCTTTTTTCCCTAATATATAAATTACAGGTGTATGGATTTTGCTTAAGACAGAGCTTAGTGAATATTAAATGAATATTATAAGCACTGGTTGCATACGTGGTTTCTGCCTTTGAGGATTTTGATGTAGTGGCAAGATTATATCTCATGTATACTATAGAGAGAAATGTATTAATGTGTATATGAGTTAGGAGCTGGTCAGTTAAACAGAAACCACCTTTGCATTTTAAATCAGAAGATATTTAATATAGGGAATTGGTTATATGAGATGTCAGAGAGGATGGTGAGGCAATCTAGGGATTAGTAAGAGAAGAAATTGCCACTTCCCCAGGACAGGGCTAAATCGGGAGGAGATGGTATTACCAGAGCCCAGGAACCATCATGGGGCCTGACTGGTGCAGTTGGTCCTGCAGAGGGAACATGTTCTATTTCTTGAACATGACAGAAAGCTGAGGGGGTGGGAGGCCACTCTGGCTACCTGAGTCCTAGAGTTTTCAATCTTTCACCAGTGTCTTTTATTGTCCAAACCTATCTAGAACTAGAGGAGAGGGAACCTGGGAAAGGTAGACCTCTGTAATACAGAACAGATTAAGAAATGAGTGAGAGGTGAAGGGCACTGGGAGAGGAACGCCTCACCAATGAGTGCCATGTGGTCAGGGATGAAGTAGCTCTTTATGATAAGGTCAGGTGGGCAGGGTGCACAAACCTCTGTCTGGGAGTTGGAGATGACTTCAAGAAAAGCTCCTTAATGAGGAATAGGAGATTTATGGCAGGAAAAAGTAGGGTGGAGGGACATCACTTTGAAAGAGATGGTAAAACACTTGGAGGGGAAAAAGCTTACGTTATAGTCAAGGAATTCTAAACACCTCTGTGGGTTTGAAGCACCAATGAATGGGAATAGCACAGGGGATGAGGCTAGAAAATTCGGGACTTAATCAGGACCAGCCTTGTGCTTAGGATGAGCAGTCAGCATCGGAACTGGCAAGAGGATTAATGAAAGTTTCTACCGAGATCTACCGCAGTGTGAAAATATGGTGTAGATGGAGGGCAGTTAGGAGGCAGGAAGCGGGGAAAGGGTTGCCCTGGGAAAGCAAAGAGAGGGAGGGGGAATCTAGAATACCAAAGTGGTGGAATGTGTTGCATTTGGTGCTGTGTGCATACACCACGAGGGGAGATGAGGGACATAAGGCAAGACTGTTTGGGGAGCGAGTAGTAGTGAAGGTCCCGAAGGAAAAGACATTTGTTTTTCTTTCCTGTGGCTCAGTCGGTGGGTTCATCCTTCATCTTTTCTTTTCTTTTCAGAATTATATTAATTAGCTGAAGATACTAGGTTGTCTTCTTCCATAGTCTGCATTTTGATCACTGTGGTGTTATCATTTTTCTAATTTCTCAATATTAAGATGTCATCAAAGAAAGAAGGGTTTATAAATAGATAATTTTGCTGAATGTTCTGGTGTTAGGACCTGTATTTGGTCTAAAATGAATACATTATCACAGAATGAAGTTCTGACACAAAAGAATACATTTGAATTCTTATTTTCAAATGTAATTGTTACTATTATTTTATGATTACTATTAAAATCAAGTAGTTGGTTTGAGAACTTTGTTGTTGCAGTGTAGAATCAATCCTTCCTTGGTATTCTGTCGTCCCAGTTGTCTTGTGTGGTCAAGGACCTGCATGCTGACAATACTGAATTGTTTGCTTTCAGTTGAGGTCCGTGAGGGAGCAAGGTATTTGGGGTACCCCATTGCTTTCCATTTGCTTTTCTATATCCATTAGGTTCTTTCTTATGTTTACACTAAAGATAACTTGTTGTGTCTAGATTTTGGAGAGCTTCCTGCTTGTGACACTGAGGTAGCAAAGCTTACATGTTCCTTTCAGTTTATCCTCACAAGACATTAAAAGATCCCAGATAGGACTATTTCTTGAAAAATTCGTGGCTTAATGCAATTAAATAATGGATAATTAACATAGCCATTACAATGATTTGATTTACTGTTATGAATGCCAGTATACCAAGAAACCCCACAAGACTAAGCTTATATCTTATTTTTACTATTTTAACTTATATGATTATTATATATAATTTTATAAACATTTGTCCTTTAAAGGATGTAATACTCATGCTAAAAATATATAACATTTCCTTTACATCTATAAGCTATATCAGTTAATATTTATATGGACTGAAACATATTTTCTTATTTGCTTGAAATCCTTTAATTGCTTTTTTTAGATGAAATTGGCCCCTTTCCCAATTGTAGTTTTTATAATTTTACTTTTAGAGTGGTATTTATTTTTTAATGGATATTTTCTATACATGCAGCATTGAAGGTTTTACTCTGTCTGGAAGGTTTATCTTTATATACAATAAATCTGAATGATGTGCTCTTCCTATATTACTGTGGTATAATTGGAGATGAAGGAAATGTATGCTATCACATGATCTTTGGTTATGCACAAGTTCGGGGATGCTAGAAGTAAGAATGATATTGGTCTTTGGTTACTTGATCTTTCAAAGTTGAAGCTTTTTTAGGAGGATACTGAGAAGGTCCAGAAAAGCAGGGGAACCAGGAAATAGTAACTAATTAATTCAACATGTATTTATTCAGAGCCTATAATGGGCCACGCACTGTTCCAGGATCTTGAGATGCATTAGTGAACAACACACAGATTCATGTCTTCATGGAGCATATACATTCTCATGTGATGGAATCAAGGACACTGCAGAGGAAAGAATTTCAGGGAGGGAAATAAGATCAACGGTTTTAAGTAGGTCACTTAAAATAAGGACTGGAAAATGTCTACTGGGTTTGGCAATTAAGGAGTTAAGCTCACAGTCTTGGTGAGAATAGTTGGAGAAGAATTGTGCTGGAGGCCAGATTACCTTGCACTGAGTAGGAGATGAAGTAGAGTTCTTAGTCTGTTTTTGCTGCTGTAACAAAATGCCTTACACTGTGTAGCTTATAAACAACAGAAATCTATTTCTCACAGTTCTAGAGGCTGTGAATTCCAAGATCAAGGCACCAGCCCTTTCAGTGTCTGAGGGCTTGTTTCTTAAAGAGGGTGTCTCCTCTGTTCTCAAATGGTAGGAAGTTAAAGTTGACTCCTTTCAACCTGCACTAATTCCATTAAAAGAGTGGAGCCCTCGTAATTTAATCACTTCCTAAAGGCTCCATCTCCTAAGATTATCACACTGGGTGTTAATTTTCAACTTATGAGTTTTGGAGTGGGGGTGGGGGCACAGATGCTCAGAGATTATTGTATAGAATTCATTTAGAAGTTTAGGTGTCAGAAGAAGAAGAAAGGGTAGAAGTTAGAAGAGGGACTGAAAGGATATTTGTTTTAAGCTGGGAAAATCTTGAGTGTGTCTATGTCTAGAATAAAGAGAATAGCAAGCGGTCATTGGTCAAGGGTGAGGCAAGGCAGTTCTTTTGAAGGAGCCAAAACTGATGGGAAGGAGAGCAGCAGGCATCTCCTCAGCCTTACTGTAGTGACCTCTGTAACAGCCTCTCCATTCTCACTCCTGGGAAGCAGCGACTCACACAGCACTAACTTTCAAGAGCTCCAACCTCCAACGCCTGGGTCCTTGTTAGGACTCAACCGTCTAAGCACAGGGCTTTCTTCTAAACCACAGAAAAGACAACCAGAAGTGGTGTCCTCACCCTCAATCCTGCCACCCAAACCTGAAGTCATTGTGCAGGAAGTTTAAGCCATGGAAATAGGGACATGTCAGAATTTCTCCCGTTTTGGCTTGTTTTTCAGAAAATCAGGAGTTCTGCATAGAAACTCAGAGTGACAGACTTGGTGTGGTAAGGTAAGGTCAAGGAGATTGCTTGCTGTTCAAGGACATCTTGACTAGGGAGCAAGTGGGGACCAGTCCCCTTTGTTCATCAAGTGTCATGTCGAGGACTTGGAACTGCATGCCTGGAACCAGATCTTTCTTCCTAATTCTCACAGACTCCATATGGGCTAGCAGTAGCCCTGGAAAAACTAAAAGATACTACTATAGGAATTCTATCCACTGGCTCAAATGAGGAAATGATTCCTTATCTTTAGGAGCTTAATTCCACAATTTTATGTACCTGGAAGACATTTCTGTATACAGAGTTAAGCAGGGCTGCTTGAGTGGGTATTTTTTAAAGTGCTATCTTTGTTAACCAAGGGGTCACTCCATGAGTCACACAACAGGGGATGTGAACATTAAAGACACACATGGGAAAAATCTACAACCTTATTAGAGAACAAAGGAAGTAGAATGGAAAAGCCCGGGGGCGACATTTTATACACATCAAAGTTGAATGATTGTGCCCTATGTGGGGAAGTTGATGATGATACTGTGACGTTCACAGGACAGCTGGCATCATTTGAGGACAAAATCATTAACAAAGCGGCATGACAATGTGCATCAAGTACTATAAAGATGTTCCTATTCTTTTTCCCCCACATTGTTATCCCATGTCTGGAAATTTATCCCATTAAATTAATTCAGGAAAACAAAAGCTTTATGTATGGAGTTGTTCACTGCAAGATTATCCACAGTAATAATAGGGGCTCAAGAAATAATCGTGCATTGATGTAGCAGTAAATGAATTAAGTTTCAGCTACAGAAACATTTTATATAGGGTAGACCTATGGTAATGGGATATTTCCAGAAGTCAGATGTGCAAAATGTGTTCTGCTATTTTATAATCAAATAGCATTTACAAATTATATAGTGGTTTCTCATGTGATTTTTTAAAAAATTTTGTTCTTTTTAGATATACATGACAGTAGAATGCATTTTGACATATTATACATACATGAAGTATAAATACTCTTGTGGTTGTACATGCTGGGGAGTTACCTTGGTTGTGTATTCCTGTGTGAACATAGGAAAGTTATGTCTGATTCATTTTCTTCTCTTTCCCATTTCCATCCCTCCTCCCTTCCCTTCATTTCCCTTTGTCTGATCCAATAAACTTCTATTCTTCCTTCCCCTACCTTATTGTATGTTAGCATCCGCGTATCAGAGAGAACATTTGGCCTTTGAGTTTGGGGGATGGGCAAAATTTTTACAAGGAAAATAATTTAAGCACTACTCTTCTACTTAATACAGAGTAGTGGGTAATGGCTCTCAAACTCAAGTGTACCTTGGAATCACCTGGAAGACTCCCTGCACCCGAAGAATCTGATTCAGTAGGTGGGATGGGACCTCAGAATTAGCATTTCTATTACATTTCTAGGAGATGCTGACCAGGACCTCATTTTGAAAACCACTAGTATAATGGTTTGGATTGTAAATGTCTCACAAAGGCCCTATGCCAAAGGTTTGGTTCCAGCCTGGGGCACTCCTGGGAGTAGTGGAGCCCTTAGGAGGTAGGACCTAATGGAAGGAAATTAGGTCATTGGGGCAGGGCCCTTCAAGGACATATTGGGACCTCAGCCCCTTCCTTCCTCTCTCTTTTTGCTTCCCACCTGAACACCATGAGGTGAACAGACCTCTGCCATGTGTTCCTGCCAAGAGGGACTGTGTCTCTGTAGGCTCAAAGCATCAGGGCCAAGCAACCACGGACTGAAACTTCCCAAATTGTGATCTAAAATAAATATCTTTCATCTGTATCTTGTCACACGAATAGGAAAGCTGACAAACAAGGCTAGTTTACAGTAACTAGCTTTTCCCCAGGAACTAACAATTGTCACTGCATCTGGAATAAAAAGCAAAGACATAAATTTCCTGAAATTGTAAATTGTGTCTCCCTCATCCACAACGACCCCCGCCCCCAACCCCAGGTAGAGTCAACATGCCTGCGGAATTGAGTTGTGTTCATAGTCAGGAATTTCAACAAACAGCGCAGGTCTTCATTTTACTTTCCAGTTGTTGGTGATATGCTGGATGTAGGTGTTACGTAACCACCTGGTAACTGTAGTGTTGGTGTTGAAGCTCTGTTGGTTGGCACAGTCCCTCTGTACTGACCCTTGGAGTTGTCAACTGCTGCTGAGTCTGGGTGTTGGAGAGTGTGGTGAGTTTTGCTCTTATTATCTCTGCCTTTTAGACTCCCAACTCTTAGCAATGGAGGCTTTAAACTGACCCATGGCCTAGGATGGGCCTCATCCATTTGCAGCTGTGAAGGAGGAAAAGTGAAGAGTTGTGGTGTCAGTAGACTTAAGTCTATGGAATGTGTACTACAATTTAAAAAATACTTCAATTCATACATATATGTATGAATTATTATACATTTATTATATATACACATAATTGTAGTACACTTATATATATGTACACACACACACACACATATACATATTTATTTATTTATTTGGTACTGCGGTTTGAACCTAGGGGCGCGAGCCACATCCCCAGCCTTTTTTAATTTTTAAAATTTTGAGACAGGGTCTTGCTCGGTTGCTTGGGGCCTCACCAAGTTGCTGCGGCTGGCCTTGAACTTGTAATTCTCCTGCCTCAGCCTCCAAAGTGGCTGGGATTATAGGCATATGCTACTGTGCCTGGCTTTCAATTAATATCTTTACACAGTCTTCTTTTGTATATTCACAAATTGTGGAAATACTAGTTGTATTGCTTTCAAATGAATATGCAGAGGGGTTTTGCCACGGTTTTAAAATTTTACTTCTAGTAATAAGTTTTCTTTGGTAGTTTTGCTGGTATTGAGTGTTTTAATCTCTTAAATTCTTTTTATTTTAGGGGAAGTCATATTTTTATTTTCTTAAGTTGCATTTTTCTGACTCCAGTGAGGCTGAGCAAATCTTTGTTTTTCACCCATTTGTATTTTCTTATGTGATTTGCTTGTTTTCATTTTTTGTGTGTGTATTTTTGACTGAATTGTCTTTTTTCCTACTTATTTATAGTTTTTCTGAATTGTAAGTATTCATTGCTGATTGTACATTCCATCCGTCTGTTAATTATCTTTTAATATTTTCATGGTGTTTGTTAGTTCATATATGTTTAATGTTTTTATGTAGTCAAGGCCATTATTTTCACTTTTATTTCTAGGTTTTCTCTTCCACACTAAACATTCATGAGATTATAAATAGAGACCTTCTATCTTTTAAACTTACATTTTATTTTTAAATATCTTATTTTTTCATCTATCTGGAACTTATTTTTATCAGGGCATGAGGAGGTGATCTAATGAATATCTGTTTTCACACTATCATGACTATCCTTTCTCTACTTGTTTGAAACGCTGCCTTTGTAATATTTTTAATTCTCTTGTACTTGTAGCACTTTATTTTGTTTCAGTGAGCTACCTTTCTACTCATTACTAAATTTGATGCATCTTTAACTTTTTTGTATTTATCAAGTTCACCGTTATTTTTTATTCCTGGTATTGGGGGTTGAACCTACGGGCACTTTACCACTGAGCCACATACCCAGCCCTCTTTATTTTTTATTTTGAGACAGGGTCTCACTAAATTGCTTAGGGCCTTTCTGGGTAGCTGAGACTGGCCTTGAACTTAAGATCCTCCTGTCTCAGCTTCCCAAGTCACTGAAATTATAGGCATGTGCCATAATACCCAGCCTCCTTACTGTTATTTAAACAAAAATCTTCGATTCTCCCATTTATTTTCATTTATATGAAATTTAGAATCCGTTTTTTAAATTCTATAAAATTTTCTTTAGAAGTTTGATTAGCTTTAAAAAATATTCTATATTCTCAGTTAAAATGATAGTATTTCTCCAATTATTTAGGTTTTCTATTATGTAGTTCATGTAATTCTTGAATGTTTCTTGTTGGATTTTTTTCAAAGTTTGTTGCTGTTATGAATAGTATCTTTTTTTATTTTAACTTTCAAACTGATTAACACAGATAATTAGAAATTCTGTTGAATTTTGTGTTGATCTGGTACTAGCCATATTTATTCTCATCAGTTCCAGAAATTTCCTAATTTATTCCTTATTTTATTTGTATTAGTATTAGTTGACAATAATACTGTCTACAAATAATAATTATATGTCTTTTCCTTTCTTATATGTATATGTCATTATAAGTTTTTCTGTATTTAATTTGCTATTGTTGATAGTAAAATATTTTCAGAGATAGCAGGTTTTCTGATTTTTTTTTGAAAATTTAAAAAAAAAATATTTCTGCATTGAGGGACTGGAGTTGTGGCTCAGTGGTAAGCACTTGCCTAGAAAGTGTGAGGCACTGGGTTTCATCCTTGGGACCACATAAAATAAATAGATAAAATAAAGATATTGTGTCCATCTACTACTGAAAAATATTTTAAAAATATATTTCTGCATTGATATGATGCTGACTGTAGGTTTCTGTCATATATCCTTACATCTCTTTGTAAGCTTTTCTTTTTAAAATTGGAATGACTATTGAAATTCATCAAAGACAGTTTAAGTTCTATTAAAATTTGTATATTTTTTACTTTGATCCATTATGTTGAATTACATTAATGTACTCTAAATAGAATACATAGAATGAATGATATTTGCTCGTAACATATTATTGTCTTAATATTCTGTGGGATTCAATTTTCAAATACCATGTATCAATTCATAAATGAAATTTGCTTATGAGGTTCTGGTCACATATTGATTGATCTAAGACTCCTGTTCTTGTGTTTGTTCAATCTCAGTTGAGGTTCCTGTGTTCTGCTCTATTCTTCATAGCATTTTTCATTTGTGTGTATTTCTACTTTCAAAGAATTACTCATGATTTCTTGTTGCCCAGGAAACTTTCTTCTGTTTTCCAATGCTCCTTTGGTTTATCTTTGTAATATTAGGAAAATATGGGTGTGAGAATCAGTGGTCATCTACATTTAGTCTAGCATCTTGATCCAATTTCAATATAGTTTCTGGTTTTTTTTAATATTTATTTTTTAGTTATTGGCGGACACAACATCTTTGTTTGTATGTAGTGCTGAGGATCGAACCCAGGCCGCATGCATGCCAGGTGAGCGCACTACCGCTTGAGCCACATCCCCAGCCTTTGTTTTTTTTTTTTTTTTAATATTTGTTTTTTTAGGTGTAGATGGACACAACACAATGCCTTTATTTTTTTATTTTTATTTTTTTTACAATGCCTTTATTTTTATGTGGTGCTGAGGATCGAACCTGGGTCCCGCCCATGCTAGGGGAGCGCTCTACCGCTGAGCCACAAAATCCCGGTCCCCTAGTTTCTGTTTTATTTAGGAAAAAAATCTTCTGGTTTTATATCTTTTTGTTGTACTAAATTTTATTTTTCAGATTAATAGTTTTTTCATTAATTGTTTTGGAGTTTTTAGATAAGCAATTATATGCAAACAACAATTTTGTTTCTTTTCAATGAAGCTGTATCTTCCTTTTTCTTTTCATTTTTTATTTCACTGGCTAGAAATTCAAGACAATGGGCTGGGGATATAGCTCAGTTGGTACAGTGCTTGGCTTGCATGCACAAAGCCCTGGGTTCAATCCCCAGCACACACACACACACACAGACAAAAAAAAAAAAGAAAGAAAGAAAAAGAAATTTAAGACAATGTTAATATTCATGGCGAGAGAATATATCCTTATCACCATGTCCATAATATTTGTTGATTTTTTGACATTCTTTTGTTTTGGGTTTTATCTTTGTTACCCTTATTTCTAGATTACTAAGCATTTTTTTAAAATTAGGTATCATGTTGAATGTTTATCAGATTTTTTTGAGCTTTAATCTAAAGGCCAGCCCCTTTGAATTAAAGAAAGAAATAAGAAATAAATGCATTTATTAGTTGAGGTAGGTCACTGTCATTCTGTTGTCATTGTAGAGCAGGATGAACAGTCAGCTTTTTGTTGCTGTGACAAAATACCCAAGAAAGTCAACTTAAATGAAGTAATATTTGGCTAATGGTACACACACACACACACACACACACAGAGAGAGACAGAGATAAGGTATAATCTTTAAGGACATGTCTCCAAGAACCTACTCCCTTTAGCTAGGTCCCACCTCATACAACTTCCACCACCTCCCAATAGTCCATTATCCATGAGTGCATCAATGGGTTAACCCATTGATGAGCTCAAAACCCTCATGATCCAATCACCTTCCCCAAACCCCTCCTCTGAATATTGTTGTATTAGAGACCAAGCTTTCAACACATGAGCCTTTGGGGACATCCCAGGTCCAAACCAGAACAGTACTTAACAGTGTTTAGGAGAATAATTTAAAAAGTTAACCCTAGTGATGAACCTAGTAGGATAGTTTCCCAAACTGTGAAAGGAATCAGGTTTTCTTGTTACCCAAAAATATGCTCACTGAAGGGAGATCTCAAGAGCTCTGATATGGCCTCTATGCTGCCACACTCAAAGTCTACAGCATGTTTATCATTTGGACCATGAAGTCTCATAGTCTGTCCCAAGTACACGTCCAATCTAAGAGGAAAAACTGCTCACAGCTAGTCACCTATTATGTTTTTTGTCCCCATTATTACTGCCCCAACACACATGTATATAACAGGTTTCTAAAGGATGATTCAGCAAAAGGCTAATCAATGACCTTGCTCAAAATGTGTTTTTGGTTGATTCACAGTGCTCTCACAGTAAAGGAGAACTGATAAAACTGAGCCAGTAAGAGAATGGACATGAAGATCACAGGTAAAGTCAGGGAAAGAGAGATCTTAAGAGGCCAAGTACAAGTTAAAGTGATGAAAGAAAAACTATGAGGAAATAGGACAAAGAGAAGAACAGATGTGCTGAGAAAAGACAGTTAAGTCCTAAGAGATAAAGCGACCTTGGTTCCTGTGTAATCCCAGCTCCAGATCTCACGAGGCACCCGGGTGTGCTATAGTTTCTTGCTTTTGGGCTTCTGTGAGATCCCTCTTAGTCCCTACACCACTCTTTATATGTGTTAGCTTGGGCGTTCTCGAAAGCAAAAGACCTAGCTTAAACTATTGGCAGACTTTAAAACTGTCTTCATCACTGGTCAGTGGTTCTCAATCTGCCTTCTTCTTTCTAGAAAACCTGGTAGAATGGGCGTGTGAATTTCTTGGTGCAGGACAGGAATGTCCAGAGCTGGGGAACTTAAGGTGAGATCTCTTCACTTTCACTCTCCTAAAGGCAGGGTTATCTTCCATCACCACAAGCAGGTTTCCTCTAATGCTTCCAAGTCGTGAGCAATTAACTATTTACAAATGATGTTGAGTAGACTGTCTCCTACATGTCCACTTCCTCTTTCAAACAGTCCATGGTGATAGTGTCACTCACTTATCAGTTCAATTGTTTGGTGGACAAAAAACCAAAGGTATGATTTTATTGAAGGGAGTGGACATATTCTGGAGTCAATCGTGTGGAGAAAGAGAATACTCTAAGTGATAGAAATCAGCCCCAGGAGATCTTCTAACACTCTAGAATTCTTCTGGACCTGAAGCTGTCCTTCAAGATTCAATCTGTATACTACTTTTTCTTGAATTAGGACATGGAGGATGGATAGGATGTGGACATACAAGCGTGAGAGGAATGGCAAACAGTGTAACTGAAGGTGTGGAGGACTATGGACACAATATATACGGAAAACTAAGGTCGATTCAGTTTGGTTGGGGTTCTTAGAGTACTTGAATGGGGGATGATGCATGTTTAAGGAGAAAGATAATTCAGGACTAAAGACTGCATTGAGCCCTGGGTAGGCAAAGAGATCCACCTGAATTTCAGGAGCTGGAGAGTGGTTTATCAGGGACCCATAGGAATATCACCTTGGAAGTGCTTTGCCATGAGAATTAGAGTGAGAGGGAAATGGAAGTCAAGAGACCTGGTGCAAGATAAGAAAATAGTGTAGTTTGAATAAAAGGAAAAAAAAAAAGGGAGAAGATGAGAAAGAACTTTAGATGAAAGGCTCACATGGGCCATGAGAAGAAGCAGTCTGGTAACCCAGGAAGCTGACTGCTTATGTGCAAGACCATGGTGCCTTTTAGGAAAGTCAGGAATACCAGCAGAGGGGAGGGAAAGAGGAGGATGCAATAGGGAGAGGAGATCATTCTGGAATCACTGTAAGAAGCTCCAGAGATTCAACTGATGAGTTAACATCAGATTTAAACATATCCTGTCTTGGTTAGGGAAAGACCCAGAAAGGTACTTTATTGTCATGATTAAATGAGACTGAACAATTATGTCTGCACTGGAAAATGTGTTAGTCTGTGTCTTTCTACATATTTGTTACTAAATTCTTCAATGTGTTTGTAATTTGTATAAAGTTTTTTTTTTCTTTTTTTTAAAAAAAAAACCCTTTCTTTTATTTTAAGAAAATTAAGCTATCCTATGGCCTACAGTCTTGGATTTTTATTTCATTGTGATGGTTTTCTAATCACAAGTTTTCTGCACATTATCAATGTATAACTCCAAAACAGAAAAAGCTAAGATTTTCTGTGTTAGTACGTTGGCTCTCTGATAAGACATTCTTTCCACAATGACATTTGAAGGTTCTGTGGAGGTGACCATTGGGACAGTAATTTTGAGTGAATTTAGAGTTCTAATTACTGTTTTATTTAATTGCAAGTGGATACTATGGAAGAAAAAAAAAGCCATCAACAAAAGAAATAATTGTTCAAAGAATTACATCTGCACTGCATTCTCTGTCAGAAATTTGTCATTAAAAATGTGTTTCTTTAACAGTAACTCAAAGCAGCTGATGAAATACAAGAGCATGGAAAGTTTCAAATCCCAGTGCAAATTTGGATTCATCAAGGACCATTTGCCAGAGAGTGGAGTCAATGGCAAAAGAGCTTCTACCGTTTCTCCCATTCATTAACTGGGTTTATACTTAGGTTCAGGTATTGGCAGTTTTATTTCCATAGGTGGGTATTTTCCACTTAAACATTTCCTTTTCATAATACTTTGGATGTCCCTGGAGTATTATTACTATTTGACTTTTCCCTTTAGCAATGACTCCAAGTCTTGTGTTTCTCCATTCAACAGAGTGGTTAGGGAAAATAAAAATAAACCATAGATAGCTCTTTAAAAGAGGTGAAAATCCTAAATGCTATTCCTGGGATGTCTGAGCCACTCTCAAAGGCTGGAGTGTGAGAAATAGCAGTTCTTGAGATTAAATCCAAATATCTTCTAGATTTTTGGAAACCACAGAGATCAAGCTAGTCTGAAGGCCACCGGGGCAAATATTACCAAAGAAGAAGACCATAGGAAAAAATAGAACTACCGTATGACCCAGCAATCCCTCTTCTGGGCACATACCCAAAAGAAATGAAATCACTCCCTCATAAAGATATCTGCACTCACATGTTTGTTATAGCATTGTTTCCAAAAGCCAAGGTAAGGAAACAACCTAAGTGTCTGTCAGTGGAAGAATGGATAAAGAAACTGTGGCACATATTCACCGTGGCATATTATTCAGCATTAAGAGAAATGAGTTCTTGCCTTTTGCTCCAAAATGGATGAGCCTGGACAACATTATACTAAGTGAAATAAGATAGACACCCCTCCAAAATTCATTGCATAATCTTACCTACATACAGAATTAAAAAAATCAAATATACAGAGATAGAGAACAAATAGTGGTTGAGATATTGAAGTGGAGCAAGGGAGAAAATGGGGAGTTGAAGGTCAGAGAATGGACACTCTAGAGATCTAACTTACAGCATGAGTTGGTAAAAAAAATTGTTCTGTACTAATGATTCAAAATTAAAATGAGTAGATTTTAGTTGTTCTTGCCACCAAAAGCAAAACAAGCAAACAAAGGCAATTATGTAAGGTGGATATGTGAATTTGCTTCACTGTAGTAATCTTCTTACTTCTGTATGCATCTTATAATATCATGTTCTATATCTTATATATACACAATTTATTTTATATTTTAAAAGACCATAAACTGACTGCAGTGGCACACGCCGGTAATCCCAGCGGCTCAGGAGACTGAGAAAGGAGGATTGCAAGTTCAAAGCCAGTCTCAGCAAAAGTGCTGTGCTGAGCAACTCAGTGAGACCCTGTCTCTAAATAAGATACAAAATAGGGCTGGGGATGTGGCTCAGTGATTCAGTGCCCCTGAGTTCAATCCCTGGTTACCGCTACCTCACCCCCACCCCCACAAAAATAACCTTCTTGAAGACCATAAAAAAAAAACCTTCTTGAAACTGGCAATGCTGATGAAACTGAAGGCAATAGATAGGGTGTGAGGGAGGGAGGAATGAAGATGAAGTAAGAACTCAGATTTGAACTGATGCTGTCTAGAAGAGGAAAAGGCAGCCACCCCAGCAATGAGAGTATTGAGCATCTATTATGCATGGGGACAGATTGCCAAAGGCTGCAGGAATTTATGTCTTGAGGGCACCTAAAATCTCTTGAGGAAACAAGGCACATATATGGTAAAATGATTTAAATTGTAAGGGAATGAGTAACAGAAAAATTACTAGCAGCTACTCAGCACAAGAAAAAAAGTTTCAATCAATTATCAAAGAGTTGTGGTTGAGGAGAATGTGAGGTTAAGTTCAGAAAAAAAAAAGCTGGGGGCTGGGGATGTGGCTCAAGCGGTAGCGCGCTCGCCTGGCATGCGTGCGGCCCGGGTTCGATCTTCGGCACCACATACCAACAAGGATGTTGTGTCCGCCAATAACTAAAAAATAAATATTAAAAAAAAATTCTCTCTCTCTCTCTCTCCCCTCTCTCTTAAAAGAAAAAAAAAAAAAAAAAAAAAAAAAAAAAAAAAGCTGGGATTCCAGGATTATGTGATGTCTCCAAATGAACAAATTCAAAGTGGAATTTCTGATTTTCCCATTTCCTAAACCATTTTATTCCACCCCTTTTCCCATCTCAGTAAGAAACTCATTCATATGCCCAGTTGTTTAAGCAGGAACTCTGAGGGTCAACATTTATCCCTTTCTTGCCCTTACTCCCTCACCAGCAGGCCCTGAAGAGTTCACCTACAAAATCTCTCTCATGTGCACTTTCTAGCATTGCTAATCCACTCCAGCCAGCCACCATCTCTTGCCTGGATATTGAAATAGCCTCTTAGTGGGTTTTCCTTGCCTCTTCCCTTCCCTTCTCTTCCCTTCTTCCTTTCTTTTTCTTTTTTGTCTCCTCTAGTCAGTTCTTCAGTTGAAGAAGTTTAAACATTATAAATCAGATCACATCAAGGCACCCTCTTGAGCTCTCCAGTGGTTTTTATTGCACTTGGAAAGGACCCCAGCTATGTCTTTGGCTTAGACTCCAACTATATCTGTGACACTGCACCTTTCCATCTCATCCTGAGCATGGAAAAGGACTCCAATTACAGCAGACTTTTTGTACTTTTTGAAATGCCTTCTCCCTTGCCCTTGATCTTTCTCTATGCTTTGTAGCACTTTGCCCAGGTTTGACTCCTCTTTCTTCTTTTTTATTTTTGCTTTCAGAGCACCTTTTCAGTACATTCCATTATTGGTGTATTTGTCTATTTCTGGTGTGTGTCCTCAGCCACTCATTAAGCTGTAAGAATGCTGAGGGCAGGAGTTGTATTTGTTTTGCAACTGTTGTATAACCTGTAGCTAACTCAGGGCTTGGCACAGAGGAGGGCTACCTTCTTTTGAATAAGTGAGTAGACATATGACAAGATTGACTGGGGGAAGTCTCAACTGCCAGTAGACTTCATTGCATGCACAGCTAGGAATAAGGAGAAGCCATTTTTCTTACCAGAATCAACTCCAAATGACAAACGGGACTGACTATCATAGTCTTTGAAGGGCATTTCAACTGAGACCCTAACTTATGTAAATGATAAAGGAATTCAATGATGACTGAACCATGCTACTAAGAAGGAACTGCATAGTTTAATTTTAGAGTAATCATTATGTCTTCAGGGGATACAATTCTGATGATGACAACCACTTCCTCTTCCCCGAGGAACTGCTGAGAACCATTGCCCAGTGTGGCTCAGGGGCGCGGGTTTCTGTTCTGGCCAGATCTGAATTCCTCTTCTTCAAGCTTCTGCTGACCTCCCTTTGAGTCCACATCTGGACCTTAACCTCCTCTGCCTGCTCAGGAATCAGTTACTTCCTTGCTTCACAGTCTTTATTAGTTATTATTTGCAGACTGTTTTCAGTTTCTGAAAATGTGATTGCTCAAATTTCACTTTATGTATCATCTGAATCAGTTGATATTTATAAAAGTTGGTTTCCCTCTAATATATGCTGCAAAAAGCTGCCTGCCTATTTGAAATCTACATCTGAGTTATTTGCCTCAGTAATAATAATGATAATATCAACAACAATAATGGCATAACCACTATTGTGTTTTATTGTGTGGAAGTTATTGTGGTGACTCCTTTAAGTAGCCAATTAAATCTGAGGCATACAGAATGCATTAAGCAGGATGTGATAAGTACTGTAACATGCCAAGTCCATGTAGTTTAATAGTCAAGGGTATGTACTCCACAGAGTTATTCAGGGATTCAGGCTCCTTCCATATGACTGTGTTGCCATGTCTAGGGTCTCAGATTCCTGCTCTGGTGGCAGCTGGAAAAAGAAAGGAGGGAGGATGGGGTGTGTGTGTCACACAGAAGGATGTAGAGTCCAGGCCCAGAAATGGTATATCCCTCTGATCAAATTCTATTGGCCAGAAATCAGTTACATTGCTCCACCTAAATCCAAGGGTGATTAGGAAATCTGGTCTCATTATCCTAGAAAGGGAGGAAATACTGGTGAATATCTAGATAGTCTCTGCCACAGAGATTAAATGCCCTTTGTACAATAAGTAAGTGCAGATCTGGGACTCAAACCCATGGCAGATGGACTCCAAGGCCGAGGCCAAGGCCAAGCTCTCAACTGCGCATCTATACTTCTTCCCCAACCATTTATTTATTTATTTATTTATTTTTAAGTACGGGGTTGCTGCCACACCATGAAGGTGGTTCATAATCTGATCTCTGTCAGGAAGACTCACTACCTGGGTAGAGAACAATGAGACATTTACTACTTCTTTGAAAGAACAAGAAAAAGAATTCTGTGACATTTCCTGTGTGAAGCCATAGAACCTCTAGTCACATCAGCAACTCAGGGGTCTTTGTTTCTGTTAAACCAATTTCTGTTAGAAATCATGAGACCACATTGCACGAAGGACTTTAAGACTTTACCCTGTGGCCAGCCTGCTCATGAAATTCTTAGTTGACCACCTTTAAAAGGTGAGTGACACCTTCCCACTGCACTTATGGAGAGGGCCTTATACTTGTGTAATGGGCATAACTTTATTCTACAAGCTCAAGCGTGCAAGAAATACACTTTAAAGTTTTCTTTAACTCAAATTACCATATTTTGTTAATTCTAACATACACTCTTTTAGTATGTTATCCTCTCTGAAATCAGGATCATATTGATGGCATTTTTGAATTGCTATTGGTTGAGTGGCAGTGCACATATCTGGCTCTGCCTGCCCATTTGTAAACTGGGCCATGGGTATTAATATTGTTGTCCCTTCAGTTGAACTATGAACATTGTTGCTATTACCTAGGTTGAGTATAGTTGCTGTTTGAAATGACTTTCAAGGCCTAAGTTTCAGTAGCAAAATGAAAAGTTATAGTTTCTGAACAGGAAAGTCCAAAAGCAGAGTGGTGAGCTGTCCATGCGATATTATTAAAGCAATTTTTTTTAGGTTGAAGAGCATAATCTAATAATTTTTATTCAAATTACTTGCATTAAAGCAAACTTTTTGTTTCAAGGAATCATTTCAAAGCAAAACTGTCATACAGGGTTAGATTTGAAGTAGATTGGTCTAAATATATGAAACTATGACATATTTTGTTACTGAGTTATGTAAAAAAGTATTGCTTGCTTAGTACATGCCAAGCAAGAATGTACCCACATTAAACCCCTTGGAATGGGCAACATCTTGGAAGAAAACCCAGACCCAATAGTGGAGACATTGTAAGAAACATTTCATTACCAACACAGAATCATAGTGTGGAGAAAAATTGATTCAGAAGAGTTAGACTCTAAATGAGAAGACATTTCAGGAATTTCTTAATTTATTTTCCTTTTTATATATGCACAGGAATGACAAGTAATAAAAATCTATGTCCCAACAAGTCTAAAAGAGATATTTCAGCAAATACAAAATAAAAATTTGAAGTGATGAGAAAGCACTGTTTTTTAGATTAATTGCAGACATCTTTCTTTCTTAGTGGTACAAAAATTAATGATGCATTTTACAATCAATGGCATCTTGGAATCAATGAAATAGCTTGAGCTCCCATTCCTTTGGGTATTGGAAATTAAGTTTCAGTCAGCTCAGTTCCCCCCTCCTCTGTGATTACACAGTGTTTTCTGGGGCTTACATATGGCCACCATTTGAACTGAAGACAGTGTATATGTTGGGTGTCATCTTCCCTCTGTACAGGCCACCCCTGAAACGGCTACTATTCTATCTGATCCTGGTCATCAGGACACATAGGCTAATGCATTGCTGGTATCTTTTTGTTCTCATGGTAGAGTTCTTTCAGAGCTGGATGGCTCTTTCTGTTATTCTGTGTCCTTCTTGGAGGCATCTTCCAGTGCACAAGAATTCTTTGAGACTTCTAAACGCCTGGGTCACTCAGTGGGCTCTTGCTAACATGAAAATCTGTTTGCTTCTACATGGTGCTGGGTGTTGAGTGCTGGCAGTATTCACTCCTCCTGAGCTACTCTCGGGCATTCAGAATCCAACTTCTCTTCTGCGTCATTTTGGAATGGGAAAATCCAGCCGGCTGCTTTGAGTTGCTTAAATCTTTCATGCCATCTTTTCCACTGTGGCATTTGCAGCATCTGTGACTCTACCTGGGACAAGGATACTTCTCAGGGCCTGTGGAGTTTGTGGCTTTTTTCTTCCCATCCCTGCATGGTCAAGGGTGGGACCAGGCTGCAGGACCCACGGCCAGGGACCCACACATGTCCATCCTCTCTCAGCTTTCTTTCCAGCTCTTTCCTTTATCTGTCTGGGCAATGTTTTCACCTCTTGAGAGTGAACAAGTCAATCTCTCACTTCATCTCCTCAATTCTCCCAACCTTCTGTGGTCTTGGGCTTTAGAACCCAGGCCAAGAACAGTCTCATGATTTTCCCTATCTTCTGAACAAGTGTCCTAGAAAACACAGCTGATTGAAAGGAAGAAAATTTCTGATGACAAGAGACACGAGGAAGTCACACTGATTAACATTTCAAAATAAGATCTTAATTCAGGTTCTCACTGTGCCTACCCTTTCACCCTGATTTGAACAGGTAAGTACTCTTAGGTGCATTTCTTATATGGCTGGTTTTCTGCTCTCCACTTTTGCGGTCTGGACTGATTTCAGTGATGCCTCAGGTGTGTCCTCCATTTATTTTCTCTTATCACCTCAGAAGCCAGAGTGGCATTTTCTTCCACCTCCTTTTCTTTTTAATAATATGGGGTTTATAACTTTTATAAGGAATCAGTCACATACAGACAAGGAGAAGGAAGGGGAAGAAATCACGTGAAACCACACTACTCTAAGACAACCCCTGCTGGATGATATTTGTTTATCTCTCTAGTTGGTTTTTACTTATTTGGCTACTGTATATTTTATATGTAGTTATGTATATTACATCAGACTTAGACCTGTATATCTTGCTTAGTTCATGCAGCATGATGACTATTTTCCCCTGTTATTATAAAGTCTTCAGAAACAAGAATTCAATGATGTAGTAGAGTTTGCTTAACCATTTTCTTAGTGTTGTATACATTTAGCTTATTCTCACTGCCATTAAGGCAAATAACTAATAGCATTGTGATTGATCTCTTTGTGCATGATTTTTTCCAATGTTTCTGATCATTTTTTTGATCATGTTTTCTGATCATTTTTTTTGAGATAGTCTCCCAAAATTGGGATTAGTAAAAGAGTACCATTTTATTTTATTTTATTATTTTTGGTAGTGCTGGGGCACTTTACCATTGAGCTACATATCCAGCTCTTTTTAATTTTTGTTTTGAGACAAGGTCTCGCTAAGTCACCAAAGCTGGCCTTGAACTTGTGAATCTCCTGCTTTAGCCTCCAGAATTGCTAGGATTACGGGTGTGTGCAACCATGTTTGGCAAAAGACTGCCATTTAAAAAATAAGGCATTTCTGTAGACTTCATGCAGTATCTCTTCTGTAAATATGGAAACATTTAGTCTGGATATCCTTTATCATATCAGGCTGCACTTGATGTTTCTGGTGGTAAGACATCCGATTGTTATGCATGCAAGAACAATGTACATCTCCATAAAAGTAAAATCAATGGTACAAAAAATGTAAGGCCTCAGCTTTGCCTGTTCTTTCTCCATTCATCAGTAGTTACGGTAACACTCATCCAGGAGTGTATATATTGTTTGGTCGCAAGTGTTCCCCAAAGTGCTTTCTTTTACCTCCAGTCTCTGTGGATCTAGTTGACTTTTTCTGGTCTCATTATAATAATCTGGCATTTATCCATAGGAGGAGATGCACAGTCCTTACATGTACAAAGTGAGCCTTGAATAGTTACTTCTCAAGTTTTATTCTTAGCTTTTAATCTAAGCTGTTGATTGATGACCTATGGTATTAGGACTAGAGGATTACATTGACCATAAAGTGTGTGGTGGATTTTGTTTTAAACAAACACCCAAAGCTGATGCATTCCAGTCGTTGCCCTCTCCACACAGGTACACTAGGTGGCTGAGCTTTTGTTCCAAGAACATATCACCTTCTCTCTTGACATCAGAAACAGTCATCAGGATCTCTGTGGCATTCTTTTGAATATCTTCTATGAAGAACAATTAATTCTTTGAGGAAGAGGATCTCTTGAGACTTTCACTACTATTCAGAATTGAATCTGAGAAGACAGTGGGGTGAGTAGGCAGGTGGACAATATTTAAATAAAATAAAACACTAATGGTCTATTATGAATCAAGGAGACCAATTTTCTTGTATGACTGTTAAGTAGCACAAGATATGAGGACGGTTCTCCAAAAGTACAGAGTTGGATTTTAGCTGCCGCAGGATCTTTGGGATATACAAATCAATTAAGTTGTGCATGGGTTGAAATGCTTATTCTCCAAAGAGTATGTTTATTTAATCTAGGCTTATTGCTTACTAACAGTATTGTTTCAATAAAAATGTTTATGTATTATTTTGCTAGTGAGATGGCACACACTATAATGACAGTTACTTAGGAGGCTAAGGCAGGAGGATCACAAGTTCAAAGCAATTTAGTGAGACCTTTTCTCAAAACATAAAAATGGCTGAGGGTTGCAGCTCAGTGGTAGAGCGCCTCTGGGTTCAATTCCTAGTACTGAAAAAACACACAAAAAAGTTTATGCATTTTTAAAGAAACTCTAGTCTGAGATTAAGAAGAAAAATTAAATCTATGTATTGAAATTCATAGGCTTAATTAATTATAGCAGTCTAGAGAAGATCCTGCCTTTTTAAAAAAATAATTTTATTTATTTTAAACAGGTTACAGATTCATCATAGAGGATTTGGAAAATTCAGAAATTTCATCATTCAGATATATTCCTCCATAATCTATATTATTAATAGACTTATTTTTTAAGAGCAGTTTTAGATTCCCAACAAAATTGAGCAGAAGGTACAGAGATATCCTGCATACTCTTCCCACACATGCATAGCCTCCCTGTTGTCAACATCCCCCACCAGAGTGGTACATTTGTTATAAATGATGAATCTACTTTGACATGAAGTTATCACTCAAAGTCCATAGTATACATTAGGGTTCACTTACGTACTTCTTAATGTGTTTGGACAAATTTATTATGACATATCTACCATTATGGTATCATACAGATAGATCTACTGTTCTAAATCTCAAGGAGATTTAGCTGGTCATAAGGGAAGCTCGGGAGCTGGATTGACCTTTTAGAGTTGTCCCAAATTAAGATAGTGGGCGGGCTCTTGTATCCTTAAATCAGAGAGTCACTGGACCCCCAGAGGAAGCTAATTTTGGATGAGTCTATTTCCTAGGGCCAAGAACAATTCCCAAAGAGGGACACAGCTGTGTGCTGTATTCCCAGCAGCTGTGGAGGGATATGTGTTCCAAAGAGCAAATTTGGTCAAAGGCTGCCATTTTATTATCCACTACAATATCATGTAAAAATCTGGATCTAGAGTACATGCTGCTTCTCAGCCTACTCACTATTTGATGACCTCCCCACCCTGTTTCATTAACTTCTCTTTGAAAACATTTTAAATAACAATTTAATTACATGGAAATATCATTTATTTAACTATTATTACTGAGCAATTTTTGACAAACTTTCATTGCAATAAATAATATTGTGATGAACATCTTTGTGTCTTTGTAATGTACATTTAACTGAGTGTTTACTGCTGACGAGGTCAGGCCAGTATTTTTCTTACCTTCCTCATGGAGTTTTTTGAGAAATAAATGAGAAAACGCATGTAAATTATGTAACACTTTTACTATCCTCTTAACAATTTCATGATGCAGAGACTAGTATCATCTCCATTTTGCAGATGAGGAAACTGAGGCACAGAGAGATGAAGTAGCTCATCTCAGTGAGCACTAGAGTATAGGCATTATAAATTCAGAGCTTAAGCTATACATATTACTGCTTCTTTCAGCCTGCTTTTCTTGGTCTTTTCCTAAGCTTATATCCTTAGAAGGAGAATTCCATGGTTAAAGGGCTTGACTTGTTTTAAAGCTCATGGTAAGAATTGCCAGATTATTTTCCAGAAGCAGTGAGACCTTCTATTAGTAGAATCTGGTTTTATTTTACCAGAGTCAACAACAAAGAACCCAAATCCTTAAATAGAAACATGATAAGCAACAAGTAATCCAATTTCTTGCCTTCCATCAGGCATTATGAACCTGGATGGCTCTTAAGCAGGGCTTTCCTTTTGCTTGTTAGCATGGACAATTATTTCAGGATCATCTTCCAAGTGTTAAAATGGATCACCTACATTTCAGAGGATTTTCCTCTGTGCAATGAATGCATGACTAAGGGCAGGGGAAAGGCCTGGATCCACACTTTGACCTGATACAGCCGGGACTGTGTAAAGCCGTAATGGAGAACCTTGCAGAACAAAGTCCTCCCAGAACAGAGATGTGATTTTTGACAACTGGAACATTAAAAAAAAAAAAAAAAAAATTAAGGGGCTCTTGCTTAATTTTGGTTGAAGTGCTTAAAGTGATAAGCACTTACTGAAGTCTCTTTTTCTCTCTCCACTCTATCATGCGCTTGGAAACAGTGACTTTCCATACTGGAGGGAAGTTTGGTCATGTGACCCCAGACCTCCTTATACAGGAGAAGGAGCTTGAAGCCACTGCCAGCTTCTGGGGGGGTGGGGGTGGGGGTTTCCCTCTTAGGTGGGGATACAGGTTGTGGGGAGTGTCCTGTTTCTGACAGTCAAGGTCAGAGGAACTCTTCAGGCAACTGGAGTTGTTATTATTATCATTATTTTATTTTATCACTATCTCAGATTGCTTCTTCCTTCCAATAGCTTAATATCTAGTTTATTTCTAAGTTCTAAGAGATTTCTTTGGAACATCAAGGACTTTTTTACTCAATTCTGGCCTTTGGCATGTATCAAACCTCTCCAAGTTCCATTCCTTATAGATTGTCATGAGGCTTAAACGACCCAAAGAATATAAAATGTGTAATGTTTCCACAGAATAAGCACACAATAAATACTGACTTTGATTTTTTCCTTTTCAGATGACCTCTGCACTGGCGCCTTTCCAGAATGGTGTATAGTTTTGTGACCTTTCGAGCCTCAATTTCCTCATCTGAAAAAAAAATATAGATTGTACTTTACTGTATATTCACCACACAGGGTTTTAGTGGGGATCAAATGAGGTAATCCATCTGAAGCAACTTGCATAGCACCTGGCTCAGAGCAGACAGTCAATAATTTGTAGCTGGGATTACTTTAAAACCTGTTAATGTGCTTTAAGTCAGTTGTTGAATTGGTTGGGCTGTCTGAGGGAATGGATCATATGCACTTGATTAATTTTTAGCCCTGTTGAATTTATTTTTCCCACTGGCTTTATTTAGGCATAATTAACAAATAAAGGTTGTATATATTTCAAGTGCACAATGTGATGTTTTGATATACATTTCCACTGCAAGATGATTACTACAGTTAACATATTCCATATATCATAATTACCTGTGTGTGTGTATGTGTATGTGTATGTATGTGTGTATGTGTGTTGAGAAAACTTCAAAGATACTTTCTCAGCAAATTTCAAGTATATTGTACTTTATAATTAAGTATAGTTACCAGGTTTTACATTGGATCTCCAGAATTTATTCATCTTATAACTGAAACATTGTACCTTTTGACTGACCCACCCTTCCTCTCATCTATGAGTCTGATTCGGATTTCTTTAGATCCCATTTGAGATTAGGTGGGTATTTATCCTTCTGTGTCTGGCTAATTTCACTTAGCATAGATAGTCTTCTCTAGTTTCATCTGTATTATTGCAGATGGCAGGCATTCCTTCAAAAAGTGGTCAGCCATGTTGAATTAAGATAAATGATAGAGTTTATGTAGAAAGAACATAACATTTAGATTTTTATGGGTGATGTGATGATAATTTCAGCCTTGCTGTTTCAATTTCTCTCTCTTTCTCTCTTCTCTTTTGGTTTCTTCTTTCCCTTTCTCTCATTGTTTATTGTTTTCTCTTGGTGATAACCACAATGCCCTCTTCCTTATGATTCGGTCTGAGGAATAATTTGTGTCTGTGATAAGCATTTGAAACAACTGTCATTAGTTCTTGTGGCCTCTTGGTGGGAAAATTTGATGAACTGATTCTCCTGGCTTCTGGCAGAAGTTGGCACTGCCAGGCCCTCTCTCCTGGGCCTCAGGGACACCACTCCCTCCTTTCTTTCTGTCTCTCCTCTGAGCGAAAAGCTCCAGGCACTCGTCTTTCTTTGTCTACTGCTTAAGTTCTGAAATTCCCTTGAATTTCACAAGCCACTATCTTCTCTCCACCACACTTCCCACTTTTTTTTTCCCCCTGGGAAATCTCTCTTCTTACAGAAGCTTCCTCTTTATTGTGTTAAGTCCCAAATCTGTGTTTCTAGCCTAGACTTCTCAGCAAGGTCCAGACATTGGTCAGACATCTCTACTTGGATATGCCACTGGCCAGTCAAGCTCAATGTGTAGAGAACCCGTCATCATTTCCTTGGATCTCCAACTCCAACCCTTAACTACCATAAGCTGGCTCCCCAACTCCAGCTGTTAGCCACTCTGCAAACACAAGTGCCAAATGGTCAGTCCACATGGTGAGACAGAGTGAGTGAATTGTGTATTTTGCTTTTTCTAAGTAAAATCTCTCTCAGTGTTCACATGCTGCCTTCTCTAATAACCGATTCAACCCATTATTCCCTTGTCAGCACCTATCTGTGCTATATTAATAATATATATATATATATATATATATATATATATATATATATATCATAGTGAAAGAATAAATAAGATATATATATATATATATATATATATATATATACACACACACACACACACACACATATATAAAATCTTCTAAACCAAAGACCAGCAAAATGTTTTTTTCCTTCTTGTTCAGAGCCAGCTAATTGTTCCAAGTACTCCTTAGCATTTTGGTAAATGTTTTAGGCTCTGCTGGCCACGTGGTCTCTGTTGCAACTACTCAACCTTGAGGTTATAACATGAAATCAGCCATAGGCAAAACAAATGAAGAGCATGGCTGTGTTCCAATAAAATTTTATTTACAAAAGCAAGTGGCAAGTGGAATCTAGCCTACAAGTCAAGGTTTTATCGATCCCCGTTCTAGACTGTGGACCTCTGAAGGGTTGCTAAATAAGAATTTAGAGTACAATGAACCTTTCACTTGCCAGATAATGTAAGAAAACTAAAGATCCAAAGGCAAATGAAACAGTTCCTGACCTCAAGGATCTTGCCTGAAAACCAAGCACATGTGCTGGGTGGGGTTGAGGTATGTGTTTGTCTCTTAGGGCTGCCACGACAAAATATTACATTCCGAGTGTCTCTAAATAACAGACACGTATTGCCTCACAGTTCTGGAGGAGAGAAGTCTGAAATAAAGATGTTGGCAGGGTTCTGAGGGCTGTGTGGGACAATCTGCTCAAGGCCTCTTTTCTAGCTTGTGGTAATTTTCTGGCTGACTTTGGCATTCCTTGGCTTGTAGATGCATCACACCAATACTCTGCTGTCCCGTGGACTACTCCCTGTGTCTTTCCTCTGTGCACATCTCTGTCTCTGAGATCAAATTTGTGCCTTTTATAAGGACATCAGTCGTGTTAGATTAAGACCCACCCTAATGACTTAATTTTAACTGGATTATCTCTGTACAGACCCAATTTCCAAGTAAAGTCATATACTCAAAGGGTCAGACCTTCAAAATATCATCTTTGGGACACAATATCCAGTCCCTTATAAGGTGTATGATTTACCATGGATATTCCAAGGGGACAAAGGCGAGGGTGATTCATCTGGCTGGATAGTGAGGGAGAAGGAAAGAGAAGACACAAAAACCAGCACAACACTTGGCCAGGATGGATGACTAATATCTTGCTAGACTAAGGAAATAGGAAAGGGACTTCTAGGCCGAGTTAAGCATTTTGAGCAAACCCAGGAGGGCAGGATCTTCAGAACAAGGAATATGTCCTGAATAATTATGCTGGTGCAGCTACAAATCGTGTGGTTGGTGGAAAGAGCTCAAGTTGCTGCTAGAAAGAGAGTCTGGGCAAGATTAAATGTGTGCAGGCTTCAAGAGTTGCTTGCATAATGTTTTCCTAAGAAGTGAAGTATTGAAGCTCAAAGAGCGGTGTGACAAAACAGCAGCTATGAATTCCTTCTTGTTGTTCAGAGCCAGCTAATTGTTCCGAGTACTGCTTAGCATGGGTACTGTTACTCCATTAGTCCCTTCCTTCACCAGAAGTCGCTTGAAATCACAGCTCCTTCATGCCTTTTTTTTTGTGACACGGGATTGAACCAAGGGTTCACTTAACCCCTGAGCCACATCCTGAGCCCTTTTTGAAATATTTTATTTAGAGATAGGGTCTTGCTCAGGACTTCCCTAACTTGCTGAGGCTGACCTTGAACTCACAGTCCTTCTGCTCCAGCTTCCCAAGCCGCTGGGGTTACAGGCATGCCCCACCACACCTGGCTTTCCTCATGCTTTCTGTGCATCTCTGTATACTAGAAGAGTTTAAGGGCCATATCACTGGAGGTCTAACTCAAAAGTAGAGGTTCTCTGATGGAAATATGCAACGTGGTTATCTTTCAGTAAGTAATAATAGCCAACATTTGTTGAATGCTTACTCAACTCCAGGCATGTTCTGAGCATTTTTATGTATTGGTTCTGCATGCTTCCTCATAAAAGGTTCCTATCTCAGATGGACATTATTACTCTATGTACATGTATGAGAACACTACCAGTGTGACTCTGCACTATGTACAGCCAGAGGAATGAGAAGTTGTGCTCCATTTGTGTACAATATGTCAAAATGCATTCTACTTTCATGTACAACTAACTAGAACAAATTAAACAAACAAACAAATGAACCAACAAAGGCTACTATCTCTATTTAATATTGAGGTAATGGAGGCTCAGAGTGATAGACTAGTCCCAAGTGACCCAGCTGGTACATGACTGATCTTTGCCCATAGGTATCCTACCTTCCTCTCTCTCTCTTTTCCCCATTCTCTCTCTCTCTCTTGCGGTGCTTGTCTCTATATGGTCCCTGATGGTTCAGTCTGCTTGCTTCTGTTCTCCTCCACCTGGCCATCCATTTGTGCTTGACATCCTGGTTCTTCTCTGTCTCCTACACCCTTTTTCCTTCCCTTATTTTCTCATTTATCAGTCTTTCCTTCTCTCACTAACATTGATTGGCTCATTGGCATTTCCTGCTTCTGGTGTCAGTAATAGATTCAGTTATTTTTAAGGGACCTTTCATTTTTCTTAACAGTATCTAAATTCTTACCAGCAACATGTAAAAACATAGCTCCTGCAGACCTACCTGGGTAACCAAATCTCTGTTTTGGAGGGGCAGAATATATTCAATGGGTTGTGTGTTCAAATATAAAAACATGAAACGTCATTGTACCCACGTAAGTCCTATCACAGGGATTCTAGAGATGCTGAGAATAACAGCATTTTTAGAACAGTCAAAAGTGTACAGAATGTTCCCACATATTGTGCTAGTAACGTAATTTCTGCATTGCTGTTATTTTGACATTCTATCCTAGTCTGACTTTATCTGTACTTGCTCGGTATTAAAAATTGAGAATATTTTCCCAAATTTGCCATTTCTCAGTCCATTGAAAGAAATAAGTTCAGAGAGACCTCATAGCTAATCATCCAACACTGGCTTGCTAGAATAAAGGCCATGAACTTTGTTCAGAGACAAGCTTTGGAATTTTAGAGGAGTTAAGCCTTGAGAGGAATTCTGGGATGATGGTGGGTGCGAGGAGAGGTGGACAATGGGCCTATTTTCAAAATCCTTGCAGTAGATTAAGTTAGATTATTTCTTATAACGTGTTCTTGAAGTGCCCTTTTGCTTTTTTTTTTTCCTGATAACTTTCTTGGATAGAAAATAAACAGAGGGCTTTGGGCTCCTGACCACCGCTGTACCTACAGAAAGCATCTGTTTAGAACTTGCTAGCGGCTTGTATGTGTCTGAGTGTGCGTGTTTGGCAGGAATTTTCTGCAGAGGCATGAAGCACTACTTTAATTCCCATGGATGCTTCTTGTTCCTCAGAATGGAAAATGTTCTATTTTTGGCTACAAGAATATTTCTGAAGGAGAAAAAAAATTAAACAAAGCATGGTAACAAGTTCATATGTGTAGTTTTCTGAGTTTCAAGATGTTTTAAGAGTTTAATGCATTGGGGAGAAGGAGAGCCACTTAATTGGATGTGTAGGTTCTGGAATGATAAGAAGCTCTGATGTGGATTCCCTAGTAATGACTTGAGGGCTAGTCTGTGTGGCTGTAAAGTGGGGGTCCTGGTTTTGTAGGCCGAAGCTTGGCCTTTGAGTAAAGGTGGCAGAGAGGGGTGTGTGTGAAGAACAGTGCCTTTTATACCTGGAAAAAGGAAAGCACTTGGTAGGCATTCTAGCTGGAGCATCTGCAATGAAACTCTCTTGAGTTGTACTAGAATATTTTCTCCCCCAAAGGAGAGAGCCCTATTGGCATCCCTGCCGTTGAGGGGAAGGGCTTCCAGGGGCAGGTTTCCAGCAACATCTGATCTAAAACAACTCTGTGGAGGTCAGCTATGGGGTGAGCAAAATCCTTTTTGGCCCTTGGCCCATCAGAACCTTTCCAGGGGACAATTTGGGGCCACCATGACCTCTTTTAGTGCTGCTTGACATCCTTGATAAGGCAGCCAAGCACATCATTACTCTTGGTAGCTTGCCCATTCAAGGTCTCTCCTCACACAAGGCTGTGCTGAACCAGCATGGACCAGAGTCCCTAGGATCATCCTGCAGGGCTGAGAGCATTGTGCCAAAGTGGTTGGAGTGGCTGGGAAGAGTGATGGTGGAAACTGTAAACTCTGAGCCCCTGAAAGTGGAGCTTTGCCCTTCGGCTCTGATTAAGAAACACGGGCCTGTGGAGAGGGAGCCATGTAATTGGATACCCTGAAGCAAACCAGGCGGGTGGAGTCCTGTGGGACAGCCTGGGATTTTCTCTCCCCATCGTGCTGTTGAAATATTCTTGAATTCCAGTTGGTTGCTTCTTTCATCTCCTTTAAACCTAGCCCTTGGGTACAGAAGCAGTCATGTTTCTGGGTAATGTTTAATTCTTGGTAGGAAGGGCTGTTCACTCCTCATAAAGAGATTCAGCATCTTTGGAATTACGAAATGAAGAGTTGGTGAGGAGTCCTGTTATTACTTGTTGTTCCTTAAGCAGAACATTTCTGAGGGGCTCTGTTCTCAGAGTCCTCTCAGAATCCATGATTTGTGAGCTTGGGAGTTTTTCTTCTTAGTCTTTGGAAACATGTGCTAGAGATTGAAGAACTTGTACTGCACTGATTCAGAAATGTGTATGGACTGTGTAGCCCACCTTTACTTGAAGCCAGCTGGATGTTTTATGCCTTCACTCTTATTTATTCAATTAACATGTACTAAGCACTTACTAGGAACCAGGCACCAGGCAAACGGAAGGGACATAGTCTGTCCTTGTGCTTATAGTCTGTGTTAGCTTTCTGTTGCTATGACAAAATACCTGAGAAAATCAACTTAAAAGGAGGAAAGTTTTGTTTTGGCTCAGTTTTAGAGGGTTCATCTCATGGTTGGTTGGCTAGCTTGGTTGTTTTGGGGCCTGTGACAAGGCAGAACATTATGCAACAGAATGTGTAGTAAAACAAATCAGCTTATCCCGTGGTGGCCAAGGAGCAGAGAGACAGTAAGGGCAGGGTCACAATATCCCCTTCAAGGGCATGTCCCCAGTGACTTAACTTCCTTCCACTAGGGTATCCTCCCAGGGTATCACCGATTGGCAATCAATGCTTTAGTATATGAACATGTAAGGGACATTCCAGATCCAAACCATAATGCAGCCTGATAGGGGAGACAGATGACATATAACTGTACTCACATTCTGGGGACTACTTTCAAGGAAAAGAACAAGGTGCCCAGGGAGAGAGGAATAGTATATGCATTTTAGAGAGTGGGCAGAAAGTATCTTTCCTAGAGGGAGAGATTCAAGTTATTATAAAAAGAAACCAGTAATATAAAGACACAGAGATGGGAATGAATGTGTATAGGCATAATAATAAATAGTCTCACCTTTGTCACCTCAGGTGAAAAAACTGAGGAACATCTGGGGCACCTAATATCTCCTCTGTAGCTGGAGCAACAAGTGTAGGGGTGAGTGCAGAGGGTAAGCCACGGGGCTGGACTAGCTGGTGCCTCATAGGGCAGGAAAAGGGTTTCAAGTTTATCCTTAGAGTGTTGAAGAGCTTTGGGGGTCTCAAAGCAGGGGCATCTTCTTAGGGGTTTGAAAGAACACTGCTGCGGTGTGGAGAGTGGACAGGATGCAGGCAAGAGTGAGTGGAAGCCTCAGAAGGCTCTTGCCGATGTCTGGGCAGAAGGGACAGTGGCTTAACTTCCCGGGGGTGGCACAGTTCCTTCCCGGGGTTCATTCCAGTCTCTTTCCATGTTGCCCTCCCAGGGACTGGTATGTTAGACTTTTCCAACATTCTTTAAGCAAACTGTCCCATTTGCGTATCTCAATAACACTGCTAGGAACATGGGGAGCTTAGGATACTGTTCCCATTTGAATGATAAGTGAAAGGAAGATTCTGGAGGTCATCGGAAGTTTCCCCCTGAGCCAGGCTCTTAGTCCTAGCCCAGGACTCTCACCTCTCCTACCCTAATGACCTTTTTGTTTTGTATTGTCATTCTGAATTATAACTATGGTCAATTATAGCTAAGGTCAATTGTAACTACGGTTTAATTAAAAATTAAAAGGTAGATCTTGGCTCAGGAAAATATAAAAAGAACTTAAGGATTTTATTTAACTCATGAACTAACAAGGGAACCAGTAAGTTATTATAGCCTAGTCAAAGACTAAGAAGTAAAGATATTTACAGGTGATTAATAAAGAAATATTAGGATAAGTTTGTAGAGTTATATATAAAGTGGTTAAAGTCCAACAGGCCGTAAATCTTAAGGGTTATCTGTTCTACCTGGCAGAAATTACATCTGTATAGGCAACAATCTACAGGATAACAGTAACCTCACTAAATTGTCTTTCATCAATAGCAAACAATGAGATAAATTAAGTACATCCTCCTAGGAAATCCCTGGGTGACTTTGGAAATATGTGCCACCTCTCTCTCTTTCTCTCTTTCTCCAAGTTTTGGCTAATTTTTATGACTATTACTGAGAGAAGTGTACCCCTAGTAAAGCAAAATTCAAAACCCAATAAGGAATGAATATACTAAAATCCAATCTAACTTTGCCCAGAATGACTATGTGATAAACTCAGTCATTTATCCCACATCTATGGAGTCCTGACTTTGGATATGCAGAATCTTCTGCTAGGCTGTGAGAACACAAAAGTTTAATACAAAACAGTCCCTGCCCTGTGGACCTTACAGTCTAGACGGGGAGACAGACATATAAATGGATACATTCCAGTTCATTGTGATGAGAGCCAAGCAGAGATGTGGGGATTGTAAGGGACCCAGCGGAGGGTGTGGTATCCTCATCCTGGGAAAGTAGGAACACTTTGTAGGGAAGGTGCCTTTGAGCTATGTCTTGAAGGAATGGTCAAATGGTTGGCAGGTTGGGAAGGCCATTCAGGTAGGACGTTAGTGACCAACCTGAGAAAGAAGGTGGGTGTATGGGAAGAGATTTACCTTCTAGATTATGGTAGATCTAAGATTTTTCTCTTTGATTCTCACAGTTAGTTGCAGAACTCTATGGCTAGAGTAGGGTGGGGAGGGGAATCAGGGGTGGGACAGGGAAGGAGAAGTTAGAGTATCTTGGGCAAGCTTACAAAATTTTCTTTAAATATTAGGTCAAATTCTCTATAAAAACTCTATTTAAAACTTTTTTTTTTTTGAAAGACTTTGAAGTCCCAGAGAAGCAGGAAGTTAATTAGAGTGGCTTTGATATCTTAGGGTATGTTTTAACAGCTGCTTAAGACGGTTTAAACAATAAGAACTGATGTGGTTTGGGATGTGTCTGTGATAGTCAGCTCTGGCCAGAGTGAAGTATCCCTGCATCTAAGAGCAACAGCAGTTGGCTTTAATTTTAGAAAGAGTTCAAGCCAAAAGGTTCTCTAAAACCCAGGAGAGGAACTTCTAAAGAGGAAGATTCCTTCGAGAGAATGTGTTTGGGGGTGAAAGATGAATAGAGTAGGGAACAAATGATCTTAACTTGGTCCTTGGAGGAGCCCAGAACATGTTCCTTTCTGAACAATACTCTTAAGGTGGATTTCATCAAGGATATCTGTGGGCAGCTGCCATTTGTGAAGGGATCTAAATGGGGTAGATGAGCATTTGCAAGGAACACTCCAATAACACAGAATGTCCAACCAGTTTAAATTTTCTGGGGATTGTCATTGTGCTTGAATTAGCACTTCATTTGCTTTCCTGGACAACGCCCTCAGCCTTCTTAATTATTTACAACTCTTTCAACAAACTCTTTCTCAGACCCAGACTCTGGATCTCCTCTGGGCTGGAGAAAGAACACACTGAGGAATCCTATGGTGAACAATAAGAAATCTGCCTGGGGAGGGTGGTTTCAGGGCCTACGGCAAGACCTGCTTTGGTGGTCTATGTTGGAGTTGCTGCTGGTGATGATAATGGTGTTGGGGATTGATAGAGGTGGTGATGTTGACAACGATGAGATCTGCTAACATTTGGAGAGCTAATGTTTACTTGTTAGGCACCCCCCCCCCCATTTTACAGATGAAAAAACTGAAGCTCAGACAACTTCAATGACTTGTCCATGTATTCTTCCACCCACAAAGTCTTTGGCAGCCATTTATAAAATAGTGTATTATAACCTTTTTCCCCCATATGAAAGAATTGACTAAAAACATAAAAGTGAGTTTTAGAGAAGTAGTTTTGGTAATGGGCCAATAGCTGGCTGACAGATGACTGTAACATCGAATTTAGGAGAGACAAAAAAAAAAAAAATTCTACCTTAGGCATGGCATACCAATCTTCCAAAGATTTCCCATTTTTCACAATATAAAAATCAAGTTCTTCTTCCTAGACAATATGTGCCAGGTCACTCTGGTGGAGAGGGTTTGGGGCCTGTTCGATTTCTGCTGACTGCTGCAATTAGGAATGGTCTTGTGAAGGCTGCTCTTTGTTTCTTTAAAAAAACTGTCATTAGCATATTTTTTTTTCTGGAGAAAAGCTTAGATTTATTAATAAAACAAAATAAAAACTGCACAAGACCACACATTGGTAGTAATATACGCACATCGGATGGACTGAGAAAAGATTGCCATGGGTCCTTCCACAAAGATAACCTGACTGTTTTCTTAAAGTTCCATTTTGAGGGTAGTAGCTGCATGAAGAAATTTTTAAAAGAGTTAGCTTTGTGAGTAGGATATGTTTGTAAGTGAGGAATTTCCATAAAATATCCATGCCTAGACTATAGTCTTCTACAAGAGTAACCTTTTCTTGGTAAATTGTTAATTTCAAACTATTTTTTAAAATTTTTTGGCATGATATATATACCTGTATTTATTTATTTAACCTCCATATACAGTCATATAAGTGAGTAGGTAGACTGGCCAAGTTCAGCAGAGGAAAGAGTATAAAAAAATCCATAAAAAATTCATACAGAAACTATCATGGGAGTAATATTCTCTCTTACAAAAAGAGGCACTTTCCATACAAAGGGGAGGGCCTCACCAAGGCATTGTAGAGCTCAACATCTGCCACAAACAGAAAGTAGAAGGTACAAAATGAGGGAGAAGAGGAGGCCTGATGGCCTGAATTCCCTCTCTTTTGTCCTGAATTCCTCGGCACCTTGCCTATTTCTCAGGGATCCTTCAGGGCTCACTTTATGTGGAATGTTCTTTGGGCTGTTTGTAGGTTCTGATGTTGTCTGATCTGTTGGGCTAGGTTTTTCTCTAGACCTTTGCTGTAGAAATTTGGAAACTTTTATCTAAAGTCCACATGTTGTCTGGAAAATAGTGATTGGTTCTTTTTTCTCCCTTTGTGTAGATTTGGTTTTATTCTGCTGATATTAGTCCTGTATGGATAGTTGATATTTTATAATCTGACACCACTTCTTCAGAAGCAGACAGAATTCCTTGTATTGCTGTGAGGACACTGGAGTTCACCCTGATCCTAATTTCTTACCTGAGAGATCACAACAGAAATGACATGTTAGCCATCAGCTTGTGGGACAACCTCTGGTAGGAACTGAAGCTGTGGCTTCTGAATGTTGAAAAGAATGTGCTTTTGAGCACGCAGAACTTGAAATCCACTTTATCTCATTTAAAAGTTCTAGTGTGTTTCCAGATTTTCAACAGATAATCTTTGAGGATTAGAAATCAGAATTCTTAGGAATTCCTTAAATCCTGCTATTTTAAAGATACTAAAACAGTCTTCATACTCTTTATCTATTATCACTGATATCAAACAGTATATTTAATAAATAAGAGATATTAAGATTAGTACCATTTTCCATGAATGGTATCCCATAGCAAACATTCCATTGCTTGAAAATGCTGGCAAACATTATTGGGTGGTATTTGAAACTGAAATTGCTGATTTAAGAACTAATTTTGTTTCACAAATTTTTTATGTTTTGGAACACCACTCAGGATTTTCATAAAGTATATATATATATATATATATATATATATATATATATATATATAAATTTATTAAGTTTTTCCAAAATGACTCACTATTGTCTACATTGAGGTCCACAAATGTGTATTTCTAACATAGCAACAGCTACAAGCAAGATTGACTGATTGGCAAGGTTGATTGATTGGACAGGATTGGCTTCCTCCTATGTGGGCATCTACTAGTTCCTGAAAATGTCACCCTAACCTTTAGCTGCATGTATTCTGGCCCTTATGTTGTACTTGCTTCCAGTGGATTCCTTCAAACTGGTGATGTCTCCATATTAATTGCTAAATTTTAGTTCTTACAATGAAGTTATACTTTTTCCCGTTTTCTCAGTTTCTTGACTGAATTCTCTTGCAATTTGGGGTTTAGAAAAACATGAATTTCTGAGATATACTAGGGAGAAATTTCCTCCTGGAATCACTAAGTTATTATAAGTTCATTTCCACATTCTGCGTTCTTTGTTGTATATGTGTGGTCTTGGATAGCATCATTCTTGCTCGGTGTAATTTAGATCAACATCACTGCTCAAAATGGAGATTCAGGATCAACTGAAGAAATATCTACCAGCTGATATTGGACCCAACAGTTTGTGGGATCTTACTCTAGCAAAGAGTTACTTTAAAAAATGAAAAATATGGAACACAACAGATGGGGAAAATTCAAATCTGGATTGGGTTATAGGAGAGCATAGAGCATTCATCTGGGAGCACTATGGACCTTTTGGGTGGTACTTGGCATTGAACCCAGAGCCTTGTCCATGTTAGTTGAGCACTCTACCACTGAGCTACATCCCCAGCCCTATGGATGAAAATGGCTGCATTGTGCCATGTTGAAGACTTAGATGTTTTTCTCACAGGATGTAGAACTGTCAAGAGTAAGAATGTCAGACCACCTTAATTGAAACCCTGGAACTAACTTGTTGTGAGACACTGAGGAAGTGGCTTACCTTCTCTAGATCTCAGTTCTCTAGTCTGTATGCACGTCACGGAATAGGTGTGAGGATTAATTGAGATAATGCATGTTACAGTACTAAGAACTAAGAAGAACCCAGTGTTGTATTAATTGAGATAATGCATGTTACAGTAATTAAGAACTAAGAAGAACCCAGTGTTGTATTGTTTCATAATAGGAAGGACACATGGAATTATGTGAGTGCATCTAACCAGCATTTTCATTCATTATGCAGATATCTAAATTTTCCCATGGTGCCCGCAGCTAAGTGACAGGCAGAACCCTGCCATCTGTCCTTCTACTATAAATTTCTAAAATGGTGTTGCCGTGCTCAGGCAGAAACCCCTGAACCAAATCTAAACAATGGTTCTAGGAAAGGGCCTTATGTTTAGTGACTCCTTATCTTGATACATCACAGGACTTCCTGGGGCAGCTTTGGATTTAAGCGTTGTTGGGAATGTGCAAGCAGGGAATGGGCTGAACAGATCAAGTTGTGGGTAGCAGCCTGGAGGCCAACTGCACAGCTGTGCTGACTCCCTGACTTTAGGGCAGGCTTTTGGGGCATTCTGCTCATGCTCCTCTTCATTTTCACCTGTGGGTGCAGGTTTTGAAAAAGAAAGTGTCACCTGGGAGGAGTTTGTGTTTTGGAATCTATCTCAAAGAGATAAAGGACCTCTCAGATTATGGGCATATAATCTGAAGTTAGAGCCCCTTGAGTTGTTTTCGTTATAGGACAACCAAGAAATAGTGTGCTTTGGCTTATGAAAGAAGGTTCTAGGTTAAGATTGCTAGTGCAAACTCTAGTACATTTAGGATTGAAAACCATTTTTCTTCCTTTATTAGCCGTGTGAATTGGATGAATTTTAAATCTCTCAGGGTATGTTTCCTTGGTTAAAAAAATGAGGATGATAATAACATCTACTTCATAAAGTTATCATGAGGGTCAAATAAAATAATATATGTAAAAAACTCAGAACAGATACAGAGTTTCATTTTACAAGGTGAAAAAAGTCCTGGAGACGGATGGTGGTGATGGTTGCACCCCATTCTGAATGTACTTAATGCCACTCCACTGTGCACTTGAAAGAAGTTAAGGTGGTGAATTTCATTATGCATATTGTACCATAACAAAAAAAAATTGCAAGAAATAAAACCTGTCAACAGAAATATGAGAATATATTACATGCTCAAGAAATATTAACAATATATATTACTTAAGTTGAGTCAAGGAAGTGTACAAACACTCCTTGACACACTCCAAACTAGTATTTTAGAGAATGTGAAAATAATTTTTTTCATTAAAAAAATATGGTAAAGACAGGTGTGAGATGACTTTAACCAACCTTGGGGAGGCCTATATTTGTAACATGGTGTCCCTGGACATGGACAGCATGAGCAGTGGGATGGGTGGGAGGAGAATAAGGGAGGAATAGCTATGGGAGAAGGGAAAGCACAGGCCTGGGGACTGTGGGCACCTGGGGAATCTTCAGGATTTTCCCTGTCAGTTGTTTAATATATTCTGATCCATTCAACTTGCCCCAGTCCCATCCTAGTTAAATCACAAGACTCTACCTTTTAGAGACTCTTGAGTAGTCTTTATGAGTGAGGCTCTGAGGCAGCACCCCAATTCACTGCCTGCCATGCTTTGTGGCAGGAACCGTCTTTGCAAAGACTAAGTTGATCAGCAGTTGATTAGTATTGGTGATGAGACTAGACGGATGCAAATATTACCTTTCAGTGAAGCCAGGTGGAAAATTATTCTCCAGTGTTGTCCTGAGCAGAGATTGTAAAGATTTATCTTCCTGGAAGACCTTATTTTCTGATCCACCCTTAACATTTCTGATCCATTAACTATTAAAATGAAATCCAACCAAGTGTGAAACCAGACACTTCCAGGGCTTCTTTGTCAGACCATACCATGAATAATGCTGAGCTTTCCCCTCTACTTGTCAAGAACTTGCAACCCAGTCTCTGCAGATTGCTTTTAGGTTGTCTTTCCAGATTCTGACATCCCCTTCTCTAGAGGGAGGGATGGATTTCCAGCACCCAAGTATTCTGCATAACATCCCCTTCCTGGAATGATGTCTGATTTGGTGCTTGTATGATAAGAGTCAGTATCACAATAGTAGCAGCTGCTTTTAAGGACAGTCTTTTTTTTTTTTTCACTAGATATTTTAAAATATCATAAAAATACCATACTTGAGAAAAGAATTTGATACTGTTCCATGTTCAGGCAGATAAATGGAGCAAAATCCAAAGTCCAGAAATAGACCCAAATAAAATAAGGCTAAGTATAGTATAGTGGGTAAAAGATGAATTACCTAATTAATGAATTACCTAATTAATGGCTGGAATAAGTAGACAAGAGCTGGGGAGAAATGGGAATGATATTCAGTGTTCATGTTTTACCCACAAACAGGTTTTACATGTATTGCAAACATGTAAAAAAATTAAACCATAAATTCAATAGAAAATAATAGGTGACTAATTTTGGCAAGGAGAGAATTACTTTATAAGGTTATTATCAAAACAAATATAGGAAAAGATTGATTCAAGTTTAAAAAATTAATTAGCTGTATTATTAAAGATACAGTATGAACAAAACTATATGATAAACTACAAAGAAGGAAAAAATAATTGTCACTACATGTAACAAAAAGTAATAGCAGCTGTTTTGAGCACTTTCTGTGTCAGGCACATCACTGGATACTTAGCTTGCATTATTTCACTTAATCCTCAAAATTGGTTAAGTATCATTATCTCTAGTTTGTAGATGAAGGTACTGAGTCTTGGAGATCAATAATTTGCAGTGAATGGAACTGAGATTTAAATAGGTCTGTTTGAGGGCTGGGGATGTGGCTCAAGCGGTAGCGCGCTCGCCTGGCATGCGTGCGGCCCGGGTTCCATCCTCAGCACCACATACAAACAAAGATGTTGTGTCTGCCGAAAACTAAAAAATAAATATTAAAAATTCTCTCTCTCTCTCTTTAAAAAAATGATAAAAATAAATAGGTCTGTTTGACTCAAAAATCTTTGCCTTTAACTGCTAAATGGTGGCTTACATTAACCTGACCATAGGACCAATTCCTCATTTTGCAGGATTGGAGCTACTTGTAGATAAACATGCCAAATAACTATTCTTGTCACCAGCGGAATTTGCTGACATTCTGTGCAGAGTACAAGTCTGTCTTGGTTCTTTCCAAACCAGGTGTCATCCCCTTATTTTTGCCCCATGTACGCAGTGACGACAGTTCTCACTTTGATATATGCTTGTTGGCTGGCACTCTGGTTTGTGGTTATTGGTTCAGAACTTGACCCTGGAGTCAGATTCAGACTGTAACCCTACTGGTTACTGAATCTGTGACCCTGGGAAAGAAAGTTGCTTAATTATTCCCAGTTTTTGCATCTGTAAAATGGGGAAAGTAATTCACAGCACCTAATTCACAGGGCTATTGTAAATATTAAATGAGACAAAGACTTAGAAAAGCAAATGGTCCATGTTAGGTGCTTACTGTTATTATTCAAAATTGAGAGACTTCAATGAATATTAATTATAACTAACGATATGCTAAGAATTTAAGTACTTCCCACTACAATTCCTGACTTAGATTTGATTATTTCAGAAGTACTTGAGTGCTTATTTTATATCACTCACTGCACATATAGATATCTTGGATGCAAGAGAATAAAACAGTTATGCAGTGTGGTAGGATAGATAGGTAAATAGATATCTGAGGATGGTAAGAATGCAGGGTTTATTAGGATCTTGGAGCAAAGATACTTCACGTATTCACGTCTCCTTGTTCTTCACAGAAGAAAGAGCAAGAGTTAGCTACATATAGAAAGATGGAAAGGATTTCTATGCAGAGAGAAGATGTATCAAAGTCACAAAGGTGGGCAATGACATTGTGGGTGAGAGGAACTATGACCAATTTATTGATGTTAGAATACACATTTTAAACTTGGAAATGAGATTGGAAACGCAAATGTGGGTAAGAGCTTGGACTTGATTTCATAGGTCATGGGGGAGCCGCTGAAGGGATTTTAGTGGGGAAATTAAAGTGTGGAGGGTGAGTGGGTCCAAGGGGGTTAGGGGAGTGTCACAACTGGAGCAAGGGGACCAGGTGGGAGCCTTCTGAGTCACAAAATAGACCAAGCTAGAGCATTCAAGGTAGGATGAAGGGGGAGGGATGAGGTGAGAACTAGTCAGGAGGTGAGACTGCAGGAACCATAATTGATTGGATGAGTGGAGGTAGGAGGGAAGGAGACTTTGTGAATTACCTCTTGCCGCTGTGAATCCTGACTTAATGCACCCCTTCTCCGGGAGTTCTCACTTTAGAAGATAATTCTTATTTCATGTTTTCAGAAGGATCAGTTACATAATCATTTGCGTAGACTCCTGATATCCAGTGCAGAAACTCTGCAGAATTGAAGCCAGTTCTAAGCAGTCAACCAAAGAAAGGCAGTGGAGATATTACAGCACTTAGCATCTCTGTGTCTCAGTTTCCTAATTTGTCAAAGTAGTGCTTGCTCTATGGGATGTGAGAACTAAATGAGTCAAAGCTGTTGTAACAGGATCTGCCATAGAACAAGGCCTCAAAGTATGTGAGCTACAGCGAGGCTTATTACTGTGATTGTTTTGCTTTTCATAGCACAGCCTCATGAATCTGACTCTCTGGGCTTACCTCTAAGCTCTGGGTGAAATTGAAAAAAAATTATTTATTCTCATTAAGCTTCAGTTTCCCATCTGCAAAATGGGGACAAAACAGATAATAATAGTAGTGACAACAACAACAATAATAAAAATGTCTCCTAGGCTCATGTGCAGATGGAATGATAGAATAATGGAATGTATACAAACTTTGGCACAGGTCCTAGCTCTCAGAAAGCAGTCAGGAAATTTAAGCTACTGTTCTATTCCTTGTTGAGTGCTAGGCACTTCTGTGAATATGATAAAATTTCACTTTCCCTGCATTCGCCAAAGTGGTTTGGTAGACCCATTTTTAAGGATGAGGAGACAAAAGTATGGGAGGTTAAATGCTGTCCCCAAAGTCATACAGCTATAGCTGATCTGGCATAAGTTATTTCATTTAGAATATCTTGATACTTTTAGAATACTTAGGTAAGTTTCTCTAGACCTATAGGAAAAGGAAAATTCAGTTATGTCCAGATCATGATTGCATCAATTTTTACCAGAGGGAATTAGAATTATCATCAAAAGTTCGAGCTGGAATAACTTTATTGTATATCTGGAAAAATGAATTGTGATCTTGTTTGAGTCTCCCCATCTGTTGTTAAAAACAAAACTAACTAAAACAAGAACCACAGCAAAATCCTGTGTACAAAACTGTGCCAAAACTCAATAATGAAATATAGATCGTTATGGCTCTCAGCTGCATGAAGAGATGTGAGGGTTCTAAGAAATATACTTTGAATACCATGAATCAGAAGATTCATGGTATTCAAAGTATATTCATTCACTACTTTTTTCCAGTACCTGAAATGGTGCTTTGAATACAGCAGGCACTCAATGAATATATTTCAGTGAATGAATGCATGAAAATGAAAGAATAACTCCTTTCTTTGACCAATGAGAAAACCAAGGGTACAGGGACAATGTGACTTTCCAATGTCACATGCCAGGTACTACTCACTGGAGTCAAGGTTGTCAATCTCCTATGATCACCCAGCGCTGAGTCCCTGGTGTTGCTATTCCCTCCTAGATGGAGCCACCATGAAAGTACCTCCCTTTGGAGAAAAGCATCTACTGATAGTAATTTCTTTTGTCATTTCCTATGTTTTCCAAATTTACTAATAATACATAATACTTCTCTAATCAGAAAAAAAATGTTTTTAAAAAATACTTAAGTCGATTAAGAGGAAAGAGGTGATTTGTATGCCCAACATGGAATAATCCTGTTGGTGAACTTTTCTTGTCTTTTGATTTTTGAGTGGCATGTTGCAATGACTTTGGGTTGGATTTAGGGGTTGATATGGAGCTCTTCTAAGATGTGTTTGCTTTCTAGTTATTTATTTATTTAAAAATTTTTTTTTTGTTGGGGGTGGTACCAGGGATTGAACTCAGGGGCACTCAACCACTGAGCCACATCCCCAGTCCTATTTTGTATTTTATATAGAGACAGGGTCTCACTGAGTTGCCTAGAGCCTTGCCTTTGCTGATGCTGGCTTTGAACTTGAGATCCTCCTGCCTCAGCCTCCCGAGCCGCTGGGATTACAGGTGTGTACCATTGCATCTGTCTTTTGTAATTATTCTTAAGGCTGCTTCAAATAAACCTTAAATTAGAGATCTTCTCTCATCTGTCCTCAGTCTACCCATCATCCTCTGTGATTCTAAGAAAAAGTGGCTAATTGCCTATCAGCCTCACAGAGCCAATTCCTGCCCTTTGGTTTTCCTCCACATAGTTTACTCTCAGAAAGACTTTTCTGCTCTGTCTCCTATAAAAACACTGATGTTGGTTTTAAAGGCCCATTTCACACACACTTCCTTCACTCACAGATTTATCCATCCATTGACAAATATCTATCCAGTGCCTCCACTGTCAGACATTGACTGTTCTAAGCTCTGGGTGTGAAGAAAGTTGAAGAGAATAGACACGGTCAGTGCAATTAGAGAGGTATGTCTTCAGTGAGAGAGACTGGCATTAAACAAGTTACTATGTGAATCCATCCATCCACCCACTCATTCATCCAATTTCAAGATGTAATAACATTCTCTTTAGAAAGAGAATGCTAGTGTACTCCTGTTTTAAAAAGACTGGTCAGAGAAGGCCTCCCAGGAGAAGGGAACTTAAGCTGACACCCAAAGACATAAGGGCAGAGTTGTGGGACTGGTGAGAGAAGAGCATTTGGGGCACATGAGGTCCTCAGAAAGAATAACCAAAGAAAATAACCAAAGAAACCTAGAGCATCTGGAACAAAGTGAGTGATGAATACCCACCCAGCACGCTGTTTCACTTATATATTTTGTTTATTATCTGTATGCTACAGTGTAAACTTCATGAAGAAAGTTTTTTTTTCCCCCCAATTTGTTCACTACTTTTTCCCAGTACCTGAAATGGTGCTTTGAATACAGCAGGCACTCAATGAATATGTTTGAGTGAATGAATGCATGAAAATGAAAGAATAAAGAGTGTAATGAAAGGACACTAGAAAGATCATGCAGGGACTGTTTGTTATGACAGATGCTTGGATTTTATTTTTTTATGAAGTGGGAAGTTATAGGAGTCTTAACAGAAGAATTAACATGATCTGATATATGCTTTTAAAAGAATACTCTGACTTTTGAGTGGAGAAAGGATTAGATATCGGCAGTTGTTGAATCAAGTAATCTCGAAGGGCCATTGCAGTAACTTGGTAGGACGGATCATGGTGCTGGTGGCAGTGCAGATGGAGAAAAAGGGATGAAATCATGATATATTTTCGAAGTAGGAATCATAGAACTTGCTGATAGATTTTGTGGCAGACTCTCAGATTGATTACCCAATATCCATTCTCCTCATCTTCCTAACATAATGCTATGTAATGTAAATTATATAGCATTTATAATATAAATGTTGTTCGGAGTGACAATATGCCTAGCTAAAAAGAGCCTCTACATTTCCTATCTTCTCTTGCAATTAAGGGTAACCATGTGACAGAGTTTTGGCCAATGAGATCTAAGAGGGACTTGCCGGGCAGAGATTCTGAGAAAGGAAGTGAAGTCAACTGCCAAATGAATTTCTCCCTTTGCTTTCCCCACTCTTGCTTGAATTCCAGATGCTGCTGTGGAGTAGCCACCCTGAGGGCATGAGATAATAACAGGAGGGAAAAGGTCATCACTAAGGGCGTAGAGAGATGAGCCTGACTTCTGATCCAAATCGACCATCTCACTTTTTTTCTGAAAAACAAACTAAAACAATAGCAAAATCCAATTCTTATTTGGTTCAATCATTTCGTGTTGTTTTGTCTAATTTATTTCTAACTGATTCTGGTTGGATTAGAAGTGGCAAGAGAGGAGAATTCTATACACTGCCATCCCCAACCCTCCAACAATAACTACTGAAATGGAAGACGAAGTGGGAGGGGGATGGGTTTTAAATGGGGGTTGTCTGTGCCTGTAAGTGTATGCATTTGTGTTTGTGTGTACCTGTGTGTGCATGAGTGTGTGCGTATATGTGTGTGTGTGTGTGCGTATGAAAGAGAGAGAGAGAGAGAGAGAGAGAGAGAGAGAGAGAGAGAGAGAAAGTGTAAGACATCAGTTTTGGATATGTCAAGTTTGAGATGTCTGTAAGACAGCACAGTGATGTTAACCAAACAGTTGTTCATATGACCCTATCCTTCAAAGAAAAGTCTGGAATAAAGATAGAAATCTGGCAGTTGTCAGCATAGAGATGGTATTTAAAGTCATGTAAATGGTTGAGATTTCCCAGAACAGGGAAATCTAGAGATAGAAAAGGCCCACAACTAAATCCTAACCATATTAGCATTTAAAGGCAAAGATGGGAAGAACTGTTGTAAGAGACTAAGAAGAAATTTTCAGTGGGAGTAACTAGGACCTGGCAAAGTGGTGTCAAAAAAAAAATGGATTTCCTAAAAGACAACCTACAGAATGGGAAAAATATTCGAAAATTGTTCATCCAACAAGGGACTAATATCCAGAATATATAAGGAACTTGAATAACTCAGAAATGAAAAAAGAAAAAAAAGTAATTTGGTTAAAAAATAAGCAGATGATCGAAAGAGATATTTCTCAACAGAAGATATACAAATGGACAATAAATATATGAAAAAATGCTTAACTCCACTAAGCACCAGGGAAATGGTAATCAAAACCACAAGGAAATATCATCACACCCAGCTAGAATGATTACTACTAAAAAAAGACAAAAAATAATTAGTACTGGTGAAGATGCAGAGAAAGGGAAGCTCTCATACAGTGCTCGTGGGAATGTAAATTAGTGTGGCTATTATGGAAAGCAGTATGCAGTATGGTATTTCCCCAGAAAGTCAGAAATAGAATTACCATAAAATTCAGTAATCCCACTAATTGATAAATATCTATAGGAAATGAAATCAGTATGTTGAAGAAACATCTGTACTCCATGTTCACTATAGCAGTGTTCACAATACCCAAATATGGCATCAACCTAGGTGACCATTGGCACATGAGTGGACAAAGAAAAAACACAGCAGAGATACTCGATGGAATATTATTCAATCATAAGAACAATGGAATCCTGTCATTTGCAGCAACATGCAGGGAGCTGGGGGGCATTATGTTAAGTAAAGTTAAGTCAGGCACAGAAAGACAAATACATATGGCATGTTCTCACTTACATGTGGAAACCAAAAAAATTGATCTTAGAGAAGTAGAAAGTAGAATACACAGAGCTTGAGAAAGGTCAGAAGGGAGCATGGAGAGATGATGGTTACCAAGTACAAGGGTACAGTTGGATAAGAGGAGTAACTTCTAATGTTCTCTAGAACCATACGGTAATTATGATTAACAACAATTACTAGTACATTTACAAATAGTTAATAGAGAGGGTTTTGAAATTCCTGACACCAAGAAATGATAAATGTTTGAAGCAAAGGACATACCAATTACCCTGACCTGATCATTGCCATTGTATACTTTTGTATTGAAGTATCACACTACATCCCATAATTATGTACAATTATTATGTGTTAATTTTAAAAAAATAGCTATTAAAAAAAAGTAAAATAGACTTCCATGGGGCCACCTTGCTTGCCACAGTAAGGTGAAGTGTTGGGAACCACCATTTGGCACTCTTTATATTCTGCATTAGGATATTGTTTTCGGCTGCTTTTCTTCTGTGACAAGACCTTAGGTCTCTAGGGCCTGGGACCATGTCTGTCCTCTGGAGGTCCCTGTACTAGGCCTTCAGATTTTACCTTCAGATGATGCTCCAGAAAGTTTGGCCATGATCATTTGTCCCCACTGATGTCAGGGAAAAAAAGAAAGAAAGAAAAAGAGAGAGGGGGGGAAGGAAAGAAAGAAAGAAAGAAAGAGAGAAAGAAAGAGAGAGAGAGAAAGAGAGAGAGAGAGAGAGAGAGAGAGAAAGAAAGAAAGAAAAAAAAAGAAAGAAAGAATATTTGGAAAAAGTTAAAAGGTTTGGAAAAACTGGAACTTTTGCTCAATCCCAGATTGAAACGCACTTTGAGCTGCAGAATGACATGCATTATCTGACCAGAAAGAGGAGTTTTTAAGAATTATTTTGAGAGCTTTTTGGTCAGAGGGCCTAGAGAAGTTCAGAAAGATAAAAGAACACATGGTGCAGAATCCAAAAATTCCGTTGAGTCAGGATTCAGGTGGAGAGGGCAGCTTTGACCAGAACACTAAGGGCTTACATCAGAAGCTAAGCAGGAAGGGGTACAGCATGTTCCCACAGTTGGGATGCAATAATAAAAAAGGAACTTGAAACTCAGGCCATGTGCTAACCCTCAGTCATGGTGTAGGCTGACATTGGAGATTTCCTACTGTTGGTATGAGATGCTGATATCCTATTATGGAAGTCCAGGTTGAAAGAGGGAAGTCAAGTCCTGGGATAGAAGGTCAAACTCCACATCATTGATTGATCAATTCTTACATTCATTCATATTTGATATGCAATGACTACGTGCCATGTCCTGGGAATATGGTGGTGCCATACAACTCACATTCTAGTGAGAGTGGTTTGTATGTATGAGAATAACTAAAAAAAAAAGATGATGGACAAGATAATTTTATATAGTGATAAGAATTATGAAGAAATTCAGACATGATGATGCATTATAGCCAGAGCTACCCAAGGCATAGCCTCTGGATTGGCAGCATCATGAGCTTGTTAAAAATGCAGAATTTCAGGAGAGTCCCCAGACCTACTAATCAGAAGCTGCATTTTTTTTTTTTTTTGTACCAGGGATTGAATCCAGGGCCACTTAACCACTGAGCCACATCCCCAGCCCTTTTTATATTTTTGTATTTTGAGACAGGATCTTGCTAAGTTGCTTAGAGCTTCACTATGTTGCTGAGGCTGGCTTTAAACTTGTGATCCTCCTGCCTCAGCCTCCCAAGCCATTGGGATAACAGGTGTGTGATGCTGTGCCCGGCAGAATCTGTATTAAGGATCCCTTTGCTAGCTTTTGTTTGAGAAACACTGTGCTAGACGGTGCCTGGGAAGGGGCTTATTTAGTTGGGTAGTTATGGACAGTTTTATGTGGGAAGTTGACATCTGAGCTGATGCCCGAATGAAGACCTGGGAGCAGGAACAGAAGTGCAAGGGAATGGATGGAGATGAATCTTGGTGTGTTCAGAGAACAAAAATATCTGTTCTCTCATTGCTCTTTTTCTTGCTCCTTACTCGGCTAGTCCTTACCCAGCTGTCGGATTCCAGCCTAAACCCCACTTCCTCTGGATCCTCCCCTGACCCCAAATACCCTTCCCATATAACTCCATCTCACGTATTCTAGTCCTGTCTAAGAGTGGTTTGGTTGTTTCTTTCCCTAATGTGCCCATGATCTTAGGACAGAATAGGTACCCTCTAATTTTGTTCAATGACTATTTGAATCAAAGTGAGAAACCCAGAAAGAGTATAGAGGTAGGATATGCAAGAAGTTCTTACCATCAGAGTTTTGCTGAGGGGCAAGGTCAGTAATATATAACACCTGGCCTTGGCCTGGAGGTACCGCACCCTGCTCTGGGTGCCACCAGTCCTCACACACTTTTCCTTTTGACCCTTGCTGTTCTATAACGTGTGGTCAGACTCTCCCTAAATATTTTCTTTTATTCAGGGTTTCAGGGCACAGCAGAGGACAGGGCTCCTAGAAAGGATGTGTGATTGAATAGACTACAATGCAGCGTGTTGTATGCAATTACATAGTTGAGATCAAGTGACCGTTGGAGCTCAGAGAGGCGCTGGGCACAGAATCAGGAAACATTTACAGTTCTCTTAGAACTGGTTCTTTTTTTTTTTTTTTAAAGAATAAGTTATACTCCATGTATGTATACCTTTATTTTATTTCTTTATTTTTATGTGGTGCTGAGGATCAAACCCAGTGCCTCACATGTGCTAGGTGAGTGCTCTACCATTGAGCCACAACTTCAGCCCTTACAGCTAGTTCTTAAGACAGGAAGAATTTTTTTTTTTCAAGTTTCAGAGGGTATTGGTGAGATGGTGGTAACTGTGTGGTAATGATGGTGAAGGGGTAATGGTGGTGGTGGTGGTGGTGTGTTGGCTTTAAATTATGGTGGTGGTAGTGATGGTGGTTTCCAACAGTGGTGGTGATAGCAGTGGTAATGAGATGGCTGTGGTGACAGCAGTGGTCATGGTAATCACATTGATAGTGAAGTGTACTCCAGACAGAGCATACCCATAAGTGTAAAGTCATGAAAGATCTCATTAAGTCCCTAAACTGGGCAGAGTGGCCATAGATAAGACAGGCAGGCAGGTTGAAGCCATATGTGAGGGCCTTGTGGGCCAAGATGGACCCATTTTCCTTAAGGGTTTAAGTAGCTGATGGACTTGGTTGCTTTGGTTTGTAGGACAAGATCTGGCTGCACTGTGAGGGGAGGGTAAGTGACATCTCTCATAATTGCCTCTCCTGTTTCCTGATTGTCCTATTAGACATCGACAGGGAAGGGTTAAAGGAATGGATGGAATATGCACAAATCTACTTCTTTTAAAACCCAGCCTTCTAGAGATGGGAAGAATATTTCCATTCTGGGAAATATTGGAATCGCTCAGGAAAGGTATTTAGTTATTCATGTGTTTTCATCAACTCAATCATTCATGACTTCTTTTAAACATTCAAATGTGTTTTATAGAAGAGTTGGAAAATTCAATGCATAGGGTGTGATTGAAAAGAACTCTAAGTGACTTATTCAGCCTTGAAGAAGATAGCTAGTGGATACACGGGGCAGGGTTGTAACTGTGGGGAGCGCACGAAACTGAGAGTCATGAGTCCTACGTGCTGACCCTGACTTTGCAGACTAGGACAGCTCTTCAACTTGTTCATTTGTCCTAAGTCCTTACTGCATTCCTAGTGCTCCATTACAGAATAGGAAGATAAGCAAAATCATTCTGGCCTTAAGAAGCAAATTTACAATCTAGGGAGGAAACTTCTCCAGACCTCTCTACTACTCACCAGCGTTATTTATGTATGTGTATATGGGTGGGCAGGGAGAGGTTGACCAGATGGTTTTTAAAGTCCTATGCCAACTTAATACTTTATGATAAAGGGATTCAAGATTTGTAGACAGCACTTTCATGATAAATAAACCCAAGTTAAGTTCCATATTTTATGCTAGCTTCGGGAGGTGCTCTAACAATTAATTACAAAAACTCACCCCTCCATACCCGCGTACGGAGAATACGTTATCTGGAATCCTTGTAGAAGGCTTATGGTGGATTTGCTATGAGGGCTTTTCAATCAATTTTCAAATCTGGGTGCAGGGCATGGTGCCATTCAAGGAAATTTCAGGACCCCAAAGGACTTGGGATCCAGTTGTTTTGTATTCATGCTAGGGAATATGGTTTAAGTGGCTGTGGGAACTTAAACATTCTGACTTTCTATGTAACTGAAATTTCAACCCCCAAGTGTGTGGAAGTGACTTCTCTGACACAGCATATGTAACTTGGCTCCCTCCTGATGTCTGTTTTTCTTGCTCTCAGGAGAAGAAATGGCCTAAACAATCTTCACGAGCCAAGAGTTGAAAAAATATTTGTTTTGGTTTGTTGAGCGCTTTCCCTATTAAAACCTGAACGTTTTGAGGGGAAGGGGGATCCCCATTGTGCATGTTTGATTCGTTTATCCTTATCAAATCAATTGTTTTCAGTTGAAACTTTATGTCTGAGAAGGCTATAGAAAGCTTTACTGCCCTTTTCCTTTCAAACAGGAAGTTGCATTTTGACAAAAGTAAACAAATGTGAACCCGGGAAGGTTTTGTTTAGTTTCTAATGCTGACTTCAGGACCTGAGAATGGAGTCTGTGCTTGGCAAAAAATGCCTTCTCCAAGATCTTTCTAGGCCAAAATATTCTCTGCTTTGGACCTGGTCTTTGCACTCTGGTAAACATCCTCCTCTCACCAGCCCCCAGAAATTCATTGCCAAAGTTGCTCTGCAGCTTTGCTTGCTTATCAAGAACATCCTAAAGTTGATGGTAACTTGGAAACATATTTTCAGTGGGACATGGCTTTCTGGAGAGTGTCCACTCTATGGAAAAAGCCTGAGATTTGGAAATTTCAGAGGGTGTGAATGCAATTTACTGTTCTTTGTGCTTGGGCGTGGATTAGCCACCCCCTCTGCCTGTGCGGGTAAAAAAGTTTCGAGGAGAATGACCATTACTAAGCAGCTAGCATTGTAATGCTTAGCACTTCCTAGGACCAAGCTCATGAATCGTGACATGAGCCCTAGGGAGAGGGCATATTATTGTCTCCAATTTATAGATGAGGGAACTAGTGCTTAGGAAGAGTGAGGAACTTACCTCAAGTAGACACCACTAGTCAAGCCACAGAGCCCTCTGCTCCACCTTCTGGTTTAGAGACTTTAACTTTTGCACAATTAATACTTGATGCCCACAGAGTTGCAAAATATTTGTGGAAGACCCCCATGGATTCAAGTGAATATCAGTTAAGACCATTTACTACTACTCTAAGTCAGATAATTGAGCCAGTAGCATTAATTTTTTTTTTAATGAGCATGCTTAAAGTTGGACATGTCATGCTTAAAATTGGACATGTCTTGTTCCAGGAAGGATTTAAGGCCACTGATATCAACCTGAATACTATGTGAGTAGGGACATGAGGCCCAGGGGTATCTAGGGTGATTCTCAGAGAAGTGACTCTGGTTGACCCTCAAAAGAATAAGTGGGAATTAGATAAGTAAAGAACATTTCAGATTTGGGGAATCAGGATCAACTCTTTTTCCAGGGGCTTGCATTAGAAAGCTACATCAAGAAAAGGTTCTAAGTACATGTAATGACTTTCTTTGGGCTGTGACATTGGACTCTCTGAACGCATGCACCTGAGATATTCGATGAACCTATACAGAAATAATTGGCCTGTGAAGTAATCAATCCCTAAGAGGCCCTGGCAAAGCTAGTAGATACTGGACTACAGGTTTCCCCCACTCTCCCTGTGAAGTCACTAGCTTGTTCTCCCTGCATCCTAGTGCCACTAGTCTTGTGATGCCTCTGAGAACATATTATTGCTTAAGTGCCCTTCTCTGACGCTGTCATTATTAGTGATAGACATTATCACTAACCTCATCACTGCTCTAATATGGGGAGTGAGATTAGACCCATTTTACAGCTAAGGAAACTGAGGGGAATGAAGTCCTCTGCCCAAGTTGTGCAACTTCTTGATCGTGAAACCAACAAATTGATGGTTCTTATCCCACGTTCTATCTACTTTACCACATACGTTCCTCTGAACGGAATGAAGACTCCCCAGACAGTTTTAAGCTAGTATTCTGGATTTGTTTAAAATCCTTATGAGATGTTAACAGCTTTAAGCCTCATGATGGCTTGGGAAACCCGAACACCTGGATGAATTTTCTTTTATTCAACCTAACAGGGACACAGACCTTTGGCTTCCCTCATAGACCCCGCTTTTGAAGTGTCTCTGTTTTCTTCATTCAGGAGAACAGATCAGCATCTCTCATGCAAGGCCTGGCTCTGTGCCCATCTCACTTTTGCAATGAATTTAGTAACATCTGCTTTGCCCATTAAAGTGATTTTTCTCTTCCTGGCCCTGAGCCTGTGTGCTTGCTGCAATTGATTACTAGCAATTTCCTTCCCAAACCAGAGGGTTCAGTGAACTCTAAATTGAATTGCTGCTCACTGGTCTCCTTTGGACCAATGCATACACCTTACGTGCAAGATGGTCAAGCCACTCAGTTCCTGATTCTATAGACTGATGATTCTGGCTTAACACAGAGGAGGACCTGGTAAGGGACATTTCCCATTTTTGCACACGGTGGCCTAGGGCTGTGGTCATCTCAGGGTTTCTCAATTCAGACCTAAGGTGGGGGCAGGGGTTGAAGTCACCTTGCTTACAGCAAGGCTGTTGAAGTATACAGACTTTCCTTTCTTTTAGTCAAATTCCAGCTAACCTCAAGATGTGGTGACCCCCAGATGTGGCTGACTGAGTGCCTTTACCTGGGAGATTTCTGAGAAAAATATTTTTAGCTCAAGAACATGGGTATCATTGTACCCTTTTGTACTTGGTTGTGAGTCTCCTGAGTGGCTCAGGCAACTTTTTCTTTAATCAAGCAAAACCCCAAGTGAAGCTGAGCCTGTATACCTGGCCTGCTTCTGCATTGTTTCTCTGATTGGTAGATTGCTAATCTTTCTTTGAGACAGTCTGAATGCTAACTCCCAGAAGGACTGTCCATCTCTTATCTACCCAATTCCTTACACAGTTAGCACATCCCCTGTGAAAGGATGAATGGGTGACAGGTGTTTCTTGCCTTGTGAGAAGACTTGAAATGGTTTATTTGCTCTGAGCTGTGTTCTTTTTCTGAGCTCTTTTCTTCCCCAGCTGTGAGGAATTGTTGGTCATTTAGAGAAGAGGAACTCAGAAGACCAACTAATAGTCCTAAAAAAATCAAAGGAACTCATTACTAACCAAATTGCTGTTTATTAGAGCTGTTAATTTAAAGCTAGGTATATAAAAGTAAGACAAAGGCAACATAAATGACTCAATCTAGTAATAGTGGCAACTGCTTAAAACCATTATAGTCATGGTATTTTTCTGTTTCTTTGAGAAGACATTCCCCATTTCCACCAAAACTGCAGATGCCAAACCCATGTGTCTCAGCAACCCCTTCTAAAATGATTCTCACAAACAAGGATGCTAATACCCTAGTCTTCTCACAAACGTCTTTGGCATTGAGTTTAAGGCTCTTTGCCTTTATTTCTGGAAGAGATCTCCAGTATAGTGTTACTGTACTGAGAAATATCAGGAAAAGCAGAGTATTCCCATAGGTCTGGCTCAGCTTGAAGCTGTGAGATCAATACCTCTTAACCAAGTAGATTCTGAACTAAACATCCAAAGTATCGAGAGATTCATAGGGTTTTTGGCTTCTACAAGGACCTTAAGTCTCTATTTTTAAAAATTTAATCCATGCACATTGGTAAATGGCTCTTGTTGACCTATTGAGGGAATGGGCTTCAAGGGAAGCTTAGCTGCACCTCACATGATATATAGTTAGGAAAAGGATATTTAGGACCTCCCCTCCCCTGCTCAGATTTGAAAATTAAATGGAGAACAGACTGGTAAAATTATTCTCATTGCCTGCCCTTGTTCTTTACCGTTTATCAGATGCAATTAAACTGGCCTCCCCCGACTCCTGCCCCATAATGAAATGAGAAGGGCTGCACTTGGTCATGCTGTTTCAGTTCTGCTGCTGGATACCCCTGTAGCTGGGATATAAAACACATCCTTCCTTTTCCCAGAGGCTCTGGCTCAGCTGAACAGGACTTATCCAAGAGAATTGGCTCACCCTGAGATCCAACTCATCAGGCCAGACTTAGTCCAAAATTCCAGGTGGAACAAATCATTAGAGACAGGAATGTGCTGCAATTTACCCAGAGCTGACTGAACCTCCTCTACCACCAAACCACCACCATTGTTACCCAAAATGGCAGCTCACATGAAATGAGTGTCTAGCATGTGCCAGGTACTTCATGAGCAACTGATCCTCACATAGCCTCATGAGGTAGGCTTTATAATCCCACTTGACAAATGAAGAAACAGTGGCTTTGAAATTTATTTTTTTTCCCCTTAGGTTTATTGAGAGTTTTTTTGTACTTGTCTATGGATACAGTGACAAATGAGATAAATACAGTACTTCCTTGAGGACTAATAATAATAAGTGTAGCAAAGACTGGAGTTCTTGGTTGGCCGGATTCTAAAGCTTACCTTATACCCTATCTAAAATTGCTTGAAAATCTAAGATATGTCCTAGGGCCCTTCTTTGGAAACTCAGTCTTCTCAGCATGGATAGTGGGCAGGTAGAATCTAAACTAAATTTACCCTTCTATGTTATACCCCTGTGGGCAGGAACCACACCTGTCTTGTACAAATACACAGTAGTTCCTGAGTAAATCTGTATTGGATGAATGAGAACTAGCACTCATATTTTAGATTTTTGGTTTTCTGTCTAAGAATGGTCCCTGCAGGCTCTCAGTGAAAGCACATTGAGACGCATGTGCCCTGACAGGCTACAGAGGAAGTCTCTGAGCCCTTTACGTGTAGTGGCTTTAATTCTTCTTTTTTCTCGATTTTCACACGCCCCTGCATTTCCTGCTCTTTCCTGGGCCTGGAAGCGGAAGTACTGAAGTACTGAAACAAATTGTTCTTATGGTTTTTAGAGGCTGCCTCAAACTAGGAAGGACAAGACATCAGAAGACCAGTTCTCTCTGGGTTCTCTCTGTTAAGAGACAAGAGCTGGCTGCTGGGACCCTTGGCCACATTGATTACTATTCTTTCAACTTTGTTTCCCATCTGTAGCTTAAAGGATGGGTCCTTGGAGGCAATGCTAACATTTATTTCTTGATTACAAATGGATCACACACTGATTTATTCAACCCAAAATATTTATCAAGCACCTGCTTCATGAAGAACTCTCATGAAGCTTACATTACAGTGTAGTCAACAGCATATATAAAAGACGAGAAAGGAAGGGGATGATGAGGAAGAAAAAGAGAAGTTGTGGAGGAGGATGAGAAAGAGGAAAGAGAAATAAAATATGCAGTATGTGAAATTACTATGGAGGAAATTAGAGAAGGGGGGAGTGAGAAGAGGAGTACGGCTATTTCAATAAGGTTGAAAAAGGCAATATCTGAGGGAAGATGGACCCAAGGGGGTGAGCTGTGTGGATTTGGTGTGGCAGGGGAGGGTTCTAGCTAGGGAAAACATCAAGTGCAAATGTCCTGAGGCTGGAACTGGTGTGATCCAGAAACAGCAAGATAGCCAGTGTGACTGGAGCACCGTCAGCCAGGGGCAAAGAAGAAGGAGGATGGTCAGAGAGGAAATTGGGTCAGAGTATTGCGAGGACTTGAGAATGGAGGAAGCCTTTCAGAGTGTTGTGTAAGTGAGATGGAGCACATCTGGAAGATTTTGATCAGAGAAGGGACATAATCTAGTGATGAATTAGCTATTTCTGCAGAATTACTGACGCCTCCTACCCATGCACAAGAAGCTAGGGACAGTGGATATGAGATTTGAGTGAGCCTTTTGCCCCTCGATGCAGGGTATCACTGCCAATTTAGTTGAGATGGCAGAGGCTCAGCAAGTTTTAGTGACTTCCTCAGACCACTAACCAAACATCTAGTGAGTTGTGGGAGGCCATCCTTGCACGTGATTGAGTTACCTGCCGGTTGGGTGAGAGGTGCTCAGACACACTTCTCTGTGTTAGAGCTTTCCCCACCCTTCTTGGGTCCAAGGGCTTGTCTGTGTGGAGTCGTGCCTGACCATAGCCCTTGAAGATACAATTGTTGCACCTGACCTTGAAACACTGTCCCCCTTAACCTTCAATGGATGGGATTTTCCCCAGAATTTTTTGTTCCCCAATAAAAGTCCTCTCCCTGGCGTGTTGGCTCTCTCTCACTAGCCTCTTCAGTAAACCTTGCTAATTTAATGGGTAGCTTGAGGCTGGGGGTTCGAGGAGCCGTCCTGAAGCTGGTTTAAAGGTAATTGGAGTCTGTGTCTTTAATTTAAACTCCCTTAGGATTTTCCCACGTAGCCGAACCTTCATCTATATCGTCTGTGCTGGCCACGGACTAAAGAGAGTGGAGGAGGTAGGCAAGGTAGCATCAGAGTTCTAGAACGTGCATGGCTGTGCTGCTTCTGAAGGCTCTTTCTGGAAAGAATCTGTGTCCCTGACTTTTCCAGTGTCTGGAGTCTGTCCACATTCCTTGGCTTGCGGCCCTCCTGCTCCCATCTTTAAAACCAGCAGTATCACATTCCAATGACCCTTCTTCCACTCTCTTTCTCTGACCACACCTGGGGAAGAGTCTTCACTTTTAAGGACTCATGTGCTTAAGACCCCCCTAGATGATCCAGAATAAACTTCCCTTCTCATCATAGCTGTGAGGTAACAGATTCACATATTCTGGAGATGGGGGTGTGGACTGTTGAGGGATTGTTACTTTGCTTACTACATTTATTAAGCACTTTATAATTACTACATTTAAACATCATAACAACTCAAAGGGGAGGAATTTTATTCCGTTTGTTTTAAAAAAAGGTTAAACTGTGCATGTCAAGGAAGTTCAGAAAAGCCTAGGGTAATTAAAGGCAGGTCCAATTTATTAGAAATGGGACTCAAATTAACTAACATGTTTTAAGTCTCCAGAAAATGTGGGTGTGGGAAGGGATGGGAAATGGAGAAGACAGATATAGAGTACAGCACCTGGTTTGGGATCCTTTTGGGTCTTTGAATAACACACTTTGAAAAAATGCTCCTTTAGACTGTCAGCCTTCCACGGGCAGGATTCACCTTCATTTTCTCATCTTTATAACCCTCCAGACCTAGCAAAGGGCCTGGCCTATTATAGATACTGGAGAAACGTGTTTTCCTCTACTGAACTTCCTTCATTCCTTATGTCCTACTTTTGAACCTTTGAATCATGTTTGATGTCTTTGTTCTATTTCTAACCAATTAAGTATTTTATTGTGTATCATTCATTGCCTGGATGCCCAGCTCTGTAGGATAATCTCTTACATTTTTCCAGAACTTGACACAAAATAAACCTACTCATATAACCTTGAAACAACTCCACAAGACAGATATTATTAGCTTATGTTACGGACAGAGAAATGGGCTAAGAGAAGTTTTTAGCTCATCTGCTGTTCTACAGCTGCTTCTAATGGTGTCTTAGCTGAAAACAAGGAATTCTCATTTCATACTTGCATTAGTTTCCCGTGGCCGCTAAGACACATTCCCACTAACTTGATGGTCTAAAACAGCAGAAATGTATTCTTCCACGCTCCAGGAGGCCAGAAGCCTGGTATTAGTGTCATAGAGGCATTCAGCAGTCACTCTGGAAGCTTTTGGTGAGAATCCATTCTTGGCAGTTCCTGGTGGCTGCTGGTAGTCCCTGTGGCTGGGCCACATCTTCAAATCTCTGCATGCTGTTTTCACCTCACCTTCTCCTCTTCTCCACCTGTGCCAACATCCTTCTAGTAGGGATGCATGTGATGGCATGTTAAGGCCACCTAAATAATGCAGATCAGGAGGTCCTTAACTTGCTCAAGATCGTCCCATTTCAAGATCCTTGACTTACATTTTCAACCCCCCGCACCAGAAGGTCACACATACAGGATCCAGGTATTAGGACCAGATATCTTTTGGGGGCCACTTTTCGGGCTTCCACAATATTTAATATTCTCAACCACATCAAAATCTTCTCTCTTGATGATCTGGTCATGAGGATTCTGCCCCCATTGATAGATTAGCAAATTAATGGACTAATAGGTTTTTAAGAGAATGTCTTTGTTATTAAAAAATACAAAAGAAAAAAATTCTGTCTTATTTTTTTCATTTTGCTGTTTAAAAAGCAAACTTTTTGCTCTTTATAAAATAACTTAAGCTGGGCGCTGTGGTGCATGCCTGTAATCCCAGCCACCTGGGAGGCTGAGGCAGAAGGATTGCAAGTTCAAAGCCAACCTCAGTGACTTGGCAAGGTCCTAAGCAACTTAGTGAGACCCTGTCTCTCAAAGAAATATAAAAATGGGCTGGGGACGTGGTTAAACCCTCTGGGTTTCCATTCCTGTTACCAAAAGATAAATAAATAAATAAAAGTAACTTAATTTCCCTGTTGAAAAAACTCATAATTGTATATATAAGAACAATTAATAATTCACCTTTGGCATTTGATGTTTTATTTTGGGTTTTTGGTTGTGTCTTAATTTGCATGTGTGAATAAAATAGGGATCCAGCTTGGTCTCCCGTTCTTTTTACTTCCCCTGGTCTCTTCTTCTTAGGTAGGCTCCTAAGGCATTTATAATATCACTTCCAGCACATGTGTCTGTCAGAGTATCAGGAGGAGTCTAGTAACTTAGTTGTCCTTGTAACTTGCCTATCCATCTCCCATAGTTTTAACCAATTTTAATCCTTTAAATTCACAATTTTATTGTGCTTCTCCCTGCAATAACTAGAGCTGGGATGATGATAACCTCTACTCTACCCCATGTCCAGGCTTACTTTCCCCTAGTGCAGGCAGCTCCAATCATCCTTTAAACTCTCTGTCCTCCCCCCCCCCCCCCCCCCGCCCACCTCCACCTTCAACTCCTACCATTTTCATCACATTGAGTAGAATATCCTTAGGCTACCAGTGGACGCCAGCTATACTACAACCCCCCTAATCATCTGCTTGACTCACATTTTACATCCCAGCTAAACAGACAGAAGGGACTTTCTAACAACCCTATCACTTCCCAGTCTCTCTACCATTGCTCAAGCATTTCTCTCCCTCTGGAATGTCTCCCAGCCCTCCCCCTTTTGGGGGGTTGTTGAAATTCTACCCATCTTTCCCAGCTTATCTCAAATGCCATCTCAAATCTCCATGAGGTCTTTCTTGACCTTGCCCAGCAGGCGTGACTTATCCCTCCTTTGAGCTTCTTCTGTGAGACTTTGTAGCTCCACGTTGGGGCTTATCTCATTTTACAGTTATTTGTGTGCTTGTCTTTTCTTTCCTGTTAAATTATTCTCTCTTTAGACCCGGGACCAGGTCTTGCTCTTGCTGAGATTCCCCACGGCACCAGCACACAGCGTCTCCTAAACACTGCACAAGTTGTCAGTGAGAGCGGGTGCAGCTGGAGACAGTGCTATTTACACGCTCCTTGCTTACTACCTCGTTGCTTGGGTGGGCGAGTGAGCAGATGCACATTGTGGGTCATTAGAAACCCTTCTGCTTCTATGGATTGTGTGCATTTTTATTTTGACATGTGTTATCTCAGTGATTCGCAAATGTCATCTACTTGAAGTGTCTTTTCACAAGCTTTGCTGTCTCATGGTAACACTTCCATTTCCTTAACATTGGTTTTGAATTAACTCACTATTTTGTCTTAAGCCATAAAAATCTATGAAAATCCTGGGTTTGATATAATACACACATTTTAAAAAAATCACAAAACAATTTAACATCTTTATAATAGTACAAGTTCTGTGCTTTGACCCCATTGAACTTAAACAAAGTCCCTGAGCTGTTCTCTTTCCCTAGGTAGTATTGCCTCAAAACACAGGAGCTAGACCTAGATCAGAGTCCATGATCCTGTACGCTCCTTCATACTAGGAACCAAGCTTGTCTTGCTCCCCACCACGAGGTAGTCACTCTGTGATTACTTACAACTGATGTTTGTAGAACATGGACCTCCAAACACTCCTGCACAAACATACGTGAAGTCACTCATGCTCATTTCAAGTTTAAGTGTGTGACACTGAAAATACTCTGGTTCACTCTTGACATGCCTCCTTCTGTTTTCTGCAGACTTTATTTAATGAGGGAAAAGTTCATGCATTGGAAACTTAGTCCCCAAATTCAAATGTTAATGCTTTCTGGAAGTAGAGGCTTTGGGGAGGTAATTCAGAGAAGATGAAATCGTGAGGATGGAGTGCTCATGTTTTTTTTTTTTTTTTTAAGAGGAGAGACCCAAGCTCTGTTTTGCCATGTGATGCCCTCTACCATGTTATGTAGCAAAAATGCCCTTGTCAGATGCCAGCACCTTGCTCTTGGTTATCTCAGCACCCAGAACTGTGAGTCCATTAAACTTTTTTTTTTTTTAATAATTACTCAATCTGGGATATTTTGCTATAGCAACAGAAGGGGACTTAGACAAGGGGTGGCATTAGTTTTCCATTACCCTGATCTTTTGGCTTTACCTGTGGACCTCAGCTAACTGCCACTGCTGCTCTTCTGCTGGGCCAGTCTGTGGAGCCCTGGCTCCTGGCTTCCTGTGCTGCCTCTCTGGGGGCAGCTCCCTTGCTACTCTACTCCTATCAGCCACATGTCTAGGAAGCACTTCCCAATATTACAGAGCTTGAGAAATGCTTTGTAATTCTTCCCAGGCCTTTCAGTTCTTGCTGTGACCAGTCATAAGAGAATCTGACTTTGGGGATCTGAAGTATCTTCACAGACAAAATTGCCCTGGAGTGATATGACAGGCAGGAAATGGGGGCTGTGGCAATGTCACCCAGAGGCAACAGAGCAGCTCCAAGTTCCCTTTCTCCTCCTCTCTTCCAGTCCTGCCTTTTCCCTCAAAAGGAATGAGCACACTGAAGTTATTTAACAACTTTGCTCACTGGGCAGTGGTTTCATGTCATATCTGGGCTGAGACAAGCAGGCGCTTCTAGGTTAGAGGTAGACTTTAACAGAATCTCTTCCATGGAGCTCTGCGTCTCTGTCCTCACGGAAGAAGTGCACGCTTCAGCAGTTTGACAGGTTATAGGAGAGGCTGTCTGGTGGAAGCGTGGAGAGTTAACTGTGACATCTTTTGTCTTGCCACCTCAAATACCAATGGAGAAAAGGAATGGGGAGGGCGAGGCAAGGTGGGAGGCCACTGGCTCAGCTAGAACAGCATCTCTAAGCCTCCAGTTCTGAAAGAGTAGGGTTCGGATCCCAGCCCTGCCCATGTTAGCTTGTACTTTTCTTCCTTCAGTTTTTTTTTTTTTCTTTTCATCCTCAGAAAGGGAAATAACCCACTTCCTGACATTGCTCCCTACAAAGATATAAGTAAGGGAAAACATCTTCCACAGAATATGACACATGGTGACTACTCAGAAATAACAGTTCCCTCTCCTTTCTGCTAAACATTCCTGCATCATATGCACTAAAGTTATTCTGGCAGCCTTTGCTCCTTTATTAATGCTTATGAAGTCTTCCAATGCTGTGAGCTACTGAGACTCAACAGACACATATGAAGCGACTTAAAATCTTTATGAAGCCGTGAGTCCAAATGTGCTGCTTAATAGAGCTCAAAATCTATCACGATGTTTACAAGGGGATTTCAAGCTCTGGATGGGAGGTTGAGCTGAAAGCTCTTTGGCCTGCCTTCCAGTTTAGAGATCTGGCGATTTGGTAGTCTTTGATCTCATAGCATAGACAAGGCAGCCATATCATTCATTGTCGAAAGCTGATTAAGTGTTAGATCATTGAAAGGGGATGCTATTAAAATTAAAACCTGGACAGCAGGTGAAAACGAGGACTGTCCCAAGCAAATGCATTTTTACTTAATTAGGGTGCACAACTTTGGCCCCAAGCCCTGCTCAAGTTGTGAGGCTTTATACTGATCTGGCTTCCGGGCATTTTGAGTCCTGTCAAGTTTATTGCCACTTCAGCCACTGACTCCAGTTATGTGGGCAAGGACCCTGTGGAAGAAAGGCTAAAGATTCATGGCACAGGGAACGTGGAAGTATCATGTCAAATACACATAAAGAGTCAAATGGAAGCTGGAGGGGGAGGCGATCCAGGATCCAGATAATCGTGCAACCCCCCCCCCCCCATGCACCCTTCCTTTCAGGCCTGGAGCCCCCAGGACAGCCAGCTGTGGAGGGAAGAAACAAGCTGGGAAAAGGCCAAGCAGATGTTGCTCCCAGAAATCCCAGGCCAAATTTGACATCTGTTCTCGGTCTCCATGGCTGGCTCTGGTGTTCCAGACTCATGAGGATGGAAATTAAAGGGAGAATTTTCATCACTGCAGTCCTCAGCAACCGAGTGAGCCTCTCCAGCAGCTCTGGGAGCCAGCAGGTAGCTTGAGCTTTACAAAGAGCACTGCCCTGGTGGGGGCCAGAATCCAGGGGGCAGCTCAGAAGCACAGGTCGGGTGCTTAAAAGGGCCCCTAGAGATACTTTGAGACCTAGAGGAAAGGGCTCTGGGCTTCTAATCAGCAGATCTGGGTTTTCCTCTCTGCTAGAGAGGAACTTCAGTGTCCTCACCCGGAAATTGGGGATAACCCACTGTTCCCACCAACAGGCACCCATCAGAGTTCTTTGGGAAGAGCAAGTGGACTTGGAAGCAAGCCACACCTCCTTACACCAACGAACGGCATCAGTCGTGGAGATCTTCAAATCCAGGCTCTGAATCTGCAGAGGATAATCTGAGGTCTGAGGAAATCAAGTCGGAGTGGACAAGTCCCTATATAGAGAAGTTTAAGAAAAATGGAAAAGGAGGGTGAAATCAAGGAGGCGAAAATATTTTCAAGGAACGCAATTAAAGTCTGTGCTAGAGGAGATGAGAAAGATGTGGTAATTTTTTTTCAGGCAGCAGGATCCTTCCCATCTTTTATTCCTCATTGTCATGGACACTGACTGGAGTTGATTTCTTTGGAACCCCTTTATCCTGGGGCTTTGAGGCTAGAGCTGATTATACTAGTAATCCAGCAATGTCATTCTCTTATTAAAAAGGCTCCTTTGGGGGGCTGGGGATGTGGCTCAAGCGGTAGTGCGCTCGCCTGGCATGCGTGCGGCCAGGGTTCGATCCTCAGCACCACATACAAACAAAGATGTTGTGTCCGCCCAGAACTAAAAAATAAATATTAAAAAAATTCTCTCTCTCTCTCTCTCTCTCTTTAAAAAAAAATAAATAAATAAGAAAAAAAGGCTCCTTTGGGCTGCCTGTCCTGCTTTGACACTAACACAGGCAATGGGGGGTTGGCCAGGTTAGAAAAGGACATGAGGGCCCGAGAGGATCTATCCTAAATAGGAAAAGGTTGAGACAGTTCAGCAGAGTAACGGAGAGCACAGACACTGGAGTCAGACTGCCTGGAGAAGAATTCCAGTTTTGGTGCTCATCAGCTGTGCTGCCTTGGGTGAGTTACTTAACCTTTCTGTCTTCTCATCCGTAGAATGAGATTATGAGTAGTTCTCACATGATATAAGGTTTAACCAACTTAACACACTGAACATGCTTAGAAAGGTAGTGGGCATACATTCGACTCTACTTGTTTATTAAATTAAAAAAAAAAAACAAGGTTATAGTCATAAATGAGAGGTAGTGATGAATAATAGAAAGAACAAAAACTTCATCATCAGAGAGACTTGCATTTGAATCCTGATTCCCCGACCTTTTTTCATCAATATTTATATTTTTTTTGAATTATAAAAGGCATATGTGGGTGGGCATGGTGGCGCATGCCTGTAATCCCAGAGACTCCAGAGGCTAAGGTAGGAGGATCGTGAATTCAAAGCTAGCCTCAGCAAAAGCGAGGTACTAAGCAACTCAGTGAGACCTGTCTGTAAAGAAAATACAAAATAGGGCTGGAGATGTGGTTCAGTGGTCCAGTGCCCCTGAGTTCAGTCCTTTTGTACCCCAAACAAAGCAAAAAAAGGCATTTGTGTTTATAACAGAATAATTAGAAAACACAGAAAGCCCGCAGGAAGTAAAGATCAACCCTAACTCTACCATGGAGATGGCTGCCATATTCATATTGTTCACAAGGATATTTGCATGAAAGTCTGGGTTGCAATGCTGGTGGTTTGTCGGCTTATATTATTCCTCCTCTCTTTGTATGTCCCTTAGGGAGAAATCCAGAAATCCATTGAGGGCCAGGAACTGTGAATGGCTTGTAAAGAAAATGTATTTTGACGACAATGAGGCCCTTGATATGTAACTTAGAGCCCTTAATCTGCACGCTTTTTACAGTGCTCTGCTCTGGACTTTGAGGAGCTCGGTTTTCTAGTGATACAGCATGCCAAGCATTTAGATCGAAACTCATAAATTTCTTCTTCCAACTTCTCTGCTATAATTACTTGGCTGTTCGCATTATCGTCGTCAATTGCCAGCTGTGGCTGGTGAATGACAGGTAGATTATTTGTGCCTGGTGTAGGCCCCGGTTTTGCTTGGTCTGAGAATTTTTGTTTAATGCTGCATGAGAAGGCCATCGATGGGTAGCAGAGTAGAAGTAATAGGAGAAGTCTACTGGGTGATGATTTGGCAGCTGGAGGAAAGTTGTAAATTAGCCTGTCAGAAGGGAACTTTCTGGCAAACTCAGTGAGCAAACACAAGGTGTGAGGTGGCCAGAACTTGTAATAAGCTAACTTTCTCTCTCACTGGTGGTTTCCTCTTGTTGGTTTTTCGGTGAAGTGGTTAGACGTGTTAACTATCGCCCAAACAGAATATGGACCGTTTTGGAACTGGGGGTGCAGTAGTGGCCAACAGTGCTAAAGAGGAGGGGTGTAAATGTACCCTCTGTGAGTCAGATTGGCATTCCTCAGGCTCAGAGAATGGTTGCCAGTATAACCAGATCTATTCCTGGTCACTATCCATGTCACAAAACTAAGCTTCTTTGTCATTTTAGTGACTTTAGTTGGACTCTTTCCAGGTACCCTCTGTCTGCTTTAAAGAGAAATTGTGACATTTGCATTAGAGAAACCTTTTTTTTGAGACCAGGGATTGAACTCAGGGGTGTTCGACCACTGAGCCACATCCTCAGCCCTATTTTGTATTTTATTTAGAGACAGGGTCTCACTGAGTTGCTTAGTGCCTTGCCATTGCTGATGCTGGCTTTGAACTCGCGATCCTCCTGTCTCAGCCTCCCGAGCCACTGGGATTACTGTGCTTGACTATATTAGAGGAATTTTAGTGAAGTTTTCGCCCTTTTCTCCCATTGGTAGGCAAAATTGGCCTCAGTGTGTGTGTCCAATTATATAATTATGTTAATTTCCCTGTCCCCTTTAATCAATGTAGCAGCAATTCACACTGGTGAAGAAACTGAAAATTGACCTATCTTTCCCACTAGGGCCCCTGTCAACCTGGTCAAGTACCTACCTTACTTAGGATGAATTCTGATTCACCTGGGGGCAATCAGCTTATGCCTCTTATTCTAACCTAATAAATATTTATTAAAACCCCACTTCATTTTCAAAAATGTCTCTTCCCAAATGAATGAAACCAGGGAAGACCCCTCCAACGCACAGGCCTACTTTCAACTGTTGCTTTGCTCAGAAAAATTTCTGATGTCTCTAAGAGGCTCTTGGCCCTTGGGTCATGGTCTGATCATTTTCACTCCTCCAGCAATATTTCTCCCCAGCCAGGACCCCTACCTCTTAGTGCATGGATTTTTCAAACTTTCTTGAGCAGCAGAATCTATTTTTTCACATGAAAAATTAGGCAGAGTGCTGATGTTTAAGGCAGATAACTGGAGCTTTTGAGATGGTGGGTGGGGGTGGGTGGGTGAGACGTTCTGAGACCCAGACATCTGTCTGGCTTTTCTCTCTCCTTCCCTCTGCTGTGGGTCTCAATGAATCTCAGGGTCTTGTGGAGAGTAGATTAAAATCTACCACCGAAGTAGACTCTATTGTCTGTTTAAAGGGCTGCCACTTCATGGAATGAACAGACTTGTGTTCTAGTAGAGTTAGCAATATGGTATTTATTTAAGCTTGGCACAAATAAATAATAGTAAAGGTTTTAAAAAATAGTTCCCCGGGACCCAGCCTTATTCTGTTAAGCTACTCCTATAGTTTTGATTCTTCAAATCAATCGAAACTTGGTCCTCCTGTCATGAGAAATGAGCATACCAAGGCCCATTTTACCAACCTTGGGTGCCCAGGACCCTGATCATGGTGATTCTCTGATCTCACCTTCCCCTTTTCTGGGCCCTTGAGTTTGATTATGGCTTTCTGGTTCCTATTTTGTTACTTTATCCGTTGCCCATGATTTGAAATGCTGTTCTACACACATTCTCTCCTCATTCTCTTGAATCTTGAGTGGATTGTTCTGGGTTGGAATTTTTAGTCTATTTAAAAATTTCCCATATCTTTATAAATGCCTCCCTGGAACCCACCACACACATCAATACATTAAAAATCTTCCCTCACTGAAACTCAGGAGCTTTTCCAGGTTTGCTAGTTCCACTGTTTTTGACATTCTATCCAAATACAGTCTTTTGTCTGAAACAGCCACATAGGTACCTTTCCACACGTTTATTTCAGCCACAGTCAACTCACCAGCCCGAGGACCCCCATCAATTCTCAATTCTGGGGATCAGGTTATTTTTCTTGGTACAGATCCAAAACATTGAGGCTAGAATTCAATATTAAGCCAGTCTCCCTAGGATGTCATTAAGAGGGTTTCGTTACTGAAGCACCAAAGGATATTGTCATAATACAGCAATTTCATTCAAAATGGCCTCACGCCCCAGACCTTGTGACTGCTGTGTCATAAATCTTTAGTGCCCTCAGGGAGGGGTTGGAGAGGGTGGGGAGGCTCATCAGGAATAAATGCCCTTGTTTATTTGTTTGTTTACTTATTAAAAAATGTCTGAAATGAAATGGGACCTTCTTGACAGCTAATTTAAAGTACTAATAATGACTTTTAGAGGTGCAGAAATATTCAGAGGTTTTCTTCAGTTAACTATTTCTTGCCCAGGATATTTATAGAAAAAGTGTGCGTTAATTATTTGCACATTATATATAGAAAAGTTGATTTGAATTTTTAAATAGAAGATAATTTTTTTTGTATTTATTAAGTTTTTGTCATACAATTCCTCAGACTTTACTCTTATAAAGGGAAGAATCAATAATTTCAACTTAAACTGTAAGAACAGGTTTTCTTGGTTAGGGCTTGATTGACATTTTAGGCCAGATGATTATTTGTTGTTGGGGGTTGTCCTCTGCATTGTGTGGTGACTTCTGCTGACAGTAACACCCAGATCCCCCCAGATATTGTCAAATGTCCTTTGTGGAGAAAAATCAGCCTTGGTTGAGAGCCACTACCACAAGACAGAGGAAAGGGGCAAGAGGGAGAGCTGAGGATGAGCAGTCTGTGGTACTGAGCAAACTTAGCCCCTGTGCCACGCATCAGGATCAAGAGGTGGCTTACTTGCTGAATGAGATTTCCTCCCTACTGACCCTAAGACCTCTCTTAAATTTCCCCTCTTGCAAAAAATATTAAAGTCCCATTTTGCCTTAAGAAAGCCCCATACGAACAGCATGCAGAGTTCCAAAGTGCTAAGTCGCTGACATTATTTTTCTTCAGGTAAAATGAATAATTCAGGAATATTGCTTCTATCAGTGAGCTTTTGATATTTAACAAACCAATCCAAAGTTTAGTGGCTGAAAAAGACATTTGTTACTGCTCACGTATAGTGTTGGCTGGGGTTCAGCTGATGGAGGCTGGACTTGGCTGGGCAGCTCTGCTTCTCAATGTAGGTCTGTGGGTCAGCTGGGGCTACACGGCTGGCTAAACTCTGCTCGTTGTCCTGGCACCGGTGGACAACTTAGGACATGTATGTCTCACGGTAATGGCGTAGGATGGTTGGACAAGGAGAAACAAAGATTTTTGAGGCCCAGGGTCAGAACTAGCATATCACCACTTCTGAAGTCACATGCTGAACCAAGTCAATGGAGGGAAGTGGGGAGATACATACTCTGCCCTTTTACCAGGAGACTGGCAGGGATGTGACAAAATGCAGTGTAGCATGGGGAGCTGAGAAGGACTGTGGTCAATGACACCATCTGTCTCGGCTCTTTTTCTTTAATGTACTATTTTAGCTTTAATATAATTTCATAACTGAGCTCCTTAGTTTTACTGGACACCTCTTTACTGAGAGAATGTAATCAAAAGACCATTTCAAGAATGGAATCATCTGAAAGGGAAGAATGAGGTAAGCAAATTCTCTGAAAATTTACTTCAGCTCTAGTTAGCTCGATCTTGTATAAATTAAACATTATATTTCTGTGGTCTTTGAAAAATGGAGGAAAGCTAGATTTATCTGACACGGAGGCAAAGTGGAAAGGCGCTTTTCCAAGATGTTTGTGAGATGAAGATGCAAAAATGCCAATTTTTAAGGACTGGCAGATTGCAGATGTGTTGGCCAGAGGAATGTTGAGTGAAAATCTCTGGAATGTCTTAGCAGCCTTTTAAATTTATTGCCAGGAAATGTGTGCTCCTTGCTTTCTCTGCATCTTTTCAAAAGGTCTCTTGTAAATCCAGTCAAGCCGCGTCCAGGTAGGGAGGTTTGGAAACAGTGATAAGTGGAAGGTATTCTCTGCAGCTGTGCACAGCTTCAGCCTGACCAAACACTGTGAATATGTAACCCGAGTCTGACCACTTCTTGTATGTTTACATTTGGTTTCTGTATTATTTTTAACTGGTGAAAGAGCAGTTCAAAGTCATTTTTTTTTCTTGGCACTTACCATAATCTCTCAAGGCTCAGTAGCATAATGGCAATAAGTCACGTCAGGGGGATTTGAATTGGGTGGAATTAAAAATCACTTACCTAATTACACATGTGAATACACTGAAGATGGCTGGATCAGTGTGTGCAAGGATAAGACACTGTGTCAGAGATCACATGTAATTATTCATGCGGAGGCCCTGGATGATTAATTCTGCTTAACATAATTAATCAAAAAATGAGTGTATACTACATCCAAAGGGCTGAAGAACAATGCCATGAAACCAAAACAAAATACTGACAAGAACAAGTGCTAGAGACAAAATAGAACAGGGAGAACTTTCAAATATTGTCGTAAGGATCACCACAGGGTTTAGGCACTTTGGGAAACAGCTTTGCAGTCTCCTACCAGTTAAGCATATGATTATCCTAGTTCCCAGGAATCCCACTCTGAGATTGTGTCCCCTCAAATTTAAACTCTGTTTATACAAAAACTTCTATCTGAACATTTATGGTAGCTATATGTGCAGTCACCAAATGTCCTTCAATTGGTGAATGATGGATAAACAAACTGTAATACTTTTATACAGTGGAAAATTACTCAGCAACGAAAGGGAACAAACTATTGACATATGAACTAACATAGTTGAAGTTCAAATGTGTTATGCTAAGTGAAAGAAGCCAGGATCAAAAGGCTATAAACTGTATGATTCCATTTAAGTAATATTCTGAAAAAAGGCAAGCCTATAGGGAAAAAGAACGTAACAGTGGTTGCCAGAGATTAGGAGTAATCTGCCTATAAAAGGTCCTAATGGAAATTTTGGGCATGATGGAATTGTTCTGTTTCTTAATTGTGGTAATGGAACATGACTGCATACATATGTCAAAACTCAAAGAAATGTGCTCTCAGAAGGTGAATTTATACACAAATGAGCCTAACTTTTAAAAAACATTTTGTGTGGAACAGTCAGTGTCCCCTAGAATCTTCCACTTTCACATTTTTCAGAGTAAACTACATACTGGGGTATTCACCCACCTTATGACCATTTCTTTGGAAATGGGTCCCACCCCTGTCCCTGCTGCTAGGGTGGGCTTAGGTTACGCTTCTTCCAGGTGTTTTTGCATCCTGACCCCACTCCCTGGAACTCAGGGTAGGCAGCTAACCTGGGCTGAAATAGCAAGATGCTCTTCTGAGACTTTGCTCTAAGGGACATTGAAACCACAGTCCAGAGGGCGTAGATTTTGGCCTGCAGATGTGTTTTGCTTGGCCTGCACAGTGTTTAAAGAAATTCAATCAGTTGCCAACATTAAAAAATGAGAAATTTCACATAAAAATCCAGATTTCCGGCTTCTCTTTAAAAAATGGGAGGATCCGGTAAAATGGACCCAAATTCCCGCATGGAGACAATGGTTGGGGCTGAGACCCACTGCCCCTCACAAGGGAGTGCACCACTTCTACACAGCCTCTGACACTCCTCAGATGAGGAGGAGGTGGCTCTGCTTGTGCTGTTAGATTGCGGATATAGAAGTGTTCAAGGAAACAGGCAGTTTCTCATAATTTCTTTTTCAATCAAAACTGGGAAAACAGGAATGAGCATATTTTATAAAAATGAGATAAGCATAAGACTTGGTGGAAGGCACCACTCTTCCATTGGTTTAGAATGATCTAAGATGTGTCCGCCCTGCACATCGTGATTCCTTTGTGAGATGAATGTGGCCCTTCACTTGACCATGGTGCCCGCCTGGCCTCTGTCAGTGTTTGAGTTTGCACTGCCTGCCCACTCAGTGGCTTTTGAGTAACAGAGTGCTAAGCTTGCCTAAATTAGCCACCATGGTGACCTGTATCCATGAGCAAGCAAAAAAGAAGGTACTGAGGGCCTTAAAAGGAGAAAGAGTACGGAGATTGTTTTAAAAGTGTGTGTGTGTGTGTGTGTGTGTGTGTGTGTGTGTGTGAGAGAGAGAGAGAGAGAGAGAGAGAGAGAGATTGAAGAGAACATAATTTAATTTTCCTAAATCACTCATAGTAAAGAAGGTGAAATTACAATGCATGTCCTCCAATCATTGATTCTCATATTTTAACATGTGCACAAATCCTGGGGAGCCCGTGAAAATGCCCATTGGCATTCAGTAGGCCTAGAGTAGGGCCTGAGTTTCTGCATTTCTGAGATCCCAGGTGAGGCCAATGCTCCTGATTGGTAGAACCCATCTGTGTGGCAAGGTTCCAAATCAGACCCTCTGCAAAGAAATGGTCAAATTGTGCTGGCCCTGACTTTGCTTTCTAATCTTCTGCTCTCCGTGGAAGAAGTACTTAGTAAACTCAGGGTGTTTTTTTTTGTTTGTTTGTTGATTTTGGTTTTTTTTCTCCTTTACCGAAGAATATCACTCCCCTTAAAGAAGGGGTTATTTAAAGTGTAGTGGGGGCTGGTGCTCTGGGAAGACAGAATCATTTTTGTGAGTCATTGGCTGGCATCTTCCCAGGAGGGTTTAGCAGCCTAGCTCAGTGACTCTGCATCCTCCCAGCTTGGCTCTGTGGCCTTAGGCAAATCACCACCAAGGTCTTGGCTTTCTCACCCGTCAATCAGAGGTGAGTCTTTGACCTTGTAGGCTGTTGTGAAAGATTTAATTAGCATTTGTGAAAGCTTGCAAGATCTATGGAGGAAAGGTACTTCAGAAGAACAGAGTAATTTATAGTCACTATCATCATTTCATTACCGGCTTAGCTGATATGCCAGGCTGCTCAGTCTAAAAGAAGCACAATCTACAGCTCCCTCATGGTGGCGAGGAACATTATGGCTCTCTGGGGGAGAAGACAAACTGTGCTTCTCTCCCACAATCCTTGATATTTTTTAGGTGTCTACACTTCAGGATTTAATATGGTAATTTTTTTGTGGAAAGAAGGAAGATTCTCTTTTTTAATTGTCCCTTTCTTCCAAACACGGACCTCTGTGAGGTCTGTTTAAAACTTGGTTCTTGTTTTAAAAGGAATATGTTTTCTCATCTTTCTTTCTCTAAATCAGTCATCCAGGGAAGCTAGACCAATAGAAATACAACGTGTTCACATTTGCAATTTAAAAATTTCTAGCAGCCATATTTTTAAAAATCAGATAAAATTAATTTTAGTAATGTATAGTAGTTAGCCTAATATTCTAAAATATTTTTCTACATGTAATGAATGTAAGCATTAATGAAATAATTTGCTTTTTTATTTTTTGGTACGGTCTTTAAAATTTGGTATATCTTACGTCTATAGCACATTTCAAATGGGATGTTTAATTTTCACTAAGAATTACTTCACCTGTAGATCCACAGATCAAGTTGTTCCAAACATACTTAATTTTTTTCTAGTTGCATTGTCAGTGTTTACATTTAAATGTCAATTGTAAAATAAAATAACATTTAAAAGTCACTTCCTTGGTCGCGCTGGCTCCATTTCCAGAGCTGGATAGACACATGTGACCAGTAGCTATACCCTAATGGGCAGGGCAGGGCTAGACTCGGTGAGTGTTCTGCGGATCCCAGGGGACTGCAGAAGTCCTCTTCTCACCCTCAACACTGGCAGTTGAATGTTGCCTCTGGTTGGTGGAATTGGCTTGCAGCAGACGAACCCTGTGACAGTGGGAGAAGTCTTCCCCTCTGTTAAAACACAGTGTTTGTTTTCTGCTGTTCAGCGTATTGCTGTTTATGGCCTTTCTGGCTCAGAATGGCTCATATTCTCCAGAGGGACCTTTCAGGGATCCAAGCTGGGAACCACCAGACAAAAGCAGCGCCGATTCATCCATTCTTCCACTCATCCATTCAACAAATATTTATGAAGCAAGTTTCTATGCCCAGCCCTACTAAGCTCTGGGGACGGCTTCAGCCATGAGAAAGAGCGACAGGTCACTGCCCTCAGGAAACTCGATGTCTTATTAATGGAATCATGCAAAATAATAGATTAATAGTAATCTATTAAAAAAAAAACTGTAAAGAAAAGAGTGGGTCTCCATGAGACCATATGATTAGGGGACCTCATCCCCTAATCCGTCTTGGAGGTTAGTGAGACTTTCTTAGACAAACAATATCTTCCTAATTCCACTGGGACCTGGAGAGGGCTGAGCAGTGAAGAGCTATGAGAGGCTTATGCTTAGCAGAGGAGACAACGAGTTTTAGAAAGCAGCAACCGATTAGTGTAGCCAGGAAGGATGGAGAGAGGAAATAGAGGCCAGATCTGAAGGGCGTTGAAGGCCTTCGAGTCTTTGTCGTAATAGACCAGAGGTCACTAAAGGCTTTTATCAAAAATAACTTCATCAGATGTGGATTCCTCTTTTAGGTTTTATAGGATGACATGTGGCTGCAGATCTTCTTGTGACTGACACCTTCAATTCAGCCCCAGTGAAAAATGATGTTAGGAAACAAAAATGATGCCTTCATTTTACTGCTTGTTTACTGGTAACGGGCTCCAGAACTCTCTGAGAAAGAAACAGTTCAGAAAGAGTGAGGGAAGGAGTAACACAATATACAGAATGCTGGGCATTTCAGTTGAAATTTGAATTGGGTCTGCACAGGCTCAGACTGATTATTATTTTATTATTTGTAGTATTTTATTATTTTCTTATTAGCTATGGGTCAATGTCCCCAGCAGAGCTCATGTTGAAAAGGAATCCCTATTGTAAGTAATAAGACCATGGGAATTTAATCTAACTCTGGTATTTGGAGGTAGCTGCTACAAGAGGTAATTGGGATTAGATGAGGTCATGAGGGTGGGGCCCCCCTGGTGGCATTAGTGGCATCCTAAGAAGAAGACAGACCTGAACCAGTACCTGAATTAGTACGCTTGGTCTGCCTTCCCATGCGATGCCCTGCTCCACCTGTGGGAGACTCTGCCCAAATTCCCACCAGCAAGAAGCACCTCATCAGATGCTGCCCCTTGACTTTGGACCTCCAGAGCTATGAGCCGGATAAATTTTTATGAATTGCGCAGTCTATGGTATTCAGTTATAGCAACAGAAACAAGCCAGGACAGTACTGCCGCTAATAATGGTTACTGCTACTAGTTACTGAGGGCTCATTATTTTCTAGTTGTGTCTCTCTCTTTCTGTGTGAGTCGGTGTGTGTGTGTGTGTGTGTAATGTGTGTGTGTAGATATGTTTTGATTCACACACACACAAATTGCCCACATGATAGATATTATTCCCATTTCACTTGATACACGAAGGAAGGGAATTTCACAGTGCTTCAACAACTTGCCCTCGTGGAGTTGCTAGCAAGGGCAAGTCAACATTGGAACAGGTTTGTCTGACTTCAAAGCCCTGATGTGTTCCCATCACCATACAAGTGGAGGCGGGTGAGTACAGACCTGAGCGCCTGAGAAGCAGTGTGGATGGGTTTGGACAGCTCACTGCTGTGACAAAGGCCAAGGATCGGCAGCAGTGCTGGAGTTGATAGTAACTGAGACTGTAGATAGACCCACCCTCAAAATGCCCCCCCCCCCCCCGCCACCATTTCCAAATGTCAGGGGGCAATGACATCTTTCTTCCTCCCTTCTCACCCTTGATAAGTCTTGAGCCTTTTCTTTCTTTTCCTCGCTCAATTGCTTCATCTGCTCTGGCTGACCAGAGCTGAGCTCCCTTTCTGTGGTTTGTGCAAAAGCCCAGCAGTCTCTCTTTCGGGGCAGAGCCTCCTTCCTCTGCCCCGGTGGTATGTGTGGGCAGTCTGCCTGACACAGGGTGGAAGCCTATTCTAGGCCTAAGGCCTGACAAACAGAGCTGACAGAGAGCAGGAAGGAATGCCCCCGGCCAAGGAGCTGCTGTATGCATTTATGCAATACCTCTCTGCCAAGCATGCCCAGTGTTTGGGCTTTTTAATCCATTAATCTCTAACATTGTTCTCAGAGGGAAGGAGTTGACTTCCATCACCGCACAAAAGGAAACTCGCTTGATTCAAGAGTGAAGGCTGTAAGTCTGAAGCCTTGTTCCAACTTCATCATTCCACAAGACATTCCTGAGCACTTGGTATGGCCCAGGAAATGGCTCTAGTTGCTATGACATAGCAAGAAATCAAACTGATTAAAAACAGACAAGCAGACAAACAAACCAAACACCTACTGAAATAGAAACTTTATTCTGGTAAGGGAAGACAGACAATAAACAAATGGAGATATAAAATACACGGCATGTTTGATGATGGCAGAAAGCAAAACGGAAATGAAATGGGAGTGTTTAAGACAAGCAGGGAAGGCCTCACCCAGAGGATGACATTTGAACAGAGACCTGAAGAAACTGAGGGGGGAAAACATGATGAGGAAGTCTGGGGAGAGAGCTTTTCAAACAGAGGAAACAGTAAGTGCAAAGGTCCTGAGGCAGGAGTGCACCTGGAACAACCAGGATACCTGTGTGGCTGGAGCTGTGTGTGGTAGAAGATGGGGTTGGAGAGACAATTGGAGGCTTAAAGGGCCTTGTAGCCACTCTAAGACCTTTGACCTTTCCTCTGAATCAGCAAAAAGACATTGGAGGTTCTTAGTAGAGAAGTCACATTTTTCAACACCAGCAGTGTGGAAAATTGACAGTGCAAGTGCAAGGATAGAAGCAGGAAGAGCCATTGCAATCATGCACCTGAGGGAGGGTGGCACTCAGGCAAGGGGAGCGCAGGGTGAGGGGAGAAGCAGCTGAACTGTTCATGTTTTGAGGCGGAGCCAACTAGACTTGTTGATAGATTAGATGAAGAAAGTAGATTACTTGAAGCCATTTTTTCCTCCCTACCCCGAAGTTATTTTAGCTATTTTCAGGCATGGATAACAAGCTACTTAGGTCATCTATTACCCTTCATTAGATACTTCTCTCTCTTTCTTTTTAAATTTTCTAAGGATCGTTTTATTCATGTCTTTGCTACCACATCAAATCCAAACTTCTCTGTTTGGCTTTGCAGATTTCGTCTTATCATTAGATGCTTCTTAATTCTTTTAATAATCTTAACTTTTCAAATTATACAAGCAAGTCATGGTTCTATCCTTCCTATTAAAAAAATAATACAGGGCGAAACGAAAACTCTCATTTGCTCTCCCCAATTCTCCTTTTCCGAGAAAGTGGTAATCCCTATTATATTTGACCTTTTCTATGTATTTACATGTATGAAAACTTTTAGCCTTAATTCTTTGATAAAAATGGGATCACACCATTCACATGGATTTTTGCTTCATAGATCTTAAAGACCTTTCCTTCTTAGTACAAAGAGACCCACTTCATTCTTTTAGATTGCCTATAGAGTTTTCTAGAAATATATCTGAGTCATTTCACTCCTCTGTCCTAATCAAAGACAGGTATCCACACACATGTCTGAGGCAGAGTTTCTACTTCCAAAAAAACATCCCTAAGACCACATTTGGGGGTTTGGAGAATAAGCTTAGCGTGCATAGTTAGCTATATGGCTTGGATCTTTAAAGGTCCCCCCAGAGCTCATGCATCCTGCAATGCAGAAATGCCCCAGGTGAAATGATTGGATTATGAGTTGGAACCTCATCAGTGGATTAATCCATATGATGAATTAATAATGTAAATGGACTACTGGGTGTAACTGCAGGCAGGTGGGGCACGGCTAGAAGAAGTAGGTCATGCGGCTGTGCCTTTGGGGATTGTATCTTGTCCCTGGCTCCTCACTCTTGCTGTGCTTGCTTCCCAGCTGCCGTGAGCAGAGCAGCTTCCCTCCACCTTGCCGTTCCCCCCATGATGTTTGGCCTCCGTGCAGTCCCAAAGCAATGGAGTCGGCCAACCATGGATTGAACCTCTGAAACTGTGAGCCTGAAATAATCTTTTCCTCCTCTAAATTGTTCTTATCAGGCACTTTGGTCACATGGATGAAAAGATGACTAGCACAGTAGCCAACCTGCCTGAAATGTCTTTCATGTTCTGAATGGGATCCCAGTTGTCTTGATCATTTTAGTTGCAAAGTGCTTGTGCTGAGCAAAAGTCTTTGGGCATTTTTTGCCTCTGGTTTCTCAGTGGCTTCCTTTCTAGCAAGCCTGACTAGAGAAAGGTTAGGGCTCAGGTGGTAAGCAAATTCAGCAAACCCAGACGGAAGCATCTTACTAAACAAGAGTAAGTGATGTGAATAGGTGAGAGGAGTTCTTTGTATATGTATGCTTCCCCCAGATTATTAGAATATTGAATTTATAATTATTTATTATGATTGCCTGGCATACAATGCATACAATCGTAGAAAAATTATGGAATATAAAAATATTAAATGATAATTACCAGAAAGCCACCACCTAAAGACTCTATTTAGATGCTTCCTAGAGCATTAGAAATTGAGATTGTCTTTGGTACATCTGACTTACATAGTCACAATAATAATAATGCAAACTACTAAGTTTTCTTGCTTCCCCTTCCTCTGACGTGAATATATCAGGAGGCAGGTTGGAGGGAGGAAATGCGACCTAATGGGAAGTCATCTCAGAGAGGGTGCTTTCCAGCGAGGGGCCTCTGCATAAAGGAGCAGTGTTTTAATGCTGGAGGAAGTCTGGTTAGTCGACCCTGGTTTCCAGCACTTGGGACAAGATTCAAAATCCAGCAGCTGCCTTTGACTCTGCTTGCCTGGCCCCCTCCTGGAACATAATTATGTTTTCTCTTTGTGTTTGTTCACCTGTTTTTAATTAATGGCAACTCTTAAGGACCTGCAGGGTAGAGACAGCAAAGAATGGAAATGGGAAGAAGGTTTACACTGTTGGATTGGTACACGTAGGACAGGAGACATAGCCAGGTGGGTAGGAGGAGCTGTGTCATGAGATACACTGGAACCACGTCATCCTGGCACAGCTGGGTTAGGTGTCTGCCTTTGGCATCCAATACCACTCCCCTCAGCTTAGACTTGATGGTGGCATACACAGGCCTGGAGGAAAGCGGGATACCCTCAGGGGTGCTGTGCCAACAGGGAGAAGTTTGAACCATTCTACCTACTGAATGAAGCTCAGTCCTTTAGTCTTTTGCCTTTTGTGCAAATAATTAGGCTTACTGTTGTTTTGGAGTAGCAAAAAAGTGTTTCATTTGTATTAATGTGACCAATAATATTTATTAAACGTAGAAATACTACTGTAAGATGGGGTTTTAAAGAGACATCAGACAGAGTCCTGACCCTCCAAGAACCCTCATGATCTAGGGGTAAGGACAGAGTATGAGAGGAAAATGGAGAAGGTAAATGTTGACAGTGGTTTGTGGAAGGAGTCAGTACCATGGGCTAAAGTCAATGTGAGAGAAGTTTGTGGAAGAATAGAATTTAGTGCAGGACCATGGTTCCTGCTCCTTGGAGGTAGAATTTGGAAGTCCATGATTTAGAGAAATAGAGATGAGAGAAGAAGGGATGAGGGCATGCCAGGAAGATGAGATGGTCCTGGTAAGGCTCTTGGGGCAGAAGGGAGATGAGCAAGAAAGAAAGCTGGTAAGTACTGGAAGAGACATTTCAAAGCTGTGAAGACAGACCATTGGAGAAATGAAGCCATTGACTGGCATGGGGGTTTTTGAAGGCCGATGAGTTGGAGGAGAAATGACTTTGGGACTTGCTAAACTGAAGGATGAGAGCGCCTATGAAGGGGATGGTCTGGTTCAAGGGAGCAGTCAGGGCTGGAGAAATGGATCTGAAGTTCCTCTCAGGCCTATTAAAGTGGTTTGACCTCCTGAGATCTTCAAGATGAACAGCAAAAACCATGGTATGAGTCTGGCTTGTGCTCACGTCCAGGGGGACAAAGGAGGAAGAGGACATGGCTGAAGGCTTGAGGGCTGGCCTTGTGATCTGAGCGTGGTTAAAGGGCTCAAAACAGAAAAGAGGGAAGCAAGGTCCAGAAAGAGAAGCCAAGAATGAGCACTGAGAGTCAGCCATTGATCATGGCCGTGAGAAGTCACTGTGTCTCTCCAGTGGGTTTGTAAACCAGGGGTTTTCAAACTTGGCCAAACGTTCTAATAAACTGGAGGGATTTTAGAAAATATAAATTCCTCAACCCCACCCCAGACCTCCTGGGTCAAATCTTTAGTTGATGGGTCTAGGAAACTGAGTTTTCAAGGGGGCTTGGAGGACACCAGTCCACAGTCAGCATTTGCGAACCACTGGTAGATGACAGAAGGTGACAAATATGATATTCTTGAGGGGAGAGTGGAACTGAGGAAGTTTTCTCGGTAGATTCTTCTCTTCTTCTTTAATTTTATTTTAACACAGAGGAGATCTGAGCTCCTTTTACAGGCTATAGGGGAAATAATCTGGTAGAAAATTTGAGAGAGATTAGAGAGAAAGGAAGTGGTCTAGTTTCCCCATGAAGAAATCTGCTATAGAAAATAGGAGAGGGACCTCCTAGCCAGAAGGGCAGAGAAGAGCCGGGGAAGAGGTGGCAAAGTGGTAGGAGGTGGAGATGAAAACGGGAATTCAAGGAAGCGAAGACAACTTTTGCATTCTTAAAACTGATTTCAAATCAAGCTCTGTGTATTCTTTGAAAATCGATTCGATTCAGCGAAGCACCTTGCAGATTCCTCCTGAGGACGTTGTTGAGCAAATTACACAGCACTTTCATCATGCCGGCTACCCGGAAAATGCAGATTATGAAAGTCTAGAATTACGAAATGATACCACAAGTTGTGCGGTTAAACATGAGCTTATCTTTTGAAAATTTCTCTTTCACAGGTTCCGGGGAGATGTACTCTGTGTGACTGACATTCAGTGCTTGAGTTTTCAGGATACTGCAGCTAAGAGGAAGGACGCACCAAGGTCCCGTTTTAGCCCCAGTTTTATGCGCGTCCTGCTGTGATAGAAGGGAACAACTTGGGCGCTGGCCGGGTTGAAAATGGGTTCTCAGCACCGTGACAGGAAGTAATGGGTCATATATTATGGCTCACCCCTTTCTCCTGCTGGCTGACAGGGCTCTGCTTGAGATCCAGGTCTGAGGTCTCCTCCTTCTACCTTTTCCCCCACTGCCTAGTGTCTGCATAGTCCTACTACCACAGATTATCTTTGCATCTGGAGAAGCACAGACATGGTATGTTCTTATCAAGTAAATACACTTCATGGTCCAGATGGTGAATAACAACCACTGCAGTCTTTCGAACTCTTATTATGTGCATTTCATCCTGGTTATGTCTTTGGAATGTACCTTTGCCAAATTTCTATTTTAATGTCTGTTACAATGAAATAATTCTTCTTATTACAAAAGACAAGAAAATAGTATTAATAATAGTGCTCATTGGGTGCTGGGCACGGTTATAAATATGTTATGTATCTTGATACACTTAAACCTCAAAACAACAGGGAAGGGAATGGAGGCTCAGATAAGTAAGATATGCTGCTCCCAAATCCCATGGCCTCTAGTGATGGGTCAGGGATTTGAACCCATGTCTATCTGTTACCAAAGCCACGGCTCTTTAACCATAATGATGGGATAGATTGAAATGTAGTTAGCTAGGAGAAGATGGTATCTTTGGGAGTTTACTCATTCAGGTTGCACCCTTACTTCTCCATATAGGTTTGGCAGGGCACTCTTCAAATGACCCCAGCAGACTTACCAGTTTGGAGGACTCAGATGCTTCATTATCATTTTCCATGGGCTATTTAGGTTTAGAAAAGCCACTTGGATGAGCCCCTGAAAGCTTGTAGTAACTTTCATGTGTTCATAGAACATGAGAGTAGGGCCAAGGCTGACCTGGATGAATATGTTTAAGAGTCTGGTATTCAAATCACCCACCCATCCAACTATCCATCCATCCATCCATCCACTCATCCATCCATCCAACTATTCATCCATCCTTCTATCTATCCATCCAACTATCCATCCATCCATCCATCCATCCATCCATCCATCCATCCATCCAACTATCCAACTGTCCATCCATCTATCCATCCATCTATCCATCCATCCATCCATCTATCCATCCATCTATCCATCTATCCATCCATCCATCCATCCATCTATCCATCCATCCAACTATCCATCCATTCAGCCATCCATCCACCCATCCATCCATCCAACTATCCATCCATTCATCCATCCATCCACCCATCCATCCATCCAACTATCCATCCATCCACCCACCCACCCATCCATCCATCCATCCACTCATTCATCCATCCAACTATCCATCCATCCATCCATTCATCCAACAGAAAGTCCACATGTTGCTTACTTCTATGTGCCATGTTTGTGTTGTGGAAACAGAGATGTGGGAGTAAACCCCTAGGGGACACTCCCAAGGAGACAAAGAGGAACATTTGAGATGATCCACTCATGACAGATGAACATTCAAAGGATGGTCCTCACCCAGGCAATAAGGACACCAGGAGGTATTGGTTCCTGTGACCTGAAGTTCATACCAAGACATAGGGTAAAATCTAGAGAATTTCAGGATTCAGGGTGGGAGGATGGTACATGACCTTGATGCAAGGCCACAGGGGTGTTGGTGACTGCAACTTCTGTCTTGGCCATGGAGAAAAGTGTAACAAGGGCAGTGTCCCTGATGGCTACCTGGTGAGAGTGTAATTATTTGGAACAGTATCAGTGCAAGAAAAGCTCAGGACTGAGGGTCCAGCTGACTTTGCTTGGAGATCCTCTCCACGGTTAGCTAGCTGAGTGACTTTTGGCAAGATTTTTACCACTCTGAACCTCAGTTTCTTTATTTATAATGATGAAGATAAGATACATAACTCATTGGGCTATTAGGAGAATTAATGAGCCAATAAATGGAAAGGGTTCAACATTACTTCTACCAAATGGTGAGGAGACACTGTTAGCTAAGGCTCAGTCAGTCCTTCCCACAGGCTGGCCACTGCTCTGCTTCAGTGCTTCTCAACTGGGAGCTGATTTTGTCCAGTGGAGGACATGAAACAACGTCTGGGGACATCTTTAGTTGTCGTGATTGGGAGGAGAGTGCTACCACATCTAGTGGGTAGAGACCAGGGGTACTGTTAAGTGTCCTACAAAACACAGGACAATTCTCCACAACAAAGAGTTATTTCACCCAAATGTCTGGAGTGCCCACACCGGGAACTGTTCTACTTATGCTAATGTAAATAACCTTCATAGGAACCTCATGTGTTAGTACTATTATAATTTCTCTGTTTTAGATCAGGGAATATGAGAGACTAAATGACTTAGAAATCATCTAGGCACAAGCACTGGAAAGTGCCAGGATTTGAACCCTGGCCATCCTCTCCATGGCTCTGAGGTTTACCCCATCATCCTGGGTGGAGCTCCGTGGTGGAGTGGGTCAGGAAGCAGTACGTGTGGGATATTGAGAGGCTTCCTTCCTCATGTGTGTGATTCTTAAGCTCCAGTGAGCATCATAATAATGCCAAGCAAATTAGAAATGCAGATTCTGGGGGGAGGGAAGATGGCGGCGAGGGGAGTGCATTACCCCCGTGTGCTGCTTCACTGTGTGGGAGTATGACAAGTCAGGACGGCTAAAGGATATCTTGTTAGGAATTTCCAGCAATAGTGGGGTGCGCCGGAACCTGGAGGAAGGATTTCCATCGCATGAGGATCGGCTACGGGGACTCAAACGCGAGAGGTTTGTCGCACGGAGGGTAAAACTGCTTATTCAGCAAATCGCCCCGCGGCTAGAGTCTGCAAGGCGCGCTGGGATAGAGACGCAGGGTTACAGCGCTGCAGTTTCTGCCAGACGCGCAAGCACCGCACTCAGGGCTGAATTCTGGGTTCGAGACGGGGAAGGAAGCGGTCCATCTCGGTTCTCCACACCGGTCAGACCACAGAGGAGGCCAGCAGCCACCATGTTGGTAAACTGACGTCACCACACCTGTTTTTGACTGACCGCAGCTCATTCAGCCATAGAACAGGTAATTTCAGGCTGCAATTCGCCTGCGGCTTGCAGACAGATTGCTAGGGTTCAGCGCCTGGGGGCTTCTTAAAATCTGATCTTATCGGAGTGAACACGGAGCGCGGGGCGGCCGAGTCCCGGCTCCCGGAACCGTCCCGGAACCGCCCTGGCTCCGGGCTGCGGAGCCTGCGGAGGCTGCTTCTTGGACCCTGCTAATATCAGAGCAAACACGAAACACCAAGAAGCCGAATTCCAGCTCCCGGAACTGAGCCCGCGGGGACTGCTTCTTGGAGCTTACACTTATAGGAGCTTACACCGAGCACAGAGCGGCCGAGTTCCGGCTCCCGGAACCGTCCCGGAACCGCCCTGGCTCAGGGCTGCGGAGCCCGCGGAGGCTGCTTCTTGGACCCTGCTACTACCAGAGCATACACCAAGCACTAAGCGGCCGAATTCCGGCTCCCGGAACTGAGCCCGCGGGGGCTGCTTCTTGGAGCCTACACTTATAGGAGCTTACACCGAGCACGGAGCGGCCGAGTTCCGGCTCCCGGAACTTCCCTGGACCGGGGCTAGGAGCCTGCGGAAACTGTGTCTCGGTCCGGGTCCTGCTGAGGGCAGGTCAGGACTCACCCATTGCTTGGGTTGCCTGGCAAGGGGAACGAAATGCTGCCATTCGCATAGGATACCAACATGGCAGAGATCTGATGTCAGCAGAAAGCGGTGGAGGAGAGATCTTCATCAATACCAGCGGTGACATAAGCAGTTGGTCTCCTGGTAAGGGGGGTGAGGCTCAGTCACCCGAGTCTCCTCGATTTGTCCTCGAGCCAGAGGGAAGGAGCCGGGCCGCCGCCAGCCCCCGGAGCAGGCCCAGCGGCTCGCCAGCGTGGTGACCGCGTGACCCCAATTGGAGAGGGGGCGGAGCGGAGCCGCCACCCACACCCGCCAGGTGGGCAGACCCACGACCCAGTAGTACATGGGCGTGGTAGGAGGGGCAGGGCAGAGCCGCCCTTCGCGCTTGCAAGGTAAACAGACCTGTGACAGCCTGGCGGGTCAGGCCCAGTGGCCTGCCAGTGTGGTACACACGTCACCCCAACTCGAGTAGGGGCAGAGCAGATCCTTATCCCACGCCCGGATCAGGCCCTGCCGGTGTGGTGGTCACGTGACCCCAATTGGAGTGGGGGTGGAGCGGAACCGCCACCCGTGCCCGCAGGGTGAGCAGACCAGTGATCAACCTGCAGATCAGGCCCAGGGGTCCGCAGGCGTGGTAGGAGGGGCAGGGCAGATCCGCCGCCCGCGCCTTCAAGGTAGGCAGACCTACAACAGACCGGCGGATCAGGCCCAGGAGCCTGCCGGCGGGGTACAAACACCACCCTAATTGGAGTAGTGACAGAGCAGAGTCGCCTCCCTTGCCAGGAACAGACCCAGCATCCTGCAGGCGGGGTAGTCACGACACCCCAATTGGAGTAGGGGCAAAGCAGAGCCTCCACTCGTGCCCGAAAGGTGGGCAGATCTGCGACCGACCAGCAGGACAGGCCCAGTGGCCTGCTGGTACGACAGACACGTCACCCCAATTGGAGTAGGGGCAGAACAGAGCCGCCACCAGCTCCCAGAACAGGCCCAGTGACCTGCCGGCGTGGTAGCCACGACACCCCAATTGGAATAAGGAGAGAGCAGAGCCGCCGCCCGCACCTGCAGGAAAGATACGCAAGCAGTATGAAAAGACAAGGAAAGAAAGGACCACAAGCAATGCAGGTCAACGCAACTTTAGAAGAGGTAACAGCTGCAGCAGATGGAATGTCAGATAAAGAATTCAGGATATACATGCTTCAGATGATCTGGAGTATCAAGGAAGACATTAAACAGCAAAATCAGACAATGAAAGATCACTTCGACAACGAATTACGCAAACAAATCCAGGAAGCAAAGGATCAACTATACAGGGAGATAGAGGTTATAAAAAACAAGCAATCAGAAATCCTAGAAATGCAGGAAGCAATAAACCAACTTAAAAACTCAATGGAGAATACTACCAACAGAGTAGAACACTTAGAAGATAGAACATCAGACAATGAAGACAAAGTATTTCAACTGGAAAAGAACATAGACAGCTCAGCAAGACTGTTAAGAAACCATGAGCAGAACATCCAAGAAATATGGGATAACATTAAGAGACCAAACTTAAGAGTCATTGGGATACAGGAAGGTACAGAGCTCCAAACCAAAGGAATGAGCAGTCTATTCAATGAAATAATACAAGAAAACTTCCCAGACTTGAAGAATGAGACAGAATCCCAAATCCTAGAAGCCTACAGGACGCCGAATGTGCAAAATCATAAGAGATCCACACCTAGACACATTATAATGAAGATGCCCAACATACAGAATAAGGAGAGAATTTTAAAAGCTACAAGAGAAAGGAAGCAGATTACATTTAGGGGCAAGCCAATCAGGATAACAGCTGATCTTTCAACACAGACTCTGAAAGCTAGAAGATCCTGGAATAACATATTTCAAACACTGAAAGATAATGGGTTCCAACCAAGAATTGTGTATCCAGCGAAATTAAGCTTCAGGATGGAGAATGAAATTAAAACCTTCCACGATAAACAAAAGTTTAAAGAATTCGCAGCTAGAAAACCATCTCTTCAAAACATCCTAGCCAAAGTATTACAGGAAGAGGAAATGGAAAATAACAATGAAAACCAACAGTGGGAGGTAGGACAGTAAAGGGGGGGGGGAACAATCAAAGAGGAAAACAAACAATGTTTAGTAACAGAAATAAACAAATATGGCTGGAAGAACAACCCATATCTCAATAATAACCCTAAATGTTAATGGCTTAAACTCACCAATTAAGAGACACAGGCTAGTAGAATGGATCACAAAACAAGACCCAACAATATGCTGCCTACAGGAGACGCATTTGATAGGAAAAGACATACATAGGCTGAAGGTGAAAGGTTGGGAAAAATCATATCACTCATATGGACTTCGGAAACAAGCAGGCGTGTCCATACTCATATCAAATAAAATAGATTTCAAGCCAAAGTTAATCAAAAGAGATAAAGAGGGACACTACATACTGCTTAAGGGAACCATACACCAACAAGACATAACAATCATAAATATTTATGCCCCAAACAATGGTGCAGCTATGTTCGTCAAACAAACTCTTCTCAAGTTCAAGAGTCTAATAGACCACCACACCATAATCATGGGAGACTTCAACACACCTCTCTCGCCACTGGACAGATCTTCCAAACAAAAGTTGAATAAGGAAACTATAGAACTCAATAACACTATTAATAACCTAGACCTAATTGACATATATAGAGTATACCACCCAACATCAAGCAGTTACACTTTTTTCTCAGCAGCACATGGATCCTTCTCAAAAATAGATCATATATTATGTCACAGGGCAACTCTTAGACAATATAAAGGAGTAGAGATATTACCATGCATCTTATCTGATCATAATGGAATGAAACTGAAAATCAACGATAAAAGAAGGAAGGAAAAAGCATACATCAATTGGAGAATGAACAATAGGTTACTGAATGATCAATGGGTTATAGAAGACATCAAGGAGGAAATTAAAAAATACTTAGAGATAAATGAAAACACAGACACAACATATCGGAATCTATGGGACACATTGAAAGCAGTTCTAAGAGGAAAATTCATTGCTTGGAGTTCATTCCTTAAAAAAGAAAAAACCAACAAATAAATGATCTCATACTTCATCTCAAAATCCTTGAAAAAGAAGAGCAAAACAACAGCAAAAGAAGTAGAAGGCAAGAAATAATTAAAATCAGAGCTGAAATTAATGAAATCGAAACAAAAGAAACAATTGAAAAAATTGACAAAACTAAAAGTTGGTTCTTTGAAAAAATAAACAAAATCGACAGACCCTTAGCGATGCTAGTGAAGAGAAGAAGAGAGAGAACTCAAATTACTAGCATACGGGATGAAAAAGGCAATATCACAACAGACACTTCAGAAATACAGAAGATAATCAAAAACTATTTTGAATCCTTATACTCCAATAAATTAGAAGATAGTGAAGGCATAGATAAATTTCTTAAGTCATATGATCTGCCCAGATTGAGTCAGGAGGATATAGAAAACCTAAACAGACCAATATCAATTGAGGAGATAGAAGAAACCATCAAAAGACTACCAACTAAGAAAAGCCCAGGTCCCGATGGGTATACAGCAGAATTTTACAAAACCTTTAAAGAAGAACTAATACCAATACTTTTCAAGCTACTTCAGGAAATAGAAAAGGAGGGAGAACTTCCAAATTCATTCTATGAGGCCAACATCACCCTGATACCTAAACCAGACAAAGACACTTCAAAGAAAGAAAACTACAGACCAATATCTCTAATGAACCTAGATGCAAAAATCCTCAATAAAATTCTGGCGAATCGGATACAAAAACATATAAAAAAAATTGTACACCATGATCAAGTAGGATTCATCCCTGGGATGCAAGGCTGGTTCAATATACGGAAATCAATAAATGTTATTCACCACATCAATAGACTTAAAAATAAGAACCATATGATCATCTCGATAGATGCGGAAAAAGCATTTGACAAAGTACAGCATCCCTTTATGTTCAAAACTCTAGAAAAACTAGGGATAACAGGAACATACCTCAATATTGTAAAAGCAATCTATGCTAAGCCTCAGGCTAGCATTATTCTGAATGGAGAAAAACTGAAGGCATTCCCTCTAAAATCTGGAACAAGACAGGGATGCCCTCTCTCTCCACTTCTCTTCAACATAGTTCTCGAAACACTGGCCAGAGCAATTAGACAGACGAAAGAAATTAAAGGCATAAAAATAGGAAAAGAAGAAATTAAATTATCACTATTTGCAGATGATATGATTCTATATCTAGCAGACCCAAAAGGCTCTACAAAGAAACTATTAGAGCTAATAAATGAATTCAGCAAAGTGGCAGGATTTAAAATCAACACGCATAAATCAAAGGCATTCCTGTATATCAGCGACAAATCCTCTGAAATGGAAATGAGGACAACCACTCCATTCAAAATATCTTCAAAAAAAATAAAATACTTGGGAATCAACCTAACAAAAGAGGTGAAAGACTTATACAATGAAAACTACAGAACCCTAAAGAGAGAAATAGAAGAAGATCTTAGAAGATGGAAAAATATACCCTGTTCATGGATAGGCAGAACTAACATCATCAAAATGGCGATATTACCAAAAGTTCTCTATAGGTTTAATGCAATGCCAATCAAAATCCCAATGGCATTTCTTGTAGAAATAGAGAAAGCAATCATGAAATTCATATGGAAAAATAAAAGACCCAGAATAGCAAAAACAATGCTAAGCAAGAAGTGTGAATCAGGCGGTATAGCGATACCAGACTTCAAACTATACTACAGAGCAATAGTAACAAAAACAGCATGGTACTGGTACCAAAACAGGCGTGTGGACCAATGGTACAGAATAGAGGACACAGAAACCAATCCACAAAACTACAACTATCTTATATTTGATAAAGGGGCTAAAAGCATGCAATGGAGGAAGGATAGCATCTTCAACAAATGGTGCTGGGAAAACTGGAAATCCATATGCAACAAAATGAAACTGAATCCCTTTCTCTCGCCATGCACAAAAGTGAATTCAAAATGGATCAAGGAACTTGATATCAAATCAGAGACGCGCCATCTGATAGAAGAAAAAGTTGGCTACGATCTACAGTCGGTGGGGTCGGGCTCCAAATTCCTCAATAGGACACCCATAGCACAAAAGTTAATAACTAGAATCAACAAATGGGACTTACTCAAACTAAGAAGTTTTTTCTCAGCAAAAGAAACAATAAGAGAGGTAAATAGGGAGCCTACATCCTGGGAACAAATCTTTACTCCTCACACTTCAGATAGAGCCCTAATATCCAGAGTATACAAAGAACTCAAAAAATTAGACAATAAGAGAACAAACAACCCAATCAACAAATGGGCCAAGGACCTGAACAGACACTTCACAGAGGAGGACATACAGTCAATCAACAAGTACATGAAAAAATGCTCAACATCTCTAGCTGTCAGAGAAATGCAAATCAAAACCACCCTAAGATACCATCTCACTCCAGTAAGATTGGCAGCCATTAGGAAGTCAAACAACAAGTGCTGGCGAGGATGTGGGGAAAAGGGTACACTTGTACATTGCTGGTGGGACTGCAGATTGGTGCAGCCAATTTGGAAAGCAGTATGGAGATTTCTTGGAAAGCTGGGAATGGAGCCACCATTTGACCCAGCTATCCCCCTTCTTGGTCTATTCCCTAAAGACCTAAAAAGAGCATGCTACAGGGACACTGCTACATCGATGTTCATAGCAGCACAGTTCACAATAGCAAGACTGTGGAACCAACCTAGATGCCCTTCAATAGACGAATGGATAAAAAAAATGTGGCATTTATACACAATGGAGTATTACTCTGCATTAAAAAATGACAAAATCATAGAATTTACAGGGAAATGGATGGCATTAGAGCAGATTATGCTAAGTGAAGCTAGCCAATCCCTAAAAAACAAATGCCAAATGTCTTCTTTGATATAAGGAAAGTAACTAAGAACAGAGTAGGGACGAAGAACAGGAGAAGAAGATTAACATTTAACAGGGATGAGAGGTGGGAGGGAAAGGGAGAGAGAAGGTAAATTGCACGGTAATGGAAGGAGACCCTCAGGGTTATACAGTGGAGGGGGTAGAGAGAGAGGAGGGGAGGGGAGGGGAGAGGTGGGGAGGGGGGAGGGTGGATGATGGGAAAGGCAGCGGAGCACAACAGACACTAGTATGGCAATTTGTAAATCAATGGATGTGTAACTGATGTGAATCTGCAATCTGTGTATGGGGTGAAGGTGGGAGTTCATAACCCACTAGAATCAAAGTGTGGAATATGATATGTCAAGAAATTTGTAATGTTTTGAACAACCCACAATAAAAAATTAAAAAAAAAAATAAAATAAATAAGTAAAAATAAAAAAAAAAAAAAAAAAGAAATGCAGATTCTGGGCCCTGCTCCCAAGTAACTCTAAGGAAGTTGCGTTGGGACCTCCATCCTCAGAAAGCACCCTCATACGTGCATTCACAGCATGATGTTAGAGTAAAGCAGAGTCTTCCAGGGTGCTTTCTGAATTCCAGCTTCTCGGAAAATACTGTGTGTAGAGCTTAACCTAAGTGCGGGATGCGGTCTAAGGAACCAAAGTCCAACACAAGAGATTTTGGAGCTGGGGGTCTCCTGGGGCCCACATCTATTTCTAGACTCCTCTCTCTACAAGAGGACAGGACGGTTGCCCTCGGCTGCACACCCACCACCTCAGTGTTCAAAACTGGCCTGTTGTGCCTGCCTCTCCCGCTCTCTCTCTTGTTCCTGAGTGTCGGTCCTTGTTGCTTCTCCATTAGCCAATTATCCAACCCCAAACCCAAAGCACTTTGGAATTCGCCTTCCTTCACTAAGCAGCCAGTCTCCGAGCCCTTTTTTTAAAAAAATTGTTCTTTTTCGTTGTACCTGTTGGTAGAGTATATTTTGACATATCATACATACATGCAGTATAACTTCCCATTTTTGTGGTTGTACATGATGTGGAGTTTCACTGGATGTGTATTCATATAATAACATAGGAAAGTTATGTCGGATGCATTCTACTGTCTTTCCCATCCCCATCCCCCTCCCTTCCTTTCTTACCCTTTGTCTAATCCAATGAACTTCTATTCTCCCTCCTGCCCCTGGCTTTATTGTGTGTTAGTTTCTGCATATCAGAGAGAACATTTAGCCTTTGTTTTTTTGAGATTGATTTATTTTACTTATCATAATACTCTCCATTTCCATATATATCACATTTTCTTTATCCATTCATCTATTGAAGGGTACCTAGGTAGGTTCCATAGCTTAGCTATTGTGAATTGAGCTGCTATGAACATTAATGTGGCCCCATCACCATAGTTTGCTGATTTCCAAGTTCTTGAGTTCTTCCTTTGTCATATTTCTCATGGTCACTAATGTCGTTGCACCCCCAGCTCTTTCAGTTTAGTTCTTTATGCCCTTGGGCTGGACTATTGCAACCAGTCTCAACTTTTTGCTCCAATACTTCTGGTCAGATAAATCATCTAAAGATCCCATTTGATTTTGCTTCTGGATTCACTGATTCACTTGTGGGTATTTATACTATTTTATTATTTTTTAATTGGTTCTTTTTAGTTATCCATGGCAGTAGAATCACCTTGTGGGTATTTATTGGGAACTGTTCTGTGCCAGACGCCATTTTGTTCATAGGAAGATGAACGTAGTCCTCTCAGGTCCCTTTCCGACTCAGTGATCTTCAGTATCTTTGCCATCACAACCCGCCCCTTCCCCTCCTCTCATTTCTCTGCGCAGCTCCTCGGCTCTGTTACTTGCAACAGGCTCCATTATGCTCATTCCTGCCTCTGCAGCTTTGCTGTGTTCGACTCTAACCAAGGAATCTGCTCTTCTTTAGCCACGAATCTAACTCCTATTCATCCTTCAAAACCCAGTTTAAATCTCATTTCCTCAGTGAATGCTTCCCTGACCAGCCTCATGCAGGGCAATGTCTTCTGTCCTATGGTCTTACAGTATCTAAGTCCACCATTTCTCTTGGGGCTGATACTTAACATGCACATATAGATGTTTTCATGTGTGTTTGGTGGGGGAGAAGAGGTTGCAGTCTGGAGCAGTTTGTTGTAAAGAATGTTGTCCGTTTGGGTGACACGGTCGATGTAGCCATGAAGTAGCCATCGGGTCTGCCAGTTACAGTTGTGAACTTCTTTGGATGGAGCTCAGAGCCCAGATCTGTGGAGTAAGTGCCTGGCTTACCCACTTGGACCAAGGGATGGTCCTCTGAATGCCAAAACCCACAGAGGCCCTACTTAGGATCTGTTTGACAATAATTCCAAGAATTTCTGAATTTGTCCTTCAATTATTCTTCCCAGAGTTCTGTCAGCTACAGAGAAAGAGGAATGGTTTAGCAATAGCTGGTGTTTATTGAGTGCTTGCTGTGTGCTGGGTACTTGAACCTCCCAGGCCATCCAAGGTTTTCCAACATTTTTTTTTTTTTTTTTTGGTACCGAGGATTGAACTCAGGGACAGTCAACCACTGAGTCACATCCCCACCCCTATTTTACATTTTATTTAGAGACAGGGTCTCACTGAGTTATTTAGTGCCTTGCTTTCACTGAGGCTGGCTTTGAACTCGTGGTCCTCCTGCCTCAGCCTCCTGAGCCGCTGCGATTACAGGCCCGTGCACTACGGAGCCCCACAAGGCTTTCCAACTTTTAAACGAGTCCTGGAACTTATAGCCTTTATATTAGAAAACCTTTATATTAAAATGAGGATGATACTAGAAATGACATGGTTCCAGCTGAGAAGATATTGAATCCTCAGTAAAAGATGATTTTAAATAATGGCCCTTTGGTCCTCACCTTATTGGGTCCTGAAGGCCCAGCTCGGGGCGACTGGTGAGAATATGTAAAAGGGTACAAGCTTTGGGACATTTTCTAGGAAAGTTAAGTGGGTGAAAGGCTTCCTGAGAATCTCCACGCTGGAAATGAATAATCCCATCGGTGACATTTCAAGGCAGATAACAAAATCTTTTCTTCTGGGGACATCATCCTTGCCCTTCACTTATGATTCTCACTCGTGCGGGTGGCCTGATGTTGGGAATACTTGCCATCTCAAATTTACCTTGGGTCGTGAGGGCCGAGGAATGTCTCCTGTAAGGGGCAGTGTCACAGACACTTGGAGAGCTGAAATTTGTGGCCGTTGCCAGTCATCTAGGTTTTCACAGATTATAAGTGAGTCTGGAGAAGCAAACTGGTGGGGAAAGGAGTTCTGCAGAGCTTTTAAGATTTGCTTTTCTTTTATTTTATAAAAACCCAGATTTTTGGGAAGGTGTAAACTGAGATGGAGGAACATCATGTTTTTACCCAGAGAAAATGCAGAAAACCTGGGTGCAGACGCGAACACCTCTAATACCAGCAGCTCAGGAGGCTGAGGCATGAGGATCGCGAGTTCAAAGCCAACCTCAGCAACTTAGTAAGGATTAAGCAACTTAGAGAGATCCTGTCTCTAAATAAAATATAAAAAGGGCTGGGGATGTGGCTCAGGGTTTCAGCACTCTTGCCTGGGTTCAATCCCTGGAACAACAACAAAATAAAAAGCAAGAAAGAGCCGAAGCTCTTGGTGATTCTGAATGCTACATCTGTACTTGGAGGTGGCTGTAATTTTTGTGTTGGTTCTTATTAAATAAGCAATAGCAGATGCGCTCATAATGAAACTTTATTAAAGGTGGATCAATTTTCGGGGGAATCCCCACTGGTAAGGAGAATAATAGAAAATATTTACTCTATTTTTTTTTTAATCTCCAATGTTTAAATCCTACTCATCTTTCAAAATGTAGCTTCTCCTGGAACAGTGCTTCACATTTTGAATTTTTCTTAATAGCATGGAATATGGAGACAATTTTACTCCTTTTAATTTTTTCATTTCAATATTGAATAAGCCTTTCCATATTCTCACAGTTAAGATTCTTGGCATTATGTTGGAAAAATATAATTTTGGTTACATTTCTTTCAGAATTTGGTGATATAAGAAAGTATTATTTAAAAAATATTAGATTTCATGAGGCACTAAATTTTTCTTCAGTTCCTCAGAAGATCAGAGCAGTAAAGTAGAATACTTTCATTTTGCTGCATATGGATTTCCAGTTTTCCCAGCACCATTGGTTGAAGAGGTGATCTTTTCACCAATGCATGTTTGGTGGGCACATCTGCCAACTTGGATTCAGTGTTAAGTAGTATTCCGACCTTTTTATTTAGTGTTCGGTATGAGGAGACATTATTTTGGACTCTGTGACATAAGGCCTGTACCAATTAAGAATTATACTTGCTTACTAGTAATCAATGTCTAGCTATAGACCTAATACACACACACACACACACGCACACACACACACAGAAGCACAGGATAGGGCAGTCTCATCTTAATATATTAACTTCACAGTGTGGTCAAGGATCAAGCTTATTCTATCTTTCTGCCCACTAACTTTAGTTTGTGACTTTATTATCAAGAATACCTCATGGTCTAAGATAGCTATTGGGGCTCCAGTGATTACTTCTGGGTTCCAGTCAGGAAACAAGAAGAGGACTCTGGTGTCCATTGAGTCTCCCTCTTCTCCATCCTTCTCTTGCTCACCATCTGTTGGCTTTGCTCTTCCATAAATTGCCTTTGTCAAGAGAGACTTATCTTAGGCTTTCTCCCTGTAGTAATCCCATGGGATACCACTGTTGTGACTCAAGTGGCAGAGAAGCTTTATCTAATGAAATTGTGCATCAAAATAAGCCTGAGGTGCCAAAAACACCCATTGGTGAAAAGATCCACCTCTTCAACAAATGGTGCTGGGAAAACTGGAAATCCGTATGCAGCAAAATGAAATTGAACCCCTATCTCTCACCATGTACAAAACTCAACTCAAAGTGAATCAAGGACCTAGGAATTAAACCAGAGACCCTGCACCTAATAGAAGAAAAAGTAGGCCCAAATCTTCATCATGTTGGATTAGGTCCTGACTTCCTTAAGCAGGCTCCTAAAGCACAAGAAGTAAAATCAAGAATTAATAAATGGGATGAATTCAAACTAAAAAGCTTCTTCTCAGCAAAGGAAACAATCAGTAACGTGAAGAGAGTGGGAGAACATCTTTATTACACACACATCAGATAGAGCACTAATCTCCAGAATATATAAAGAACTCAAAAAACTTAACACCAAAATAAATAAATAAATAACCCAATCAATAAATGAGCTAAAGAACTGAACAGACACTTCTCAGAAGAAGAAATACAATTGATCAACACATATATGAAAAAAAATGTTCAACTTCTCTAGGAATTAGAGAAATGCAAATCAAAACTACTCTAAGATTTTATCTCATTCCAGTCAGAATGGCAGTTATCAAGAACATAAGCAATAAGAAATGTTAGCAAGAATGTCGGGGAAAAGGCACACTCGTACATTGCTGGTGGGACTGCAAATTGGTGCAGTCAATCTGGAAAGCAGTATGGAGATTCCTTAGAAAACTTGGAATGGAACCACCATTTGACCCAGCTATCCCACTCCTCAGTCTATATTCAAAGGACTTAAAAACTGCAAACTGCAGTGATGTAGCCCCATCAATGTTTATAGCAACACAATTCACAATAGCTAAATTGTGGAACCAACCTAGATGCCCTTCAGTAGATGAACGGATAAAGAAACTGTGGTATATATACACAATGGAATATTACTCAGCATTAAAAGAGAATAAAATTATGACATTTGCAGGTAAATGGATGGAGATGGAAAATATGCTAAGTGAAGTAAGCCAATCCCCCAAAACCAAAGGCCGAATATTCTCTCTGATAAGTGGATGCTGATCCATAATGGGGGTGGGGGGCATGGGGAGAATGGAGGAACTTTGATTGGGCAAAGGGGAGGGAGGGAGGGTAGGGAAAGGGGCACGGGGCAGGAAAGATGGTGGAATGAGATGAACATCCTTACCCTAGGTACATGTATGAATGACTACACGTGTGGTGCGACTCTACATCGTGTACAACCAGAGAAATGAAAAGTTGTGCTCCATTTGTGTACAATGAATCAAAATGCATTCTGGTATCATGTTTAACTAATTAGAACAAATAAAAAAATTATTTGCCCCCATTTTTTTTTTCAGGAAACAAAAAAGAAAAGAAGCCTGAGTATAGAGTCTCATTGCCCTGATTTCCATGTGGCCATCCCTGGACCAGTCACAGTGGTGGTGGGGGGAAGAACTGGGCTGATCAAGCCTCAGGCACAGGACTGCCTTTTTAGTGGGTGAGGAGGAGGTGGTTAATTTCAGTTCTGTTCAAATCTGCTTGACTGGGAGGAGTGAGTGTTCTCCAAAGGAGAACTGGGGCCTTTGTTATCAAGGGAAGGCAGAGTGGGTGCCGGGCAAGCAAAATCCAATTGCTGTCCTGTTTCTTGCCCACGGCAGCTTCTCCCAAGAAACGTACCCTCCCTGCCTCCAAGAGAGCTGACACTTGGCCATGAGGTGTTACCTCCCAAGAACACTTCACTTATGTCTTAGAAAAATAAATACATAGCCAATTTGCAGATTAAACCTTCCTTCATTCTGCTATAAATTATATGACTTGTTTTTGGCAAAGCCTGAAGTAGAAGCTGACTCCCCCCAACCCCCATCAACTCAAAGAATGAGTGGCATTCACTGAGGCTGTGTCCAAGGGTGGACCTGCCACCTGAAGGGGATAGCTAGATTTATGGGAAGAATTACAACTCAGATTGTTCCAGACATCCATGCCAAGATGAGGGCCTATGGGCAAGTAGGATTTTTTTTTTTTTTTCCTTCTTGGCTATTGAATCTGGGCCAAACCTGCACTTATGGTATTTATAAAATTTGTGAATCTGGAGGAAACCCATTATGGTCACCGTCGCTGCATTAAAATTCCAAAATTTTCTCAGCATATCCTACACAGCCTGAAAATAGCATAATGTATAGAATTCTGGCGGAAGGAGCCAGTGGGAACACACAAACCCAGCAACCGAAGAGTCTGGGTCCTGGGCTCAGCTCGGATCCTCACCCACAGGGTGGTCTGGGTCTGGTCCCTGGGTGTCTTAGCTCTTGGATTCCTCCTGTGTAAATTAAGGGTTCAGGGTACATGGGTTGCTAAGTACTGGGGCACCACATTTCAGCTCAGGTGCCCATTAGATACAGCCTCCGGGTCTTCAAAAATGTTTTGGAGTCCCTACTCTTGCTTATGATTGGCCTGCTCAGTACTGTGTCATTTTCTTTTGTTTATTTATTTTTATTTATTTTTTACATACATGACAATAGTGGAATGCATTACACTCATTATTACCCATTTATAGCACAGTTTTTTCATAACTCTGTATATAAAGTATGTTCATTTTCTACCTAATCATGCTGCCAAGAATAGGTTTACTTTCACCACTTGAAGATGCCCAGTTAATTTTATTTTGAGCACTTTAAAAAAGATTTAAAGATTTTTACTTGATAGAACTGAAGGCATCCCAAAGTTTGAGAATCCTCACTTCAAATAATTCATTGAGTAAAACTCTTGTGCTCTAAGAATATTCTCTAGATTTGAGAACCCAACCCCAGCCATTTGATAATCCTGGTACATATTCAGATTTTAGTTGGGCCACTCTACTGGGTTTATGGATTTAAAAAAAAAACAACAACAATTTTGGGCTGGGTGCAGTGGCACACACCTGTGATTCTAGCAGCTCAGGAAGCTGAGGCATGAAGATTACAAATTCAAAGCCAGCTTCAGCAACAGCAAAGTGCTAAGAACTCAGTGAGACTCTGTCTCTAAATAAAATACGAAAATAGGGCTGGGGATGTGGCTCAGTGGTTGAGTGCCCCTGAGTTCAATCCTGGCATCAAAATAATAATAATACTAACAACAACAACAACAATAACAATTTTGGGAGTGAAGACAAAAAGACTTTCCTGCTATTTCCTCAAATTAATGCATTGTTTTTTTTTTTTTTTAAAAAATCTTGCCTATTAGGAAATTGAATGTAGGCTTTTCATATATATTTATTAACTTATTGTTTATTGAGCACATATTATCTCCCTGTGCAGTAAAGAGAATAAAGTTACTAACACAAATTTAAATAGCTCTGGCAGGAAAAAAATTCTTTTTGAAGGTGAGGAGGGATAATTACCAACTAATTTCTCTAGGCTGAATCAATAAAATATAATTCCACTTGTTGTCACTTCTAATTTTTCTATTTCTGACAAACTTTTATACTTAAAATTTTTAAAAAATGAGATATAATTCCCATAACACAAAATTCACCACTGTAAAAGTATGTACTTCAGAGTTTTTTGCTTATTCATCGAGTTTAGAATATCATCACTGCTGTCTAATTTCAAAACATTTCTACCACCCCAGAAAAACACCTCATACCTGCTAGCAATAGTTCTGATCCTCATCCTCCTCTCCCTTGACAATATTAATCTACTTACTGTCTCTATGAATTTTCCTATTCTGGATATTTCCTGTAACGAAATCACATAATATATGATGTGAGTGCCTGGCTTCTGTCATTTATCCTAATGTTTTCAAGGTTCATCCATAGTAAAGCAGATAATAATACTCCATTCCTTTTCACTGCTGCAAACTATTCCATTGTACAGATATACCACATTTTGTTTATCCATTTGGATTGCATCTACTTTTCATGTATTATAAATAATGCTGCCATGAGCATCTGTGTACAAGTTTTTGGGTGAACATCTGTTTTCATTTCTCTGGGAGTGTATCTGCTGAATTATTTGATCATTTTGTATTTACCTCTTTGAGGAACTGCCAAATCATTTTTTCCAAAGTGGCTCTACTGTTTTATATTCCCACCCGCAACAATATTTGTAACCTCAGATGTCTGTGATCTCTCTAATGTTACAAACAAGATCTGCCCAGGGAGCCCAAGCAATCACAGGGATCTGTGACCACACGTACTTGCAATTTTGCCTGAAGAATTTCAAATGAGTAGCAGGTGGGAGTTTTTTTTTTTTTTTTAGAAGAGAAAGGAAAAGAGAAAAAGGGACACTTGCAAAGGAGAAAGGAAGAGTGGGTCCTCTCAGAAAGGAGGGGTGACTCACCCCCTTTATCCTTCAGTTTTATTGGGGGGTCAAAGGGATGTTTGCAGAGAGTCCTGTCCAGGTTCACCTCTTGACTTTTGACTGACAGCAAGATTGTATGTAGCTTCCAAGTCCCCACTGCACATGGTCTAACTTCATGGAGGGAACATTTTACTATTATAATGACGTGCTGGAGAGCCAAAAGGAACTCTGGTCACTTGGCCCGCTCCCATGTTTTTTTTTTTTTTTTTTGGTGGTGGGAACCAGGAACTGAACTCAGGGGCACTTGACCACTGAGCCACATCCTCAGCCCTATTTTGTATTTTATTTAGAGACAGGGTCTCACTGAGTTGCTTAGAACCTGGCTTTTGCTGAGGCTGATTTTGAACTCATGATCCTCCTGCCTCAGCTTCCTGAGCCATCCATGGGTTCTAATTGGAACTAGTTCTTACAGATTTTATGGTTGGGGGAGGGGGCTTTGTTTCTAATTATCCTGCCTCCCAGAATCTGATCTTTGTAAAGGTCACAAAAGTCTCCCTTCAGGGTATTTTGTGTTCTTATGGGCTAGAGGAGTTTTGGGGCTCCACGTCTATTTCTCCTGCAGTAACAGGGTGTTTGCTGAGGAACACGGCATCTCCTATTGACTGAAGCCTGGAGAGGGCCAGAGTGGCCTCAGGCAAATTGATCTTTAAAAGGAAAGTTTGTGGGTGTCAGCACAGCAGGCCCAGTCCGGAGAATTATGCCCTTAACTTCATGTGTCCACCGCTCCCGTCTGCCTGCTACCTGTCAGCTAGTACCTGGTCTTAGCCTTCCCTGTTTGTTGATGAAGATACTAAACTGGAAACTACTTCCCAGAGCCAGGTCCTCTGTGTATTCATTATCCAGCATTCTCAGAGCTCCCCGCTCTTCTCTCAGCATTGTTCTCAATTCTGTGGATACAGAGAAGAATGAAACTGCGAATCTCGAGACTGTGCAACTTTTGGAATCTTTAACAATGGTAGGGATTCCCACCTGTGTGACTTGGTTGAGGTGGGACCAAACCACCTAAGGATGGACGGAATCGCGTATCCGAGTACTGGATGAGTTTCGGATGCTGATCCCTTAGTGTAGATCCAGCTTTCTGTTCTTCATGATAAATTATCAATTCATGTTCTGTTTTCTTAATGGGAAAAATGTGTGAGAATCTGGCAATTCCTGTTTCTCTGAAATGAAAAATTTTATAGTGAAGTCATCTATTCCCAGGAGTTTGGGAATAAGTGTATAATTTGAGAAGGAATCACAATACTGAACATTCGTATACTTTGTCACCTGTTCCAGAGACATTATGTGTTTGTGATCATGTCATGGATCACAGTTCTGAGATGGGACATCCAGGCACATCTTATTTCCATTTCATGGATGACAGCTGAGCCTCAGAGAAAAGGGTAATTAGCCTCAAGCTGGACTCTTTGCTAAAGTAGTCATTCCCAAATACTAACCCTTGGACTACCACCATATGAGACAGAATCTTCATGGATGCATGAGGGAGAAAGAAAAGAAAGGGTAAGTTAATGAAATTTTTCACATTGTTAAATTTATTCAGTTTTAAAAATTGTTTTTAGGCCAGGCATGGTGGTGCATGCCTTTAATCCCAGCAGCTCGGAAGGCTGAGGTAGAGGAAGATGAGTTCAAAGCAGCCTCAGCAAAAGCGAGGCACTAAGCAACTCAGTGAGAACTTGTCTCTAAATAAAAAATAAAAAGAGCTAGCCAGGCACGGTGAGTGGTGCATGCCTATAATTCCAGCAACTCGGGAGGCCGAGGCAGGAGAACTGGAAGTTCAAAACTAGACTCACGGTGAGGTGCTAAGCAACTCAGTGAGACCCTGTCTCTGAATAAAATACAAAATAGGGCTGGGGATGTGGTGCAGTGGTTGAGTGCCCCAAATAAACAAAGTCTTTTGTTCTGAAATTAAGTCCCTCTTAATTTTATGCTGGAAAACATCACTTTTCTTTAACAAAAAGCAATGATAGTGGATAATGATTTTTTTTTTTAATTATTTGGATGTTGGCAACCTCAGTTTAAAAAGTTTTCTTTTTTTTTTTTTTTTTTTTAATAGTCTCATGAATTCTGTCTCAGAAATCTTGGGCCTGGTCTGACCTTTCCTGATTAATCACTTTGCTGCTTTCTCCTGAGGACCCTGTACTTGTGTTTTTTTCTAGACATACTGTCTTTCATTTGTGCCATGGTCATGTTTCCTACGCCACGTGCAACCTAGTATCCAGTCTCCTGGTTTTTAGCCAACCCCTCCTGGGCTGCCATATCTCACAGACTCATTAACTGGTGGAAAAGTATATAACCGTTATTTTAGTCAACTTTTTTGGCTGCTGTGACCAAAAAGATCTGACAAGAACATTGGAGGAGGAAAAGTTTATTTGGGGGGCTCACAGTTTCAAAGGTCTCAGTTCATAGATAGCTGGCTCCATTCCTCGGGGCTTGAGGTGAGGCAGAACATCATGGCAAAGAAGCGTGGTGGACACAAGCAGGTCAGGCATGGCTGTCAAGAATGAGAGTAACCCACCTCCTCCAGCCACACCCTGCCTGCCTACAATGACCACCCAGTTAACGCCCATCAGGGGATTCATGAGCTGATTAGGTCAAGGCTCTCATAACTTAATCATCTCACCTCTAAACATCTTGCATTGTCTCACAAGTGAGCTTTGGGGGGAACACCTTGTATCTGAACCATAACAACCTTGCAGGCTTTTATAAGACTAATTCAGTCTTTTAGTCTAATTGTGAGTAAATATGTCTTAGTGTTCAGTTTGTTAATTATTCTCGTGTTTTGCTTTTGGTTCTGGGGGGTCATGTATGACATTTTTAGCAAAGTGCAGTTAACTTGTATTTGAAAGGATGTTGTAATTATATTCATTGCATGCCTGATTCTCTCTCTGGTAGAAAGCAAGACTCGACCCAAGCAGGTTAATTAACTGGCCCACATCACTATCCATGAGAGGAACTAGGAAGTGGTGAGACTTCTTCTAAATATTACTCATCAGCTTCAAATGTAACCCTGAGGCCAACATACATATGACCAATGGAAAAACCCACCAGGCTCTTGAGTAACATGGTACAAAAAAACTACAGTGGGACCAGAGGATTCTCAAGTGCCACCCGAGTGGCTCCCCAGGCCCAGGTGAGGGAGAGGTTGCTGGCAGATGCCCCATCCCAGGGGACATTCATAAGTGTTCAGAGAGGAAGGGCGTGGCACATAAATTTAGAGAAAGCCTAAATTAAACAAAGTGATCCCATTCTGTAAAGCAGGACTTGGGATTTAATTTATTACAGGACATGGTAAGTGTCCCAGAGTGGCAAAGTTGCAACATGCCTCAACCATCTGGACTGCAGAATCCACCTCATTCCCCCTCGTTGCTCCTTCTTCCCTCCTCAGTCCTCTCTCAAAACTAGTCTTTGGCAGAAGGTTCTGCTTTAAGTGTGTTCTAACTACCTTTTCATTCAATCCCCAAAGCAACCAGACAGGTGACAATCATTGCCACGTACAGATAGATGAAGAACTCAAGGCACAGAGAGGCTGAGAAACTGGTCCAGGTTCACACAGGAGCAGGACCAGACAGCCAGGCATCAGAGGTGGTCTGTGAACTCCTGTGTTGTGCTGGTTTGGATAGCTAAATGGATTTCTTCCCTGTTATCATCCCCCAAGCACAGTGCGTTTCCGCATATAAATAAAGTTAAGAACCTAAACTAGGAAGTATACTGAAAGTTTTCCATGTGTTTGGCAGGCCATTGAACCCAGAAAAGACTGTGGGCTTTGGGGTGAAACAGATCTGAGCTCACAGCCACTTCTTGCAGTGTAGCCTTGACTAGTTAGGAAACTCCAAGAGCCTCCACTCGTTGCATTGACCCTTGGAGATGATAATGCCACAGTGAGTCTTGCCAAGGGGTTGACCTGGTAATGCATGTAACCACCCAGGAAGACAAAGGTGATGGCCACTCCATGTGCCCTCCACACTGTGCTCCCCTCTGGCCCACACCTCCTTTCTTCTCACATGCTCAGGCCTGATGACTCAGCAAATGAAGTGGACTTGGCCCTGAGTGGCACCCACCTGCCGCTTGCCACAGAACACACAGCTCAGGGGAAATCCCACAAGAGGCCGTGCGGCCCACAAGAACGAATTCAGAAGGGAAGCAAGAGCCCAATGTAATGCTGTCTTCAGAAATCAGAAACACCATTGGACCAGGAGAGTGTGGTCTCGAGAGCCCTGAATTGTCCCCAGTGGGCTGTTACCCTAAAAGTAAGTGGAAATTGGGACTAAGGGACCAATATTGAGACTGAGTCCCACTTCCTGTGTGCTCTTAATAGGAGAAGCAGGAGGTCTGTGGGCTGGGGAGGCCCCTTCTGTGGTGTGATCTGGCCAGGAGGGCTGTGCAGGCCTAAAGAATCCCTCCTTACCCCAGTCCCTCTTCAGATGACCCTAGGAATCCCTGGAGTTGAAGGAAGGGCCTTTTCTTCCCCAGTTTTTTTAAGACAGTGAATATAAATTATAATTCCTTCTGTTACTCATATACTAATCATCATCAGGAGAGATGGCTTCACACACTCAATAGCTTTATATTTCATGTTTCCTCAGCAAATTGAATATCTTTAATAGCAACTAAATAGCAAAGGGGATAAACTGGAGAACCTGGCATCTAAAAAGTTTAAATTTTTTAAAAAAATTTTTGATTTATTTTTTATATTTTGTTAGCAGGGATTGAACTCAGGGGCACATCCCCAGTCTTGTTAATGTTTTATTTAGTGTCAGGGTCTCTTTGAGTTGCTGAGTGCCCTGCTTTTGCTGAGGCTGGCATTGAACTCTTGATCCTCCTGCCTCAGTCTCTTAAGCAGTGGGGATTATAGGTGTGCACCACTGTGCCTGGCTGTGCCTGGAAATTTTTTTGATTCTTTAATTCAAAGGATAAGGTAACATATTAAAGCCAATTTTGAAAATATATTTTAAAAAATGAACCATGATTCTGCCAATTTAAATTTGTTTTATTTTGTATATTACATTTTAGTGCATTCCTTCATATACAGATATTTTTGCATGGTTTTAATCATAGCATTTGTGTTATTAGGTATCCTGAAGACCTAGAAATATGTATTTATGTACTTTATCATTTTTATTTTAATAGCTTAGGTGGGAGAGAATAGTTTAAGTCCCTCTTAAAAAAAAGGGGAGTGGATCCCAGGTGCACTTAGCAGGATATGATATCACTTGGTAAACCATGTCCCTGTTGGTGACTGTTAACAGTTTTATATAACTAGATGAATTGCTTATAGTTATTAGGAACAGAAGATCCGCTACAGTATCTTGAACATCGTTTTTTAAAAAGCCAAAGACAGGGCAATCCGGTCTGGTCGGGTGTGGCAAGACAATAGTGGTGTAGGCTTCTTTGGATTTTCTGCTTTGCCATCTCTTTTGCATTGCTTCCAGATTCAAAGTCACGATACAGCTACTTGCACACTAAGTGTAATGTCTGCATTCCAGGCAAACAGCAGAAGGAAGAGGGACAGGCAGAAGGTGTCCCTTCTCCAGCTCCACCCACACTTTTTATTCCTTTGGAAAACCCTCCCAGATCTTCTGGTCAAAGGTGCTCGTTGGCTAAGAAGCCCTGGGAAAATTACAAACACTCTCAGATGCTCAGTTTCTTTTATTATTATCATTTTATTATTTGGTGTCAGGAATTGAACCCAGGGATGCTTAACCACTGAGTTACATCACCAGCCCTTTATATTTTTTTTTTTTTTTAATTTTGAGACAGGGTCTCACCTAAGTTGCTTAGGGCCTGGCTAAGTTGCTGTGACTGATTTTGAATTTGTAATCCTCCTGCCTCAGCTCCAGAGTTGCTAGGGATTACAGGCATGGGCCACCATACTGGGTTTCAGTTTCTTTATCTATAAAGTGAACGCAATAATTCCTACCTGAAAGGGTGTATGAGAAAAACAACTGCAAATTTTAAAAATGCTATGCAAATTCCAGAGTTAAATTAAAATAGCCTTGCAATCTAATGCAGGTTACAATAGCTGAAATATTGTGTATCTTGTTGCAAAAGAACATACATTATAATCATGTACAATCATCTCTTTTCTTCGCCCCAAAGTACATTTGGGAAGGAGAGAAAGCAGAACTAGACCATGTTTGGTTAGTGTTAAAGGGAAGTTAGAGAACTATGAGATTCCAGGCAGTGGTAGAAGTGGTCGAACCCCTGGTGGCTCCATATTTCTGTCTTCATTGTCTGGAAGATGAATATTATGTTGTAGAAACTGGTCACTCCTAAGTTCAGAAGCAGAAAATTCCTGGCATGGCCAGTTCGCAAGATCTCACAGGTCTCCAGGCCAATGGGCAAATACCCCTGGGTGGAGGGCTCTGGTCTCAGTAATAAAAATTATAAACCAATTGAAGGTAGAAACTGTATCTCTATTACCTCTCTATTCCAACCCCTGACATCTAGGAGTCCTTCAGTAAAACTCTGCTTATTATTTCTGGCCCTACCTGGGAGACTGAGAGTCAGTCTTACCTGTGACTTATTTAAACTATTGTGACACTCAGCTCAACACTTTTGACTAGGGCTAAGAATGAACACTTTGGGTTGATGCATATTTTTTAAATAAAGTAATTATTATAATACTTAGAGCAAACCTATTAAGCATTTGCTATGTACACGTCATTCATATTTCCCATGTTAAACTCATTAAATCCTCCCTATTACTTTACAATAGGAATTATTTTATGCTCATCCCACAGAAGAGGAAACAGAAGCTCAAAGAGGACAAATAATTTGTCCTAGTTTACAAAGTTAAGAAAAAAGAGAAACCAGCTCAAAACGCCTAAGTCTGCACATAGATTTTCCTGGAAAATCACTGTTGAATTCCTGAAATAGTTTATAAATAATCTTCAGGAGCTTTATCCCATGTAATTCATTTTTTTTTAAATGGTCCACCTTAGGTAAATAACTCAGCATCTTTAAGTTTTAATTTTCTCATCCCCCACCCCCCCCAAAAAAATGGAAAAATAAAACTACTTATACCTTACAGTGTTTCTATGAGGATTAAATGAGATCATGTATTCATAGTGCCTGGCACATAGTAACTGTTGAGTATATTTTAACAATCACTTAAAAATTTGACAAATAGTTCTTAATGAGCGATGTCCATCAGAATTGTCAGTGGAAACTCTTCATGATCTTGAGTTCTGGGCCCCAACCAGGGAAGTTTGACAAAGTTCCCTAAGTGAATCTGATTCACATTCCCTCCTGAGCACCACTGCTGAATATGACCCACTTCTACCAAGGAAGGATTTTGTTCGGACATTGTGTTGTGTGCTCAGAAGAATGAAAGATGCACAATAATGGTCAATGTCACATAGAAATAAGTAAATTGCTACAGGGAGGAGAGATGGGGTGATGCTCCTCCAGCTGGCAATGAAGGTTGGCTTCAGTGAGGTGGTAGCAACCCAGCAGCGCTTGACTGATCCAGCAGGATTAGCTTGCTGGTTACATGTGGAGGTAAGAGGCACGGAGGTGCAGAGAATGTCAGTGGGGACACTTAATTAGAGCATTGAGTCTCTAGGGTGAGTTGGGAGAGGAGGCCAGATGGTTGGTTGAAGTCAAAGAAGGGAGGGTCTAGAATTCTGGACAATTGATTTGTACTAAATTTGGAAGATCATGACAGGCCACAAAAATTCCTTGAACCACAGAGTGAACTGCTCTGAATCTCTCTCTCAGCTAGTAAATCTGGTTCTCTAATAAATTAGAAAGTGAAGAATCCAAAGGAAAGACCCTGAGCAAAGATCCAGAGACGTCTGATGCATCGGCCCCTGTCTCAGAACGAGAGCTCTTGTACCAGGCCAGCTACTGACAGGTGTTCAGAATAAAGGGAACAATTATATAAACCTGATTAGATGTTGGGGGAGGGGTGGTGAGAGGAAGAAGAAGTGAAGATGACTTTGAGATTTGAGCCTGGTGATGGGAAGAGCAGCACTGTGACCAGAAAAAAAGGAAGTTGGGGGTATGAGCTGGGGTGGGGGAGGGAGGAGGAGAAGTTGAATGTGTTGAGTTTGAGATGCCCGGGGAGGTAAGTGGAAATGTAAAGCTCAATGGAGAGGATTGGGCTACAAACAAACAAACAAATGAAACAGAGTGAGTTAGCTGCATTGAGAGGTGTTCCTTGGAGCCCTGGTGGTGGATGAGCTCTGTGGAAAGGAAAGAAGAGCACAGAATTTTAACCCAGGGTCCATGGGTAGGCTTCTTGGTTGGAACTATCTGTGAAATTTTTAATATTTTAAGCAGAATAATATGTATATTAAGAACTCCATAATCTCACTGGATTATTTACCCTAAATGAGGTTAAAAAATCACTAGTATATATATATATATATACACATAGGGAAGAGGTGGGCTGAGATCATGCTCTTGGAATTTTTACATAGTAGGTACTGAATACAAATACTCCAGCCAGTTTCTGCATTCCTGGTTGTCATATTCCAGACTGTGGGGGTGATTGTCTTTGCCATGGCTAGACTGTCAAATGGATGTATGTTGTCTTAAAAATGTGTCTTCTTGGGCTGGGGTTGTAGCTCAGTGGTAGAGCGCTTGCCTAGCATGTTTGAGGCCCTGGGTTCAATCCTCAACACCACATAAAAATAAACAAAATAAAACTATTGTGTCCAACTAAAAACATAAATATATTTTTAAAAATGTGTCTTCTTGCTAAGACAGTGGGGAAAGAATTCTTTTCAACAGTGGTGCTGAGATAATCACGTATCTCCATGCAAAAGAATACCTCTGGACCCCTACCTCACACCATATACAAAAATTAACTCAATATTGGTCAAAGGCTTAAATGTAAGAGCTAAAACTATAACATTCTTAAAAGAAAACATCAGACCATCCATTTCTCCATCTACTGAGAAGGACATTGGTATGGAGAATAGTAACTGCTATGGCTTCCAGGGCTTTGATGAAACCTCAGATGTGGGGTCTTCTGGCCAAGCATCTGTGGTTTCATATTGTTGGAGCATTCATGGTTGCCCTGGGGGTTGCAGCTCTCTATAGGTTTGGTGTGACTGAGCCAGGAAAGAAGGCATTGTGCAGATTTCTATAGAAATTATGGTTCCATGGAACATTTTGAGAAGACGAGGAGGGCTCGTATCTTCCAGAGTGCAAAGTGATTTTGGAATATGAAGAATTTCTTTGGATTGAGGTCCTTAGAAGCTTGTATTGACTTGTGCTCCTGAACTATAAAACATGAGTACATGGGCTAGGGAATAGTTTTTCTTGGTAAATAAACATTAACAAATACAAAAAGAAAGAAAGAAAGAAAGAAAGAAAGAAAGAAAGAAAGAAAGAAAGAAAGAAAGAAAGAAAGAAGACCATCAAAAATGTTCATCTTTGTGCTCTTGGATTGGGCAATGATTTCTTAGATAAAATACATGCAGTGAAACAACCAAAAATAAGTTGGATTTCATCAAAATTCAATTTTTGATTTTCATGGTTGCTATCAAGAAAGTAAAAAGACAACCCAGATAATGGTAGAAAATATTTGCCAATCATATATCTGATAAGGGTCTAAAACTCAGAACTCTTACAACTCAAAAAAAAAAAAAAAACCCAGTTAAAATAGGCAAGAGATTTGAATAAATGTTTCTCCAAATAAAACATTCAAATGGCCAATAAGTGTATGAAAAGATGCTCAACATCATTAGCCATCACGGAAATATGAATCAAAACCATAATGGCATACCACTTCATACCCACTAAAGTGACAATCATTATTATCATCTTCATGTTCATCTTCTCCTTCAGATAAAAAATGTGTTGGTAAGAACGAACAGAAAATGGAATCCTTATGTATTGCAGGTGGGAAATGTAAAATGGTACAGCCACTTCGTAAAAATATAATCAAACTCGCCATTCTTCCAGATGAGTGTCATTGGAGAAATGATACTCATAACTTTCATGAAAAGATAATAGACAAGCAGAACAGGCCTCTCTTCCTCCTTGTTACAAAAAAACATTAACCAGGGGCCCTTCCTGGCTGTTTCCTCTTCTTCCTCCTCCTCCTCCTTTTTCTTTTCTTCTTTCTTTTTGGTCAAATAGAAAAGTCATCACATAACTTCGTGTTCCAAGGTTATTTCTTCACCTTTAGACTGCCCCAAACGAACTAAATCATGACATATAGATCCTTGTGTGTGTGTGTGTGTGTGTGTGTGTGTACCTGTGTCAGGGAATGGTAGAGAACAGAGCATGAAGAACAACATTAACAGTATTGCTAAATATGTATTTTATATATTATATATAAACATATAAATTTAAGAACAATTTTGTTCTCTCCTGCTCTCTCTGTCCTCCCCACCCCCAACTGCCCATTCACTTATTCATCCTTGCCAGTTATCACAGGAAGGTCCCTAAATTCTGGTTACAACAGGGGTAGTGTGGATACTGATAAAATGCAGAACAGTAGCCTTGAATCATGTGCTTGATGTCAGTTATGGTTTAGCTATGAGGTGTACCCTAAAAGCTCATGTGTGAGACAATGCTGGAAAGCTTAGATGTAAAATAATTGGGTTAAGAGAGCCTAATCCTAATTAATGTGTTAATCCCTTGATAGGGATTAACTGAATGGTAATTGTAGGCAGGTAGGGTGTGGCTGGAGGAGAAGGGTCATGGGGAGGGGCGTGCCTTTGGGGTAGATACTCTCTGGGCTTCCTGGTGCAATGTTCTGAGCCACTTTCCTCCACCACACTCTTCTGCCATGATGTCTTGCCTTAACTCAGGACCTGAGGAATGAAGTCCGCCATCTTTGAATTGAGACCTCTGAAATTTTGAGCCCCAAAGTAAACTTTTCCTTTTCTAATTGTTCTTATCAGGTCTTTTGGTCACAGCAGCAAAAAAAGCTGACTAAAACAATAAGAAGAGGGGTTTGTTCCCTATCTTGACCCAGAGCACAGCTTCCTGAAATTATCCTTTCCACTCTAGGGAGAGGGTCCACTTCAGTTCCCCACCATCCATTTCTAGAGCCAGAGACTTTTTAATCTTTTCCTAGAGATCAGAGATTCTAAAGCATGGGTGTAAGAATCCACCTGGGGAACTTCTTGGAATCCACCCCCACTCCCCAAGATTCTGATCAAAGTAGATGTGGATGGAACCCTGGGGTCTGCATTTTGAAGAGAACTGATGATTCTGCTATAAGGTGTCTCCATGCTACCAGACAAGGTTTGCCTAACGCAAACTCTTTGGAGTCAGGTTGAACCTCACTGGGTTTGTTTTCCTTGTTTTTTTAAAAAGGAGATACCGAAACAAGTTGCTCTCCCAGCTTTACACTTAAATTAGGTCCCTTCACTTCCCTTTCTCATGAGTTTGAATCATTTAAGGATTATAGGCACGATGGCAGGACACGGGGAAGAAACGGAGGGCAAGGGGGACCTAATATTTTTTCTTTTTTTAATTTTCCACTTCTGAAATTCTGTCCCATAGGAGCACCACACAAACCCAATACCTTTCCTGAAGGCTACCCATGTGCTGGCCTTTCCATGCAGAGGAGATGCTTTCCAGATTCAATGTCACTTGATGCTTTCCTCACTGCACAGACTGTCCCCTGGGTTCTGCACCTGTGCTTCCTGTTTCCTCATCAAAATTGTGTTCAGTGATATTGTGGCCAGGTGCCCTGCTCTTTGGGAGGTGCTGTGTGTGGGGTTGGGTTGGGGCAGAGCACACAGACAAGGATGACGATGGGGGCCTGGACTCAGGGAGGTCCTCATCTATTGGGGCCAGGTCTGCTATAACATGTACCAAGGACTGTGGGAGCTCAGGGGAGGGATGGGGCCAATCCAAACCAGTGGAAAACAAGGAAAAGAATTCCAGTAAGTGAGAATTCCCATGGGAGAGAATGCCCTTGACCAACATGAAATTGCAAGTGCCTGAAAGATGGTTATTTTTCCCCATTGGACTCCTCAGAGTGTCCCCCAAGGCTCCTCGGGCCCAGCAGCTCCTTGATAAATTCTGCTGGCCCACTGACCAGACCTACAGCCCTCTGCTTCCAGGTGCTGGCTGATGCTGGTCTCTGAAACCCCTTTTTTCACACCAAACAACATTTCTAGGATATGTTCATCTGGAGCGATTCTTGTCTTGATTTAATAATACATACCATTGCAAGGAAATCTTGGTGAAAATAGCAAGTCCTCTGTCTGCCTTTTTCATCCTGCCCCTCTGGCTCTCTCAGCCCCACATTCTCACGCCCACTAGCACTCCAAATTTTGCTCAGTGCTTAGAAGTCATTACTTCCTGGGCAAGTCTCCTCCTTGGAGAGTTGGCGTTTGGCCTGTGGCCTGGGCTGCTGGTTTTCATTTTTTTTCCCCCTAGGATTATCTACATGGAAAGGAGAGTGACCAAACCAGTGGGTTCAACAAAGGGTTTTGAAAACCTGGGGGCTTGAGAATGAGGCAGGGAGGAGCTCCCTGGCTAACAGCAGTTGCTCTTTCAGCCATTAGGATGGCAGTGGCAACTTGTGCCAGGTCTGCCCTATTATGCTGGTTGCTCTTGGTTCCTTTTGTTTTAAAAAAAAAAAAAGTGAAGTGGCTGTTCCCTAAAGAAGCTTTTGTTCAGTGAGGGGGAAAAAAAATTGCTGCTACCTTGGAACAGGAAAAACGTCAGCTATGGGAGGAGAAAGCTGAGGGCCAGTCTTCACACGGAGCCATCTGGTGGATCTGCTCAGTAAACACCACTCCTGGAGCTTCCTCCATGGGTGAAGAGCTCACTCCATGATTCCGTTCTTGGAAAAATGGCCTTCCCAGCCCAGTAAAGAGTTCCTTTTCCATGACAGTGTGCTAGAGGGCTGCCTTATGGTGGCTTTCATGGGCTCCCTCATCTCCAGCTCCATCCCATGGCTCTATTTGTCCTTATCAGGTCTTTGTATTTCCTTCCTTCTGCTCAGGATGCCTTCCTCAGTATCTTCTAAAGGGTGGCTCTTTTTGGTTACTTTCAGCTCAAATGAGCCTTCTGCAGAGAGGCTTTCCCTGACCACTTCTCTAAGGCACTTCCACCCCACGTTGTTCTCCATTGTGGTTCTTTGCTTCATTTTGATCATAGGACACTTAGTAAGCCTAAACCCATCTCACTCACTCATGCACTTTCTCCCTTGTTTACTCCTGTGGTAAGTCCAGGAGGACCGGGTCTTGCCTGCTCGTCTCATTTCCTAAAATCCAGAAGGGTATCTATCTGGCTTTTACTGGGTATTCAGTAAATGCATGTGAGAAAATGAATAAAAAAGAAGACATAAAACTTGGGAAGGTAGAAGCTTTAGGACCTGAATGTTCTGCCTGAGGTTTTGCTGACCTTTTCCTCATTCCCTCAGTTTCTTTCTCAAAAACAATTGATAGAAGGGTCAGTTTGCATGGCTAGACTCCATTTTTTCTCTGGAATTATAGTCTGGTTGTCAGGAATTTGCTTCTTTCCCATCATCTAACCCTTCTCACTCTTTTCTTGGTCAGTTTGTCTTAGAGTATATTCACACACTCTCTAATGCCTTCAACAGGGGTTGTATTTAGAGGCCAAGTCAACTTCCATCTTTGAGGTCCATGATTTTTAGACATTTCCAAATTTTCTATGTAAAAGCACTGGACCATCAAGAAAAAAAAAAAAAATCCAGACCTCATCCAGCCAAATTTTCCTGCTGTGTTTCCCTTACCATGAGGGGCAACTGGAGTGCATGTCCACATTCCTGCGCAGCCAGCAGGTACCTCCTCTCCCGAGGATGATGTTGAATTCTGACCAATGGCCAGGACTCTCTCACCTTCCTCAGAGGGGAGCCAGCCAGCCTAACCTTGCATCTGGGCCCAGACCTGGACAAATGTTCTCTCAGTGTGTGTGTGTGTGTGTGTGTGTGTGTGTGTGTGTGGTCTTATTTCCAATTCAGTACACAGTGAATATTCAACAGTTTCTCCAAATTCTTTGGGGGTTATTTTCTTCTAAATACCCTGGCTGCTAACTTCTCTTTTTTTCTCTTTGTGGTTTTACTCTTTCTGTTGTTCTAGTCTACATTGACTCATACCTGAAATGGAACCTTTCCCTGAGTTCCAGCAACACAAATAAACAAAAAAATCCATTCAAATATGGGGGGAGTTTTTAGGGAAGATTTTATAGTGACTTTGGGAGGAAGATGGAGGGGGTTTTATTTTAATGGTGTACAACTCTGCATTGAAGATAGACATCTGGGTTCTGGCCTCCAGTCCCTGGGATTTTTCAGTAGGCAGTGAACTTCACATAGAATAGCCTCACCTGCTTCTTCTCTTCATCTTCCCATCTTTTTCTCACTCCCCCCCTTCCTGGGTTCCTCCCATGAATTGTTATTTTTCTTATTAGTTATGCAGAACAATTCAACTCTTCCCTGCCTCTCTTCCCACGCCTAGCTATGGACCCATTTTGCATATTCAGACTCATTAAGAATCTTAGCAGATCCAAAGGATTTCCTATTTATTTATTTATTCTGTGGGGCTGGAGACTGGACCCAGGGCTCTGTGCATAGGGGACAAGGGCTCTACCACAGAGCTGCACACCCAGCTGGTTTCTTCTTTATCAAGAACCACTCTCCTTAGAAGGCAAATTGTGGTTTAAACAGAATTCCCTTCTTTGCAAGGAAAGGCCAGTGGGATCCTGAGGCGCCCTGTGTGTCATTCAAAGGAGGAATCCACAAAGTGCCCAAGCTGGGTTTGACTTTTCAGAGGGCGGCTCCTGGTGTCCTGACTGTTCTCTTCTGACATGGGAAGCAGCTTGGGGATGATGAGCAGTTGCTGAAATCAAGCTGCCAATGTTTTTAGAATAGCTTTGCCTCCAAAGGACAGTTGAGAGCCCCTGAGGCTTGTTTGCCCTTTTACAGGGGGTGCCTTTCCATCTAGGGTGAACTAGCAATTTTCATGAGCTTTTCTCAGCCTCAAACTTAATTAAAAAAAAATAAAAAAGAAATAATATTCCTATCTTTTATAGGGCAACAGAAGAACCGTTATTGGTGATGGAAGATTTATTGGCGCTGGAGTTGTTTTTGGAGCAGGTTATGCTGTGGAGAGAGAGGGCCCAGGAATGAGAAGAGAGTCACAGGATGTGTGAGCTGGCGGGTCCTTAGGCTAGAGAGCTCTGTAGCTGGGGGATCTGAATCCCAGAGCGGTGGAGCAGTTTCCTTGCCCCAGGTCTCACATCCGGGCAGTAGAATTTATGGCCTATTGTTCAACCTGGTGAGGGAAGTAGGAACCCGCTTGGTTTGCCCTGGCCTTAGGAATAGGACCTTGTAAGGGGCATTGGGGCTGCTCAGGAATATCCACAGTACTTTGCATCAAGGAAAAATGATTCAATTTCTCCTTCTTTTTATTTCTTGAACTTTGAGATTTTGATTTGTGGTTCAGTGCTGAGGTGGTGTGTGCATTTGGCTGAGGGGGTGGAAGGTGACAAGGAGAACTCAGAAGGTGGTGATTAGGTTCTCCAAGATGTCTGGGGGTGGAGGAAGAGCATGGGAAGGAGGCAGGCTCCTTGGCAGAGATGGAATAAAGAAATGTAAATGGGTCAATTTGATCTCAACTTCTAGTCCTTCTAGACCGCAGTGAAAATAGTACCCAGTCAAGTTTTTCTTCTGCAAAATGAGTGCTCTCTATGCTGAAACCAGAGGGGGGAAATTGTGGCATGGAATTGTTTGTGACAGAGAAACTGTTGTGACGGATTTAATTCAGGTCGACAAGGAATCATTCAAGTAGTGATTATGTACAAGGTCAGACGTATTGGGGGGAGGAGAAGAAAGGTTTTTCCCCCGCAATGCTGTCCCCAAGACCTGACAATCTCTTTAGGAAATTGAGACCCACCTACATGGGCCAGATAGAAAATGAGATTGAATAGCTTTGATGCCTCAAGTCACAACACAGACATACCTGTTCTAGAAACCTGTGAAGAAAGGGGTCAGGGGAGAGTGTGAGGTGGTGGAAACTGAGCTGAAGAGTAAGGTGCTTGTTTGAGGATGTGTCTTCTTCCTCTGTGTCTTTTCAAGAGCAAGCTTTGCTGATAGTAGGGGCTTGATAAAACCCTACTTAGTGATGGAGGGAAGATAGGGGGGCAAGAACAGCAGCCGATGAAGAGGTGATCCAGAGGTTGCAGCTGCAAGGACCAGACCAGTCTAGCAGAGCAGAGAGGGCACTTGGCAGTCTTGCTGGGAGGCCAGGAGGCTGGGAGGGGCTCTGGATATGGAGTTTGGATTTATTCTGTGGCCAAGGGGAACCACAGGAGAAGTGAGGGCAGGTCCTTTGGAGCATGCTGGCCTATAGGTTTGGAAGATGGAGGTATTACACTGGGTTCTTCCCTGGTGCAGTTGTGGAGGAGCCACTTAAATATCTTTGCCTTCACTATTTAACATGTGAGATGAATGGTTGTACTGTGAATTCTTCCAGTTTCTAGGCTTCTAGAGAATGAACCTGAGGATGATGTGCAGATGGACACTTGGAGACAGAGAAACCTTTTAGTCCTGGTAACCCAGGGGATGAAGACCTGCCCAGGCTGGTGGTGAAGGAATTACAAGGAGGGGCGGACTTGAGAGATTTGGAAGTGGCTATTAGAATGCTCTCAGTTATTCCTTATCAGAGTTGGAGGTAGCAGAGTTGGTTTCAGGGAAAGATATTTTTGGGGAGGGTGGTTATTATTATTTGGATGTTCAGTGTCTTCCCAAGGTCCATGTTTTATCAGCTGGGTTCCCCAGCTCAGCACTATTGGGAGTTAGTGGAAATGTTAAGAAATAGGGCCTAGGAGGGGCTTTAGGTCACTGGGGATGTGCATTTAAAGGGGATTGTGGGACCCTGGTCGCTCTCATTTGGGAGGGGGGCAGGGATCAAACTCAGGGACACTCAACCACTGAGCCATATCCCCAGCCCTATTTTGTATTTTATTTAGAGACAGGGTCTCACTGAGTTGCTTAGTGCCTCTCTTTTGCTGAGGCTGGCTTTGAACTCGTGATCCTTCTGCTTCAGCCTCCTGAGCCACTGGAATTACAGATGTGTGCCACCACGCCAGTTCATTTTCACTCCTTTGTATCCTGGCCATGAGGTGAACAGTTTTACTATGCCCAGATGCACTGCCCCACGTCCACCAGAAGTCTAAAAGCAATGGATCTACCCAATCATGGACTGCAAAACCATAAGCCAAAATAAGCCTTTTTCTTTCTAAGTTGATCATCTCGGATATTGCAGTGATGAAGAGCTCACTAACATAGTGGTTATTTGGGGAATGACTATGCAATGTTTCAGAAGTAGCCAGAAAGGTAGGATTAGAGGTTGACTGGGCAAGTCCGGATTTTTAAATGAGCCCTGGAGATCAGATGGGCGGGACTGTTTTGACTCCACTGTGAACCAGCTGTGTGGCTTCAAGCACATGACTGGAGTAGGGTGACCAACTCATCCAGCTTGCATGGGGATTTCCCAGTCTAGCACTGAAAGGCCCATGTCCTGGGAAATTCCCCAGTCTTGGGAAAAACGGGGGCAGCTTGCCTGGGATGCTTTGGTTTCAAAATGGCACAGCTCATGTCTCAGGAACTACTTCAGTGGTGAGCAAACTGGGACAGTTGGAGAACCTACCTGACTAACTTTGACCTTGGTTTTCTCACCTGATAAGTAGAGATAATAACAGTTCCTTCTTACGAGTATTGTACGGATTAAATGACATAATTTGTCAAAAGCACTCAGCATACAGATTGGCATGGGAAAGGCATAAAATGCACATTTGTGGAAAGAATAAGCTAAGTGAATCCAACAGGGCAGAGGGGAGGGGTAAAGTAACCCAGTGACACAGTGGGACATGAGCTCTGTGAACAGAATTTACAGACTGCCTGTATTTATAAAAGAGGGTTTGCAAGAAAATTAGTAATGTCAACAAGGAAAACGTTAGCCCATGGAAGAGAACAAACCTTAGTAGCAGCATTTACATTTGAATAACACTTATGCTAACTGTTAAGTGAATATATGTCTTCACCAGATAATTTCCAAGATTCTCTAAAGATGTGTATCTCTGCTCTTTGGCTCAGTTGACACTGTGGTGGCTGTATGTGCTCCAGTGAAATAAAGTCACATTTTGTTTTCCATATTCATTTATTTATTGGCTGAGGCATTTAACAGATATTTGAGTAGGCACAATGCTGGACTCTATGGAGGCTGCCAAGAAATAGAAGTAGTCTGCGTTCTTGGAAAATTCACAAGAAAATGACTTAATCATTATGCTTATTTCACTTATTAAAACACCAACCACCCTTATTCTTTCCTGACCAATAGAAGAGCCTTTGGGCGGCTCCATATAAGATTTTAACCCAGCTTCTAAGTTCCTGAAACCAGAAGCAGAGAAATCAGAAAATATCTATCAAGACATCCTGAAAAGATGACCCTGAACGAGAAAGGCTGACCAGGAGAGCAGAAGGAGGGGCAGGAGGAGGACAGCCACAAAGAGGGGCAGCCAGGGTGGGGATGGGGTGGCAGGAGCAGGGAGGAGGAGGGGAGCCGTGACTGAGGCAGCAGAGAGAGCAGCGAGCTGACAGGAAAAGCCACCAAACAGAACTGATGCAGGGGGAGGCAGGTGGGGAAGAAAGGAGAACTTGAGGAGAGGGCGACCTGGACGTGCAGAGGCTCAAGGCCGCCCCTAACTGAATGGGAAGGTAGAAATTACATGTGAGGGGCCTTGGTTTAATTGTGGTGTGTTTTCTTTAACCACAGCTAAGAGGAAATGGGGGTGAAGAGCAGAGCAGGAGGGGAGGATGGGCTTCAAGCTTTGGCTCTCTCCACTGGGCCTGGGGTTTCCGCTCCTGCTCCAGGTGTTGGGCTCTTCCTCACGTGGGCTGCTCTCCCCGTGGTCAGCTGAGACTGAGCCTCTGACCGGGGCCACCTCCCTCAGGGGTTGGTGGCTCCCCTGAGCCGTGCAGGCCGCTGCTTCCCCAAACTGCTTCCGCCTCAGAACCACGTTGGTGCAACCATGGCGCCACCCTTCCTTCACCTGGGGAGGCGCGGCAGAGATGGGGGAGCACTGGTTTTCTCTTCCTTCTTCTGTTTTTCTTCAACACTCACTCCCCCTTTTCCACTTCCCCTGAGGTTTTTTCATCAAGTGAAAGATTCAGGATAAAAATGTTTTAACACACTCCCAGGACTCAAGAGTCCAAGAAAAGAAAAGTGATGTGTAAATAATCAGTTCACTTTGCCCTGGAGAATGACCAGGCTGAAAGGGCCTTCAGAGGGCATCATTGTTAGCCAGGAACTGGGACCAGAAGGTTGAAAATGCCATGAACTGAGCCAAGTGGTCAGCTCACTGGCTGCCTCCATCAGCAGAACACTCAGGTCAGGTCTGGTTAGCTCAAGAATGACTGCCATTGTGGTGCATGTCAGCAAAGCCAGACCTGTTCAAACTCTTGGTGCCTCAGTCTGTTTTCTGTTGCTGTATCAAAATACCCAAGAGTGGATAATTTACAAAGAAAAGAGGTTGGTTTTGATTCATGGTTCTGGAAGTCCAAGAGCATGATGCTTGTCCTCTGGCAAAGGTCTCAAAGCAGAAAGGGAAAATAGCCATGTGTAGAAGAGATCACGCGGTGAGAGAAGAAGCATGTGAGAGTAAAGGAAGCAGAACCTGCTTTGTAACTAACCCACTCTCATGGGTTCTACATTAATCCCTTCATGAAGGCAGGGGTCATATGACCCCACCCTCTGTTTAAAGGGGCCCACATCTCTCAATATTATTATATTGGCAATTAAATATGAGTATTGCTGAAGACAAACCATATTCAAACCATCGCACTTGAATCGTGGTCATGAGAGACAAACCATTATAGACTTTAGGTCTGAAAGTAGGCCATGCTATTAAATATCAATTATGAGTTTTTAAAGTATAAACAACCTATTTGAAAGCTGCTAAGTCATTAAGTGAAGCAGTCAGACAATTCCTTCATGATCACTACTCTTCTGTACATCTCAGACCTTTTGATTTCAGGTTTCTACATTTTTTGACTTGTTTGTTTTGTATCATTGGATTCTTACAATGCTTTTAGGTATTACTCAACTGCCCGGACAGTCTACATTCTGAACAGACTCTTACAGATGACATGTGTCCAACACTTCCAGGGACTTGGTGCTAGCTTGGAAGTGATTATATTAAATTAGGCTTGCAAATCACATCATAGTTTGCAAACACTTTCACTATCATTAGTTCCCTGAAACCTGAGGTGTGTGGTGATCTTCAACTTATTGATGAGGAAACAGAAGTGAACTGGTTAGCCCAAAGGCTTAGAGTTATGACAGATCCAGATTTCCTGTTAAATTGTATGCCTTCTCACCAACTACTGCCTGCCCATGACATAAAGATAAAGATGAAGATAATTACCAATATGGACTGACTTTTTCTGTCCACCAGCCCTTGCTAAGTGCTTTAACATGCATTATCTCATTTGTTTCTCCCAAGAGGCATGTGAAAAACTGATGTTATTATCTCCATTTACAATGAGAAAACGGGGGCTCAGAGGGACGAAGCAAATTGTTCACTGTTCTATAAAGAGGGAGTTGTAGAGACGAGACCAAACTCAGCTAGTCTCATCCCAGAGGTTAGGTTCTTAAACCCATGAGTCCTGCCCCAACAGGCCAGAAGTGGAGTTTACAATTCAATTTGAGTCCCTTATATCTATCTATCTATATACCTATCTATCTATATATTTAAATTTAGGTACTAGGGATAGATCAACAACCCAGAGGCATCCTACTATTGAGCAACATCCCCAACTCCTGTTTTAAAAAACATTTTTTCTTTTGAGACAGGGTCTCACTAAGTTGCCAAGACTGGTTTTAAGCTTGCAACCCTCCTGCCTCAGCCTCCCACATTGCTGAGATTACAAGTGTGTGTCACTGTGCCCATCGGGCCCCTGCTTTTTAGTTTTCCATTCTTTTACTTTCTTTTTTTTTGTATCCTATTTCAGAGTTCCTACTTTCTGGGATACCAAAAGCCCTGTGACCCAAGGGATCTACAAACAAACATCAATTTTATCAGTTGTCAGGTCTTCAGGGTTGGGGAAACAGAGGAGAACAGGAGATTATTGGGAACAGAGGGGAGCACCAAAAGACTTAAAGGAGGAGGAGAAGGGAATTTCCTATTCCAATGTGGTCACAGTGACAGAGGCTGAGGGCATGATTATGTCATGCACCTGCAGGGGATGAAGCCATTGTCATCCCAGCTATATGTGCCGCTGCAGTCTCTCTCCCTCTCCCCCCCTCCCCCGTCTCTTTCTCTCTCTCTCTTTATAGTAGCACAAATGGCACTTTCTTAATTGAAATTTTCATTATAATGGATCTGACCTGTATTGTGCTATTAGCTTTAGCAAAAAAAAATTCTAACAGGTTTTAATATTAGAACTGAAAATATGTTTCCAACTAGCTGAGGAGCCATAGAGCAGGCTCGGATCATACTACTAATAATGAACAATCTGCTTGCTATCATCAAGTTCTTATTATTTACATGTAGTAAACTATCCAGAGACAATGTGAGCTTGAGTCGCCTTCTGGTTTTTACTGATCTTCCCTAATTTACCAGAGGAAGTCTGACCAAAGTGTCCCCAGGTCACCTTGGTGTGCCCCTAGTATGCCTCAGTATGTCACATGGAATCTTCCCTGCATAGCTGCTCATAATCTCTGGGCTAGCCATCCCCAGTGGATCTGGAGAGCTGTTTCAGTTAAAAACAAACAAACAAACAAACAAACAAAAAACATCATTCAAGGAGGAGATTTTTCAATCTCATTTTCACAGATGTTTCTTTTGAGGCATCTTCTCTGCAATGGTCCTGGTGGCACTGAGAGGGACTGAGTGAGCAGCTCTGCCCTTGAACATGGGCTCCTCAGTTAGAGCCCTGCCCTGGTCCTACTCCACTATAGCTTTTCCTACAGGGCAATGAGTTTGCAGGGATGAGGTACTCTGCCCACTTAGAGCTCATGTACCTCTCACTTCAGGTGTCCGGGACCCCTGTTTCCTGCCCAAGCAGCCTTGAACCATCTCCACACATGGATCTCTTCCCAGCGTCTGACTTGAGAGTCTACCACACTGTTAATTACACAATCCCCATTCTGAGGGGGCATGAAGAGACCACAGTCACAGGGGCCTGTAGATCATGTGTGGGTCTATCTGCAAGTGAACAATGTCCCTTCCCTCACAGTATGGGATAGGAAGACATGGGTGTGGCCTTGGCCTCAGCCTTGTCTCACCTCACACTTGCTGCTCACTGAGAAACACTGAGTGGTTCTGAATTTGAACTTGTCCTTTCAGGTCATTATGAAGATCTGCTGGCCGTGGAAGGAGGATAGAACATATCTTGTTCAGCAGTTTGTTAGCTTGACTTGCACCTGTCATGTATTTAGACATACGTTATATGAGGTTCCATTTCTCTCGCTTCAGCTCCTGATAATGTAAGGAATGGTCTGAGACGGCAGGAACTGACCTTGGTGAGCTGAATAGGTAGGTGGGCGGAACACAGGACATCTTTCCCTACTCCCAAGGTGAAGAGTTCACGGAAAGATCTCACTGAAGAGTCGGGGAGCAGGGGAGCTTGGGTCTTCTATTTGGATTTGTTATCAAGTGACTGATGTCCTAGGATAGTTCCTCTTAGGACCTCAGTTTCCTGGCCTTTTAAAGAGAGGAGAGGTAAATTAGCCTTTCCCAAAGCATATCCCTGGACCACTTGTCCTGCCAGATGACCCATGAAACAAGGATTGCATCATCAATTGAGGACAACAAATCATTTCCCCCTTGGGATTATGATGCTCATTTGCATAATAAAGCTTCCTAGAATTTTGATAGTTGAAAAAAAAAGATTAATTGTAATTAACCTAGTTTCCTACACCAAGAATTTATTGGGTTCTTACTGTGTGCTAGGAACCATCCTATAAGCTTTATATGGACATTTATTTAATTATTAAACCAACCCTATGATATAGGTGATATTACTAGTTCATTTTACAGATCTAGAAACCGGAGATCAGAGAGGCTGAATAATTTGCTCAGAGTTAGAAATGAAGTTTATCACCTGATTCTGGGACTAATGTCCTCACTCATTCCCAAAAGAAGGCTTATTATTTGTTTTGTCCCTTATGGGTTTGTTTTGCCTTTTGTGATTATCATCAAAGTCTGAGTGACCAATCTACTTCATATTGATTAAAAATAAACCATTTTATCATTCTAAACAGTTTTCTAAATTAAAAAAAAGATTTTAAAATAGTGTCTAATATATAAAGGACCAGTAAGCACATAAGATGTTCAATACCATTAGTCATCAGAACATGCCAATCAAAACCATAATACCATTTCATATCCATTGGAATGGCTATAATCAAAGCACCAGAAAAATAAGTGTTAAGGATGTGGAGAAATCAGAACTCTTCTACATTGTTGGAAGTAATGTGAAATGGTGCAGCCACCTTGGAAAACAACCTTACAGATCCTCAAAAAGCTAAACATAGAATTACCATATGGACCAAGAATTCTTCTCCTCGGTATAAATCCAAGAGAAATGAAAATATTAGGTCCTCATAGAAATGTGCACATGCCCGTGCCTAGCAGGATTTTTTTAATAAGAGTCCAAAGCTAGTAACAACCCAAATAGCCATCCTCTGATGAATGGATAAGAAAAAGGTGGTTCATCCACACAATGGAATATTATTATTTTATATTATTTATATATTATTGTTTTTATGGAATATCATTCCAAATAAAAAGGAATGAAATACAAGTTACAATGTGGATGAAACTTGAAAACATGAAGCTAAGTGAAAGAAACCAGACAAAAATGACTACCTATTAGATGATTTACTTTGTATGAAGGTCCAAAATAAGTAAATAGAAAGTGGTGTTGTGGTTGCCTGGCATGCATGTAGGGAGATTGTCAGGGATGATAGCTAAAGTGCATGGGGTCTCTTTTTATGGTGATGAAACTTCAGATATTGATTGTGGTGATCATTTTACATTTTGTGAATAAACTAAAAAACATTGCTTTTTACACTTTAAATGGATGAGCTTTATGGTGTATGATTTATATGTGAATGAAGCTATGACCCTCATCCTGCAAACTGCCTGCAGTATTTAAAATAATTTTGAAAAGGGATCTGCTAATTACCCCCAATGCCACTGTCTTTTATGCTTTGTCTTTCCTTCTTATCTCTGTTCACTGCATGGCCCACAGGAATAAATGCACTCAGCTATTCATTAAAATTAGGGAGGCTAGTGGCAATGATATTTGTTCAGATTCTTCTCACCAGTTCATTCACCGATCACTTTTTTATTTCTGCATCCATCCAATGCATACCCCTGAGCTCCTCCCTGTGCCAAGCCCCATGCCAAGTTCTGGACCACAGCAGCAAGGAAGCCAGATAAGTTCTCATCTATGTGGGATAATTGGACAAGGAACAGTCCCTGCAATGCAGTGTGAAGATGGTGCACTGAGGAGCCTTGTGGGGAAGGTCTCAGAGGTGCCTCTCCTGATTGTTGAAGGGGATATGCTTGGGCAATTGCTAAGGTCTGCAAACTCCCTGAGCCAGGGTAGATAGACAATGAGGAGAATTGAGCCCCCTGCAAAAAAAAAAAAAAGGCACTGATGGGCATTATTAAGGAGATTGTGCTGAGACTTGATGGCTATGGTGAGTCCCTGAAGGCTTTCAGCAGAGGAATGACACATTTTCAAACTATTGCAATTGAAACATAATTCAGTTTTGTATACTCCAGCACTTTATTTAAATTATTTTCTATATTTTTATGCAAGTTTTTTTTTTTTAAATTTAAACTTTTTATTGTTTTTAATGAATGTAAAGTCTATCAAATCAATGCTGTTTCACTACATTATGTCTTTATTATTAGACATGGAGTTTGTTACTAGTTTTTGTCCCCAAACTCTCTCCTACTTTAGCCAAATGACAGTGAATTTAGTCAATCCTCATTTTCTCATGCATGTAGTCCCTTATTCCTCTTTCTGGCTAACATTGGAATACACATTGTACTTCCTTTATTTTTCTAGGAGTTATTTCTAGGAGTTACTATCAAAAGGATTGATGATTTTTTTTGTCTCTAACTTGTTCACCATTGTGCTTCAAAATGGGCTGTGTCATTTACAATCACTAAATAACAATTATTATTATAAGAAATTGTATGTGATGGGAGGGGAGGGAAGGGAAAGGGGGAAATGGAAGGACAGCAGAATAAAATAGACACTATTATTGCTGTGGGTATATACATGACTGTATGACCAATATAATTCTGCAACCTGTACACTCAGAAAAATGAGAAATTATATCCCATCTGATTCAAATGTATGATATGTCAAGATCATTGTACTGTCATGTATAACTAGTTAAAACAAATAAAAAAAAAGAAAAAAGAAAAAGAAAGAAAAAAATGAAAAGAGAAATTAGTGATAGGGAAAGGAGAGTAGAGAAATTTAGTAGTAGTTTCTTCTCTGATTAGTAAATCAATTTACCAATTTACCAAACATATATGAATTCTCAGGTAAATGACTTTAGATATCTTCTCAGTAAGATACTTTTATTTTTGAAAATAAAATTAACTGTATTCTGAATATTTTCATGTACATTTTACCCATGAACATAGGCTACTTGAAATTATTAAAGGTAATTATGCTCTTGTGTTGAATTTCTTAAAAAAAAAGAAAGAAAGAAATTGTATGCATTTCTTCTTCATTCTCACTTCATGCGGAGGCGGGGGGATGGTAAAGGAGTATTTTTTTTTCTGTGCACAAATTCACCTGATAATCTGTGATAATCTGTCTAAAGTCCGACTGATTCATCATATTTTAGTTATGTCATATAAAAAAGTAAGAAAACCACATAGAACTTGAAATCTTTGTCATCTTTTGGAAAAAGAAGTCCGTTGAGTTAGGGTCATCCGTTAAGGTAAAAGCAAGCTTAAATCACTGGTGCTGTTGATACAGTTCTGCAAAGCTACTCTACCCTATACTTTTCCAGCAGAATCAAAAAATTTTTTTTCCAGTATAAGCCATGACCACTTTTAAAAAGGGGTTAAGGTTTTGTTTTGTTTCCCATTTTGAGGACTTTTGTCCATCCACATCAAGACGATCCGATAGGGAAGGCACTGGCCTTCCGACTAACAAAAATCCATCTGAGTTGATTGTGGTATAATACCCTCTGAAATACTATCAAAATAAAGAGGACATTTAAACATCCTTGTCACTACTGCACATAAAAAGAGAATTACCTCTCTTTCTGTGGAGCCCTGCAAGTAATAACATATATTTATAACAGCAGTAGCAGTTCTTTAGCTGGATTCGTATTTGTCTTCCGCAGGAAAGGTTGGTACCGGGAAGGCTTCAGCTGAAGAAGATTGCCTTGGCTAATGTTAGGCCCAGAGGATGGGATATTATATGGTGTGTTGACTTCAAACTGATCGGTTTAAGACTCCAACTTTGAAATCCATCATTTCCTTTTTGAGATCTCTCTGCAGGGACACTGGCGGATGGGAGATTTTAAATGAGTACAAAATATTCAGGAACCCTGGAATCCATTCTCTACCCTGCCCCTAATTATTTCATTCAATTTTTCTGTAAGGCTCTGGATAAATAACTTTTTGAGTTTTCTGATAAGGTCCACATGGCTTTATTGGTAAGAAGGTAACAAGAGAAAAAAATAGGACTTGCACAGAAAAGGATGTTATCTTCTTCTCACAGATCCAAATGATGAGCTAAAACATTGCCAAAGCCCGGACCTCCCAGTGCCAGGCAGACTTTTTCAGGAGGTTGAATTCAGCAGTGGCTGAGCTCAATCAGAGGTAGTGTGGAGTAGGAGGAGCATGGATATCAGGGCACTGAGTTCCTCTTCTCTGTTGTTAGGAATTGAGCACTTCAGAAATCTTCCCTGGCTTTTAGGGAAGCAACTGTAGCTATTGAGTAAATTAGATGTTGGTGGTGTCTCTGGGAATTGCTTTTAGTTTGGACATTTGGTGCCTCTAGGATTTCTTTTGGAGGAAGTTCTAGTCTCTGACTTTGTTTTCATGTTGAATTTTAATGACCTTCAATGGACCAACTCCTAGAATCTTATCCCAAACAACTGCCTGTTGAGTTGAGGGGACTCCCCTGTGCTGTTTAGCTCATACTCCTATGTGTGGCTGTGATGGCTTCTATTGTCATGTATAGTCAAGTGAAAACTATTTAAACAAACAAAGGAAGAAAAAGACAATATTTCAATATCACTCAGGTTCCCATATGGAGTAGTGACTGAAGGACTTGGAGAACTGGGGATAATTATATAGTGGTTGAATGACTCTTTTTGTGAAATAAAAAAGTACAAAGGTTAGGAAGTTAGAACTGAGAAGAATTTGCAGGAGGTCCTGCCGGAGGACCTATGAGCTCTACTTTGTTGAAAATGAAATCTGATTGACTTAGCTCAGCTAGAAAAACTTCACAAAAGAGACTTCAAGTACTGTTTTCTTACTGACAGGATACAGGGGATTTAGTATCATGTGAATAGCCATTAATAGTCAGATATCAAGTTTGAAGGCACTTTGTTTTGGAGGGGAGGTGAACCTTATAGGTATTCCAAGAGCAGACACTTGCAGGTGCAAACAAGCTACCCCTGATGCATGAGTTGGTCATGTGAGTAGAAGCTTGGTGCTTGCTGGTTGCGTGATTGAGTCGATACAATGAGAATTCTTCTTTCTTTATATTCTTCATCACCAATATAATTTCTTTTTGCCTGTGATTAAATTTTGTCCAAATCTCAGAGTTGTCTTGGGAAGGAAATGTCTGGGGTTCTTCTGACAGCTTTGTCTTGGGAGGGTGAGAATAGGAGAGGGGTGGGAAGTGGAGCAGAGGTCATTGTGCCCCAGGTACAGCCTTCTCTCTCAAGATGGTCTCCATGTAGAATTATGGGAGTCTTTAGAGCAGAAACAATGCATCGTCTACTGTTTTCCACCCTCTGTTTCCATGAAATCAGCTCACCGGTACTAAGCACAAGCTCCAAGCTGTAAGGCCTAATGTTGAGCGAATGTTGAATTTGTCAGCATTCAGTCTGGAAGCTGTTCTAGGTTGAAAGAGCTCAGCTCAATGATCAACACTTGCAAAAGCTTTTCTGTGTGCTCATGGCCACCCCGACCTGGTTGTGCAACATGGGAGGAGTCTGTGTTCACACACCAAAGCTTCTTGATAAGCATGGGTGGCATGTCACATTATTCTTTGGCTGAGACATTAGGTTCTTCTCATGATTAGAACAGTCAAAGCACAACAGTAGGAAGCTTAGGTGATGCCTAAGCCTGTGGTTTTGTCTTTTTGAAGGCAGTTAGCAGTTAGAGAATTTCTGGGATTCACCAATATTCTCTCTATGCTGAAGTCAATTGAGTTAGGGGAATGAGGATAAAATGTATTAAGGCCTCTTTGACACATTATTACAGAGAAAAGTCAAGTATTTTCAATTAATGCCCAAGCACTCATTTCTTTTTTTTACATATATATATATATATATATATATATATATATATATATATATATAGAGAGAGAGAGAGAGAGAGAGAGAGAGAGAATTTTTTAATATTTATTTTTTAGTTTTCGGCAGACACAACATCTTTATTTGTATGTGGTGCTGAGGTTCGAACCCGGGCCACAAGGATGCCAGGCGAGCACGCGACCGCTTGAGCCACATCCCCAGCCCCCAAGCACTCATTTCTGAACAGCTAAAATGAGTTGGTTATGGAGGACACCTACAAAATAAAGACGTGATCCCTTATGTTAAGTCTCTCTCTGTCTCTGTCTCCTTCATAGGGAAGATTAATGGGCAAATCCAAGATTACAGTAGTTTAATGAGAGCAGAAAAAGACTACCTTTACTCACAAAGATCAAGCAGACCATGTGGAATAAGTTGGAATTGAACAGCCTCTTGAGGAACCTGTTGGCATCAACATAGAAAAGAGCCAGAAAAGCATTCCAAGTTCAGGGGGCAGCATATGCAAAAGCACATCCATAAAAAGAACACACCTCTCTAGGAATCACAGATAGTATGGGATGTTTAAAATACAGGTTGTGGTAGGTCTTGGAATAATAAGTGGACCAGTGGTGAGAGATGACATTGAAGAGGGAAGCAGAGATTAGAACATGAAGCCTCTACATAATGTACCATTTAAAGAAGAAGTTTGAGCTTTATCCCTTACTAATTGCATGGGGAAGCCATCTGTGTTAGTCAGCTTTTAGTTGCTATGACAAAATGTCTGAGATAAACAACTTTAAGGAGGAAAGATTTATTTTGGCTTTTGGTTTCAGAGATTTTAGTCCATGGTCACTTGGTGGTTGCTGTTAGGTCTGTGGCAAGGTGGTACAACATGACAGAAGTGAATGGTGGAGCAAAGCTGTGCATCACATAGCAGCCAGGAAGCAAAGAGGTGAGGTGGAGGTAGGACCAGGGTCTGGATATCTCCTTCAAGGGTATGCACCCAATGACCTAACTTTCTTCCACAGGACTCCCCTCCTAAAGGTTCTACCAGCTCCTAGTAATATCATAGACTGGCAACCAAGTCTTTAGTACATGGCCTCTAGAGGATATTTAAGATCCAAACCATAACAGCATCCAGAGATTTTAAGCATGAGAAAGACATTCACTCAGTAATTCAACAAATATTACCAGTATCTACCATGTGCCATGCATGGTAGGGACTGAGGTTATAGCACTAGACAAGATCACTGATTCATATCCAACATTATCTGATATGCATTTTTAAAGGAAGCTGTGTGACAATGATGTGGGGGATAGGTTGGGCTTAGGGTCCAGTGAGAAGTGAGAATCCTTTTTTTCTACCTGCATTGAAACTGTATGGGATATGTTGATCATTATTTTCAGAAGTCCCCAGAGTAGAACAGTAGCTTATTTGCAATATTTTGAAAAAAAAAAATTCTGAAACATCATGACCTGCCTAAGAACTAATGAGAAGCCCAATGAATCAGCAAGGGAGAACATATATAGAAATAAAAGGCACACTTTTTATTTATTAGGTTTTACTAAAAGAAACTCATGAAAGATAAAGGAAGTTGTGCAAAGTTGAGAAGTGATCTTAGAAATATCTGCAGAAAATAGGAGAATAAAATAGAGAAAGGGGGTATGTGGTAGAGCCAGTTACCACCCTGAGCAACGGGGTGTGATCTCACTGGGGATTTCTGGGGACAGTATAGAACACACCTCAGAATGATCTAAGGTGCTAGGAAGCTGGGGTGTTTACCCATCAAATCATTGTCCATCAGTGTTTTTACTTGTGAGGGCATCAACTTCTAACTTGCTTTGTGCAGAGACTCACTGTACTTTTTAGGCCAGAGAGCCCCAGGAGTTCATGGGAAATGGCCATCAGTACATCGAAGTAAAGAGATATGCCTAGGGCAGTAATGGAATCTGCTACACAAGTTAATAATTCTTGAGTGCTTTTCTTTCATTCATTCATAGGTACTAGATTCCATATTTGCAATCATGTGTATTAAATAACAATCCTAAGGATTAAGTTAGATCAGGGGTTCTCAACTGGGGGTGAATGAGCCACACCCCAAAAGGATATTTGCTGATATCTTGAATCATTTTTGGTTGGGAAAGAGTGCGATTGGCATCTGGGTGGTGGGCCAAAGATGGTGCTAAACATTTTATTGTGCCAGGACAGTCCCTCCCATCCCCACGATGCTTAAAAGTACCTAGTCTTAAATGTCAATAGAGCAGATATTGAGAAACTCAGGATTAGTATATGCTATTTCACAAGTAAGAACTCCAAGGTTCAGAGATATTGAATAACTTCCTTGGGTTTATAAACCCAGTGCATGGCCTAACCAGAATTCAAATTGAGGTTTATCTACTTCCAAACTTCATGCTTTTTGATTTACATTGGTCTGCCTTCCAGATAAAAAGAACCTACATCCCAGAGGCTCACTGAAAAAAAATAAAAAATAAAAAAAATAAAAGACCAGATCAGTACTGGCCATGCCCCCTGGCCCAGAACTTCAAAGGAGCCTGGAGCTGGCTGGAACTGGAAGGAGTTGGGGAATGAACACCTTTCCCATCTCTCCCTGGCTTCTCTCCCTCCTGGGCAAGTTGGGGCAGGCTCCATGGGCGCAAGTCCCAGATCTGCATACCATGACTGGCGAGGTGCCCTTAGCTGGAAGCTCTGACTCCTTCCCAATGCACAAGGACGCTCTTCTGCTGCCAAAGCTGGCTGGTAGTTCTATCTGGAATGGCAGCTCTCCCCCTCCCCCCAGGCTTGGGATGATCTTCTGGCAAGCATATGTAGTGAAGAGTTACAGGTGGTGCAGACATGGTTTGGAAGGAATCCCAGCTGGGCCACCTCCCAGGAGCCTTCTGATCACTCACCAGATAACTCTAGCTGTTTGCAGAATCCCGGGAATCTTAGCTGCTCCAGGAAACCGCCTTCAAGGGCAAGGAGAGGTTCTGAGAAGCTAGAATAACCTTGGAACTGAAATTACTGTATCCTTTTGCCTCCTTAGGTTGGAAATATTTTTGCAACACCATAGAATTCTCCATTTTCTACCCTAATGATGTGGGGGTGAGCAAAGAGCAGGTTCACCTCTGAGGACTCCATCCAGATACCTGCAGGTCTCTGAACTTGCCCTGTTCCTTTGCTGGAGGTGAAGTCCACATTGTTTCTCTCTGGGCACAGTTCATGGACTCTTTTTGAGAACTTGCAGCTCTGTAGTGTCAAGTCTTCTGGTTTCCAGACCCACATCCTGCCCTGGGGGGAATTGACATCCATCACACATGTTGTTCCTGTCTGTTTAATCAAACTTTCATTTGATGTTGGCTGGAATTTCACATGTGGACCAAATATAGAAAAATTAAGTGATTCCAGCAGCTTAAGTCTGAAGGGAAGCATTAACCTTTGATATCAAATAAATTAAAACATAGCACATCCCAATAATGTGTTTTTTGGAGGTACTGAGTAGAAGTGTATTCACTTGTTCATTCATTACTTCATTTCCCCACTCATCTAGCAAACAATTAATGAGTATTTACCAAGTTTGAAGTTTTAGGAGGTGTTGTGCAGAACATTAAGGCAAGGATGATGAAGTTCTTGCCTGAGAAGCTTAAAATCTAATGAGAAAAAGAGATAAATAGGTATCTCACATTGCATGATAAAAAAATATCATAAGAGAAATACCAAGAGGTGCTGCATGATCCTCTCTTGTTCTAGGCTATGAAATAGCTCCAGCATGGTAAGGTGTCAGCAAATATGGGCTACATTTTTAAGAAAATGCGTTCTGTAGAGGAAGAGAAAAATAGGATTTTAGTGTGAGCGGTAGGTAGGCTTTGGGGAAAATATATTAATCAAATAGGTATGGTTTTCAAATAATTTAAATTTATTTACAAACCTCTTGTCATATTCTTCCACTATTCTCTTTGTTAATACAATTAGCTTATCATGTTACGTATCAATAGTACTCAAAATGTGTTTGTAGACCTGGTACAGAGATTGATGGTACCTATATTTAGTAACAGTTGTAGCAATTTGACGATGACTTTGCTTATTGACTGACAGGAAAATTTGAGGCTCGGGTTTTGTATATCATTGTATAATTTTATTTTTCAGTAGCTTATTTTTATTAATTTCTAAAAGTATCCATCTGTGACATATAGAAAATGAAATAATAGAAAAGGTTTCCTTGCTTTGGATGATTTGAGAAGTCCTATGTAAATGATTGCTCATATCTGTCTTACCTCTGGAATACAAGCTTCCTTAGGGCAGCAGCTGTATTTTTTGTGTTTGTATTTCATTCTTGAGCCTATAAGTAGGTGCTCCTTAGTTATTTGTTGAATTAAACAAAAACATTAAAGGAACTTGGGTCAACCTTCAGTGAATTATTTTCAACTTTTGGAAAGTCTATTTGCAGGTTTCCACTTGAATTAGCTCTTGGACTCATATATTCATTTATAATGAAAGCAGCCCTTGATTTTATCATCCTAGGACTATTTAACTTCAGGATTGCAGTTCTTGAGCATCGATTGTTCTACTATTTTGTTAATGTGTACTTGCTCAGCTTATCTGTGTGTTCCATGAGCCTAAGAATTAAAACCTCACTGCCTTTACTTTTTCTCCAAATTTAGTATATTAGACCTTTCCCAGTTTTATATCTTCTTAAAATCGCAGAGCAGACTTGTATATATCGCTTTTAATGCCCATTGTTTCACTTTCTTTTATTTACACCATTTATTCCCCAAAGGCTTATTAAGTAACTGTCATGTGTGTGGCACTGCATGAGGCACTAGGGGTACAAAGACCAAGAAACAAACTTCCCACCTTCAAGGGGGGACTACTCTAGTAGAAGAGTTAGAAATGTAGATACAAGATTACGGCGAGGAATTATAGGCACTAGGATGGACACTGATATGAGAAACAGAAGGCATAAGATTAGAAGTGACCAGTTCCATGTTGGAGGCCAGGAGAGCTTAAGGGAAGAGGGGTTTCTTAAGTTCAGATAGAAATGTGAGTAATTGTCAAGGAGAGAGCATTGCTACTACAGAACACTCAGGGAAGATGCATAGCGTCATGTTGTGAGAGCTTCACTCCACCATTGTTATAACCACCACTACCACCAGCATTACCACAACTCTTAACCACCACCACCACCAACATTCCCATTACCACCAGTATCATTGTTATGACCAACTCACCACCACCATAATTACAACCACCACCACCATCAGTATTGCCATTACCACCAGCAGCATCATTATGACCACCTCATCACCACGATTTGGTAACATTTCTTGGTCACTTATTATATTTAGGCATAGGTTACTTATTATGTTTAGTCCTACAGTAGGACTTCACTTGCATTAACTCATAGACTTTACAAACTATGGATCGGGCACTTTTAGGGTTCCCAATTTATAAGTGAGGAAGGAGGTACCAAGGCAAAAATTATTTGCCCCACTTCGTACATTGAACAAGTGACAGGATTCAAACTCAAGTCTACTTGACTCAAAAACTAAGCTTGTATTCAGGTCTCTGACAAGACTTAAATGTTAGTCCCTATGTTTAGCCTTATCATTTTGATAGGTATTTTACTGCCTAGAAATTTTGTAATGTGGCGTGCATTTTAAAATCTGCTTTTAAAGTTATTAAATTGCTAACCAAGATTATTCAAAGGACAAATCCCTAGGGGAACCCCAAGTGAGTCATTTTTGACACAGTGAAGTGTGTGATTGTCCCAGTCTGTTGGTCCTATTTTTAAACACATTCCAAAACCTTGAGATAGTACCCTGAAGTTATGTGACCACAGGTACGGAATTTTGTTTTTTGAAGTCTCCAAACATTGTGTATTAGCAGTTTTGTCCACATACCATAGCAAATATGAAAGCTCATCAGTGATAGAAATGAGGATCATGTCTTTCAATGCTTAATAAGTAAAACTATGCTAAGCATTTTATGTGTATTAGTTCCTTTAATCCTCTCAACCAATATCTCCATTTTTCAGAAGAAACATGGAGTGGCAAGCTAACTTGCCAGTTATAGTAGGTAGGAGAGCAGGGATGTGGTCACGGTGCTGGGTGCCTTTGGAGCCTGTATTTTTTACACCACTCCTTAGAAATAGGAGTAAAAATCAGAAGGGTGGGAACTCAGGGAAAATGTCAACTTCCCAAATGGCTCTATCTTTCAGGCACACTTACTGTATCAGGGTCTAGTGTTCCAAAGCCTGTGGAGATAGGCAGAGCAGACACCCAGAACATTCTCTGAGCCCTAGAGTCTCCAGGCTTCTTGGGGTGGTGCTGGCTGTGGTCCCTGTGGTTTGATAATGCACCTTCCCTCTCCCAGCTCACATTCAGACTCTGCTTCAAACACAGCGGCTATCTATTTCTCTTCCACTAATGGGTAAAGCTGACGACTTACTCTATCTTGACAATTACTGATTTGAAAAATGTCTAAAAGTTTAATCATGGGGAATGCTTAGTCACTGAATATAATTTCTAATGGATTTTAGAAACAAAATAAATAACCCTGTCTTACCTGATGAGCTGTTGTGGGAGGGGGCATATGAGAGAATGTGTTAACTTTTGAAAAAGCATATGCCTTTATTCAAATAAAGGCAGAATATGTCATTGGGTCTTAACTTGTGTGCCTCATAAGGGAGGGACATCTTGCTGCAGTCATTCTGAAAGAAGTTAAGGAGATAACGTCTGGTCAGGGATGCTGCAGAAGAAAAATAGATGGTGGGTGTGTTGCTAAATAGCAAAGGCAGTTTTCTAGTCCTGTGACCTTGAGCTAACTAATAACTCTATACCTTCATTTCTTTACTTGAAAGATGAAGATACTAATAGAAGCTCTTCCTAGGGTGACCAAGATTATTAAATAAGCTGATACTCATACAGTGCTTAACACGGGGACTGCCATAGATTCAGGGCAGTGGAATGTTAGCTCCTCTTATTATTCTTAATCACTGTCTTGATCCACCTGATAATCTCATCTACCCAGAACAGCTGCACGAGCCTCAAGTTGTCAACTGCTCTTTAGCACAACTGTTCTAATAGAAAGCTGCCTGGTTCCTGACCAGAGATTTTCTTTTGCCCACTTAAATGCTATCATTTTCTCTGTACAAACCATAAACGCACTGACAGAAAATAGGGCCTCAACCATGAGGTAGCCATGAGCCTGGCTCCCAGCAGCAGCAGTCATGAAGCAAAGTAGTGAGTGGTTTCCCCTTTCTTAGAGAAAAAAGATTCTGCTGATTGTGAAGTAGGGGATTCTGCAAATTGGCCAAAGGGTGCTCTCACCTGAGTTTTCAGGTCCTTCTGGGAAAGAATAAAATAAAGCTAACAAAGAAAAACAGTCAAAACCCTTCCTCTTTTCTCTTTTTCCTAGACTGCTTCTTTAATTAGTAGGTTTGAATATGGCTATGCTCACCCAGTGGCTGTATTAGGGTTTAATGATCTGATCAGCTGTTTGCATGAGCACTTGTCCTAGTTATTTGATACTTTTTGCTGTAGGTCAAAGTGACTAGACATTCTGGTTTTGCAGGGAATGTCCCCAGTGACATAGCTCAAAGTGTTTCTTTTTAGCCACCGTATGATGTAATGTGGCCCTTTATTTCTTCTCCTCTAGCCCTACACAGACGGGAGACATGAAGTGATTGCTCTTGCAAAATGTTAATTGGAAGGATTAAATATCATCCTTTTTTTCTCCCCCCTTCTTTCTTTTTTTAAATAGAGGCCGAAATTAAAATCGAGAAGGCGCAGGGTAGCTGGTAATTGCAATCGGAAGGAGCTGAGGATTCTGAAAAACCAAACTGCAGCACAGTTTCTCTGGAAGGAGGTAACACTGATTTAATCAAACCAGGTTGGAAAGGCAAGTGGTTTATTTGAACAAGTTGAAAATTAATAATCTGGAGGAACAAACAAGCCTCCCCAAAACGAGTCCAAGCCAGTGTTAAAAAGAAAATTAACCAGATGAAAGTGATCAAGCCAAGGCAAAGGTAGTGGCTTGAGAAATATAAAGTTCTAGTCTTGACCCTCACCACCAAATCTTGAGCAAACACCCTGAATACATTTGTAAATGACTTATTTTCTATTTGACTTCTTAAATTTTAAACTTATTATTATTAGTCAATGAAATGTTAGCATCCTGGGGTTAGAAGGGACAGTGGAAGTCAATTAGTCTGATTCCCTATGAGGATATTTTGAAGGCATTTATGCAGGCCAGACTAGGCTACATCTCATGCATGTTCATTATAATGAGATCTGGGTGATTACAATGGAAATTTGTTGTCCATTTGCAAAATTTAAATTGTTCTTGATTAGGTTGGTTTCCCAGAGCTCCTTTATATCATTAGAAAAAGATCAGTGGTGGTAGAAAAAGGTGCTTGACGGTTAGTTATCACTGAGTTGCCTATCTTCCTTCAAGTTGTGGCAGTTTAATGTTTCAGTTGTGGGCAAAATGAGCATCTATCATTTTGGAACATTATGGAGTGTGTGGTAGTGAGGGAGCATCTGGCTTAGCTTAGATACATATGGTCATTAGACACAGAGTATTGAATTGATAGTAACCATTTTGTAACTTCTGATACTCCCTTGGTTTGGACTCTGGGTCTCACTCATAGGAGGGAAGAATCACGACATAACAATAATATTCTTATGGCAGCTAATTTTACTGAGTGTATACTGTCAGCCCCCTCCCCCAAATATTTTTGTGTATATGTTCACATAACCACTCATTTAATCTTTTGTAACATTAATTTTTGCAATATTCTTTGAGGTAAAAACTTTTGTCTTTATTTAACAAATGAGGAAATCAAGACATGGAAAAGTTTAAGTGACTTGGCCAAGGTTATTCAGCCCAAGTTAGATGGGATTATATTTTAAAAATAGCACTCAAGCCTTCATTCACAAGTAAGTAAACCTGGACCCCTAAAGGGGTAAAGTGATTCTCTCAATGGTAGCACTGAGAGTAGAACACAGGTCTAGTTCTTGTCAATTTTTCTTTCTTTATGTTACATCCTCCACTCCTGTTGGTTGGGAGATAAAATAGGTAGTTTCTAAGCAACACTGCCCCCCTCATATATTTATATATGAGTTGAATAAATATAAAATTTAGGTGTTGTCTTGAACCTAGTTAAACTTTTTTTCTTTCAGGGGATAGGGCTATCTTTCTAGAAATGAACTTTAATAGCACCAAGCTATCATCATTTGGGGGAAGTAACAGGGAAAAATTACCGAGATGACCCTTGTATCTTGTTCACCATGTACTCATGAAGAAAATACTTAGCATGGATGTTTATATGTCATTACATGTTGATTCTGGAATCCAGTCCCCTCATAGGATTAACTTGCAATAATAATTAAGGTTAAAGGTGGTAAGATTAAAACAGAATACAATAAACCATGCACCTAAACTAGAACACTGAAGAATTCTCCAACCATCTTTCATTCATTGTTAGGAATTTGATAATTATGTTAAAGCTAGAGTTATTTGAGAGCCCAGACATCTTTAATGAGACTTCACTTTTTTTTTCTTTCTTTAGTCTAGCTCAGTGGAGCTTCTACTTTAATATGCCTAAGAATTGTTGAATGTGGTTGTATATACACAAATTATTATATGCTGTAACTTAAGGATGAAATAGTCCCCCCCCCAGGATTATTTTTAACTATATGAAATTTTTACCTTTAAGTATAGGCTTTCAGTCTTCATAAAAAAGATGTTATGGTCCCTTTCAATCTCCTATCAAATTCATTGATTTGTAAATTTATTAAAATAACAACAATGGAAATAGCAATCAGTATCACTGAGAATTGGTTAGTGGGTTGTTTTTGGTGTTGCACAGACATCATCAGAGAAAAGTTTGCCCATAGAAATTTTTTTTTTTTTGTATCGGGGATTGAACTCAGGTGCACTCAACACACTGAGCCACATCCCAAGCCCTATTTTGTATTTTATTTAGAGACAGGATCTCACTGAGTTGCTTAGCACCTTGCTTTTGTTTAGGCTGGCTTTGAACTCACTATCCTCCTGTCTGAGCCTCCCAAACACTGGGATTACAGGCATGTGCCCATAGAAATTCTCTCTCTCTCTCTCGTTGTAGAGGGACACAATACCTTTATTTTATTTATGTATGTATGGTGCTGAAGATGAGTCCCGGGCCTCACACATGCTAGGCAAGCACTCTACCACTGAACCTCAACCCCAGCCCATAGAAATCTTGATAGCATCTGTCAGAGAATTCAAAGGCATTAAATTTAGAGTTCTAAAAGTATGACTTTCTATCCAATCAACTGACCATCCTCAAAGATTCCTGGATCATTGAGCACATTACTACTTTGATGATTTCTTTGAGGTAACTGCTTCTCTAATGCTACCCCAGCACTTACATGTCTGTAGAGTGATCATTCTCATTGTATGCTGGTGGCTTATTTGTGTAACTGTCCTTTCGAGGATCTTGCAAGGTAGGACCTTGCCTTTCAGTGTTTGTTTCCCCATCTCTTAGTGGAGGTGCCTGACTCACATACTTGTTCACTGAATTAACGAATTCAAGTTATTCCACTTTCTGAGGAATGGGAGTACTGTGATCAGGACTTTAGTTTCTGGCAGGCACCTGACTTGAATTGTGTGAGTATTTCTATTAAGAAGGGAACATACGCTTGCCCCAAGAGGAGCTGAAGATTTGGGCATTCTGCTTTATCTAGTTGACTTATTATTCAAAAGCCTTTCGATGGAGCTTTGATAAAAGAGTTTGTTACTGAGAAGAGGTTACTAGTTTTTTCTTTCTCTAAAAGGGACATTTGGGACTGGTTAGGGCTAGGGCCTGGCCTCTCACCTCTATATCTCCTGGAAAAAACTCACAATTACCTTGTCCACAAAGACTGAATTAACTGTTTCTCTCTCCCTGTAGAGCTAAGGGGCCAATCTGCTATGGTGTGATTCTTAGCTACTTTCAATTTTTAGGGGGCTCTGAAACTTACAATGGTGCCTGTTAGGTGGGAGTCTACAGTTAGGTGTCTTTACCTGTTGACTCTGAAAAGCAGATCATCTGCCAGATGACATTTCCTGTATAATTTTCTGGTTTAGAGTCTAAATGAAAACAAAACAAAACAGAAAAACAAGGAGTCAACAATGGAAGAAATCTTGGCAGTTATAGGGTCAGATGATTTTCTTTCCTCTTATTTAACCTTATAAAAATTGTGAAATAATCACACAGAAAAGTATATAAGACGGATGTACAATAATATGATTAATTATAAATGCCTGTTTTTCAGACCCAAGCCAAGGAATAGAATTCTGACAACATTCCAGAAACTTCCCAGGTTTCCTTCAGGGTGACAGCACTTTCCTGTGCCCCTGGAGGGAACCACCGTCCTGTTTCATGTAATCATCTTTTTATCTTGATAGTTTGACCATCACGTGGACACTCGTAGTATTATTTTCATATAAATAGGATCATATTACATTATAATTTTTATCAACATATTTGTAAGATTTGTTCATGTTGATGGTAGATGTTATTTGCTTACTTTCGTTTCTCTTTAGCCTCCCAATATGGTAGTATACCACAGGTGATGTATGCATCATGTTGCCTGTGCATAATTGGGTTCTCTTTGGTTGTTACGACCATGCTGCATAGACACTACAGCATGCTGCGTAGACATTATTCTCATGCTGGAGTATTTATGCATGGGTTTCTCCAGCTAGTATATATACCCAGCAGTGGGACTTCTGGGAGATAGGTATGTAATGTCCAACCACTTCCCCAAGGGTCACTCTGACCAACATTTTGGTTTGGACAGAGTTTTTAATCTTTTGACAATCTGGTGTGTGTGTGTATATATATACTACTTTGGTTTCAATTTTCATTTCCTTGATTATTAATGACATTGAGTGCTTTTCAACATGCGTATTGTTCATTTGTATTTATTATTTGTAAAATGTCTGTTTATGAATGTCCTTTGGACCATTTGATTTTTTTTCCTGTCTTTTAAAATTTGATTTGTAGATGTTCTTTACTTATTCTGGTGTTATATGTCTTTCAAATAATGTCTATCTTTTTGTAGCTTAGCCTTGCAATATGGTATCTTATGATAAACTGAAACTCTCAGTTTTAAGGGAGTCAAATTTATCAGTGTTTTTTTCAAGATGGATATTGCCTTTTCCATCTTGTTAAAAAATTATTCTGTACCTCAAGGTCATGAAGATCTACTTAATTTTCTTCTAAAAGCTTTGTAAGGTTGTTCTCTACCTTTAGCTCTATAAACCTTACTGGAGGTTATTTTATATATGGCATGAGCTAGATAACCATTGACTTGTTTTCTCAATGGGTTCCCAACTGCCCCATAATTTATTAAAAGACCTTCTGCAGTGCCATCTCTCATAAGTCAAATCCAAATACAGATGTGTCTGTTTCTGCATTCTACTGTCTGTTTTATTTGTCATGCTTGGAATACTGCTACACTGATTTGGTTACTGTAGCTTTAAAATAAGGGTGGTATCTTAGTTATTATAGCTTTAAAATCAAGTGTGGCATCTGATAGAACTAATTCTTTCACCTTGTTTTCTTTTTTGAGAATGTCTTTGCTTTGCTTTTCCCCTTGTATTTTCATATAAATTTTAGAATTATCTTGTCACACTCCACAAAACAACCCATTGAATTTTGTCTGGAATTACAAAGACTTACAGGAAAATGTGAGAACCAACATTCTGTAATACTGTTTCCCCATCCATGAACATGGAATGTCTTTCTTTTCTTCAGTGATTCTCAATTAGGATTTCTAACTTTCCCCATTGTAGTCTCATACAATTTATGCTAAATTTATTCTTTAAAAAATGATGTTTTTGATGCTGTTGTAAATGGTATGCTTTCAAAAATTTTATTTTTCTAGTTTTTAATTGATGAGTTATAATAATACAATTGATTTTTATGATTTTTTTGCATCTAACAAGTATACCTAACCCTTTTATTGCTTCTAATAATTTAAATGTAAATTCTTTTGAGTTTTACTATCCTTGTATTAATTTTGAAATTTTAAATGTACTTTCTTTTGAGTTTTCTATGTTCAAAATAATATAATCATGAATAATGTCAGTTTTGTTTCCTTCTACCTGATTCTTACTTTTTTCTTCCTCTCTCTTTTTTTCCCTTATTATGCTAGCCAGGGCCTCCAGTTAAATGATTAATGGAAATGAAAGAAAACTGGCATCTTTGTCTTTTTCCTGACTTCAAACAGAAAAATTTTGACATTTCACCTCTGAGCATGACATTTTTTATGTAAGTTGGTTTGTTTTTGTTTTTGTTTAGCTATCTTTTCTTATACTAAGGAAGCTGCCAAAAAAGAAAAAGAAAGAAAGGAAAGAGAAAAGGCTATTCTATTTTATATGTATTTCTCCAATAAGGATTTATATGCACAATTGCATGATATGCATATAATTTTCTGAACATATATTGAATTTTATTGAACAATGCTTCTTTTTTTTCTGTGTGAGATAATCATATGATTCTTTAATTTACAAATAGAGTGAATTACATTTACTTATTTTCTAATATTAAGCAAATCTTGAATTCTTGGAATGCAGCCAAGTTGGTGAGTATATGTTATCCTTTCTATCCGTGCTTTAGTTAACCCCTGCAGTTTTTCTTGAAATTGTCAGATGTGAAGTTTGCCTGTAATTTTCCTTTTTCATACAGAATTGTTTTGCTGGCCTTATCACATGAGTTGAAAAGTGTCTCCTTTTCCCCTCCCTCTCCCCCCAAACAGAGCATAAGACTTAAATATAATATTGAAGTATTCTTTTTTCTGATATATTTGCACCTAGATTTTTTTTTTTTTGCTGATGAGAGAAGAGTTGTTTTAGTACCGACTCAATTTCTTCAATGTTTATGAGACATACAGATTAAAATTTTTCTATTACATCAAAAATTGATTTATTGGCATAAAGTTACTTATAATATTATGTAAGTATGTTTATGATGTATACAAGATCTTTAAAGAGATCTTGTAATTCTATTCTTGACATCTAGATCTTCTCTGTTTTAAAATTGTCAGTTTATCAGTGGTATCTTGATTTCCCTAGTCTTTTCAAAGGAACAATCATCAGTTTTGTTGATACTATTGAATATTTTTTTCACATATTACTTTTTTTATTCCCATCTTTACTACTTCCATTATTTATAATTTTTAGGGTTTTTTGATTTTTGAAAATTTTTCTTAACTGCTCATTTTATTGATTTTGAGTCTTTCTACTTTTTAAATGCCATATTTCAGATATTTTAAGATGAACATGTTGTACTTTCACATTTCTGAATCTAAGATGCATCTTAAGTATTGATAGCATGTCAGTTAAATTGTAAGCATTTTTTTTCTCTCAGATGTATATAAAATACTTGCACATCTTACAGCAAATACTATCACAAGTTCAGTAGAAGGAAATATGTCCATTTGAGGCTATAAATCTCCCTCCAAGTACTGCTCTAGCGTGATTCCCACGGCTTGTTTTGTTTGCTTCTGTTTCTTTTGCTTTTTCTTCTACTTGACAAATTCTCTTGTCATCCAAGTATAATCTACTACTAAATTTGTTCATTTAATTTTTTTTCTCAAGACTCCAGCTTTGAAAATTTTGTTTTTCAAATTGAATATTTCACTTATTTAAATTTTTTCTATTCTCTAAAGTATTTTTAAATTTCCTTATATCAGTATAATGACATAGTAAATAGTTGCTTCCTCATCTGTGTTTGACAATTCCAGTAGCTACACTCTTTCAATTTGTTTCTATTCTCTAGGAAAGGAATCAAGATATAGACTATATCCAAGTCCCTAAAGACCCCATGCCCTTCCTGATCACTGCCACCATCCCCCTTCCAATAGCCACTATTTTTTTTTCTAATATTATAAATCAGTCTGGGACATTGTGGAGCAGAAATTACTTGTAGTAATAATTTGAGGATTAAGATTGGCATGAGAAAGACTTCTTTCAGAGGAGGTATTATTGTTTTTTCAGGCCTATGGAGGAAGACCAGTGCAGGACAACCTAAATTCAAGTTCAAATTTGATATTCTCTAGACCATTCAAAGGGCACCATCCATGTTGTAAATCTGTAGGAAGGTGGGTTGAGGTCCAGAGACCCAGTTGAAGAGGTGGGTGATTTACAGAGAATCCACTATGGCATGCTCTTCACCTTGACTAACCTCACCCACAGGTCTGAATAACTCTAGTTTAGATTTATAGCTTTTACTCTATACTGATAAATGCCATTAGGACAAATCAGCTTTGAATGTTGGGCTTATCTTTCTGGATTTTGTATTTTCGTAGATGTTGTTCCAAGAATTCCTAACTTTTTTTTAAAAAAAAATAGAATGTTTTGTTTTAATGTTCTATGCAGTTTTAAAAACTTTTCTCAAGAGGTGGGTTTTTTTTTCTGTTATAATTTAAAACTTTTTTTCAGTTGTATAAAAATTGTTTTCAAGTAAAATCTTGGATTTGTGATATAAAATCTGTAGAATATGAGAGTCATGCTTAAAATTACTTAGGTGTCCTTGTTGCATGAATCTCCCTGGAGACATTTTCCTTCTGGGGTCAAGAACTACTTCTTGTTTTTAGTTCCGGAGTGATCTATTTTGTTTGTTCCCATTATATCCCCACTTTCTACCTTAATAACCTTCGTCAGGGCTCCTCAAAGAAGCTGATGTATCAAAAGATGAAAAAATAAATTGTCAAAGGGAATTTTATGGTTTATTTAAATTATTTAACAAATTTATACTGGTGAGAATGTGGAGTATTGATTCCCCTCTTATAAATAAGGCCTGAGGCTAATGCTCCCCACACCCCTAGATAGGACCCTCTTAACTTATGGACACTGAAGATATTCTCTTGCTGGTCTGATCCATGCTCATTTCTTATTGCTATCAGAAAGATGGATTTATCTACCTTGCCAGTCAGGTGACTCTTGCTTCCCTCTCTCTTCTTTTCTTCCTTAGTAAATTATCAGTGTTCACCATGAGTTTCACAAACTAGGTATGAGCTCCTAATGTATCCTAGTTTCCTTATGAAATAAGAACTTTTTAGGGCTGGGGTTGTGGCTCAGTGATAGAGCACTTGCCTAGCAAGTGTGAGGCACTGGGTTCAACTCTCAGCACTACATAAAAATAAATAAAATAAAGGTATGTGTACATCTACAACTAAAAAAATAAAAAATAAAAAAAAAAAGAACTTTTAAAGGTGATGAATTGCTCAGGTGCAGGTCCTTTCCTCAGTGGTGTGGGCAGGTGGAGAGAGGCGGGAGGAATGCATATGCGCCTCTACTCTGTGCAGTCAATGGCTAGGATCTGTTTTCAATTGTGTGAAATCGGAGGTGGACCTATTCTTGCTTCATGAACTGGGCATGCCCCATGCTTTTTTGCTTCCCAAGTTGAGTGGAATTTGGTGGATGTGTAGAAATCTTCCACAAATTGTTGGAATGCACAGCGCCCCCCACCCATTCTAAGCTATTTAGGGAGAAGAAAACCTTGGTTTATGTCTCCCTGAAGTGAAGAAGATGAAAAATGAAGCAAACAAAACCAAACGTCTTAAATTCATTCACTAAAATGATGGCTTAGAATTTCAAAACAGAATGAATCTTTGCATGAATTTGAGAACTTGGTCATGGAATCGAGGCCAGTGCAACTTCAACTGACTTAAATATATGTGGAACAGCACTTCTCAATCTGAATTTTTTTTTTATACGAGTACCCCACTAGCAAAGAAATTATCAGTTTTACTTTCAAAGTTCGTATTGTGAAAGCAATGTATTCATTTTCTAGATATAACATTGTATTATAATATCCAATATGCTTTGGATATTATAATATTGGATATTTTTAATATCCAATATGCTATCCTCTAATTTCATCTCTTATCATCCCTCATGCTATGGTTTGGATCACTGAACAACAGATTCAAACTGGCTATCTCATGATACTATGAATCTATACCCAATTCCAGCCAAGAGTCTCAGGGTCTTTTCCAGAGAAAGTCCAAAAACAATCTTGGCAATGTTAAATAAAGTAGGGGAAGCTTTGGTAGTTGCTTAATGACATGCAGTAGCTCAAATTTCTTTATCAGACACTTTAAATTGTCACATTGACATGGATTATCTTGTTTGGGACCTATGTGATTCAAAATGGTTGTTAATATAGTTATGAGTTGTTGACTGAAAAAAATCTTTCATTTATCTTTCCACATGCCTTGGAAAGAAACTTTTAATTTTTATATCCTGTCTAGAGACCAGAGAAATAGATCACTGGCAAAAAAGGTAATAGGGTCCAAAGAGGCAAATTTTTCCCAAAGTCAAAGAATAAGCCAAGCCCAGAATTTTTTTGTAACATTCTTCAGTGCCTAATATAGTGCTGGGTGTGTAAGTGGTAATTAGAAAATATGTTTAGACCAACAATTGAAGTTTCCTGTGTTGACGTGGAGACGTGAGGGTTAGAAGTCTGTTCTGGGGGAAAGATATTGGGTGAACTAGCAGAGGGGTAGAGGAAAAAACCCAATAAGACCAGTTTTAGTTTCAATTACCAATTCTGCTTCTTATTATATGACCTTGGAAAAATTACTTAAACTTTCTGTGCTTCAGTGTGTCATTATAGAAGAAGAATTATAATACCTTTATTATTTATAAGGATTTAGAAATACTGTATGTAAAGTTCTTGGTATATACTCATCTCTCATTAAGTGTAGCTGCTATTATTGGTAATAAAAGAACAATGTTAACTTCAGAAAGTTGTATTATGAAAAAGCTTCCCTGAGCTAAGGCCCTTCTGAATCCCTGCAGCAGGGTCTGGCTTTACCCCAAGTTTCTGAAACATGTAGCCCTGGTGTGAACTCTGCACTGAGTCCCTTTTCTGTAATCCCTGTAGACCCCAAGTTCTGCTGACCCCAAAGTGCCTTAGTCATAGGGGAATTAATGGTACATTTGGCCAAAAACTCCAAATGGAGATCTTCCAAGGACAGAACATTCTGGAACCCATAGTGTTTTATATCTTCTTCTCACAGTGGCTGAGGTCAAAGCAAATCTAGAAGGAAAGTTGTCTAAGGAGACCCAGACCCAGAGAAAGTTAGGAGCTGTTTTTTTTTTTTTTTTTTTTTTTTTTAATTTGTATGTCGTAAATAATCATTTTGGCATCAAATTTAGATTCCTCTTGGCAAACTGGGTGATCTTATTAGCAGTAAAATTAATTTGAAAAATAAAACAAATTTAGCAAGTTAAAAGGTAATGCTTTTCAAAATTCACTTTAATGATTTTAATATTTTTATGTTATTTTATTAATTTTATATGCAATGGCTCAAATGAGAGTTGTTGTGCCATTTTAAATTTGATCATCTTATTTGTGAATACAATTCTTGAAATGCTGAGAGTCAAGTAATGAGTAAAAGTATTTTCTATTAAATTCCCTGGAGACAGAGTGGAATGTTTTCTTGAATTATTTTGGTTAGAGGGCAAGCATTTTATTCAATTCATCTTTGGATCAGCAGAACTGATAGTGACTGACACATGAAAGGTAACAAATGAATGTTTGTTGGATTAACTATGAGAACAAGCTAATGAAGACAGGGCATAAAGCGGTAGAAAGTGCATTCCACACAAAACCAGAAGTCCTCCATTTGGGTCTTGGTTCTGTCACTAACTTGCTGTGTGACCAAGACAGTTACTTAACCTTTCTGAGGCAAATACTTGCACAGTAGTATAATAACACTTATCTAACAGGGTTGTTCTGCTTGTCTCATAAGACTGGCATGGAGAATGCAAATGAGCTAAGGAATGTGCTTTATACATCAGGGTGTGTGAGATAAATGATTAAAAAATAGACATTATGTGGTTTCTTATGTTCTTAACCTATCTACTAGTTTCTGAGAAACCAACCAAGATGGGAATCACTAATGTTACCGTATAGGACACGCTGTATGATGTCATAAATAATTGTGATGGTATTAATAATAACTGTTGCTTATTAAGCAAATGTTATGAGCCAGATTCTATGCTAGGCAGGCTATATTATTGTTGTTTTTTGTTATTATTACTGTTGTTGTTGTTATTATTATTATTATTAAGGTGTTGGGGATTGAACCCAGGGCCTTGAATGTGCTGGGCAAGTGCTCTACCACTGAGCTACATTTCTGTCCATGACATTATTTTCAATCTTCATGGATTTGTTATTATTATTATCATTTTTATTTTTGAGAAGAGAAAAAAGAGGCTAAAGTCAGTACATCCATCACTTTGTCTGACTCCAGTATATTGCCCTTCATAAAAAGTTTGAACAGGCTTTGCTCACTACCATGTACAGATTTCTATACATAGCAGATTTCATTAACCCCCTCACTAGAACCAGTGAGATAGGGTGTTATTACTTTCATCTTCATTTTGGGATGACAGAATTGAGACACGGAAAGGCTGGGCAAGTAATCCTGTCTAATGCCAAAGTGTCACTGTGTTTGCTATACAGTGATAGAACGTGAGGCTTTTGAATGATTATGTAAAACAGTGAAATAAGAATAGGCATATTTAAATTATATTTCTCTCCTAGCAGTTGACATTTTGTTTGTAGAAAGACGCTAAGGAATAGCAACATGCTGGGCTAGAGGCAACCTTCCTATACAAGGCAGAAGAAGGCCTAGAGCTAATCACAGTGGATTTTGTAGATGGTGCTTACCCTCTACCTTTTGAACTGTCATTCTGTGTTGGAGAATGCCTGTGAATCTTATTACCCCAGTAGCCATACAGAACTCAAATCCTGCCTTCCTTGGAGTGTGGAGGCAGTCATTGAGCCCAGACACATCCTGGTAGTCAAAAGCTTTCCAGAGAGCTGAACCATGCCTTTGGCAGGAGACAGCACAGGAACAAATGGGTTGGATTCCAGGTGGATTTTTCATCTGGGCCTTTGACCATGCAGTTCCTTCCACCTGGGCTGACTGCTCTTCGGACTGGAGCACACTGCTCATCATCCATGATCCTGTCTAAATGTCACTGTCTATTCTCCTTCTCCCTACACCTCACCTGCTGAGCAGATTATCAGGGACTTTGTGGAATCCATCCATCATCTGTTGATATAGCCAGCACTCAGTGATTGCTTGCTGAACCCCTGAGTTAAGGCCAAGAAAGAAAGGGGTAAAGATAACTCTGCCTGTGATGTTCTTAAAGAAACCAGGCTCATTATCTGCATGATTGCCTCTATTCTTCATCTGGTTATGGCAGAGGAAGTGGGGCCACATGTACTACTTTGAAAGCTTGTATCCATCTCCCATCACATCTTTTATCTGGCAGAAAGATTACTAGGATTGTGGACAATGAGATTGTGCTTGATTCCAACATAGATGTGTGTGGGGGAGGGAGAGAGAAAGAGGGAAAGGGTCTGTGTGCGTGCGTGTGTGTGTGTGTGTGTGTGTGTGTCTTGCTGATGTCCCACCTTACCAGATACCTCTTTATTTATCATGTGACAATGTGACAGTTTCTTTTTTTTAGTACAGAGCCAGGACACTGTTAGTATCTAGGAAACCGTGGAGAAGAGACTCTACCTCAGAATGCACCAAATCCAAGTGAAGCACGCCAGCAAACAATTGGTGATAACCCCAGGGGAAAAGTTCTGATCAATTTGGTCTATAATTAGGTGAAGTTCTTCCTTAGGTCTACCTCTGGGATGTGTCTAGGAAGCAGTGTTTGCATCCCATCATCATGTTGGGGCGGTGGATGTTCTGGGCAGCCCTTGGGTACAGACTGTGAAGGAGACCAGGATGTACACAGTCTGTATGAGCTCTTGGTTTATTGTTTATGCTCAGTAATAGCAACCACATGGCACTGTGGAGGCCTTGCCATGCCCGGAGGGCTTGGCCCTTGCTCTCATCCAACAAGAGCTCTCGCCACAGCCAGGCTGAGAGTGACATGGTGTGCTTCACAACCGTCAATACCCTCTTACGGGACTCTCTGACTCAGAACTAGAAGACAGGATGTGATCTCAGCTCCTCGCATACCTTCCACGCGCATGTTTCCTCCAGTTTTAATTGGGGTGGGAAGAAATACTAACGATGTGTGTAGGAGACCAAGAGGAATTTCTTAGGGGGATCTTGTTCCCTGGCTTTTTGTCTCCTTCTACAGGTCTCAGCATTTTACCCAGCAGTGACCGTAGACTCCTGACTGACCTCCCTGCCTCCAGTGTCTCTTCTCCTTTGCAGGAAGATGGCAGAGATACTGTCCACAAACACTGTTTCATCACAGTTAGCTCTGTGTTAGGGAAGTCTCCCTTTCCCTATCCATTCTGGCCAGCAAAATTGTCCATCAGCTTAGTCATATTCTCATCTTGCCCACTTCTTACCATACCTTCCTTTTGCTTCTCTGCTGCCAGTTTATCGGTCTCATTATAATTTACATCATGTAGCTGGTCAGTTCTTCCAACCTAAGTTTTAAGTTTATCCTTACTCGAATGGATTGTATGTTTTTATAAAGACCTTTCTGAAAATACTGCCAACACCACCACCACCATCATCTCTTTAGCACACTCTTCCTGTCAGGCACTGTGCTAAGGGTTTAGAAATGAGTCCATTTGATCCGTGTGACAACTTTATGAAGGCGGTGCCATTATTACCCCCACTTTACAAATGCAAAAACTGAGGATCAAAGAGGTTAAGTCACTTGCCAAAGACCTCCAGGATATTAAGCTATAGATTTGTCTGATATCAAAACTAGGATCTTAATCAGGATAGTATGCAGTCTCTTTAATCCCTTCAGTGTTTATATGTGTGGTTAGGATGCCATCCTTGGACATTTGAGTTGTGAAGGGCTGGGAGGGATTATTTTTTGTAAGTGCATTTTAATTATGCAGAATGATGGCTTTTATTGTGGCATATCTGTACATGCATATAACATACTTTGATCAGATACAACCTCCCATTCTCCTTCCTTACCCTCTCCTTCCCACCTTCCTCCTCTCTAAAAGTCTTCCTGTTACTTTTGTATCATCTTCTTCTCCCCCCAGATTCTGCATGTGAGGGGAAACATGAGACACTTGTTTTTTTGAGTCTGGTTTATTCTGTTTAACATTATGATCTCTGGTTTCATTCATTTTTCCTGCAAATGATGATTTTGCTCTTCTCTTGTTTATAACTAAATAATACTCTCTCTGTGTGTGTGTGTGTGTGTGTGTGTGCATGTGCATGTGCACGTGCACCCATTGATGGGCATCTAGGCTGATTCTATAATGGCTACTGTGAATTGCGCCATGATAAACATGAGTATGCAGATATCTCTATGGTACACTGAAAGCAATTCTTTCGGGTATAGATCATATGGTAGTTCTCTTTTTAGTTTTTTGAGATGTGTTTTTTGGAAATCACCACTGATTTCCATGGTGGCTGTACTCATTTACATTTCCCCCAATAGTCCATAGGGTTCCTTTCCCTCTATATTCTCACCAGCATTTATTTCTTTTTGTATTCTTCCTGATTGCCATTCTAACTGGGGTGAGATGGAGACTCAGTGCATTAAGTAGGGTTTTATCTTGTTTTGTTTTGTTTCATTTGAGATTAGATGACCCAACACCTTTTCTAAGTAGTTGAGAAAACAGTAAAAGGACAAAGAGACTCATCGAGATCCTGAAGGAGGTTGACAGATTCCTGACCATTCATAGCCTAGTGCTTCTATCATATAACACGTTATCCCTCCATGGGGTTGAGAATTTATTTTTCATCTATCTCAAAATTTCACATTTTGCCCTCTCAATTATAGTATTAGTTTTTTTTAAGGATGGAAGTCTTACTTTCTACTTTTAAAATGTGTCCAGGTTTGGAATGATAGAGTGTTCGCCTAGTATGAGTGAGGCTTTAGATTCAATCCCTAGCACACCAAAAAAGAAAGAAAAATAAAATAAATAATTATAATGCACCACCAATAAAAATATGGAAAAGGGAAACTTCTTCAGAGCAACAACAACAAAAATATGTCCAGTACTACCTAAGAAGTAGAAACCAAGTGTTTAAGGAAAGCAAGCAAGCAGGTTGGGTGACAGAGAGGGTATGTGCATGTCTACGTGGTGGTCATTGATTGGAAGATGCAGGAGATGGTGGCTGTCCCTGGCACCTAGTAAGCATTCAGTAAGTACTTTCCAAGTGAATGAGTGGATGAATGAAATGGTGTCAGGAAGACTAGAATGGAATTTGAGCTGGGGAGTATTTCCAGGAATACGGATGAAGTTTTGCAACAAAGGAAAAAGACCCAGCTTTCAATACTGCTGACAAGCTGGTCTTTAAGGAAAATTACAACACATGTGTATGAAGAGATGAGTCACTGAAGAAGGGTCATTGAACCTGACGGGCATGGTGGAGAGAACAGCAGTGGTCTCTGATTGTTTGAGGACAAAGCTGAACATGTGCTCAGCACCTCCAAGACTGTCTCTGGTGACTGGCTGGTGGGATGTGCCCCTGTGTCAAACAGTGGCCCCTCGTATTTGGCACCATTCATCCAAGGGCTCTGAAAGCTATGATTATTGCAGTGGGTGAAGCGCCAGGTGTTTTGGGCATGCTGGTGTACAACATTATGTAGATTGGTGCTTTTCAAACTTTAATGGGCATATGAATCTACTTAAGCATCTTGTTAAGAGGCTGCTTCTAGTTTAATAGGTCTTGGGTGAAGCTTAAGATTTTGTATCCCTAACACACTACCAGGTGAGGCAGCTGTTGCTGTTCTGGGGAACTGTACCTTGAGTAACACCGTTCTAGATGCTCTATGGAAATGTACTAGAGAACGCAATAGAAGGAAGCTTCCTGTTTACTTATCAGTATTCTCTGGTCAAGAATCCCTGTTCCATGTGCCAACTCTTCAACAGTGGACCAACTGGGATGGAGAAAAAAAAAAATCCAGGAGCATTAAAATTCATAATTTTTAGTGATTTACATCTAAAATCCATGAGACACTTAGAGATTTATGTTGTGTTTGTTCCTGGGGCCTAGCACATAGTAGACTATCAAAAAATGCCACAAGAATAAACAAAGGGTGAGAAAGAAGGCTTTAATCAAAGAATGTATGACCACACCACATCTTACTAAAATTAATTTCATTTTCAGGATTAACAACAAAGCCAAAAAATAATCTAAATGACAAAAAGATAGATAGTTCAAAGACCAGACAAGACCTCTTAGGAACTACAGATAGAGGAATTCAAAGTCCCCTCTAAGAGCCTATTTATGTTTTTTTGAAAAAAATTTAAATAACAGAGTGAAATAGTTTATTATCAATATAAACAGAGTGATGTGATATCTCACCTTTTATAAGGCTTTACTGTCTGCAATGCACTTTTAAAATAGTTTTATTGAGATATAATTCACATGCCATAAAATTCACCCTTCAGAAGTGTTATTTGTACATATTTTACAACCTCTTTACAAAGCTTTGCTCCTGTAGGAGATGGGAAAAGGCAAGTTAAGGGAGAGGATAGAAGACAGAGATAGGCAGGTCAAGGCAGGAGAGCACTTACCGTAAGAGACCAGACGAAAATTATATTAAGAGAAGCACAGAGAAGTAATTAGAAAACTTGGTCAGATGTCTGGAAATATTTAGCTCAGTGGAAACCCTTTTTCTAACATGCTTCAAAATATCCCAAGAGGATGGCTGTATATAACCCAGAATAATAATGGATGTTTATGGGGGTGTCCTAAAGTTATCAAGGAAAAGCTAAGTTATATTCAATGTACTATGTTTTAAAAGACAGGAATGACTGTGACCCATTAACATATTTTTCATTACAGTGATAATAGTAATTAAAAAAAAAAAAAGTCTGGGTGCTTTAAGGACCAGCTCTCTCCACAGTGAGTCAGTCCATGGGGATTCCAGAAGGTTGATGTTTTACGGTACTGTCTGGGAGATGTGGCCAAGGGCAGCCAAGTGCCCTGGGCTGTGCTGGTGCGTGGGAGGAAGTGCTCTCCCAGCCGCACCACATGCGTGAGTGAGGGCGCCCAGTCTCCGTGGCACATCTTTCTTTGGTGAACGAGGCCCCTTCCTTCCTTTTGTGGACCTTGCTATCTCTCTCAACCATAAGACTTAAACCTTCCTGATGAGAGTCAGCGTGGCCCTGCCTCCGAGTTGCCAAGCAAACACTGGAAGACTTTCTGTCAGGTTTTCCTTTGGTTTCAAATCTGAAACTCATTTACCCCTGTGACCCTTTCCTAGCTGTGACAGGGTGCAAACATATCCATGTGTAGCTCCAGAATGCCACTGTCCAGGGCCCTCTTATTTTTCACCGGGCAACATATTTTCTAGTTTCTTTCTTGGAGGGCCTGTATCCTGTCAATATTAGGCTAGTTGCTTTCTGAGCTTTGATTTCCCCACTTGTAACATAAGTGGTGATACTTGCCCTAGATACATCACAAGGTAACCATGAGATCTATTAATATATTTTTTAAATAAGTAAAATGTATTAAATACTTATTAACTTTTTTTCAGGCACCACATGTAAGACTTTGAATCTATCATCTCATATAATCATTACATTAATACTTGCAAGTCAAAACTTTTACTATCCTCTACACAGATGATGAAATTTCAGGTTGGAGAGGTGACAAGCCTCAGCTTGCCATGGCTAAGAATTGATGAAGATGGAATTTGAAGAAAGGTCTTTTGATTATGGAAATTAAGTGAGATACTACTTACAAAAAATGCATCATAAAGTGTTTTATCTATAAAGGTCTATAGAAATATATAAAATTAATAGTATTTCTAGAATTGTTTTATAAATGGAGTTTACTTCCTACCTTCATCTCCTTAATTCTGCCTTCCTTTGTGGCCCCCTTTCCAGGCCACAAGTGACTTTATAACCTCTATAGATTCTCATGCTACTTTTCCTAATAGTGTTGGACCATGGACATCTTCGGGTCTTGGAGATCATATCGGACTTGAGTCTTTGATGTCACTGGTGTATGCTACATCACTGATTTTGGCCTGAACCCTCACTGGGGAAAAGTGTTTCACCTTAAATCTTTGGTAGGGAAGCATCCAAAATGTTTGCTTCTTTATTTCTTTTCACTGGGAATTTCAGCCACTTTGTTTTTAAGATCAAAATGACACAAATGCTAACCTCCTACAGATTTACAATGGCTCTTATTTTTCTTTTTCCTAAATAAGAAGTTCCCCTTCATGGCATTTGCAGGTAAATAGATGGAGTTAGAGAAGATAATGCTAAGTGAATTTAACCAATCCCCAAAAATCAAATGCCAAATGTTTTCTCTGATATAAGGAGGCTGATTCATAGTGGGATAGGGAGAGGGAGCATGGGAGGAACAGATGAACTCTACATAGGGCAGAGGGGTTGGAGGGGAAGTGAGGGGGCAGGGGGTTATTAATGATGGTTGAATGTGATGATCATTATTATCCAAAGTACAGGTATGAAGACACGAATTGGTGTGAATATACTCTGTATACAACCAGAGATATGAAAAATTGTGCTCTATATATGTAATAAGAAGTGTAATGCATTCGCTGTCATATATAAATTTTAAAAATTTACATTAAAAAAAGAAGTTCCCCTGCCAATAGCTATCTTGGATTGAAAACTGTTGCCTGCCATGGGACATGATGCCCTGGGTCTAATCTTTTGACACTAAGGTTAGGAGAACCACACTCACAGGGGCTTTAGGTGCTATGTAAGTAATTTCAGGATTTTTGAATATTTTAATTCATATCTAAACTTCCCATTTAATGTCTGTTTCTGTTGGTGTACCTACTCTACACAAGGGGGAAAAAGCTCAGCCTCGGGTTTCTGTTTTGCTAATTCCTGTTTCTTTCCAATGTTCAATTGTAGCCATCCTTGTGTGACTCAATATAAGAGCATCTCTGTTATACAAGTTTATCTAGCTTGTAAACAGAAATTATTTTTTCCCTTGACTATATTCCACACAGATTACCCCACACTCCCAGGATGGTAGCATGGTTTACTATTTAGATCCAGAGCCAAGCTGTTTGCAGTCAAATGTGTGTTCTCGTTTCTTCTTTTAGTCCTTTTTGACTTCCACTCACCAAAACCTCTGATTATATGAATCCTTTACCAGCCATTATCTACATAAGCCTCCACAGGAAAGAATCTTTCTGACTGCCACGGCCAATTCTGTTGTAACATCATCTTGATAGGACGCCATCACTTCCACCCCTCACCATTTCTCTCCCCCACACACTGGCTCCAAGTTCTGTTCCTTCCTTATTTTGACTTGATACATTTGTTTTTCAGACAAAAGTTACCAAGGACTGCTGGTTAGCTCACAGCTGGAACCTCAGAAGAAAAGCAGGTAGCTGGGATGATAGCATTACTTTTCCTCTAATCAATAATTCATTTTTAACCAGAGTGTTTGAGAAAATTGATATTTGGCCTTAAATAGTTCTTCATAAGCAAAAGAAAGCGAGCAGAAATCTAAAACAAAATACAATTTGGGACATGGACCAAACAAAACGAAAACATGTCACAGAGTGATGAAGACTGTGTAAACTTATTTATGATTCGATAGGGTTGCTTTTGCAAGAGGCAAGGCACCGCTCATGTTCTGTTTTGAAATGGATCCGTATTACATAAACATAGTATCCATGGCTTTGGACTTGTCCTATGAATGGAAGTACCCTAAAATTTTACATGATTTGGATCCTGTGGTTTAATGGAAGGCAAAGCTAATTAAGCAACATGACTCCCATATACAGGGGCAGGACCTACCTTCTTGTGCAGAGGCTAACCAGGATCAAGAATCTCAGCTTCACATATCCAGGGTGCCCATAAACAAGAATGGTATGCTCTCCCCTGTCCTCTAAATGCACCTTTTATTCTCTTGTGGCCTTTGCTTTTTTGTTGTTGTTGTTGTTGTTCTCAATATCTTGCCCTTATATTAATCTCATTGTGCTCACAGGGGCTCATGTTTACTCGCTAAACTTCTCCACATTCTCTCTTGACAGATGAACATCCCCGCAGTCCCTGTGAGTCATTTTCTGGTGGGTCCACCAGCTTCTCCAAGCGTCACTCCCTCTCCCTATGTCATTCTGGCTGAGACTAGTCTGACCTCAGAAGCTGAGGGCCCAGGGGTCTGAGGGTTATGCTCCAAGTTCCTCCTGCTCAAACCCTTCTCAGCTGATCCCCAAAGCTCCCCTGCCCATCTTGGCTATGGAGGTTCAGTCCCTCAGTCCCTTCATTTACTGCATCCCTCCCAACAGGGACATACACAGGTTGAGCATTCTTTTTTTTTTTTTTTTTTCAGTTGCTAATAGACCTTTATTTTATTCATTTATTTATATGCAGTGCTGAGAGTCGAACCCAGTGCCTCACACGTGCAAGGCAAGCACTCTACCACTGAGCCACCCTCCCAGCCCCTGCTGGAGCATTCTTAATCTAAAATCTGAAATGCTCTGAAGTCCAAAATTTTTCAGCATGAACATAGCAGCACAAGGGGAAAATACTACACCTGACCTCATGTGGCAGGCGGCAGGCAAAGTGTAGGCACACTAAAAATATGCATAAGATGACCTTCAGGCTATGTGTGTAAAGTGTGCACATGACATAAATGAATTTCACGTTCAAACTTGGGCCCCATCCCTAGTATATCTCACTTATAATTGGCATATTCCAAAATTCAAAAAAATTGGAAGTCCAAAACACTTCTATTCCTAAGCATTTCAGATAAAGATTTAAAAAAATCTTTTTAAAATTTACTCTAATTTGTTATACAGGACAGCAGAATGCATTTCAATTCATAGTACACATATACAGTACAATTTTCCATGTCTCTGGTTGTTCACAAAGTTCATGTCTTCATACATGTACTTAGGGTAATGATATTCTGTCCACTGTCTTTACTACCCTCATGCCCCCTCCCTTCCCCTCCATCCCCTTTGCCCTATCTAGAGTTCCTCCACTCCTCCCATGCTCCTCCCTGCCCCCGCCATCCCCATTATGGATCAGCACCCATGTATCAGAGAAAACATTTGGCCTTTGGTTTTGGGGGATTGGCTTACTTCACTTAGCATGATATTCTCCTCTTCCATTCATTTACCTGTAAATGCCATGATTTTATTCTCTTTTAATGCTGAGTAATATTCCATTGTGTATGTATACCATAGTTTCTTTATCCATTCATCTACTGAAGGGCATCTAGGTTGGTTCCACTGTTTAGCTATTGTGATTTGTGCTGCTACAAACATTGATGTGGCTGTGTCCCTGTAGTATGCTGTTTTTAAGTCCTTTGGGTATAGACCGAGGAGAGGGATAGCTGGGTCAAATGGTGGCTCTATTCCAAGTTTTCCAAGGAATCTTCATACTGATTTCCATATTGGTTGCACCAATTTGCAGTCCCACCAGCAATGTATGAGTGTGCCTTTTCCCCCACATCCTCGCCAACACTTACTGCTGTTTATATTCTTAATAGCTGCCATTCTGACTGGAGTGAGATAAAATCTTAGAGTAGTTTTGATTTGTGTTTCTCTAATTGCTAGAGATGTTGAACATCTTTTCATATATTTATTGATTGATTATATATCATCTTTTGAGAAGTGTCTGTTCTGTTCCTTGGCCCATTTATTGATGGGGTTATTTGTTTGTTTGTTTTTTGGTGTTAAGTTTTTTGAGTTCTTTATAAAGCCTAGAGATTAGTGCTCTATCTGATGTCGTAAAAATTTGCTCCCATTCTGTAGGCTCTCTATTCATCTCACTGATTGTTTCTTTTGCTGAGAAGAAGCTTTTCAGTTTGAATCCATCCCATGTATTGATTGTTGATTTTATTCCTTGCGCTATAGGAGTCTTATTAAAGAAATTGGGGCCTAATCTGACATGATAAAGATTTGGGCCTACTTTTACTTCTATTAGGTGGAGGGTCTCTGGTTTAATTCCTAGGTCCTTGATCCACTTTGAGTTGAGTTTTGTGCATGGTGAGAGATAGGGGTTTAATTTCATTTTGTTGCATATGAATTTCCAGTTTTCCCAGCACCATTTGTTGAGGAGGCTATCTTTTCTCCAATGTATGTTTTTGGTGCCTTTGTCTCACATGAGAAAACTGTAATTACATGGGTTTGTGTCTGTGTCTTCTATTCTGTACCCAGATAAGTATTCTTAACCTGCACATGTATTTATATTTAGAAGGCTTTGCCAGGAATTTGTAGGTTTTCTCATTCTGTTTCTTTTATTTTCATCCTTCAATCTCCTTTTTGTGTCTGACACTCCAGGGTCCACACATCTACCTCATCATATATAAAATATCTGCTACAAATATTGCCACTTTATAGTTAATTTTAAAAAATATTTCTGTGAATATGGAGAGGGACCCGAGCTTGAATCTTGGGAAGCATCTAGAATCTGAGAAGATAGTCAGAATGAGGAAGGGGTTGTAGAGGAACAGGGAAAGGGAGACACAGTTTGTACCTGATGTGGGCCTGCTTCCCAGAGCTCTCCTCCATTATAGCTATTATTCCAACGTCTTTGAAAGAGCCACCACCTACCCCTCCATGCAGTACAGACTCCACCCTAACCTTCCCACAGCAAAATTAAAGTCCTTTCTTAAAAAACAAATGAAGACCAATTTTCACAGTAGGGGAAAAGATTAATTAATTATGTTTCTATTGACATTCTGTTTTCAAGGATAAAGAGTTCTTTAATTATGGCCTCTTGAGAAAGTGTTTGCTAAGACAGGCTCCTGTTTGTGAAATAGAAGGCTTGTAGACTACAAAGGCCAATATTCTCTTACTGATGACCACAAGAATGTCAGGGGATGTTGTTTAAGCAACACAATGAAAATAACCCAATTAGAAGGTAGGGGCATATGTTGAAGTAGTTTGTTAATTGTTCTTCCCTATTGTGTGTACCAGAGCTCAATCTAAAGTGTGTTTTGCATGCTCACCTGCACACATTTAGGTATCATTTCTCCTTGTGGCCACTGGATTCAGTGGCTATGAGTTTGCTGTACAGAACCACAAATTTGTAATTTAGTTTGAGGAAGAACTTTGTAGAATTTTCTCACAAGGGGAAAAGGATCTTACATCAAAGATTATATATGTTCTGAGCTTTAAGAAGTCTTTACTGTGAATGACACACTATTGACATTTTGGGTGACTTAAGAACTTTTGCAAGGCTGCTATAAATACGTTTTTCAATCACATTCATTATGAATATTCCTATACCTAGAAATAGGTTTGAAACAAAGAAAAGTACTTTGTCATTAAGCAGCTTTAGTGACACAGTTAAGTCTCTTGGACGAATCTGATTACCTCACACATAGGAGCTCTCTTTTTGGCCTTGGTTTTTCTTTGTACTTGTTTTAGCTGTTGGCTGGACAGATCTGTATGATAATTGAAATCAATTTTTTTTTTTTTTTTGCCTAGTTCTTTATTGTCTGTTTAGGATCTGCTAAGAAAACAGTCCATTCACAGCATGATCTGCCTGCAAGAGTGTATGTCTGTATAGCATTTAATTCGCCATCTACTTTTCTCCATACAAAGTTATATCTGAGGCCCACAAGAGGTTCACTCTTGTGACAGATGCCTTTCAAACTCCAATTCAACAAAGGAATCTATTTTTTGAAATATAAAAGCAATCAAAAACATAAAATCAATAGCTCATACTTTCTTGCAGTGCTATCATTTAGAAGTGATTGAACAGGTATTGTTCAAATTGAGGTTTTTGATTTGTTTCCTGCCTAGGATCTTCTGTCAGTCATTACTGACTTTCTTTTTGGTCTTATGTGCCATCATTCTATAGTCCATCAAAAGAGAAGCTAATGATAAAAAATAAAGCTGTGGTTTTAGGAAGATATTTCATTGTGTCCTTGATAGTGTAAAAAATGATTTTGGAATTATAGATAATAGAGCAAGAAAATTAACAGAATGAAAATAAACAGACTTGTGGTCCTAGATAGCAGATTATTGCACTGAACATTCTTGAGTGGATTTTTAACTTTTCTGAAAATACTCAGGATACAGTACCAAAGGCCACAGCCATAGAAAGTGTAAGCATAGTTGTTCTGAGTAACTCATGGATTCTACCCAAGGTGGTGATCCTGGATCTCAGGTTTACCCAAATTTTATTTGTACAACATTAGTCTTTCAAGATGAATAAAGTTTCTATGGTCAGTGATATTAGAAATGCATATTCAGAAACACATCAGCACATACTGTGTCAGGTTCTTCTTTCCCCTCACCCGTGGCGCCCCACATCTTCATGCCCAGCAAGGGTCTAAATCCGAGCCCTGTGGTTTTACAGTCCGGCCAAACTTTGATTCTCTTGGAATCTTCATAACTGATTAGAGGAGGTCATTGGGATTTCATCATCTTTGGAGAGCTTCAAGTGGACATTTTCTTACTGGATTTTTAGTCTTTAGTCTACAACTTTCTGAGCCATCTCCTGAGCCCAAGTTTTAAAATTCCTTCTGTGATATAAGTGGGCCACTTATCAAGGCCACTAACCCCCATGAAGTACAATCACTTGGCAAGGGGTGTCTGTCTTCCAGGAAGGAGCTTGGTGGCTCTGGGATTTTCCTTCTTTTCATTCCTTTTCTTGGTTTTATTTGAAATATAATTCCAATTAATTACTTTTATTGTCCAACTTGATTTCAGATATACTATATAATCATAGAAAAAGTGGAAACTGATACACACACAAGAAAAGAAAAATTACCTATAATCATGACCCAAGAACAACAACAACTATTGACCTAGGATCTTTATCGTTTCTACATCTCAGTATAGCCTTTATCTCTGTCATTAGGAGGAAATTTGTCTCTTATTCTTCATGTTCTTTTTTCCCAGGTCTAGGAATACCCACTAAACACATATCTACCCACAGATATAAGCCAACGCACATCAGAATGACCGTGGATCAGCCTTGCTATCAAGGAAGGTGATAGTTAAGTCTTCTCCATCTTCTTCCTCTGGACTTTCTCCACCCGGTTCAGACCTCAGTAGGGAAAAGAATGGCTGCTTATGATCCCCCTGGGGACCCTTACATTTCTCTCTCACACTGTCTCTTACACTTTATGGCATTCTTGATGTGTGGGGCTGAGTAGCAGTTGCCGTTAATGCTATAAACATGCTCCTACTTTTCCTTTCCTTGGTATTTAATTGCACACTATAATGCAAGGGGAGTTTTGTTTTGTTATTAGTGCAGGAGAGGAGAGTTTGGATTGATGGGGAGAGCAGAAAAGTTGATGTGAATGGTATAGTGTCTTATCCCCACCCAAGCCTTTTATTGAATTTGAACTTTTACAGTTAGAAGAATGAGGGCCCAAAATCACAGAACTGTTTAAGAGAGGCTGCGTGTCCTTAGACAAAGCAGAGCTGCTTTGGGGCTTATTGACAAAATGTGGTACAGAATTGGAAAGGCAGACATTTTTCCCACCTCTGAAACAAACCCAGAAATATTTTGGCTTTTCAAAGATTGGAAGTAAGAGGTTGGCACAGATGATAGGGTTTTAGCTGTAGGTAGTGGTGATCATGATGTGTCATAGTTAGGATGTGGAGGATCACAGGTGGATCAGGAGGAGGATGCTATGGCTGGCTTACTGTGGGACTGACTATAGGAGACACCAGAGATTTCCTAAAATTACCAGGGAATATTTTGGGAAGGCCTAATTTCTAGATATTATCCTGTTTGGAGTTTGGGCTATGATGGCTATCTATTTGAGAAATATTAAGTGTACATCATGAGTCAGATATCCTTCTGGGATTAAAGAATATGAAGGTGAGAGTGAATGCTGTGGTTGTAGTGTGGCCAGGGTGGGAAGAAAGGGGTTTTGGGATGGGGAGGATCAAGACTTGCACCCTGCTCCTAGCCACATGAAGACCCTGAATTGAAAGATTATTTAAGGGAGTGGGGGGAAAATACCAAGGTGAACAAAACAGATCAAGTTCTTCCCATGGAGCTTAGATCCTAGTAGGGGAGACCAGGAGATAAATTTGATCATTATTTTAAAAATTGTTGGTTAAGGTCTGGGACATCTGTGTGTATAATATCTATCTACCTATTTATCTATCAAATGCATACGTACATGCACATACTATATGTGTGTGTATATATTATACATGCATAGTATTTATACACACTTATGTATTACAAACTTTTATTTATTTTTAAAATTTATTTATTTGTTCTAATCAGTTTTACATGACAGCAGAATGTTCTTTGATTGATTGCACACAAATGGAGCATAATTTTTGACTTCTCTGGTTGTACCCAAAGTATGATTGCATCATTCGTATAATCATACATGTACCTAGGGTAATGATGGTCATCTCATTCCACCATCTTTCCTGCCCCTATACCCCCTCCCCTTTGCCCCATCCAAAGTTCCTCCACTTATCCCATGCTCCCCCACCATTATGGATTAGCATCCACTTATCAGAGAAAACTTTAGGCCTTTGGTTTACCTGCAAATGTCATATATTACAAACTTTTGTGAACTTAATATACCATAATATTTTGTAGTTAAATATCATACTAGAACACTGTTTTTAATGGTTACATAATATTCCCTCAGATGGGCATGTCCTTCCTTCTACTATCTCTTATGTTGGACATCTGGCATGTCGTATTCTGAATTATGATGTTTAATCCCAGCGATCTAACTCTAGCCCCCACTCCTTAGGGTCCCAAGACTTCCAGATTCACCTGTGCTCAGGAATGGTACCCTCCATTAGTCTTTGCTGATGCTCAGCTGCTTTGGCCCTCAGGGTGACCTCTGCATGGCTTGAGTAGCCCTGCAGCCTCTACTGCTCTAGTGTGGCATTTCTAGACCAGAGGTTGCCTGTGGTTCTCATGGGACCAGGGCAGTCTTGGAGCAGAGTGGGAGAACAGCTCTCTCCTCGACAAGACTTGCCTTCTATCCTAGGTTTCCCAAGCCATTGTTCCCTGGTGCCTAGGGTGTGTCAGCATTCAGTGAAATAAAGCTCTCCCTCTTTCTAGGTGTAAAGTCTGCCTCCAGGTTGGGGCTGGGGACAGATTCAAGATGATACTCTTCATTCTGCCTCAGTATCCCTACACCTTCCTAAGGCCAACCTTGACAAGCTTGGCTTCTTCCCTCTGGCTGAACCACTTCTAGGGTGCTTTTCAGCCTCTTACTCACCTCTCACCCCTCAACCTAGACAGGGACTTCTGTACTGTCCTGTCAGTTCCCAAACATGTCCTGCCCACTCTGGGCCTCAACAGTGAACATAGCTCAGGTTGCCTTGTAGCTGGTCCCACCATGCTCCTGGCACACCCAGATCTTCCTGAAACCCCAGAAACCAAGGGCACATGGAAATATGATAGCCTTGCTATGATAAACTGATTAATAGTATATTAATATATGTAGCTATGGTTATTCTTTTAAGCTAAAATTTCTCAAGGCAAAATTTTGGGGCCTAAGAGTGTGAACATTTTTAAAGGTTCTGGTACATGTGGCCACATTTGGGCTGATATACAGAGAGTGGTCCAGGCTGTCATTAGCATCAAAGGCATAGGGAATAGAAGCCCTGTTTTGTGTTGAACAGGAGGACAGCTAGTGCACAGAGCTCTGTAAAAGTGTTGGCATCAGTCTCTCTTTGGTGGAGTAAACTCAGTCATCAAAGATAAACCATCTCCAAGAACTCAAGGTCATTGGAGGTAAACATCCTACACAAGTCTCTTATTTTTCTACTTCCTGCTCACCCACCATCTTCCCAGTACTCACAGGGTTTCACAGGGCTTCAGTTCTGCCAGGTGGGAGGACTCTTCTCTGACTGCCTGGGGCAAGATGACTTTATAGTTACTGATGCAGGACACACTCTGAGGGGCAGAGTTGCTGTTCCTTTAATCAGCTGTCACTTATACCTTCATGGTGACAGTGCTATGGAAGGATCCCTGGGTCTCATCAAAAGGGCAAGCCCTGCAACTTAGGGAGACTATCCCAAAATAAATTAGAATAGAATAAAATAAAAAGGACTGGAAATGTAGCACCTGCTCTAGGTTCAATCCCTAGTACCACAAAAAGCAGAGGAAAACCCTTAAGAAGTCTTCATTTCTCTGGAAGCATTTGTAAAGGTGTCCTCTGGAAGTATCACACAGTGCCTGAGAACAGTGTTTGCTGACTGAGGGGAAGTGTTGCTGGGATAGATCTTACTTTGCCGGAAGTCTTGCCTGTTAGTGTGACCAGCTATCTAGTTTGGCCCAAGACAGTTCAGTTTTAGCACAAAGAGTACCAGGCAAACTGGGGCAGTTGGTCACTCTGCTCCCAAATGAGCACCAGCTCTGAAATTCCTGTCTTTGTGGGGCTAACATGTTAGACAGTTAGAAGGTGAAGACAGTTGATTCTGGAGCATCTCATTAAAATGCAGTGGAAATTAATCCTGGACTTGGAAACCAGAAGCTTGCTTTCTCTCTCTCTCTCTCTCTCTCTCTCTCTCTCTCTCTCTCTCTCTCTCTCGTCAGGAGCGCAGCAGGGTTGGGTAGTAAACTTTCCTCTGTGTTTTATTTTTCTCATCTGTAAAGCCTGAGGACTAAACTTGTCCTGTCTGCTTCACAGAATGGCTACAGGAATCAAATGTGATATTTCATAAGAAATTTTGTAAGTTATAAGAACTTGGTCAGCGTAATATGATTTTATTGTTCTAAGACATTTATGTTAGTGACATGTGAGTCTCAGTTATGATTTATACATGGATCCCGATTTTCATTTCTCAGCCTCACATTCAGTTAGGGGTAAATAAACCCATATGTACAATAACCTAGATGGTGTCTGGGCAGATTCCAAGCTGGGGGTCAAGGAAGACCTATGGGTTTCTAGCAGAGCTGGAGTGAAGTTCTGGGGGCTGCTGAGACACCAACCTGTGAAAAGGCAGTGTCAGTTCTTTTGCTGCCTATAGGCACCTCCACCATTTATGGGTCTTCTTCCTACTCACTCGTGGGAGGCAGGATGAATTTGGGGTGAAGGTGGTTGGAAGATTAATCCCATTCTGTCAGGCATGGAACAGGCTTTTCCAAAGAACAATCAGTAAACGAGTCAAGAATGGCCAAGAAAGAGATGGATTGCTTTTTTCTCCTTGTCTTCTTTATCTTTTCCATTTTGTAAGAGCCCAATTTAATGAAATGGGCCTTTAGCAGGATGTGCTTTAAATGCAACACTCTGTGGAACACAAAACGCAATGGGCAATGTGAATTGCTTTTTGTGTTCGGAATTTTCGGTGCCCACATTTGCCTGACTTCAGTTCACTACTTGAGAGAGAGAGAGAGGAATAGAATGGAAAATGCTGTAGGCATTACAGAGGGCCCATTATCTCAAAATAATTCTTCCCTTTTAGAAAGTCACCACAGCAAGGCTGGGGGCAGAGAACAGATGTGGCTCCTAATCAAGAATACTTAGAACCCAAACCAGAAATTCAACTATGGGAATAGCTGACAGCCAGGAGGAAAGGCCATGGTTGACTCGGTTCATACTAAGCAATAGTGTCTAGCCCCTCGAAATGCAAATGCTGTTGTTTGCCACACAAAAGCCCTGATTTTCCCTTCAACAGAGATTGTACTATGAAAATAGCATGTCCTGTGTGTAGTTGCCGCACATTCTTTCCGTTTTTTTTTTCCCCTGGGTGAGTCAGAGTGCAGATTCTCGACAAGGCCGAAAAGAAAGAAAGCCATCTAATTTACATGGGCACAGAGTACCCACATCTGGATGGAGTTAGAGTGAGCGGGAATTACTTGTAGCATTTAAATATAGGCGTGCAGAGCTTCTTTCTTTTGACCATATGAGGCATTCACATATAATTCCATGAAAGCAAAACCTAAAAGTCTTACTTCTTATTAAAAGGAGCTGTTGTTGGTGTGAGTCAACCATTACAGGAACTGACCCAAACTTACAGGAACTGACCCAAACCTGGAGGCTGACAATGAGTGGCATGAGGCCACCAGACTCTCACCACCCCTCGGATGCCCAGAATTATGTAATACCGTTGAAGGCATGCTAGAACCCCCCCACCATGTCTGTGCCAAGATGCTGGCAGAGATCTGAGATCTGATCCATTGGAAATCCCAAGCATAGTCATGAACTGCAGATGCTGGGAAAACTGGATGAAAATTGTTGATAGTGTCGCGGCCCATGCTGGATGGGTCCCATGGGCTCCGATGCCAGCACTGAGAGACATGTTTTCCGTTCAAATAAAATGTGGGGAAAGAGAATATAAGTAGCAGACAGCAGGCACTGAGAAGGCGAACATGAATAGCTGATATATGGGAACCAGGGAGACGAGGGGAAAGATAAATGGTTGCCTTTTAAAGCTGGGTCTCATCGATACCTAATCACTGGCATCTAAGGAACAACTATATAGATTTTACAACTGAACAGATGTCTTCATTGATGTGTAGATGGTGGTGACATTGTTAAAGGCCTTCGTGAGGAAACTGCTGAACAGATACAGAAGATTATATTGTTAGAGGGCTAACAAGGCAGAAAATAAATACCTTGTCTCCAAATGACTCAGAAAGCATTAAGACAGCACTCAGCTTGCTGAGTTTTGCCTTTTCCATGTTAGGTTTCTGTCAGGTAACATCTGCTGGGATTTTAGGCATCTGGCCTTGACTTCTACGTCCTTCTCTGTCCACCCTGAAAGTCTCCTGAAGTAGCATGATAACATTGTCTGCCACTGGCTCAGTCAGAATTCCTTTCAGGGAGGATATCTATCTTTATTGAGGAAAGTGCTTCTAAGCTGTCAATGATAAAAGTGAGACTCTTAAGGGATGGGCTAATCGGACTCAAGGAAAGTGAAGAGGAGGGCAAACCTGCTCTGGAAACAGACTGAGTGTGGTGAGGAAGAAGAAAACAGAGAGGGTGAGAAGGGAGAGAAATTGGAAAAGTCCCCAGCATGTGGTTGTTAGGCCATCCATGGACAGATTTCTAACCGTACAGACATCTACTATTCAGTTTGAAATCTTTCTTCCCAGTGGCCAGGCTTCAGTAAAGCCTGTTTTTTTTAAAATGCAAAATTGCCTTTAGTGAGTGGATGTTGGGAGACCAAGGAACCAATTGAGTTTCACTTTGGGTTTGAGGAACTGATAAACTGGGAGGTAATGCGTTAGCTAAATAATAGGAATTTAGAGGTAGAGGTGTGGTAAGGACAGCTAGGTGATTACCAATATCCATTCTCCCTTGCACCCCCCCCCTTTTTTTTAACCATAAAAGAACTGCCATGTTTTTTTGGAAATGGTGCTAAGTACAGATGGCAGGTGTAATTCTTTTAAGAAGTTTTGTGCAACCACATGACTTAAGATGATGTTAAGGTTTGGATCTGGAATGTCCCCCACAGGCTTGTGTGTTGAAGGCTTGGTCCCCAGTGCAGCCATGTTCAGAGGTGGGGCTTTGGGGCAGTGTGAGGATCACAGTCTCTGATTGGATCAGTGGATTAATCCATCCACAGCTGAATGAACTGTTGGGAGGTGGTGAAAACTACAGGTGGTGGGGCATGGTTGGAGGAAGTAGGTCACTGGGGGTGTGTCCTGGAAGGGTATTTCTTGTCCCTGGCCCCTTAGCCCTGCTTTCTGACTGTCATGAGCTGACCAGCTTTCCTCTGTCATGGTTTGGATGTGAGATATGAGATGTCCCCCAAAAGCTCACATGTGAGACAAAGCAAGAAGGTTTGGAGGAAAAAGGATTGGGCTATTGCCTTAATCTAATCAGTGAATTAATCCCTGATGGGATTAACTAGTGATAACTGGAGGCAGGTGGGGTGTGGGTGAAAGGAGTGGTTAATCGGGGGCGTGGCTATGGGGTATATATTTGTATCTGGAGAGTGGAGTTCCTCTCTTTCTGTGAGCCTCTCTCTGCTTCTGATCATCATGTGAGCTGCTTCCCTTTGCCACACTCTTTCACTGTGATGTCCTGCCTCACCTTGAGCCCCGAGGACTGGAGCCAGCCACTTGTGAACTGAGACCCCTGAAACTGTGAGCCTCTCTGAGTAAACCTTTCCTTGCCTACGGTGGTTCTGGATGGATCCTTTAGTCACAGCAGTGAAAAAGCTGACTAAAACAATGCCCTTCCACCATGACCTGCCTCACCTCAGATTAAAGCAATGAAACCAGTTGACCATGGATTGAAATCTCTGTAACTGTGAGCTAAAATAAATCTTTCCTTCTTTTACATTGTCTATGTCAGATTTTGTCACTGAGGTGAAACGGCTACTGGATGTGGTAGAAAAGATATTATTTCTAGGCTGTGCCCTTAAAGGGAATGAACATGTACTTTTTGTGGGCTAGTGAATGATGGGAAGAGCTGGAGCAGCCACCTTGGACCCAAATATGGGATTCACATGTTGAGGATGATATCTGTCTTATCCATCGTGGATTGACCACATCTGGACTGTTACATCAGAAAAAATTAATGCTATGCCATAAATTACAAAAACAATTATTTTATACAACCTCAAGAAGAAAAACATGACCAATTAAACAATGACACAGGACTGAAGTGCCATTGATTATAAGATACATTCTCATTTCAGAGTTATGCAACTTAGTGAGACGCTGTCTCAAAATAAAAATTAAAAAGGTCTGGGATGCAGCTCAGTTTGTCAGTTGTAGAGTGTCCCTGGAATCAATCCCCAGTACCACAAAGGGGAAAAAAAAGAAGGAAGGAGAAGGATAAGGAAGAGGAAAGACAAAGACTTGCTATAATGAACCCCCAAACAAGTGGCTTAATGGTTGGGTAGCATTAGGCAGAGAAAAACACTACAGATTGAAAATTTGTTGATTCTTGCTGTGCCTTGGAAAAATGTACAGAAAAACGATCTCTAACAAAACTTTGGAAGATAAACGGCATGATACCAGATCTAGAAACGTTAGTAAAACTGGTAAGGGAAAATTTAGAATGTTGATTTATTCTAGAAACTTCCTGCTACTCTTAGATTGATGATATCAAGCTAGACATAAAAAGTTACATATATTCCAAAGAAGCTACTTTATCAGATGATATTGTTATAGCCCCAAGACTTCACATCATTTCCCAGTAAGATTTGTAAGTCCAAACAGTGAGAGCTAAAATCAGGTTAAGGGTGCTGCTTTTCCATTCAAACCTATGGTGTCACATGATCTCGGGGAAGCTACAGTTATAAAGAGAGACAGAGGTGGGGGTTGGAGGTGGGGGTATGGAGTACAAAGGCCAGTAAATATACGATCAGTTAAAAAATAAAAATCCCTGTTTGGATAAATTCTTTGGCTGCAGTTGCATATACATGGAACCAACTGGAACCAAATAGCCAGAAGCCAAAAAATAGTTTTGAGGAATTTAATTGCCAAAGAAACCACAAGTCTGGTTTCCAAAAGCCTGTAATTCTTCCATCCCTAAAACAACCTCAACCCCCAACCCCAAATATGCCCCAAGCAGGAAATGAATTAGCCTTGTAGCTCCTGAGGAGGGCCTGGTCTTCAACATGCCCTTCAGATGTGACAAATCAGAATACGGGAGAAGGAAGAACTTCTCAGCACCATCATGTCAAGGAAATTCATCCAGTCAGGGAAGAGGAATGTTGGTAATTGCCATGGACAGATGACTGCTGGGTTTTCTCCTTTTCCCTTTTCTAATGGGAGTCTTAAGTCATAATTCATTTTTTTTTCTATTCCACCAGTGTAGATCATGTGTATGGGTATAAGTGGCAAAAACCTCCTCCACAGACCATGAGGAGCCATATCTAGTCTTGATGGAAAGACAGCGTCCCGTGGGGGGAACCTAGATTTGGAGCTAGATGTAATAAATGGATGGAACATTCTGTTGAGTCCCTCAGGGATGGGTCCAGTATATTCTGTGAGAAGAAGGGTATGTGTGTACTTTTGAGTGGCTGGAGAGGTGATCTGTGATGGAGATGGCTGGTTGTCCTCCAACTTGCATTTTCTCTTTTCTGTACTCAAAAAAATTCTTTTTTTGTTGCTAGATCTATGACCTGGTCCTGAGATGAGGCATCACATCATGGGGGAAGAGCGGAGCAAAGGACAGCTACTCAGTTCATGGCAGGATCGGGAGGCAGAGAGAGGGGGGAGAAAGGTGACAGGGAAGATGAACCCTTTCAGAGCATGCTCCCAGTGACCAGCCTCCTCCTGTCATGCTCCCATGTTCCACTCACCTACTGTCACTTGCCAGTCAATCCATTCAAACTAAGATGGACTGATTAGGTAACAGCTAATCATTTCACCCTCAACATTCCTGCATTAATACAGGAGCTTTGGGGTGACTCCTCATATCCGAGCCTTTTTTTTCAGCTAGATGTGCAATTCAACAAGTCCTAGGGGATGGAGTACGGGCAGAAGTGCAGTGCCACTTCTACATTGTGCCTTTGAGGCATGGACACAAGCTCTGCATGCTATTTCCCTCTTCCTGCTGTCTGGGATGTAAGTGTCATGGCAGGAGCTGCATCCATCACCTTGAACTCAGGCATGGAAGCTATGTGTTGAAGGCTGGCTTAACCTCCCTTGTTTTGGAAACCGCTGGGGCATTACTTGAGAGAGAGTGAATGAACTCCCACCTGATTTCAGTCACTGCTGCTTTGAGTCTCTTTAGTACAGCAGCTTTAAGTAGACCCTAAAAAATATAAGTAGTAACCAAAAGTATTCCCAACCCATGAATTCACAGAAATCTTCGGGAGGGCTTCTGAATTATAGATACAAGCCAAACCTTATTGATAGCTCAAGTAGCAGATGAGAAGATAAGATCTAGATCTCCTGTGAGCCTTCCATTTCCCAGAACAGACCAGAAAACCCAGACAGGAAGTAGAGATGCTAATATTGCCTCAGCAGCTGCTGCCCTGAAAGCTAGCCAAAAGGCAGCGGGAATCTCACTGCATCCAAAACGGTGGGTAATTTTTATATGTTAAGTGTCATCAGGTCCCTTTCTGACATTGGTGCCTCTGAGTCAATACATTACTACTGTCAGAGAGAGCTAAGAGAGGCCAACACACCTTTTTATTTCCCTTACAACAACAAAATATATCCAGTGATTTATAAACATAAATGCAAAAGAGATTTTTAAATTTGTCAGTGGACTAAACTGGTTTTGTTGTGGGCTTCTTGAAAGTTCTTATACAAAATGACAATTGCATATCTTGGGATTCTTGGAACAATCTTGTAGATCCAGAACCTGGATGCTCTGCTAGTTGCATATAAGAAATAAAATGTAACTTTCTTTGCCAACACTTGCCAGGCTCTGTTAGAAGCATTGAGAAGGGCAACTGAAGAAGTCCGAGCATACCAAGGGTAAATCAATGCTGACCTCTACCATGCACAAAACGTGGATGTTTTATATGCACATGAGCCTTGACCAATCACCTGGTTCTCATTTGGAAGTGGAAGTGATTTGACCATTAGGGAGAGCAGAGAGACTGGAGTGTGAATCTTCTGATACCCACACCACTGATCTGCTTCCCTTTCCCTATTTGGAAATTCTACAGGGAACCATGTTGGTGAGGAGAAACATACTACTTAGGGCTCTCACCAGGACTGCTTAGGGATCTCTGAATTGGAGCTTTGTAATGTCCACCACCACCACATTTTAGACAACTCTACTCTCTTGATAATAGTGGTCACTCACTCACTGAGCAAATATTTATAGAGATCAACTATGAGTCAAGTGCTGTTATAGGTGTCAAGAATGTAATAGCAAGAAACCTCTGCCCTCTGGAACTTACATAACAGTAAACAATAAATATTAGGCTAAAATTATGTTAAAATGCAATAGAAGAAAACAGGTAAGCAGAATGGGTAGTGCCAGATTAGGGGTGAAATCTTAAATTGGGGCATGAGGGTGGTCTTTACTGAAAAATTATTACTACCACAAGGTCCTGAAGGAAGTAAGACAATGAACCGTGTGGATATTTCAGTGAAGCAACTGGTCCAGGGAAACGTCAGGTCAAAGGACCTGATGTCGGAGGGTGTCCGGGTAGTTAGTAGGACTTCAGCTTCCTGCAGTCTTTGTGGTTCCATTCTGTCAACTTTGCATTTCTGTGACCAAAACACCTGACAAGAACAATTTAGAGGAGGGAAAGTTTATTTGGGGCTCATGGTTTCCAAGGTCTCAGTCCAGAGATGGCCAACCCCATTGCTCTGGGCTTGAGATGAGGCAGCGCATCATGGGGGAAGGGCAGAGCAAAAGACAGCTACTCAGTTCATGGCAGGATCAGGAGGCAGAGACGGGGTGGGGAAGGTGACAGGGAAGATGAACCCTTTCAGAGCATGCTCCCAGTGACCAGCCTCCTCCTGTCATGCTCCCATGTTCTACTCGCCTACTGTTACTTGCCAGTCAATCCATTCAAACTAAGATGGACTGATTAGGTGACAGTTAATCCTTTCACCCTCAACATTCCTGCATTAATACAGGAGCTTTGGCGTGACTCCTCATATCCAAACCATAATGTGGGGTAAGATTCTTTTCAAGAAGCCTGAGTGGTATTTCTCTCCCTCCCCCCTTCACTCTCCCCGCCCCCCCACGCCCCTCAGCCCCAAAATACCCTTTGTAGTACTGCTATCTCCTTTCTATGGTTCTTTTGCAACTACTGTTCTATCATTCTGTGGTTCCATTACAACCAGCAATACATTATTTCTGGTACAAACTGGATAGTGCTCCAAGGGCTCTATCTGTTCAATTCATTTAGATATCACAGTAGTCCTAGGATGTAGGCGATATTATCTTCATTTTATAAATCGGGGCACGTAGAGTTTAAATAACCAGCTGATGGTCACATCTGACTTTTAGATCCAAGGATTTTGTACCCCAGGATTTTGGTAGGAGAGCCCCCATTGATTAACAAGAACACTATAAGATGCACTTCCAGTCTACCACTGATAGGACGTAGTCTGCAATCTAGTCTCAGATGGCCAAAATTTTTGCTATATCTTCTAAGAAGTAAGCCCATGTTTGGTGAATGATTCTAAGTGTGGTTTTCAGAGTGGAGGTAGATCTTCCATAAACACGAATGGTGCTGAAGGGGGAAAAAAATCCTCTGTTTTCTTTAGAACAAAACATCCAAGTTACATGGGAATGCACCACATGATTTTTGTGAATCGAAGTCAATTTGGCACCAACAGAAATAACCTTAGGAACAAAGTTTGTATACAGTATGTTCTTACGGAAACCACAGTTAGAACATAGAGTAAACTGTTAAAGATAGACCCTTCTTTTGGGAGTTGTATTAGCTGTCTTTGGGTGGGGACAGCAAATTGTTTCGTTTATAAGCTTTGTACATCAAAAGCTAGATCTGCTTATACTTTAAAACCAAAAGGAGGAGAAAGACTTATTTTTAGCTATCTGAAATTTAAACCAAACCCAACAATGACATATGGATGTCTCTGGCTGCACTATGACAGAATATTTCTCTGAGATGACATTAAACAACAATATATTATTGCAGCTGTAGGAAGCCAGTGAGGTTCTGCTTTTATAACTTGGTTTAATAGCAACTGAGACACTGGACTGAAGATGGATTTCTCAGAATTGGAGTTGGCTAGCTTGAATTGAGTTCATCCGTGGGAACTGGGTTCAGTCCCAGGAGAATGAGGATATCACTGTGTGTAGGAAGAGACATTTTCAGTGCTAAGGGAAGGCCACTTGGCTAGCCAGAGGAGTACCTACTATGTTCAATTTGTAAGAGAAATCTTCAATTTTAAATTTTATGTATGTGCATTGTAAATGTTATTCTTAACTTATTTTAGGTAAGCTCAAAAATATATATTAATCTAAAAATAGTTACCCAAAATTTCCAACTTAAAAATATCCACTCAATGTTTTTAGGTAGACCTTTCCACACAAAAAGACATAAATATTGGGTTAATATAGAGATACATATAGACATACAGACATATCAAAGTATAGATTTTTGTTCACTCTACCAAAACATAGGATGAAATCATTCATACAATTGGGTAGCCTGCTTTTTTTTTATTTTAATGTTTTTCAATGTGGGTATTTTATTTATCGTTTTTCTATGCCATTGTATATTTTTAACACCATTATCTTTATGTATATTTCACTTCATCTCATACATATTTTGTGCTTTATTTAACTGATATCCTGTGATGGTAGGCTCCCAAGAATCAGCATGACCTAATCCCCAGATCTGTGAATATGTTAAATTACATGACAAAGGGAATTTTGCAAATGGAATTAGTGTTACCGACCTTCAGAGAAGGAGAGCATCTTGGATTATTGGTGAACCCTCAAAAATCACATGGATGTATCAGTGGGGAAAGGGAGGCAGAAGCACAGGTCGGAGATGATGTGATGTAGCAAGGACTGGGCCATTGCTGCAGGCTTTGAAAATGGAGGATAGGAGCTATGAGCCAGGAAATATGGGAGATCTAGAAGCTGACAACAGTTCTCAGCTGGCAGTGGTCCTCAGCCAGCAAATGGGATCCTCAGTCCCATTACTGAAAGTACGCAAAGACCTGTTGTCCCTACAGCCTCCAGAAGAGAATGCAACCCTGCCAGTACCTTGGTTTTAGCTTGGTGAAGACTCAAAGCAGAGAAATTAGACAAGCCCACTGAACCTCTGACCTCTGATACATTTCTGTTCTTTTCAGCCACTAAGTCAGGGGTAATGTGTTTATTAGTAATAGAAAATGAATATACCTATAGTTGATTATCTAGGTCATTTTTTATTTTTCACTAATTAAGTAAGGCTGCAATCAACATAGCTAAATTTGGATGCATCTCTTTGATTATTTCTTTAGGATAAATTCATTTGAGGTACTATGGGTCACTGGTACATGGAATGTTCAGGCTTTTAACATGTAGAACATTGTCAAATACACAGAGCATCATTTCCTGATTGGGAGTGGGACAAAGGGATACAGGGAGGCTTTTTTTCCCTTTCTTTCAGCTACTTGTTCTAGCTATTTGGTTTCCATATTGTGTACAGTATAACTCTTTCTTCTTCTCAGCTGGCCACAGCAGCCTTTGTATTTTCTCTGTAGATGAAAATAATTGCTGCATTAGTAGAATAATGGCCAACCCAAGAGCTGCTTGAGAAGATCTCTATGGTGGAACTGCTTCCTAAAGTTTGGAACATTAGCCAAAGTGCATCAGATCCAGCTTTGGGACTGAAATGGAATTTGCTTTGCTCTTCAAACACCACTTGTACTGGCATTAGGGAAGGATGGGGGTAGGCCAAATATCCATTACTGGGCAAACAACTTGAAGTATGTTTATTTTATGGGGATCTCTCCACATACATTAGTCAGAGCTGGTCAAAAGCTAACTGCCTCTTTTATGAGACTCAAGGGTCACTGTGCACAAATACATTCAACCACATCAGAACTCAGAATTGTTGATTGGGAGACAGCTAATGTGAAAGAAGGATTAGAAAAAAGTATTACCCCAGGTAACAGGTTATACCTTAGCTCTGTTCCCAGCTCTGAGCCATCTCTGCTGTTTCATGTTTAGGATGGCTTAAAGTTTAAAACAACATTAGGTTTCAGATAACATATTTAGCATTTTGACTGTTTATTCTTTTCTGGCGCTACAACACCGATCACATTTTTTAAAATTCAAAATACATAGGGGTCAGACTTCAGGATAACTTGCCTATTTTTATATCTGAAATAATGAATTATAAGTAATATAGAAAGCATTTACATTAAGAAGTTATTCACTTGATAAAAGAACACATTCTAGCATTCCTTTAACTATTGAAAGTCTGGGGAACGTAACATCACACTGAATTTATAAAAAACAGAATCATATATAAGTAGTATACAGTGGTGTGGTGTGTGTGTGTGTGTGTGTGTGTGTATGAGAGAGAGAGGTTTTACATTCTTGTGATATTGAACAACTATTACTTTTGGCAAACCAGAAACTCATTCCTGACAAGTAACTTCATCAACGGTGAATTTTTTTTTTTTTTTTTTTTAAGTTGGGACTCAAGTTAATTACCTTGGAAGCCATATCATTAGCAAGTTCCGTTGTGGAAAGGCAGCCCAGGTAGTGATTAGAACACAGATCTAGAGTTGGACATGCTGGCTTTGACTCCTGCTTTACTGTCACTTACTAGTTGTGTGACTTAAGAGTATTTTTAAAGAAACTCTTTGAATCTCAGTTTACTCCTCTATAAACAGGAACAATACTATTCACCTTGCAGAGTATGTATGACCTAGCTCACAAGCTTGACCCAGCTTTGGGGTTCAATGAAGGGGATGCCTATTAGTTGTCACTCCAGAGTGATATTATTCAGATGTAGGGGGCCAAATCCATCTTTCCTTCTGGATACAAGACATAGTAGCTAGAATGCCTTGCATGTAGAAGGCACTCATTACACAAATTAATGCATTAATAAAGGAAATGAGAGGCTCTTCTTTACTTAACCATACATTCATGTTAGCAAATACGTAAATTTGCTCTAATAGAATTAACTTATCAAATAGATGAAGTCTTCCTCTTCACTCTCACATCACTTCATAGACATTTAGAAAACTATGACTCAGTTGGACTGACTTGTTAAAAATGTTTTGTGACAAAAATATATACCATTTAATTACTATTGATCTTATTCTTGTACTTCCTCCTATCATATTTTTTCATTTTTCTATTAGGTTATTATTTGTTCATCACAAAACTGGTTTATAGAACATCCAAGTGTGGTAACGCTAGCGTGGACAATTCTTGTTTTGCCTTTGCAGCAATGTGCAACAATAACCAGTTATGTCTGACCCCCTTTCCTGGATCCATGTACCCCTGGCTTGACCGATCATTATATTTTATCCTCCTGATCAAGTGATTGGTTCAGAGAAGGATGGGTATTCTAAAATTGTTCACTCAGTGGCAGTCCTGAGACTTTTAATGGATCCATTGGAGAGAAGTGGTATTTTCCTTTGCTCTTCTGGGGCAGCTGAGAAGACAGGATGTAGCCACTAGTGGCCATTTTCCTGGAACATGTTGAGTGCCTTCCTGAACATAGAGCAAAGACAGAGGGAAAAAAAGAACTAAGAGATGGAGAGATAAATAGATAGAGAGAGAGGGAGAAACACATTCTGGTAGTGATGTTTAACTCCTTAAAGACAGAATCCTGAATTTTTTAATGACATGAGCCAATAGATTCCCTATCTGGATCCAGTTTGAGTAAGATGTTCTGCTTGGTTAACACAGATGCTCTTTTGCTTGAGCTCATGTGTCTTATATCCCAAATATCCTGTCTCCTTTACCCACTAAAGTCCTATCTTTTCTTGAAGGCCTTATTCAAGTTCCAGCTCCTTGATGACACCATATTCTACTACCCAAGCCTTGGGTCCCTCACTTGCTATAACGCCCAGACAATTATTGTCTTGAACAGTTCTTTAACTCTTTGGGCTTAGGTTATATTTTCTAATCTCTCCAGTATCTCATGGGGATCTTTGCTGGAGAGATAATAGAATGGAATAGTCAGTGTGTGTCTCTTTTTTAGGTTTGATTTGTATAATCATGCTGGAGGACAGAAGCAGCTCCTCCTCTTCCCTCCCCTCCTGTCTTCTCCCCTAATCTTTCCTTTCCCCCTTTCCCCCTGCCAAATGACCAAATACCCAAAATTCAGTTACCAAGTTTTCCTATACATTTATAAGAACTACTATTATGTCTATGGCCTCGTTCCACTGGTAGGATGGCCCATGGTATGTGTGGGGGAGTAAATAAATAGGTCAACTGTGCAGCAGTCCAGGAAGGTTGCTCAGACGCTGCATGAAGCTGAGAGTAAACTGTAAAGTTATTATTTATGAATGTCATGCCAAGCTAATCTAGTGGTATCCAAGTTTATCTTTAAAGCTCTATCCTCTGGAACTCTTGATTGCAGCTATAAATCTGCCCTGGGAGGTATCTCTCTGCAGTCCCAAGGCACTCTGGGTCTTAAGTGTTCAGGTAGCTTTTTGGCCACCAAGGTATCAATGCTCAGCGCCCGTGGAGAAGAAAGAGAGTGTCTTCAGTAACCCCATATCTTTGTACATAGGTGCCCTGCCTTAGGTCAATTGAGATAAGGGTAACTATATAAAAACCTCTTTTGTCTCTGGGTTCGTTCCCAGCACCACATAAAAAAAAAACAAAAACAACTAAATAAACAAGATAAAGGTATTGGGTCCATCTATAACTAAAGATATATTTTTAAAAAGAATCTCTTGTGTAAAAATAAATAAAATTAAAGTTAAAATCTACCTTTTAGTTAGCATCCACTGCTCAGAAATACAGTCACCGAGACCAAGGTTACATGGTAGACAACAAAGACAGATTGTGAATGATTCAGCAAACACAGACTAGGTATACCACGAAAAACAGCAATGGAGGAAGGAGGGAATCTGAAAATATTGGTTTCGCCTTTTGCCATCTGCACAACACAGCTTCATTAATTCACCGTCTCTGGCATTTCACTGTTCAGTTCCTACCAACTCACCCCACTGGTCACAGAGCTGCTAATTTTACCTTTGAACTATTTCTTGGTTTATTGCTTTCTCTTTATTCTCACTCTACTGACTAGCTTTCGTTTCATTTTAAATATTGCCCCCTTAACTGGTCTTTCTTTCTTTTATTTTTTTTTCATATTTCTTTCCCAGACTGTTCTTCATAGTAGCACTTTTATCTTGTCAAACACAGTCGAGTTTTTAACAGAGCTCCATCTTCTCCTTAATACCTTCCAAACTCCCCATCACGAGCTTCACAATCTTCCACAATGTGATTCCAACTTGCCTTTTGCGTCTCATTTGGTTAATTTTGTAACGTAAGGACCCAGTGCCAATTGAGCATTGTTTTCTTTATTCAATGGACACGTTCTTTGACAAAGCCCTAAATCAACCACGTAGTTTGGTGTCAGGTTATTCCTAGGTGTTTCAGGATCTGTTATATGATGAGGAGTTAGAGAAAATAGAAATGGCAGTTTTAAGCTCAACAGGGAAGATAAAACAGTATTAAATCTGCATCACAGACCTATAAAAACCAATACAATTTTAATCAACACCCTTTTAAAACTTTACCAAGCACATTGAGAAACATTGCCAAAAGCATTCCCTGGTCTTGATTTTACTAATTACTTTTAAAGGAGATGTCTTTTCTCACCAAGGGTTTGTTAACATTTCTAGGAAGCAGGTTCCCTTCTTTCCTGGAAAGTGTTGCTCAACTGTGCATTTCTAATGAAACAAGTCCAGAGATTATGAGGGAAAACCAAAAGAGATAAGGAAAGTAAATAAATAAAATTAAATCTGCTGTTAAAATGAAATGAGAACATTTTCCAGCTTGATCAGCACACTCAACGCAGAGAGAGTTTAAGCCGACTTGAGACAAGCCCACCACTTTCTAATACTTGAATACAGAAATTAGGACATTAAGTAAGGAATTCTGGAGCTGGGGATGATGGAAGAAGCTGTTAGAAGACCACTCTTATTTTGTGTATCTTAGCAGAATAATCAGAATGAAATCTGCTTGTACCATTTTTTTAAGCCTTTGGGATGAAGTTAACATCTCTTATAAGTGCCACATATCATAGAAATGCATAGCCAAGTACTCACACCCCACTATTCAATTCAGTCACACCATACCCTTCCTCAAAGAATATACATTTTACACGTCATCTCTGTCATCCCTTGCCTGTTTGTGGAAACCCAGTAGAAAAACGTCGAGTAACTTAATCAAGGTCATAACGTGAATGTGCTTGGGAGCTGGAAGGGAACCCAAGACACCCATCCAAGCACCATATGCATGAGTTCACACTGCTGGGTAAAGCACATTGCAATTGCCTGCGTGTTTAAGTGATATATCAGTGCTAAATGGTAACACATGTAACGCTTCCCACTTAGGATATGTTCTTGGCTAACTCTGTTGGAAAATATTATATGGAGATTTCTCCATGGGGGGAAAAATTGGGCAAAGTTTAAACAAAAAGAACGAGATTTGAAGCCCAGAAATATTCCCACTCCCATTTTTCTGGGAATGGTAGGGGCTTCAGCAACCTTACTTTACTGAGGCTGTTGAGAATGAAGGCAGAATTGCATGGTTCATGTATTCTTTTTAGAGAGAATCATCAAATTAACGTAAGCACATCCATGTCCTGAAATACAAAGTAATGGTACAAAGCAAACCCTGTATGGAAAAGAACAAAACCCTTTTTAAAAGTTTGAGCACTCAGAGCTCATAACCAACCAACATCTTCCTGGGGTTAGGAAACGTGTGGCTACCTTAGGAATTGAGGAGAGCTAAGGCAGTAGACCCCAGTCCTTTGCAGTTCAAGGAAGGCTGATATCTGCTAAGAAGTCTCTTAAGACTCTTAAAAAGCAAGTAAAGAGGCTCCTGTGTATTCTATTATGGGTATGAATGAATCACTTCCTAACATTCATGTTGGTATCAGTCAGAGTCTAATATAGTAAAGGGAAGCTGGAAAACTTCCTAGGAGAATGATCAGTATGCACTTTTTAAAAATTTTGTGTTTGTTTTAATTAGTTATACATGACAGTAGAATGTATTTTGATACATCATGTATAACAGAGTATAATTTCTAATTCTTCTGGTTATACATGATGTAGAATCCCACTGGTCGTATAGTTATATATGTACATAGGGTAATAATGTCTGATTCATTCTACTATCCTTCCTACCCACATACCCCTTCCCCTCCCTTCACTCCCGTCTACCTAATCTCAAGTAACTCTATTCTTCTATAGCCCCTGCCCCACCATTGTGAATTAGCATCTGCATATCAGAGAAAACATTCGGCTTTTGGTTTTTTGAGATATTCTCAAGCTCCATCTATTTACCAACAAATGCCATAATTTCATTCTTTTTTAAGGCTGAGTAATATTCCATCAAATATATATATATATATATATATATATATATATATATATATATATCACATATTTTTTAATCTATTCATCTATTGAAGGGTACCTAGGTTAATTCCATAGTTTAGCTATTGTGAATTGAGCTGCTGTAAACATTGATGTAGTTGCATCACTATAATATGTTGATTTTAAGTCCTTTGGATATATAAACTGAGAAGTGGGATAGCTGGGTCAAATGGTGTTTCATTCCAAGTTTTATGAGTAATCTCCATACTGCTTTGCATGATAGTTGCACCAATTTGCATTCATACCAGCAATGTATAAGTGTACCTTTCCCCCCACATCCTCGCCAACATTTAGTGTTCTTTGTATTCTTGATAATTGCCATTCTGACTGAAGTGACATGAAATCTTACAGTAGTTTTGATTTGCATTTCTCGAATTACTAAAGATGTTGTACATTTTTTTCATATATTTGTTGATCGATTGTATTTCTTCTTCTGTGAAGTATCTGTTCAGTTCCTTATCCCATTTATTGATTGGTTTATTTGTTTTTTTGATGTTAATTTTTTTGAGTTCTTTACATATCCTGGAGATTAATACTCTATCTGAGGTGCATGTAGTAAAGATTTTCTCCCATTCTGTAGGCTTTCTCTTCATGTTATTGATTGTTTCTTTTGTTGATAAAAGCTTTTTAGTTTGAAACTATCCCATTTATTGATTCTTGATTTTATTTCTTGTGCTTTAGGGGTCTTGTTAAGAAATCCAAATCATAGGCCAACATGGTGAAGATTTGGGCCTATTTTTTCTTCTAGTAATCACAGGGTCTTTGGTCTAGTGCCTAAGTCTTTGATCCATTTTGAGTTGATTTTTGTGCAGGGTGAGAGATAGGGGTTTAATTCCATTTTGTTACATGTGGATTTTCAATTTTCCAGCACCATTTATTGAATAGGCTAGCTTTTCTCCAGTGAATGTTTTGATCATCTCAATAGATGCAGAAAAAGCACTTGACAAAATATAGCAGCTCTTCATGTTCAAAGCACTAGAAAAACTAGGGATAATAGGAACATACCTCAACATCATATGCTAAGTCCAAGGTCAACATCATTCTAAATGGTGACAAATTGAAAGCATTTCCTCTAAAAACTGGAACAAGACAAGGGTGCTCTCTTTCACCACTTCTATTCAACATCATCCTTGAACCTCTAGCCAGAGCAATTAGGCAGGAGAAAGAAATTAAAGGGATATGAATAGGAAAAGAAGAACTCAAACTATCACTATTTGCCAATGACATGATTCTATGTTTAGAAGAGCGAAAAAAATTCCATCAGAAAACTTCTAAAACCTCATGAATGAATTCAGCAAAGAAGCAGGTTATAAAATCAATACCCATAAATCAAATGTGTTCCTATACATCAGTGACGAATCTACTGACAGAGAAAGTAAGAAAACTACCCCATCCACAGTACTGTCAAAATAAATAAATAAATAAAATACTTGGGAATAAATCTAACAAAAGAAGTAAAAGACCTTTACAATGAAAATTACAGAACACTAAAGAAAGAAATTGAAGAAGACTTTAGAGATGGAAAGACCTCCCATGCTCCTGGATTGGCAGAATTAATTATTGTCAAAATGGCCATACTACCAAAAGTGTTATATAGATTTAATGCAATTCCAATTAAAACCCCAATGACATTCTTCATAGAATTAGAAAAAGCAATCATGGAATTAATTTAAAAAAAAAAACAAGATTCAGAATAGCCAAAGCAACCCTTAGCAGGAAGAGGTACCAGACCTTAAACTATACTACAGAACCATAGTAAGAAAAACTGCATGGTATTGGCACCAAAACAGACACATAGACCAATGGTATAGAATAGAAGACAGAGATAAACCCACATAAACACAGCTATCTCATACTAGACAAAGACGCCAAAAATATTCACTGGCGAAAAGATAGCCTATTCAATAAATGGTGCTGGGAAAATTGGAAATCTACATGTAACACAATGAAATTAAATCCCTGTCTCTCACCTGGCACCAAACTCAACTCAAAGTAGAACAAAGACTTAGGCAGTAGACCAGAGACCTTTGATTACTAGAAGGAAAAGTAGACCCCAATCTTCACCATGTCGGCTTAGGATCTGACTTCCTTAACAAGACTCCTAGTGTGCATTTTGATGGAGCAGATTAGGGTCCTATGGTGAGACAAACATTTGCTCCTCATAGACTGTCTATGTATTCCCCACATCTCTCAGTTCCCTTACAGGTAGGTGGCCAATAGGCAAGAGCATTTAAGAGCTGATGCACTACCATTAACTTTCTTTCTGGTGTTACCATATGAAATAGTATGTTCCAGATTTTGTAGGTATAAGATGAAAATAAATTGAGTTCCTGGGCTGCCCTCGAAGACCTGTGTGCAGTGGTCTAGTGGGATTGAGGAAAAAGTCTGTGTTAAACCAGTGCAGTTTAGGGGTATATTATCTGCATAGCACAGTCTAGCTGATTTAGAATGATACATGCAGAATTGAGATAACTTGCTTGTCTTGAGGAAATCTGAATAGTTCTGAGTGGTAACTTTCTTTTTCCCAATTTTGCTTATTTCTCACTTTCTCACTTTTAACACAGGGTCTCAACTGCAAAATCCCAGGCAACCCTTTCACATGGATAATAGTGGCCATTTGCATTAATAATGCATATTAAGAATTCATGGACTTTTAGTATTAAATTTACATAAAAACAAACATATTCTTGCATTATCAACCCTAAAATATTGGTGTGTGTTTGACACATGCCATGTTCTTTATTTGTAAATAAAGTCTCAGTTGTTTATCTTATTAAAGTTTTTGAGAATGCACTTCAAATTTACTCAATGCCCAGTAGATCATACTCTTTTCATCTTAAAAAACTGTTCAGCCAGGTTATCTTTTGGGGGACAGGGTGGGTATTGGAAATTGAACTCAGGGTGCTTAACCACTGAGCAATATCCCCAACCCTTTTTAAAAATATTTCATTTAGAGACAGAGTCTTGCTAAGTTGCTTAGGGCCTTGCTAAATTGTGGAGGCTGGCTTTGAACTCACTATCCTCCTGCCTCAGCATCCTGAGCCACTGGGATTACAGGTGTGTACCACCATGTCCAGCATCCAGGGTATCTTTTAAGAATGCCTTCTTATCATGGCAGCATTTGAGGGTTTTTGATTAAGATGTTAATATGTTATTTCTCATATCAGATATATTCCATTACAACCCTATTTTTTAAATGTCAGGCTTTACAAGCAGACTGTTATACTATAGGTGATTGTCAAACAGACACTGTGGTTATGTGGCCTTTCTCTTTGGATCAACCTCCAAAAGCATTTGAGCTGCAAGAGTGCAATGTATAAACCACCCAGATAATGCAACCAGTGGTTGACATCTCACATAATAAAACCTAAACACTAATTTGTATGCCTTTTGGAGTTTATTACAAAAGGAATGATTTAGTGCTTTAAAAAGTCAAATCCAATTTCTAGGAAATGCACAATAAAGACAGTTATGACTGCAGTCACCAGCTGAGCAATGTAAGTAAGAAGAACAAAATATTTTAGAATTCATTGTTCATCTGACCTTTATTTTGCTAGTTAAAATGCTCATGCTTTTGGAGTCTCTTTTTAATTGCTCTTTGAAAGCTCAGTACTTTTTGTAGTTGCAAGAGTCTTACTTTTAAATGAGAACAAAGTCTTAAAATGATGTCCATGGAAACGTTCTTTCCCTGGTAGCTGACAGATGTGAGTTCTAGTTCCTAAACTGATTGTTTGATCATGACTAACTGATGATCTACAATTCAGTTTTCTTAAGATTTTCTTAGGGCACATCAAGTTCTAACAATATTAAGTTTTGCTGGTATTGATGTACATTCTAGAGACCTGTGTGTATATGGGTTATGGGTATGTGTGTGTATGTGTTCATCTAAAAGAATGTATGGATAAATAGACATATGAAAGTACACACAGTTTCTTAATGTTTCATAGATGATTAGGAGCTATTAAGAAAGGCTAGCATTTGAATACTATTTTCCTAGATCATTAATCTTATAATTATTCAAATTTTTCCTTTTGTGATTTTGAAGTGTCAATAACCTACTGGGTACTGGGGATTGAACCCAGGGGCACTTAACCACTGAGACACATCCCCAGCCCCTTTTATATTTTATTTTGAGACAGAATCTCAAAGCGTTACTAGGGCATTGCTAAATTGCTGAGGCTGGCTTTGAACTCAAGATCCTCCTGCCTCAGTCTCCTGAGCCGCTGGGATTACAGGTGAATGCTACCATTCTTTTATTCTATTCTTTTACTCAATCTAAGGATTGAGGAAACCAAAAAGAGGAATGATTTGGATCTCTACCGGGATTTAGTAATAACTTTGCTATATGGAAAACGTGTAATGGGGTTTGACTTCCACCTATGAAAATTACTCTTCCAAGACAAGAAAAATAGGAAGGAAGGAAGAATGGAAAGAAAAAAGGAAGAGAGGGAGGGAGGGTACGAGGGAGGAATCGGTCACCCTTAGGCTGGATGGGAAGATGCTCCTGGTCTCATACCCCTCCACGTTCACACTGCCTTGCCTTGTGCCCGGCGTGCAGTAGGCTGTCAATAAATACTTGCTAACTCGATGACAGTTTCAAAGTGACTGACAGGAACAAAAATGTTGGCATTAAACAGTGAATGGCTGATTTTAAATCATTCTTATCTCTTACCAAATCTTTGACGAGCATTCCAGGTGGCAAAGAACTTCGGGATGAACAGTGATGATGTCTATGCTGTTCTTAAGATGTGAGAAATATTATTCTGTCCCAATCAAGGGTGGTGGGCATGTTAAAAATACTGAGTGCCCCTCACCTCCTTCAAAATATCATAGTCGGAGCTGTGTCTCTTTCTGGGGGTCAAGGGTCACTAAATGGTGGCAGGAAGTGTGGCCATGAGTAGGGACAGAGGGGTAAGCCTCTGTTTGGACGCAGCCTCTGTTTGGGGTTCCTCCTCTCTGGGTCCCTTTCTTCAAATTCTGGGATCTTCCTTGTCTTTGTTGTACAAACCTGCTTAACTCCTCAAGGTGTATTTGTCTTCTTAGATTTTCATCCCAAGGTAGAGCAATGGCCTTATTCTTCAAGGCTCTCAGAACTGGATTTCGGTCTCCCTCTGGTCTGATCTTGACAATTTGCCTGAGACTGAGCCACGTTCAACTCCTCCACCATATTCTTCTTGCCCATACTCTGGCCTGACCCAGAGAACTTAGGTGTACTTAGGAACAAAGATTGAACATGGGCAAAGCAATTCAAGGATGCAACACAAAAAGGAGAGATTCGAGTGAATTAGGGAGGTGAAGCAAGTTTTCCTTGAGGGTAGATCAACTTAGTGTTCCCCCTTCCCATTTGTTAAAAAATGTTGCATGCATCCATGACAATAAAATGTAATTTCTAAGCATGCTATAATGAATATCAAAGCTCATCTTTCTTCCACACTGATCTTTCTAGTTTCTGTATATTATAAGATTTGTGTCTCTTATGTCCTCTAAACACCTTGTGGTTTGGCTTGGTTGGACACAGACTCTTCTGGGTTCACCCTTTCCCTAGCCTTTGCTCCTGTGCAACTGTGCTGGCTTATTTTCCATCTTCTCAGATCATGGTTCATGGTCTGGAAGGCTCACCCCTTAGAGTTGGGTTTCCTCTTGGGGAGCAATGAGTCAGCTATGTTTGCCACATTGTGTGAAGCCACCCACACTACACAGTGAACGGCCCCCCTCTTGGCCCTGAGGTCTGGGATAGGTCTGGTCCAGGGCAGAGGAAAAGCTCATGGGGACTAATGGCAGGCCTGTCCCTGCTCTAGGCTGATTCAGGGCTTGGAAGGGGAGGCACAGAGCCATGCCAGAAGCTTTCTCTAAGGGCTCCTGATCTTAGACCCAGCGGGCCTGGCTCAGCGACAGTGACATGTGTGGGGGCAGGATTTATGCTCTTTTTCCAGGGACTTTGGCAGCTTCTGCAGCTGTGGGGTGGCTCCCTACTCTTCCCACCCACACCAACCTTCAAAGGGAGCTCGTCTCTTACCTCCCAGCAACTCTGCTGTTCCCTTCTTTGGATGAACATTGTACAGCATGTCGACCTGCCATGGCAAGTAGAAGCATTTTGGAGAAACTAAAGAATTATATCCTGTACTGTTCTCCCAAAGAGATATAATTTTTTTTTCCCTATACATGTTTTAACTTACTTTTCTTCTGATTAATTTTGTTTTGTTTGACAAATTAAAATTGTCTATTTTTATGGTGTACAAGATGATAGTTGATAAAATTGCATGTATTGCAGACTGATTAAATCACAAGAATTAACCCAGCGAGTTTTATAGAATGAAATGTACTTTGCTCTTAAGAAAAGCATGCAAGCTAGGAGTGGTGGCACATGCCTGTAATCCCAGAGACTCGGGAGGCTAAGGCAGGAGGATCGCAAGTTCAAGGCCTGCCTCAGCAACTGTCTCAAAATTTTAAAAAATATAAAAAGGGCTGGGGATGTAGCTCAGTGGTTAAGCACCCCGTGGGTTCAATCCTTGTGCCCAAAGAAAAAAAAGAAAGACAGAAAAAGAAAAGCCTGTTTGATATTTTGATTCCCCTCTCCCCCAACTTAAGAAAACCAAATACAGGAGTTGAAGGACGAAGAAGTAAGACAGCTTGGCGTGCCCTTGGACTAGAGCAGCCCACACAATCTTCATTGTCACTCAGGGTAACTTCTGGTGACTTCAGTCATCAGATTGTCTCAGTCTAAACTACTTTCAGGCTGTTTCTTCACTCCTGTGTGAAGTGAAAGGGATGGAGCATGCTCACTAGAGCCCCCTCTTGGGTACCAGTCTGCCACCTGAGGTCTTGATTCTGACTCCTGTGTTCCATTCTGTACCTTTCTTTGTGTCCCCTGTTGGCAGAGTCTGCTGCGGAACTCTCAGCCTAGTGTGCTTTCCTTCCTATCTTTGCCTCCAGATCATTGACAGAGTGAGTTTATCAAACCCACAGCACAGAAATAAGTAACAACGGGGAAGCTAGCACAAGTGGATAAGGGACCTTCCCAATAAGTGAGCCAGATTCCCTCCGTCTTCTTCCCCAGGACATGCCAGGACCCTCTGTTTCCCACACAGAGATCTTCAAGGATCTCTTTATGCAAGCGATTATCTGTTACTTTTTGTGCTTTCTTCTACTTATACTTTTTCATATTTATATGAAAATTGCTTCTTGTATTTTATTCTTTTGGAAGAGAGGGGTACTGGAGATTAAACCTAGGCATGCTAAACATTTGAGCCATTTCCCTAGCCCTTTAAAAAAAATTATTTTGAGATAGGATCTCGCTGGGTTGCTTAGGGCCTCTTTAAGTTGCTGAGGCTTGCCTTGAACTTTCGATTCTCCGGCCTTGGTCTCCTGAGCCGCTGGGATTACAGGCATGTGCCACTGCACCAAGCTTGTATTTATACTTTTAATTGAGAAATTACTTGATAATTTTAAAGATTGAGGGTAGTTTAGACAGAAGTACCCTGTTGAAAAAAAGCAACCAACACTTAGTCTCTACTGACATGAAGTTAGCACCATTATTTCAGCCTGACAGCATGGGTAGCTAACTTACCTCCACCCCTCCCTGACCTGGTAACCTCTCCTTCACTGGCTCTGTGGATGATAGTTGTGCACCTGGGTCGGATTACTGAGAAACAGGAGCCTGGCTCTATGGTGTTTAGGGTGGGGATGTTTTTGTATAGGAGAAGCAGAAATTCTTCTCCTTATACTCTTGGTATAAACTACAAACAACCAAAATCTCTTTTCAGTCAACTCAGCTCAGTATTCAACAGGCTGCCTAGAGAGCTAAGTCTGCAGCTGCAAAGTGGGAGCTAAGGAGGGGAAGCTCGAAGCCAGACTCCAGGACAAATATGTGCCGACCTGCCTTGTGGACTCTGTCCCCAAACTGCTGAGGACCTCAGGGATTAGACTAGGGGTTAGAGCCTCCTGAGACCTAGGACCTGAGTAGCCTCTAATTTCCTTCAGAAAAAAAGATCAAACACATTATCCAAGCAGTCAGAGCCTTCCCAAACTGGGCCACCCCTACTTTCATTCCTCACATCTCAATGTCACTCAAGTCACTCTTCTGGGGCCTTCACCTCCACCAACACCACCTTGGACATTTTTGCCTTTGAATCTCTGCATTTGAATCATGTTTGAATAACCTTCTGTCAAAATCATACCTCTTTTTAAAGGCCAAACTCAAAAAAATGTTACACATGCTTCTCTAACCCTTCTTCCCATGTCTTTTAGCCCTTCTCTATTATGGGATTCAGAATTCCTCATCTCTATTTACTGTAGTTTGTTTGTTTGTTTCTTTCTTTCTCTCTCTCTCTCCTTCCTTCCTTCCTTCCTTCCTTCCTTCCTTCCTTCCTTCTTTCTTTTTTTATGGATGGTAGTGAAAATTGAACCCAGGGGTGTACATCTCCAGCCCTTTTAATTATTTTTACTTTGAGACAAGGGTTCACTAAGTTGCCCAGACTAGCCATGAACTTGTGCTCCTCCTGCCTCAGCCTCCCCAGTCCACAGGACGATAGGTGTATACCACCATGTCTGGCTTTCACTGTAGTTTCCCAAGCTCCATTTCAAATTCCTCTCTTCCTACTTTATATCCTGGCTCTTGAAATAGACATGATCTCCACTCATAGAAAATAACCTATTTGAGGACAAGGACTGTGCTGTTTTTATCCATGTTCCTGACTACTTCTTAATGAGTTTGTGCTAAAATACATTCTCGTTGAAGTCCATTAGTTAGATGCACTGATCCACTATAGAGGATCTACTATAGCAGTTTCTTTAGTGTTAAAACTCTTTAGTGTTAAAAGGGTAGTGTATGACTATACCTACACAGTGTAGACACATGCAGGTGTCTACTAGACACTATTTGTTTTGCATTGGTTATCATTGCTTAGTATCCTCTAGGCTAATCTTTATTCTAAGCTTGCTAAATGTGGAACTGTGTCTACCTACCTAGGAATGCAATCCTAGGCCCTCCACCACTGGGGCTCAGTATATCTTGTGAGCACGGAGATGAGGCACACACTCTCCAAGTTCCCTTCAAAGAGTGGCTAGGTCTAACTTAGGATTTCTCAACCTTGTTGTGGCTAACATTTTGTGCTGGAGAATTCTTTCTTGTGGAAGGCTGTTCTATACATGGCTGTTCCTGTCTCTACCTCCAGATGCAGTAGCACTCTTCTTTTAATTATTATTAACACATATAAATTACACAAATGAATGGGTTCCACTGTGACATTTCCACGCATGCACGTATCATGCCTTAAATATGTCCATCCTTCTTTTTACCTTGTCTTCTCCCCTTTGTACCAAGTTGTCTTCCCATTCACTAAAAGTCTCTCTTCTACTTTCAGGTCATCTTTTTAGTTTCCATGTATGAGAGAAATTATGTAATACTTATCTTCCTGTGTCAGGGTTATTTCACTTGACACGATGTCCTCCAGTACCATCCATTTTCCTGAAAATGACACTATTTCATTCTTTATGTGGTGTGTGTAGATACACCACATTTTCTTGATCTATTCATCTGTTGATGGGCACCTAGGCTGATTCCCTATTTTAGCTATTGTGAATGGTATCACAGCAAACATGGGTATGCGGGTATTTATTTTGTAAACTGACTTCCTTTCCTTTAGATAAATGCCCAGGAATGATATAGCTGAATCCTATAGTGATTCTATTTTCAACTTTTTTTTTTTTTTAGGAAACTGCATACTGTTTTCCATAGTGAATATACTAATTTACTTTCCCACCAACAGAATGTAAGGTACCTTTTACTCCACATCCTTACCAGCATTTGTTATTATTATTTTTTTTTAAATAATCATCCTGACTGGGGTGAAGATGGAACTCAATGTAGTTTTGATTTGCATTTTCCTGATGTCTAAAGATATTGAGCATTTTTTCCAGGTATTTATTGACCATTTGTATTTTTTTTTCTCTTGAGATTATTTGTTCAGATCTTTAGCCCATTTTTTATTCGATTACTTGTTCTTTTGCTGTATATTTTCTTGAGCTCCTTCTGCATTCTGGATATTAATCCTCTTGTCAGATGACTAACTGGCAAAGATTTTCTTCCCTTCTGTAGGTTGTCTCTTCTATCTGTTGACTGTGTCCTTTGCTGTGCTGAAGCCTTTTAATTTGGTGTAACACCATTTGTCAATTCTTGCTTTTGTTTCCCAAGCTATTGAAGTTCTATTAGCACTCTCTGTCATTGCTCCCTCTCCTTGGAGTGTGAAAACCTGAATATCTTCAGACATTGTTAAACTTAGAATGCAAAATCTTTCCTGGTCTGGAAGCACTGGTCTAGAAATCTCCAATGTGTTGGTCTGAGTTCCAGGATAAAGTGGCTCAGGTCTCCAATCTAAGTCATTTCTGTCTCTCCTCTTTCTCTCTTAACAAACCTGTGTGGCCAGTGAGAAGCAAATGCTTTCTGAAAGACAAGAATAGGCAATGCACTGTCATTCACCAGTACTATCAGACTAAAAAACAAGTGACATTAGGAGTCAACCAAAGGTGGTCAGACCAGTGATTTTCAAAGTCTTGTTCCTAAACCACATTGTATGGGGGGGGGGGGGGGAAGGATTAAAGATAAAGATTTCTGGACTATTCTCCAGGCCTATTGTATTGAAATTCAGATTTTAAGCAAACTCTCAAAAGAATGCACCCAAAAGTTTGATAACCATTGCTTTAGCTAGCAGTGTGTCTTCACCTTTTAAAATATATTTATTTTTAAATAACCGGGAATAATGTATTAAAAAGCAACCCCCCCAAAAAAAAAACAAATTAGCTAGGACTTGGTATAATAAAAAATATTGTACCTTAGAATTTTTTCTTTTTTTCTTTTTAACTTAACAGCCTCCTAAACACTAACATACTCCATATGTTCATAGAAAAAAAAATTTCCCACCAGAATGAGAGGTTGGTCAGGCATACTTGAGCAAGTCTAAGACCTGGTGGGTGTTGGACCTAAATTCTCTCTTCAGCTTAACATGGGCATCCAGTGCAATGATCACCCCCTTTCCCCATATGCATGGTCTGTGCCTCTTTCCTGCCTCAGAAGGAGATATTTTTGAGACTTAAAAGGAAAAGTAAAAAGGAAAGCAAGCTCAGATAAGGTACTCTTTGGCAAAAGAATAGAATAAAATGCATTGTAATTGCTTCTAAATTAGTTATCTGATTTAGGTCCATGTTTTTACAAGTAAAGCCCAAAACTTTTAACCCCCAGTTCCCCAGTTGTAGTGCAATGAAATCCACAAGAGCTCTAAAGCTATCAGTGGCTAGTCAGCACTGCTTTCTGTGCAGAGAACACTTTTTTTTTCCTTCCTTGGCTACCCTCCGTTGCCTGGCAACAGCGTGAGGTGCACTCAGATCTGTGGTGCTTGCTGATTGGAAGGCCCTCTAAATTGGACCAAGAAGGTACCTGGATACTGCCCCGCACACTGCACTACATGACGACTTTTCCTACAGTTCACAAGAAATTGGGAACAAGAGGGTAATCAGATGCTGCCTGGACCTCAAGAAAGAGATCATCTAGTTTCCTTGTTCCTAGGGCACTGTGATATTTGGCACTGTAGAGCTTGTGAGCTTGTTTGAATATGACAGAATAGAAAACAGTACCAGGGAGCTCTCAATTGAAAAGACAGACCAATCCATCCTTCCACTGGAACTGTATCTCCCTGGTTCAAAACAACCATCATTTGGGGTGACTGAGCCCACATAATGAAATGTAAATATAGCTCTATCTAGTAATGTGACACTGCTAGAGGCCTATCCTGACTTTGTGCAATAATATCTGGCCTCAGCCGTTTTGATTTATGTTCCTAGGGGCTTTCCTCTTTGGTTTTCTTAGAGCATTTGCTCCAATGGGTCCAGTAGCTGGTTCGTGTCTGTGCGTGGAGATTATAGAGGTGTAGATAACATATAAAACCAGGACTCAGACCCAGATGCAAAGGGACACGATTCTTACAGAAATCTGCCAAATGCTAATTTTATAGATGGTTGAAACTTGAGACTTGAGGGATCTCTCTTTTTAGCCAGGCTTGCCTAATATTTTGGCATCCTACAATTTTGTCGACTTTTTAAGGAAAAGGAAGAGGAAAGTGGGAGGCTGGGAGGGTTTGTCTTTCATTATCTCAGTTAGAGAAATGAGGAAATGTGGTGTTTTATTCATAGGCAAAGCCCTTTGTGGCAAATCTTTTGACAGTTAATGGGGTTTTATAGATGCTCTCTTCCCATTCCACCCCCTTACATAATTGCTCTCCCCCTCAATCAGAAATGTCTTGTGTAGATGGAACTATTGGTCTCCCTTCTTCAGCTGTTCCTTTGTCCACGCCCTTTGCCATGTGACTTCTCAAGTCTTCCTACAAAGGGCAGAGTCAATTTCTCACCGGCCTGCAACTCACTTTGGCCAATGGAGTATGGGCAGCCGTGACACATACTAGCCCTGCATTCAGGCTTAAGAGGCATGGCTTCTCCCATCTCTATCAGAAAAGCTCCCCCAGGTAGCTGCTTCCTGTAGCCTGAAGGCCAAAAGACTAGGGAGCCCAGACCCAACTGCAACCAGATTTATAGCTTGAGGCAGAGCCAAGGATCTGAGCCCAGCCTTGATGAATCAAAAGGTCTGGAGACTTGCAAGAAAGAATAATGGCTTCTGTTTTAACCTGCTAAATTTTGGAGTCAACTACTTGTTATGCAGTAATAGATAACTGATGCAAATTCCTTAGACTCCTCATTTCCTTAATTTATTTATTCATTTTCAGCCCAATATGTTTGGAGGCAGGGTCCTAGTTCCTTCAAAATGCTGCAGGAGCTAATTCTATACCTCAGCTTCAGGGACAGCGTGTTACTAGAAATCAGTTCTTTTTTCTAATTATTAATGACTGATCTCCACGTCCACAACCATAAACATACAGGAGACTAAAGTCTATGATTTGGGGATCCAGTAGTCTTGAAACTAAGTCAAGTTTCTGCTACTTAATCACGGTGTAACTTTGGTAGACCATTGATTTTCTCTGATTCTTAATTTCCCTCATCTATTCAGGTAGTTGGGGGAAAGAGAATGTATATCAAATGTTCAGCACATAGTAAGTGTTAAATATAGGGCAGCTATTATTATGTTTGTGGACTAAATCCCTGCATGTTTTCTTTCATCATACGTGACCTAGTTCCTTTAAGAAAGTACCTACCTCTTCCTTCCATTCAAATCCGGCACTTTCCTTGGGCACTTCCTGGGGTCCAGCTGTTTGAGTTTGATATTATATGACAGCGCAATGTCTTCCTTCCCTAGTCCCTGCTCAATAAGCTCCTTTCATGGTGGATGTCAAGCTGTCCACTCACCATCCTGAATAGATAGTGTCCTGTACTCCTAACAACATCACCAATATATATAACTATAATAGTCAGAGGTAATTACTAAGTGCTTTCTAGATTCAAAAACGTAATGTAAGTGATCTCATAGTCTATGCTACGGACTGAGTCCTGTCCTTATAACTCATGTTAAACCTAGCCCCCATTGTGATTATATTTGAACATAAGATCTTTAGGAGGTAATTAAAGTTTAATGAATTCCTAATGATGGGGCCCTAATTCAGTGGGATTGGTGGCCTTGAAAAGGAGGAGGAGACAGCGGAGAGTTTCTCTGTAAACTCTGCTCCCAGAGTTTGCAGAGAGAAAAGGCCATACGAAGGCACAGTGAGAAGGCCATCTACAAGTCAAGGAGTGAGCCCTCACCAGAAACCCATCCCACTGGCACCTTGGTCTTGGCCTTCCAGATTCCAAAAAGATGAGAAAATAAATTTGAAAGAAAATGAAAAGATGAGAAAATAAATTTCTGTTGCTTAAGCCACCTAGTCTGTGGTATTTTGTTAAGGCAGCCCTAGTCACTGCCTTCACTCCCTATCTAGTTTTTATAATTACCATCCCCATTATACAGTTCAGGAGAACGGGGCTCAGGGAGATGAAGTTACTGCCCCTGGTGCCACCTCCAGCAGAGGTCAGAGCCAGCATCCCCAGAGCCTGTGCTTCTCATCACTCCGCTCTTTGGGTAGCACTGGGCTCTGAACCACCTCAGTCAGTTCAGGCAGCTTTCAGGCCTGCGGCAAAGACATCAGGCAGCCTCCAACACGTGGGAGGCCAGATGCCGAGAAAGCACTCCTGTGGCTCAGAGTTGGAGAGAGGCAAGAGTGTGGCCTAGGAACTGGGGGGCTTCCAGTCAGGTTAGAATTATGGGGAGCATCCCAAGAGTATTAGAGGGAAGGCCACCTGGAAAATACATTTTTTTTTGTAGTAATAAATTCTTTATAGTGTAAGTAGTTCCATTCAATGCATATTTTATCAAGTCTTATGCCTGGCATAAGGAAAGTAGCTGGTTATATAATATTTATTAATATTAATAAAAGTACAAAAGGTATTTTTGAAATATCTCTCATTTTATCTTTCCTCAGTGCTGTCAACCTCTCTCTCTCTCTCCCTCCCTCCCTCTCTCTCTCTCTCTCTCTCTCTCTCTTTCTATCTCTCTCTCCATTTTATCTAGGGCCTCATTTTGGCCCTAGATAAGTCCCCAAGGCAAGGGACACCTTCCAAAGGAGGAGAAAGTGATGCTGGGGAAATCTCTGTCACATGGGAACATAGGAAAGCCCAGTGTTTCTGTCCCCAGTGAAATGTGAGGGGGAGAGGAGAGACAGAGGAAGGGCAGGGTGGGGAGGGGCCCTGTCCTTACCTGCCCTCTTCTCCTATGGGAGAGGGAGCACCGGGCTGTGGGAGGAACCTCCAGGGCAGTTTAGGGAGGATTGAGAATCTCAAGCCTAGTGGCCTGCTTTCCTCAGGGTGGCCTGGGAGGGAGGGGTATGAAGAGCCTCTAGGGCAGATTTTTTTCTCAACCTCAGCTCTATTGACATTTTGAGCCAGATAATTCTTTGTTGTGGCTCAGTTGTCCTATGCTTTGTAAGATGTTTAGCAGTATCTCTGGCTGGTAGTACCTCCCACGTTGTGACAAAAATGTCTCCGGATATTGCCAAATGTCTCCAGGAGGCAAAATTGTGCCTCCCTCCCTCTCATAGAAACCCACTGTCCCTGGAGTCACTCAACATTTGGCTCATGACTGGAGTGACAGTGATAGGGTGGTGACAGTGAGGCAGGGCTCTCAGCTCCCTAGGGCCTGAGCATGGCAAGCAGAAAATTCCAAAAAGTTCCAGTATGCCCCATGATGGGATTCAGAAGTGCTGGGAGGGCCAGAAGCACCCGCAGAGGTCTGCAAGCAGATGGCTGAGTCCATGATTATCAGCATGGTCAGTGGCAGCCCAAGCCAAGGCATAGCTCACTGTGCATAGTTAAGCAAGACCCAGAGGAGGGGACAGGGGTACCATTTATATACTCCAACTCTGCTTTAGGGAGAAGCAGAGGGAAGGGAAGGAAACGGAGAAGACCTAAACAAGATGGAGTCGTCTCCCACAGAAATGCATTCAAATCAGAAGGGATTGAGGTACCATTAATTGACATACTTAAAATCTTTCCAACTACCCCATGTGGAATGGGACTCCTGAGGAATATTACATCAATAATAGAGAAATTAAGAAATCATGTTTTCTTTACCTATCTGAGGGGCAGTGTGAGTCCACAAGGACGTGATAACAGTAACAACAATAGCAACTTACTGTTCTCAAGGGCTTACTGCCTGTGGGCACTTTGCAAGAATCATCTCATTTAACCCTTTAGCCACAGTCCTTTGAGCCAGATGTTCCAATTGTGGTCTTTTCCTTATCTAAGAGGTTCCTTTATTGGTCCAGGTGATGGGAAGTGATGAAGTTTGGATACAAACCTAGATGAGGGGACTCCAGACCCCTGGTGCCCTAGGACCTTTTTATTGTCGTAGCACTTTGTGTCTGTGTCCGAAATCTTTTCATTCATTCTTTTTGAGGTAGTTGTAGGATAAATCGTGCCTTTCCATTTCTTCTCTTTAGCAATGTTGAAAGAGCCTTTCCAGCGTTTAATTCCTATTGAGTACTGATTTCTTTGCGAGCTAAAATACTCTCAACAACAGGGAAGGAACTAAAGGGAGCATTTGTTGTAGTAGATTATTCATGGTAAAGAATTTGCTACACTCAGAGCAACAAAGAACTGTTTGTGTGTAGACTGCAAGGGTGGCATCTGTGTCACACTGAATACCACAAGCAGAGCACTGAACAATGAGCTTATCTCCAGGCCCCCTGAAGTGGCCGGCTGTGACAATGCTTTGTAGCTGGAGTGACTGACCACTTCTCAGGGCTCCCAGTACCATTTCTTTCTGAAATGGCAAGGACTCTGCATTTTCAAAGATAAGAGTCAATTACATTAAAATGAGTCAGTTTTTTTCTCTTTTCCCAGTTGTCAGTTTCTGTTTAAAAATAGCTTTTGCTCTATTTACAGTGTCTTCATATCCTGACCTTCCTTAGGAATCAGCTTTTTGTTTAAGTGTGGAGAACAGAGGCCACAGTGGGATGGGAAAAAAAAAATTAGATATCCAAAAATTTGGTTGCTTTTCAGATGACTGAATCTTTAGAGTTTCATGGGGGGAAAAAAACTCCACTTAAAAAAAAAATCACTGATTTTGATAGATTTAATCATGTTGGAAATACATTTCTATTTTCTGTTAAAACGCTGACTGTGGCAGATTAAAGATGACTGGAAATATTCTGATACTCTTTCTGTGGGTCAGTGGGTCTTAGTTCTCCCCTTCACCGTGGGCTGGTTTGTAACATTCTGATCAATAGACTACAGAGAGAGTGAGGCTGTGCCAGCTCTGACTGGAAGAGGACTAGCAGTTTGATTATGCCTTGGCTCCTTGGAGCAGTGAGCCTCTATGTTTGAGGTTGCTGTGCTGCAAGAAGCACAAACCATACCGAGGTACCTTAGTGATTAGCTGCTCTGTGTGCGAGAGGGAGACAGACACGTAGACTGCAGCATCAGATGGCTGAGTGAAGGATCTCAGAAATGGAACTGCCAGCCACAATAGCTGACATCAAAAAGCCTTAGAGATGAATCACCCAGCTAAACCCTTTCGTGTGTGTGTGTGTGTGTGTGTGTGTGTGTGTGTGTGTGTGTAAGTGTTTGGGATGGAACCCAGGGCCTTGCTCCTGCTAGGCGAGTGCTGTACCACTGAGCCACATCCCCAGATCCATCCCACCCCAATCCCACTCCTTAAAAAAATATTTTGAGACAGGGTCTCCTCAAGTTGTTCAGGCTGGCCTCTAACTTGTGATTCTCCTATCTCAGGCTCCCAAATAGCTGAGATTACAGGTGTGTACCACTGTGCCTGGCTTCCTAATTATGTTCCCCCAGGGATCAAATTGAGGATTGAACTCTGGACCTTCTGCATGCTAGGCAAGTACTCTCCCACTGAGCTATGTTCCCACACCCCAGCTTCCTAAATTCTTGACCTACTAAATTGTAACAAAATGGTTGCCATTAAGTTTGGGGGTAGTTATGCAATTAATAGATAACTAACCTTTCAACTTCTGAAGATTGTCATAGCTGATTCTAAAAAGCCTCTCAGGTATAGCTTGGACAGAACATTCATTCTGTCATAGAAATTAGCAACTCCAAAATCTTTATTTCAAAGAAACTGAAACCCAGAAATGTGAAAGGAGCAGGATTCAGAGTTACTTAGTCATCGAGTTAGATCATTAGCAGCTTTGAGAATTTACCAGATAAGAAAATGTTTTCGTGAAGATATTTATCGCTGCCACTAAGTTCACAGTCTGTATTTTGACCCCCCCACTCCCCACACACACACACATTGCACTTCATGGCAGGACCCCTGAGAAGACTGGGTCCTTCCAGTCCGAAGACCCAAGATCCTTCCTGTGTCCTCTGCCTCCTCATCCACAAGCAGGGTTTATTCAACTTCAAATGTAAAGGGCACAAAGGACATTGTGATCCATGTTATCAAGTTTCCTTCCTTTAGAACAGGCGCCTGGGTTGTTCCACTGGAAGCCAAGAAAGAGCAAACCCAGGATGGCAGGATCGGGGCAGGCTCCTGTGTTATCTTCACTGGGTGCCTGCGTGCCTCTGATTTACCTCACACTGTAAACGGCTGATCACACACAGCGCTCCATGCCCTGGGATCTGCCATGGTGTATGTTCTGTCAGAAGCTGAACACACAGCTTTGCACTTCTCAGGAAAGAGGCAACTCGCAGGTTGATCCAACTCAACCAACAGCCCTCAGTGTAGAGTGTTGGTGGGATAGCCCTGGAGAGGAAACCTTTCTGGTGTTCTCTGGCATTTTCTAGCTAAAGACCACATTTGCTACATTTGCCCTAGTCCTACCTACCCCCTAAAAAGGCATTTTAGTGTTTATAAACTTAAATAGTCCCTCAAAATGGAAGAAAAGAAAACAAAATCCACCTGTGTAAATGATGGGAATCTTGAATGAGAAAATTGAAGGAAACAGTTAAAAGTTAACTCAAAAAGAACAAGACAGAATATATATAAATAATTTTTTTAAAACCATAAATTCCTAATCCTTGGACCAGAAAACTTTGAACTAGTTTGAAAACGATTTGCACCAGAATTACATGGGTTGCTTGTTAAAAATAAAGATTTTGGAGCTCCATCCTGGACTTACTGAATCAAGCTCTCTGGGGGTGGAAATATAAATCTCCAGTAGCTCTCCAGGTGGTTCTTGTGCACCCTGAAGTTTGAGAAAGATTGCCTCAGATTTATTTTACAAATTCATGAAACACTTTTTGAGACATCAATACAAATTTCAGCTCTGATTTATTGCAACTCTTCTCAATGCCTGCACATGTACAAAGTGTCGGGCGCACACAGTGTCGCCTTCCAATGGGGCTGGGGAAGACAGTGGAGGAGAGCTTATTTAAATCTTTATGTGTGGTTTTTAGACCTCAAAACCCCACCCCCCACACCACCCTTTCCCTATCTCCCCAACTTATCTTCTTCCTTTACAATTTCTTTTATGCGTGAAAAGTTCTCCCCTTTGGGTTTTTCTGGCCACAAGGGAAATTCCCAGGTGCAAGTACATTCAGTCCTCAGCCTCAGGAAAGACTCTGATGTAGATCTTTGAAGACAGAGGAACTTAAATATTAAAGGATCCACCAGGTGCCAATAGAGTGGAATGGGAGTCCCAAAGGGGAATTTGTTTTCAGCATAAATACTAATAAATACAGCAATCGTGAAGCAAATATTCCTAAGTGGGCTGAGTGCTCTGCTCAGCTCTGTCTGTGTTCTCATAGGGATTTCAGGTTGGGGAAATCAGGCAGTGACCAGGGGAATCCCTGCTGAGCATGCATTCCTTCATCTCCCTCCTTCCTGTGACAATTTTTGGTTTGGGACCTCATCCTCATTTAACCTCTTAGCCTCAGAAACTCCTGCAAGTGGTCCTATACATCAGAGACTATAAAACTTAGAACTGATCAGAAATTTAGAAAGGCATCAGATAAAAAATATTTTTTTCCTTCCCTGAATACCTAGTAGCAAAATATTGCTTTGATGCTCCCCATTCTTCAAGATGTAGCTCAAATGCCAGAGTGCCCATGAAGCACTTGTCATGTTACAAATAATATTTTTATGCTATTAGCTTTATGTTGATTAAAATTATATCGACTATAGGAATGTAGAGGTATATCATAGACTTGTTTTAATATACTAGTAGTGCCTTGTATTAATACATTATTATTATTATTCAGTTAAAATAATACTAGCTGGATAATAATAGCAGCTACAATAATGATAATTAAAATCATCGTGCACTTACCAGGCACTATGGTCAGCTTTCCACAAGTATCTTCCTATTCAGTGCTCACCAGCATTCTGTAAGGCAGGTGTGCTCTCTCTTTTTATGAGGAGACGGTTTCACCCAGCCAGTAGAGAGTGAGACAGTGATTTCAACCCAGAGCCCATTCCCCTCATTAGCAGGCTACCCCTCTGTACACCCTGGGGTCTGCACGGTGGCCAGAGCACTCAGTCACATTCTACCTTCTGTTTTTATAATGATTGATGAGTTGCCATCTCCTGGAGGGCAGGGTCTGGTATATCTCTCAAAGCCTCAGAACCCTAAGCCCTATGCTTGAATATACAGATAAGTGCCATTCAAATGTCTGCCTGAGTCCCATTAAAATTTCATGTTCCAAACAGGGTCAGACTTGCTCAGACAGTGGCAGCTCATTCTCTCCTGTGTGGAGTTCCAGGACAGCGCTGCTATTTTTACAACTATTTCTAGTGATAGCAGAAAGTAATTCCTGCATGATTTTCATGCATATTTCATTCAGTGAAGGCCAAGGCAGTTATTACCCAAACATTGCAAACTACCAATCAGATTCCAGGAGAGTTGCAATGAACTGTATAATAATAATAAAAATAAAGATAATTGAGTATTTGTCATGGGCCAACTCCTATGCTAAATCCTTTGTAAAAATAATCTCATAATTGCTATCACAACCCTTTGTGTTAGGTATTATCTCCTTTCTATACATAGAATTGAATAACTTGTCCAAAGTCACCCAGCTAGCAAGTAACAAGGTTTTGAATTTGAAATCCACTTTGACCCCAAGTCTGTGTCTTTAATTGATTTACTATTTTTCACTATGCTAAACAACTGATATTTTCTTCTCTTTCCTTCCCAAAATATCTATGGCTGCTTTCTCTGTACCAAGCCATGGTAGGTGAATGCTCAAAGATGAACAAGAAGATGAGGTCCTTTTCCAAAAAGGGTATTGGGGGAAATCAGAAGATGAAATCCGCTATTATAAAATGTGGTGTTGAATGCTGGGGTGGGATTTGCAGTGCTATGAGGATAGATGTAAGGAAGCCAGGCTCCTGAGCTCTTCAAGGGCAGTTGGATTCTCACAGCAACACTCCGAGCTGAGTGTCAGCAGCCCTATTGTTATGTGAGGATGCTGAGTTCCAGAAAGGTCAGAACATTTGCTCAGGCCGCACAAATGACAAGTGACAGGGCTGCTATTCAAACCCCTGTCTATGAAAGCCAAGGCTTGCACTTTCCTTACTAAACCAAGTCACTTAAAACTAACATTAAAGTGAACTTAAATGGTTTGCTAAGATGTGTTTGCTACTAAGTAAAATGCAATTAATTTGTTTCCTAGCCAAACAGTTATCCTTCCAGACACTTTAGGAAAAAAAATAAATAAAACCCCCAAATCTCATGTTTCACTCCCTGTGAGGGACACAGAGGACCCTCTAAGATAATCAACAGACCCTATATAGTTATTTCAAGTTCTGCTGTAATGGAGTTCGCTAGGATAATTGCTCCTCAGTTCATTTTTTATTTAGATTTCAAACTTGCCCCACCTTGGATTAATTATAAGAATCAGTAGTTACATTTTTGCCTCTGACGAACTGATCAAGATCTAGTACTAAATTCTGAAAGAGATACAAAGGGACCAAGGTACTTGAAATAAAAATTCAAGGATGTGAGATTCCAAAGGGCACTCAGACCTAACTATGGACTTGTTAAAAGTTTGGAGGCATTTAACCTCTTGCAGGTCTTCTGGATTTCCTTTTTCTTTTTTAAAAATAAAATAATAGCATGGAATGGCTTTAGTGGAAGGACAATCCATCCCTCTGCTTTGAGAATACCACATCCTCGAAGAGGAGATGAAAGGGGTTCCGAAGCAATATTCTTTTTTAAGGGAAAATGGGAAACTTCACTTCTTTGAAATGCTGTTTACAGGAGATGAGAACAGCTTTTGAACCCCAGTTGCAACTGTCAACAGAATAGCAACGTCTGTAAGGTAAGTTTATGTCTGTTGATCAAAACCAGCATCCCACCTATAGTAGAAGTTTTATGTGTTTTCAGAGCATTGAGGCTCAATAATGGTCTTCATTCCTTTTGGGTTCCAGAAGTTTGATGCTGTCATGGTTTTAGTGGGACAAGCTTTTCCTGGTAAATTTCTGCTGAAGTCCTGCTTTTCCTTGCCCTGGACTAGCCGCGCACAGTGACATTCTGAAGTTGTAGCGCCCTCAGGACGCATCACACATTCTGAATGGCACCCTGCATTTTAGCGGTATCTGACTGTGTTTGTAAAAACGGTTCCTGTGAACAGTGTTTGGACTCGAGACAGCTAATTTCCTGCATCGTGTGGATTTCCAGAACAATGCCAGAAGGACTGAGAACACTCTCTGTGTTGACTACACAAAAATGTTCTTAACGTTTGCCCAGGGCCAGAACTTTATCTCTTTCAGTGTATTAAAAATACTACCCTGGAGAGCCCAGTGTTAAAGGAAGAGCATTTAATTAGTCAAGTGCTTTTGAAATCATCCTTTTGAATTCTGGTATAGCACTGAAGAAGAAGAAAGGGCCCCAACTGGCACAGACAGACCCTAATCACCCGAAAGTAAAATTTAAACAGAAAAGTCTGGTTTTCCTCTACTGCTTCCCCCTAACTCCATCTCACCCAGGACTTTCTCATTAAAGTTTAGTAATTGTTGGCTGCTGGAATGGATTGTTAATATGTCTTGCTAAAGGGATACCATTTTCATCTGACCAGAATGAAGTCCAAGCACGTCCAAACTCAGGTGAACTAAGCCATCATTTATTCTTTTCCTCAATACTCAATAAAATATTCAGATATCTCAATAATTTTTTAAAAAAGGAGATCTTAATCTTCTGAGTAAGAAAAAAATGACCCCCAAATAAGACTAACTAAAGTTTTTGTGAAATATCATATTCTGGGAAGAAGTTAAACAAGAAACTTGTAGCCTTTCCTGACCTAAATGTAGAAAGAAATATGAGGGGCCATTTTAGAAGGAGAAGCTGGCCCAGGAGCCAGATGGAGCCCATAGATGAGTTTAGTTTAATCTACCTGGAATGTTCATAAAGTTCAAGTTATTTCCAGCATTATGAAATGGGGAGATTATCCAAAACAAACAAACAAACGAAAACAAATCAATAGCAACAACAAGAGAACTTCTCTCTTTATGACCTTGGGATACACAAAGATTTCTTAGAACACCAAAATCATGATCCATAAAATAGAAAAAAAGATCAGTTTTATTTCAGCAAAATTAAAGACATGGTTTTGAAGCACACTATTAAGAGATTGAGAAGACAAGTTATAGGCTGGGAGAAAATATCTGAAAATCACATATTTGATAAGGGATATGTTATAAAGATGACATTAAGACATGTTGCCGGGCCCAGTGGTGCATGCCTATAATCTCACAGACTCTAGACTGAGGCAGGAGAATGGCAAATCCAAGACCAGTCTCAGCAACTTAGAGAAACCCTATCTTAAATAAGCAAACAAATAACTTAAAAATGGGTAGGAATGCCAGGCATGGTGGCTCACGCCTGTAATCCCAGCGGCTCGAGAGGCTGAGGCAGGAAGATTAAGAGTTCAAAGCCAGCCCCAGCAACTTAGTGAGACACTTAGCAACTCAGCAAGACCCTGTCACTAAATAAAAATAAAAAGGGGCTGGGGATGTGGCTCAATGGTTAAGTGCTCCTGAGTTCAATCCCTGGTACCAAAAAAAAAAAAAACCCACAAACACGATAGGGATATACTCAGTGGTAAAGCATCCTTGGATCCAACTCCTAGTAGTGAAAAGAAAAAAAAAATTGTCAAGAATTGTCAAATCTTTGGCTGGGGATGTGGCTCAAGCGGTAGCGCGCTCGCCTGGCATGCGTGCAGCCCGGGTTCGATCCTCAGCACCACATACAAACAAAGATGTGTCCGCCGAAAACTAAAAAATAAATAAATAAATATTAAAAATTAAAAAAAAAAGAATTGTCAAATCTCAGTAATAAAAAATAGAAATAACCCCCCTCCAAATGGGCAGAAGATTTAAATAGATATTTCACCCGAGAAGACATACAAATAAACACATTAAAATACTCTCAACTGAATTGGTCATACAAATTAAAATCATAGTCATTGCTACTACTCAACTCTCACAGTGACTGAAATTCAAAAGCCTGATTACCCCAAGTGCTACCCAGCATGTACAGTGATCGGAGCTCTCATACACTGCTGGTGGGAATTCAGAGCAGCACAGCCATTCTGGATTCAGCTTAGCGGTTTCTTAGGTTAAATATTTAGCTATTGCTTGATGTGGCCTCTGCGCCCTCTGTTCACTGCTGTCTAACTCCATTTCATTTGTTGAGGTTACCTGCTTTGCCCTCCCAGGCATTCTAGACTATCATGACTAGCCTCTTACAGTATTTCAGTTTTCAAGCATTCTCCTTCTTTTCAAGATTAAGTTCCCTTTAGATAAGTTTTCCAAGTGTAAACTTCATATCAAAGATCACGTAGACCCTAGGGAATTTGGAAACTTTATGAGGGTGAAACACTTTTGGTTCCCACCCAGAGACCTGAGACAATTGCTCCCTTGCCTGCTTGGGAGGCTGATTTCAACTCATAAATAACTCTGGTCAGCATGAATCAAAGGAATGTTGTAGAAGAGAATAAAAGTGGATAAAGCATTAGAATCTGCCATGGCTAAAAATCACAGGGCTCAAAAATTGAGCAGAGTATTCCCCAACATGACACTCAGTCATTTCTTGATTGAAGATTTTCTTTATTCTGGAACTCTCCCTTGGCCCGACTCTTCCACCATCTTCTGCTGCTTCTTCTAGAATATTTGTTTGTCTTATCAGGGTCTCTGACAAATCTCCTTGGACTACTTAGATTTTGGTACCGAGAGTGCAGGAATCCTAATCTGATCTGGAACACAATTTAACTCTTTCATCCAGCCATGGCCAGATTAGGACTTCATAGTTTTTGAGATTTATGCCTTCTGTTTGGGCTTGGCTACCTCAGCAGGTAGCCAAGAGTTTCTCTTTCTACAGAGCCTCTAGCTTCTCCCGTCGTCATGAAGATGCTTAAGGAAACTGCTTTCAAGTCCTCACATTTTTTTTTTAAAGAGTTGATTTCACAAATGTTGGCTATAGGGAAATTTTCCACTGTTTTGAAATTTTTAGCTCTATAGTAATTTCAGTCTTCTTTTAAAACACTTGTCTTTATCCTAGATCTCCTTCTTCAATGGAATAGTTTCACCTGAGTTGAGAACAGCTTTGACTGTCTGCATCAAAAGAAATATAAATGCTCTTATCTATAGAAATTTGTAATGTTTCTACAAATGGTAACTGTATTAACTACATAAACCTTGGAGAGTAGAAGTGAAAAGAGGGGTCACTCAGCTTGAATCTTTTCAGGCCAGCTCACATTTACCGGAAGATTCCACTTTCATTATTATCATTATTGTTAGTGTTATTAAGGGACCAGCTTTCCTAGTCCCACTGAAGTGAGTGTCAGCTCTCTAGCATAGGCATGAGAGAGTACACTTGCCATTGGAAGTTCAATGGTGAGACAAAGAGTAATTTAACTGAAGTTTTAAAAGTTATAAGAAAATATAGACAGAGTCAGGCATGATGACTTTAAATTAATCACAGTGATGGTCAAGCCATATTTTCCAATAAAGCTACCAGCTGTCTCCACCTACAGCATATCTGAAACTTTCTCTCTCTCTTCCTTTTTAATATTTTTGTTAGTTTTTTTTTTTGGTAAAAACTGAGTCAATTTTTTTTTTTTAAATGTCCTCAAGAATGGAAAAATAAAATTTTTTGGAGTTTGATTTTGGGGACTGTCCTGGATTAAATAGTGTCCTCCCAAATTCATGTCTACTCAGAAACTCAGGAGGTGACCTTATCTGGAAATAGGGTCTTTTTAGGTGTAAAATAGGTCTTTGTAGGTTAAGATCATACTGGAGTAAGTGTGACCCAAGTCCACTCTGACTAGTGTCTTTATAAGGAGAAGGGACACTGAGGTAGAGAAGAAACACCAGGCATTGCTAGCAGTCACCAGAGCTGGGAAGAAACAAGGAAGCATCCTCTTGGGAGGGAGCATGGCTTGTGGATACCCTGACGTTGACCATCCTCTGGAATTGTGAGAGAATATCTTTTTTTGTTGAAACCACCCACTGTGTGATACTGTGTCATGGCAGCCCTGAGAAACTTACACAAGGACTATATCATCAGATGGACAAAAGAATATTCAATTCTGCTGCTAGTCAAAATATTCTATGAATAACCTAGCGAGGCTGATTTTACTCTGTAGAATTAAAACTGAGCTAATAAAGGCTGCCCTTGGTGGCAAGCCACCTCTAAGTCTGGTACTTTTAATGTATGATCTCATTGATCTTCAAATAACTGTGGAATGGTATCTTATCTCCATTTTATAAGAGAGAGGGAAAAAAAACCTAAGGAACTGATAAATTAGGAAAATCGCCTATGGTTATGCAGCTGGTAATGGTCAGAATTCACATTTATGTTGTTTTACTACACCACACTGCTTCTCAAAGTCTGAAGACAGCTTCCAAAAATGTTTGAGCAATAGACATATCTCTGAACTAATTGTACCATGCCTTGAGGCGACGGATTTGCAGAACAGCTCTTTTGAACAGTAAGTTCTGGTATTTTTGTTTTAAAAATTCCCTGTCATTACTTTATAGCCACACCTTGTCTATATTATGTTGGATTATTTGCCTGCCTAACTTATATTATCACTCCCCTGGGAGGGACTGAGACTTCTTTTCCATCTTATATGAGGTTGGAGAAGTTGTCAATGCTTAGTAAATAATCTGTATCCAAGCCAGCACAGTGATTCCTACAAATTATGACCCTCAGGCTCTGAAGACAAGAAAATGTTCAGTTGTGCAATTTTCCATTCATCTAATAATCTTAATAGTGTGGGTCAAGTTAGCCCTAGCTTAATATTTTAATCCAAACAATATTTGACTCAATGCAGAGTCAGGCTCAGGAGTTAACCAGGCCAATGCATTTAGAGGGGACGTCAGGTAACTGGTTGGATTCTTTTGACCTTTCTGGCATTTGCAATCTGCCTGGGATTTTTGCCCCTGCTCTGCTTCATGGTACTGACTGTGTATATAATAATACAATCGACAAGACTATACTTTCAGGGATCATTTCTATAGTATGTTAATAATACAATCGTTGTCACATTTTTACATTTTCCTTCTTTTTCTCTTTTCTTTGGTCTTGTTAAGAAAGACCAGATCACATACTACAGGGACACAACCACATCAATTTTTATAGCAGCACAATTCACAATAGCTAAACAGTGGAACCAACGTAGATGCCCTTCAGTAGATGAATGGATAAAGAAAATGTGGCATATATACACATTGTAATATTACTCAGCAATAAAGAGAATAAAATCGTGGGATCTGCAGGTAAATGGATGGAGTTGGAGAAGATAATGCTGAGTAAAGTTAGCCAATCCCCCGCCTCCGCAAAAAATGTGAATGTTTTCTCTGATATAAGGAGACTGATTCATAGTGGGGTAGGGAGGAGGAGCATGGAAAAATAGACAAACTCTAGATAGGGCAGAAGGGTTGGAGGGGGCAGGGGGTTAGCAATGATGGTGGAATGTGATGAACACCATTATCCAAAGTACATGTATGAAGACACGAATTGGTGTGAATATACTTTATATACAACCAGAGATATGAAAGATTGTGTTCTGTATGTGTAATATGATTGTAATGCATTCTGCTGTCATTTGTTTTTAAAAAATAAATTAAAATTAAATTAAATTAAAAAAAGAAAGAAAGACCAGCTCAGTTCTGCAGGTCAGGTAGCTTGATGACCAACTTGCCTATTTGCTGGTCTAGCTTGAGAGCGTCATAACGATGTCATATTCATGGTTGAGTGTCTACTGACCCATGGGTCTCTCTCTGTGCCAATCACACCAATGTGACTCAATATCATGTGGACAGAATTATTGTCAAACTGTTTGTGGGACTTTGTGTTCCCCTTTTTCTATGTCTGCATGTGTCAAACAAGGCATGTTCCAGACTTCATTACATGGTGCTGATCGAGGACAGTAAGTGCTTGGTTCTGATGACCAATTTTGGATTGAATCTAATCTTAAAAGTCCTCAAGTATTAGTACATTCTTTAAGATGTACTTCTAGACCGTGCATGCACTTGATTTCATGCCTCCTCTTTTAAACCCTTTTTTTTGGTGTGTGTGTGAAATGAACCTTTTGATTTTCTCCTTTCTCCAAATTTCCCATCATATAAAATTAATTGTACCTATTTTTTTCTTTTGAATATGTTCCAGCGTCCTGTCTTTTGTCACACTTTGTATTCAAAACAATTTAATCATTAGGTGCTTTCAAGATAAAATTCAGAATCCTTGCCCCATTATTTGAGGCCCTCCACAATCTTCAATTTCCTCCCAACTTATTTATACAACAACTACCCACCCATCCACCTACCCATCCACACATCAATCCATCAACCCACCCATCTGTCCAACAAAAGTCTTGAATATCTAATAAGTACCAGACATTGGACTTATGCTGAGAACAGAATGTGATGCAGACAGGCCTAGACCTTCTTCCCATGGAGCTTGCAGTCTGATGTAAGACTGAAACATGATCGTACAGTACAACAATCTATTTTTTTAAAAAAATATTTTATTTTTTAGTTGTAGTTGGACATAATACCTTTATTTTATTTATTTATATGTGGTGCTGAGGGCCTCACACATGCTAGGCGATCGCTCTACCGCTGAGCCCCAGCCCCAGCCCTAGTACAACAATCTCTAAGAACAGGAAGCACAGGACACTGTGAAAGAACAAAGGTGGGTCACATACCACAGACTCTGAAGTCCAGGGATTTTGTAGAGGAACTGATATCTCAGCTGAAATCTGCCCTGCGAATAGGTGAAAGACACAGGAAAATTTTCTTGGTAGATGAAATAACATCTGTGTAGCCCAGATTCAGAATTGAAAAAGGTCAAAATATCTGGAGGGTATGGAGGGGTAGAAATGGAACTGGGAAGGTAAAGATGAGAGAAAGAAAACAAGGACCAGATCCTGCTGGACATGAAAGTCTAGGGAGTTAGAACTTTCTTCTAAAATCAAGGAAGGACTATTGTTGTAGGCTTTGGGGGTGAGGAAGGAAACCGGTAACATTGGCCTTTTAAGAGCATCACTCTTGCTACCTGGAGGATGATGGATCCGAAGAGGTAAAGGTGAGGAGAAGCTGCAGTTCAGGCCAGAGATTGAGGCCTGATCCTGGTTCAGAGGTTTGAACCAAGAGTATGGCAGGAAAGACAAAACACAGGAGCAGGTTAGAGATGTTTAGATGTCAGTCTGGCCCCAAATATGTCACAGGCTTGTATTCACTTCATACATTCCCTTGCCAGTCCAGCCTAGCTCCTCTCCACAGATCCAAATTGTTCCTACACTGATGTCATCTCTGTGATAAGACTTCTTTGACCTTCATCTCCCAGAACCTGTCTGAATCCTTGCAAGATGTTTTCTGTGTCCCCTATTTCACCCAGGGAATAATTTACAATGTCAGTCCTTCCTTCCATATTAGCACAGAAGTATGAATAGAAACCACATTGACAACTTTTTTTTTTTTTTTCCCAGTACTGGGGATTGAACCCAGGGATGCTCTAACATTGAGTCACATCCCCAAGCCCTTTTATTTTTCAAGACAGGGTCCAGCTATGTTTCTTGAGGCCTTGCTAAATTGCTGAGGCTGGCCTTGAATTTGTAATGCTCCTGCCTCAGCCTCCCAAGTAGCTGGGATCACAGACATATTATAACTTACTACATTTTTTTTTTTAAATTCTCTCCCCTTAGTACTTCACCTTTCATCTTGTGCAAGATGGCATGCCATAACTATAGGTCTCATTGACCAACTGTGATCTTGTAATGAAAGAACTAAGCAATCTCATTCTACTTGGAACCTCATTTTGCTCTGAAACTTAACCTCTGACCTACTGTAGTCCTAAAGTCAGGAAAATACCACAGGAAAGCTCTGTGGAAACAGTTCTCAGAAAAGGGAAAAGCCGCAGATGGTGATCACCTAAGATAGGCCAAGATATCCACATATCTGAAATACCAGATGGCCCCCACCTAGGTGTGGTGACCAATATCTAAACTAGAAGCCCTGCAGTTTGGCACGTACCCCCCTTGCGACATCCTCACGATTTAAACCAATCAATTTTAAGTGCGTCAACCCCTTGAACTAACCAATAATTCTTTCCAGATTCTTTCCCACCACTTGATACGCTAATCATGTTTTAGAGTTGTTATTTGATTTTCCCGTGGTGTGTGATGATTTGCTAAGAGATGCTATGATGTATGTGGGGGTCCCTGCCTTCTCCAAAGAATGTATAAAACTACTGCAAATTCTGGGCTCGGGGCCTCTTAGCATCACCTGTTACTGTGTGTGCGTGGAGGACCGAGCTAGCTGGCAATAAACACCTCTTTGCTGCTTACATCGATCTTGGTCTCTGGTGGTCTTTTGGGGGTCCTGAATTCGAGCATAACAGCCCAACTCTAAAAATTCTCCAGGTGGTTATTTTTGAGGTCTCATTTTAAATGACACAACAAATGAACCACCCCAGTGGTACATTCACTCAGTTGCTCATGGTTTTATTCACTCATTTAAAATGATGTCAATGCCTGTCGTGTTCTAGGCAATGTTCTAGGATTGATTCTCTGCTTTTTTACTGAACTGCCATTTCATTTTGGATATCGTGTTTTCTACCATAGGGACAGACCTCTTCTTCTGTTCGCCATACAAAATGAGGATTAAATGTACTGGAAATATTTTTCTGCTATAAGCACAGTTTTAGCACATAGTACTCAAATGAGCCATCTTATGGCACAGGAAGGGACTAAGGTGTGGAATGATTGCTTTGGCTTCCCAGGTGGAATGCTGGTCTTCTGTAGTTGGCAAATATTGTGCCCAAGGGACCCAAACCTTGGTATTTGAATATGTGCTGGGCTGAGTTAATCCTGTCCTGTTTTTTTAAAATAGTTTCTGATGTTTACCCAGTAGAAGCAGAACTAAATAGTGCCAGATACTCCAACTGCATGCTTCAGAAGAATGTCAGTCCTAATGCAGAGCTTTTAACATAAAGAAAAAGCTTGGCTTTTGCCCCTGTCATCTCCCCAGCTCTCAGCCTGCCATCGTCCTGCCCTGTACTCCATCCTGCCTGGACCCAGCACTGGACTCACTGGGGTTGGGGGAGGGAAGCTTTGAGTTCCAAGATTCTTCTACACTGTGCTTGCTTTAAGTGATTTTTATGCTAACATTGCATCAAAGTGCTGTTTTGGCAAGTATATTGCCATATAAGATTAAAAATAATTTGGGGGGCAGGATTTCTACCAGGAATTGAACAAACAATGTACTGTCCTAAGCTGGTCCCAAATTCCTAATGCATCTGCTTTGTACAGTCCCTGTTTCATGAAACTACAATTCCTTGTTTGTCTGAGTTCCTTCTCCTTGTGTGCTAGAAGAATCACACCCCTTTATTTCTGGCCCTAAGGGCTTCTTCCCAAGTTTGGGAAAATCTCTCAAATAAGAAGTCACAGAAGCTTTAAATAATGCAGTCATTACAAGTATCCTTGTTCAACATTTAGTGAGCTACCCCATTGCTTTTCCTGATCAGGCAGATGTAGAACAGCTACCTCATCAGCTAATTTCCTGAAGAGACCTCTCAAGCTCTGCCCCATGTTTCTGCTAGAGCCTCCATCTTGAATTCAGATACCTATTTTCTCTCCCAAAACTTCCCAGCGATTACATATGGCCACACAGCATAAATTGGATGTCTGATTTGTTTAATTGTTTGTTTCTGAAGGTGCATCACAATTTTGTGGATCAACTGATAGAAATGTTCACGCTCAACCAGAACTCACTTCAAGTGTGATCACAGCATTTTCAGTGATTTGCTTATGCCTAGTTTAAAGTCAGGTATTTCTCAATTTTAAAAACCAATTTGATGCTGGATTTTTAGAACATGGGTCACACTGCAGGTAACAAATTCTAATCAAAACTGATTGAAAGAAAAATGGGCTTTATTGGCTTGTATAAACTGGAAAGCTGAGTTGGACACAGTTGGATTCAGGGCTCATGGGGATTATCAGGACTCAGTTTCTCTCCATTTCTTGGCTCTGCTGTTTCTGTCTCCTGTTTCACAGGCGGTAGTTATAGGATATCCTCTAATTTTCAAGTCTGTTTAAAAAAAAATACTGAAAATCTGGACCTGCCCATATTGGCTAGAAATTTTTCATACACCTATGTCTGAAGAATCACTGTAGCTAGAGACTGGGAGCCAGGTACTAGGACAAAGAGCTCCAAACACAACAGAATGGAAGAGATACCCAGCTCAGCTGACTTTTGCTCCAAAATCAACTGGCAACTGTTACTACTTTTTCTCTTTCCTTTACCGACCATATGACCCAGGCTTTGTTCAGTTGAAAGGAGATCTGACTCTGTAAAATCATTTAAAATTCAACTGTCAGGGTCTAAATGAGCCACAATCAGACACATGCACTTAATATTTTTACACTCATTGGTATTATTTTCCTTCTGTTTGATGACTCTGGCATTGTTTTGTTTAGCTTTCATTTTCACTTAAATCTCCACTTTTCTTTCTGTTTTATGCTATGTTTTTAAAATGGGCTATTCTAGAATATATTTTCGAAATTCTTCTTTACAAAGTTTAAATGTCATTTTGGGTGCCATTTGTAGCAGTGGAACAAATGAATGAACTGTATGAACTTTTATATTTTAATAAGTTTATATAATTCAGTTGTTAAAAGGAATCTGTTAGGAGCTGGGGTTGCGGCTCAGCGGTAGAGCACTCGCCTAGCACATTCAAGATTCAAGGTGCTGGGTTCAATCCTCAGCACCACATAAAAATAAATAAATAAAATAAAGGTATTGTGTTCAACTACAATTAAATATATATATATATATATATATATATATATATTTTTTTTTTAAGGAATATGTTATTCTCTCTCTCTCTCTCCTTTTTGGTACTGGGATTGAATCTAGGTGTGCTTAACTCCTGAGCCACACCCCTAGCCCTTTTTATATTTTTATTTTGATACAGGGACTCACTAAGTTGTTTAGGGCATCGCTAAGTTGCTGAGGCTGGCTTTGAACTTGCAATGCTCCTGCCTCAGCCTCCTAAATTGCTGGGATTACAGGTGAGCACCATTGCACATTGTGCACCATTGGTCTGTTAGTATTCTCTTAAATGTAACTGAAAGTAAAAAAAAAAATTAGTGTATAAAATCTTGTAAATTCTTGAAAAATTCAGTTTAGTCAAGATTTGGACTCAACAAAATTATCCAGAACATCTTTCTTCCATCTTGCTTTCCTGATCCTTACATGCCAGGCTAAGAAGACATCGAGGCATACCTATGGCGATTATTATTAATGTTATTCATAGGCCAAGTTTCCAGTTATACCACACACATAAAATTTAAATAGGAGCTAGCACATTCCTACTACCTCTGTTACTATTACTGTAATTACTATTACTATTTATATTACAATTGATATTCTTTGTTTTATTTATTTATTTATTTTTGGTACCAGGGATTAGACTCAGGGACACTTGACCACTGAAGCCACATCCCTACCCCTATTTTGTATCTGTCTCATTGAGTTGCTTAACACCTCACTTTTGCTGAGTCTTGCTTTGAACTCTCAATCCTCCTGCCTCAGCTTCTGGACCCCCTGGGATTATAGGTGTGTGCCACCATTCCCCCCTCAACAATTCATATTATTAATAAATATTATAATAGTGTCTATCAGTTATTGAGTATTTACTATAAGCTAGAGACTACTTAGCTTTATAATTTCATTGAATGTCTTCGATAACACTATGAGGTAATTATTATCAGTCCCATTTCTGGGTAAGGAAACCAAAGCAAAGAAGGTAAACTGAGGGTCTCACACAACTCAACAAGGCTGAGATTTCACAGCTGATAAACTACAGATCTTAGAATTTAAATCCAAGACTTTACTTTCAAAATTTATGATCATTTAGTTCCTGTTAACTGACAGGCTTAGTCTTTAGTTCTATGGAACAGAAATAACATGGCCTTAGGAAGTCCTTTTCCCTGGCTCTGACAGCCAACTCTGGAGGAGGGCTTACCTTAGATTAGGTATGTTGTATCCATGATCATCCTTTTGGGAACTGGGCACCTGTTTTGTGCATTAGATAGATCCTCTGTTGCTGCTCCTCTTATTTAAATCTTTCATTATCTGCGGCCCTTACTCAGGGAAACCATCTGTAATTTTTGCTACTTTTTCATTACTTGGTCATATGTAAGACAGAAAATATTAAGTGTAATGATTAAAATGGACTGGAAATGACTGCAGTTCATAAAAGCCACATATTTCCATACTGTATCTTTCAACCAAATTAAAAAAAAGAAACAGATGTCCACCATATTTTCTCTAGAACTCTGTGTCTTCATCTGGAAATAAGTCCAACTCCAGAATTATTGAACTCAACTAGGCATGGTGGTAAGGGAGGCCAAGGCAGGAGGATTGCAAGTTAGAGGCAGGCCTCAGCAACATAACAAGATCTGTCTTGAAAATTAAAAATAAAAAGGGCTGGGGATGTAGCTCAGTGGTAAAGTACTCCTGAGTTCAACCCCCAGTTTAAAACAAAACAAACACAACCAACAGAGTACTATGCACTCTGGGCATCTGCTGGTATAGGGATGCAACCAGAGAAAGGTATGATATGGGATCTGATTTCCAGGCATCAGGCATCAGTTAGAGTAACTGAGAAGGGCCCTGGGTATTCTAAGAGGCAATAGTAACTATTTGAGAGAATGTGTACCGATGCAGGGGTTGGTGGGAGAGAGCAGGATCAGGCCTGACAAAAACCATCTTGGTTTTTGAACATCCATTTGGGGTAGTTATTAAACAAGATTTTTAGAAGACTCCTAGGTCAGTCTTGTACCACACCCTGCTGGGTGGCACTCACAAGATGTGACATCAAAGATAACACTCCTCACTAACACTAGTGATTCTATAGAAAACAAGGACAAAGCAGCAAATAACAGCAAACAATACAGGACAGTCAGGAACAAGAGTGACATAGGTGACACTGATTTGGGTAGAAGGCCTCTGGAAGGGGATGGGTTGATAAATTTTGCAGATATCACTTTTTTGTTAGTTGAGTAAAAATATTTAAAAGCTCTGTGGGTTTTATTTCAACATTTGTAATAAAAAAAGAAATATAGCGCACCCTGAAAGAACCATCTTATCTTCCCAGTGGTAAAAAGTGATCCTTACCCAAGGATGTCATCTGATATAAAAAAACAAGAAAACTTTGGTTCAGAGCAGGGAATCCTTCATGCATGTTAGTGGGTAACAGTAAATCATTCAGGAAAATAAAAAAGGAAACTCGTTGTGGAGAAACTCTAGAGGCAGAACACTTACAGAGCAGATAACTGTTCTTATGGCCTTTCTAAATTCAAAAATCGGATTCAGTTTGATACTTGAGAAAAATTCTCATTGCCTTCAATTTTTTTTTTAAAGAGAAAAAAATGAATAGACACCCCCATTTTCTGGTTTCCTGCTCTGTGATTAGTGCCAAAGAGCTGGGCTTCTGGGGCTAACTGATGCCACCTGGAATGAGTGTCTCGCCTGGCTGCTGTGGCCCACCCTCAGCACAGACTGAAGGCAATGGATGCCGGCCCAAGCAGCCAGCCCGGGGCCTGTCAAAATATAAGCTAAGTATGGCATATGGGATTAGAGAGGGATCACAGAACCTTAGACATTTCCAAGAAAAATGAATAATATAAGGCTAGGCCTTGGACGGTCTGTATTTCATTAATCCCCCCTTTCCACAATGGTGGGCTGGCTGCCGGGGATGTGGGCTGCAGATGGGAAGCACACTTTGCTGGGGTTTTGTTCTATTCTCCAGGCTCCTCTTAGGCACCAGAAGTATTCATTTCCTGGCATGATGAGGGATTTGGAGCTCTGGTGTCTAATTTGCTCTTTGGACAGCTTGAACAGCTGGCTGGCCCTGGAATAGTTGGAAGGGCCATCAGGAACCCACTGTTATGAGAGGCTATGCCTGACCCAGCTTCCCTGTACTATCTCTTTGGCTTAAGATCCCTGGTATAGGGCCTAACTGACTTCCTCAATTCTTCTGTCTCCAACCCACCCCAAACATTGTGGCCCATCATTAAATCAGCATTAAATAAGTATTTTAAATGGTGAGCTCTGTCTCAAAGATCAAGAAGTTCTTCTCTTTGCTTCCAGGAGAGCATTTGAATACTTCCTTTTCAGATAAGCCAGGGTTCCATCCCCAACATGCCTCTAACATTCTCTCATGCCTCCCTGAACATCTTCACCAATTCTATTCCCTAGTTTGGAAGCTCCCTTTGGAAGAGCACACACCTTCTATCAACCTGTCCTTTCTAGAAATTCCTACCTCTCAGGGAATTCTTCACCAGATTGCTCATATCATGTAGTATCTGTGCTATTCCTCAATAAATTATGTCTTATTTGTTCTTTTTAGCACATTTTTATGCACTTATGTTGATAAGACCATTAATTTCTTCCTCTCTTGTATCTTTCAGAAGGCTGGACATAGTAGGTTTTAAAATAATCATTTGTTGAATAAATAGACAAATAACAATAAAAAATAGTAAAACACATTGGTAAAACAAATTCTTGATATTTGAGTAAAGCACGGGTTAAAAATTGACAACCTAACCCCCAGCCTTGCTATTTTTAAGCCTGGATTTGATCTACTAGTAGGTCCATGTGCCCTTCTTACCATTTATTCTAATCTACAGCAAGAAGAGATACTGGAAACATCTTTCATCAACAGAATTTTTCCAATGTTCATCCTCTGCTTAGAAACCCACAGTGATTTCCTGTTGGCACTCATGTTAATTACAAATGGGCCCCTTTTGCTTCTCTGATCTCATGACTCCTTGCTTTTATCAGCTCCCAGCAAACTTATCTGCCTGATTCCAACCTCATCCTACTTCCTGGTTCTTGTCTCATTTGTGAGGGGTGCTGATCAGCCCCCAGTCAAGTGGCTCCTCTCCCTGCCTCCTGGGTACAGAGCAAGGGCTTTCTGAAGTTTTATCTTTAAAAACCATGTAAAAGTTCCTCTTAAGCTGGAGTACCAAATGGGAGGAAAAACCAAAATCTGATTTACCATTCTGATTTATAGTCAGTGTCTGTGACTTGTTGAGCTTAAAAAAATAAACAAAAGCAGGCATATTTGAAGCATTAAAGACACATCAATTACTTCCAGCTTGTGCGATTTCCTTTTGAACTCTCATCCTATGACTGTTGCTGTCTCCCTGCTCCTGAGGTCCTTTGCTGCCTTCTGGGGTAGAAGCCCACCCTCCAAGGGAATTTCCTCCTCCCGGAACAGGAAGCTATGAAAAGTATAGCAATCCCTTGGTTGAGCTGGGACCCTGGTAGCTTAGCACACCCTCTCTGCCATTCCCTTCTGCTAAACAAGCTGGGGACCACCTGAAGGCTACAGGGCAGACCAAGAGTAGATGGAGAATTGGTTTTAATTGGAAGACCCCAATTCATAGCTGAGAGGGCTGCACATTCAAAAGAGGACAGTGCTGTTGACAGAGTTGCTTATGAACTAATGCAGGTTGGGAACATCCTCAGGCCTCACTTTCATTGTTGGCTGTCACTTGCTATAAAATCTGCTTTCTTGGTGTCAGCTCCAAGAAGGAGAGCATGTAGGATTTCTGGGTGGGCAGGGTGAAGATTTCAGGTGTGATTTCACCCAGGGAGGGCTAAGGTCAAGTCTCATGCCAAGGACAGTGCTCAAATCATTCTTACTACAGGAATGTGTAGAGAGGATGAAATCTGGCCACCAAGGTTTAGCTGAGCTGAGCTTGCTGTTTATAGAGAGCCATCTTTCCTTCAAATGCCTGTAATACTGTAAGTTGTGTGCATACATATCAAAAGAACATTATTATGAAAAGGGGTCTGAGAAATCAGTCTTCCTTAGATGAGAGAACTGGGGTCCAACAAGTTTATATAAAAATCCTTTGGGGATTGTTTTGTTTATTTATCCATTGAGTCTGTAAACTATTTATTTAATGCTTTCTGTTTGCAAGGCAGAGGGTCCAAGGTCTCCAGTGCCTTTGTAAGAGAGCTGGGACCAAAACTCAGGGCTTTTCATTTCTGGCCCAGTATTGTCTTCACCACAAAATCTATTAAGCCAGCATGTTAACTAATTACACACCTAACCATTTGTCCAGCACCTATAAATGACAGTCACCGTGTGAATGGATGTTTGACACAATGATCTCACTCAATTTTTGGAAGCTAGGTGCTATTGTCTCTTTTTTTATGACGAGGCTGGAGAGGTTTCAGGGAAACCTCGGGAGTTGGGATCCTGCAGTTAGTAAAAGGCAGAGGTAGGATTAAGTTGAAGGTCCAGGGAGGTGCAAAGTCCAAACTCTTTTCACTAAGCTACATTTGCTTCTCAATTGCTTCCCACACTCCAAGTGCCCCCCACCTAGGGGCTCCACTTCCTTTGGCCAGGAAGCCTTTGGATATGCGGATCTCCCGCTTGGCAGGCCTTCCGGTCTTCCTCTTCACCTTTGTCCCTCAGGACTCACATCTTGATCAGCTCTTACTTCAGGAATGTGTAGAGATGATGAAATCTGGCCACCAAGGTTTAGTTGAGCTGAGCTTGCTGTTTATAGAGAGCCATCTTTCCTTCAAATGCCTTTTATTTTGTCACGTTTTACTGACAAGCCCAGGTCAGACTGTTAAACAGTACCACTACATAAGCGTTTGTCACTAGCCCTGCACAAAAAAGCATGCAGCCCTTGACCTGTCTTCTTTTCTCTTGTCTGGAATAAATTGCTACTCGCCTAGGGGATGCTTATTTGCTATTATCCAGCCGAGTCAGGGAATGCTCTGAATAATCAGATATTCCGATAAATAGAGTTACATTACATGGATCAGCAGCTTTCAAGGAATTAGAATGAAATACACTTAAGGCAAATACTGTACTAAGCATAATGTAATTTTCTTCCTGGTTTTTGCTGCTGATCTTGTGAACACCAATTCTCACTTAATAGGAGTTGAGGTGTAATTGAAAGAACACTGGGAACCTGGTAGCTCTGCCATTAACCTGCTAAGTGATTCTGAGCACTCACCTTTCCATTCTGAAGTGCTCTTTCCTCCTCAGTAAAGCAAACACATTGGATCAGATTCAGGCTGTATACACGTGCATGCTTACCATAATTCCCCACTCCCAGACCTGTGTCAGGCATCACTAGTCAACCATGACACATTTCCCTTTGATCCCTGACAGTTTCCGGATCCTTCTAAACCCAGAGTTCTAGTGACCACCCTGGGTAGACTGGGGTAGGCAAATGAATTGAAATCTACCTGCCATCATTGAACCAGGTGTCAGCTGTTATGAGCTGCCTGAGGTGAGAGTGTGAGGGTTGGAAAGCTGAGCAGGAGTTATTAGAGGTATTAAGCACTAAGTACTTCACCATTCAGCTGAGATTTTTTTTTTCTTTTTCTCAAATTCACTGATGTATGTGACGACTCAAAACTATGGCAGGAATCATATCTAAAATCCTGGTGGGTAGGTCCAAATCGATGGTGTCATGGGAGGTCTGGTCAGCTTGGCTCTATGTCTGAGGTTCAAACCACCTGTTAACTTCTCTTTGAAGCTGTTCTAATAGAAGTAGGCAGAATAATCAAGCTCCCATCTCGGTTCTCTCGACACTGGGTTGAGATGTGTCATCTGTGTTATGGTTAGTGGAACGGGATATACAAACCTCTTTCTGGTGGACTGCAAACTCCTCAGAGTCAGGGATGAGGCCCTCCTTATCTCTTGGGTTCATGGCCTGATTCCACAACCAGCAGGCTGTTACTTAGCCTCCCTCTGCAGCAGTTCTTAAATTATAAGAAGGAGAGTAAAACTTTATATATTTCAGATATTTGTCATGCCCATCAAATGACACCATTGAAGTAAATGCTTAAAAGACCACCCAGAATATTGCTGTCATTGTTTAGTACTTGTAAAGTCCTGGCTTAACACCATGCCCGGGGAACAATAGGTGTTAACATATATTGGCTGGTTTGTTTTTTAAATGACCATTGGAGGTGGAGGTGAGATTTCACCCTTGGGGTGACTGATCCAAGGGCCAGCAGGGAAACAAATAGGACAGGATCTGTCCTATAGGATTGTGGGGAATGGAACAGTGCCGAATTAATAAATGGTCCTGATCCACCCACCTCCAAGGCCACCAGAAACCACTGAAGAGAGTCAGGTAGCAAACAAGGAAACTGGTCAGCTTCCTGAGCTTAGGAGAGATTTTTAACTAGGCTTTTCCACTTTTTAAAGCATCTTCTCTAATCATGAATATAGTTTGGTGCTGGCACATTTTTATTTCATTGTGTCCTCAAACAAGCTCAAGGCAGTATCACCCCCTACATCATTAATGAAAAGCTGTGGCCCAGAAAGGTTATGTGACCTGCCTAAGAACACACAGTTTTTGAGAGGCAGAGCTTGGCTCAGACTTTAACCTTCCTTTTCTTTCTTTCCTTTCTAGAAATATTTCAAGTTTAAGTTTCCCAACAAGCTTGTTCTTTTCTCTTTTATATTGGGGATTGAACCCAGGGTGCTTTACCACTGAGCTACATCCCCAGTTATTTTTTATTTTGAGACAGGATCTCACTAAGTTGCTGAGGGTCTTGCTAAATTGCTGAGACTGGCCTCAAACTAATGATCCTCATGCCTCAGCCTGCCCAGTTGCTGGGATTATAGGCATGCACCACTACACTCGGCTTCTAGCAGTTTTTTTTTTTCCCTAAACAGCATGGAGAAAAAGCAATTTTATCAATTCATTGATACCAACAAGGATTTGGTAAGTGACTTTTATCTTCCCCAAATCCTCCCCATGTCAAATGTTAGATTTATTCCATGGCTACAAGAAAACCATAACGTGGAAATGAGCAAAAATATTCCCACAAAAGGAGTTTTTGAAGCATGCCTGGTGTGACTATTGACAAAGAGGATAGGAACAGCATATAATGCTTAATGAAACGTATAAAGGAAAGAACTGGGCTTTTATTCGAAACACGATCTACATTTTGCTGCCAAATAAAATAAAACAAGTATGGAACAGGCACAAACCACTGTTGGACGTGTTTCCCAAATGACTTGGACATAATGTGAAACCAGGAATTTATATGTTGCTCTAAAAAAAAAAAGGAATATGTACCTTCTATGTATACATGGCTTTTAGTTTTCTTTTCCATGGTGGGGATAGATTTGCAAAGGACCATTATCCATTCATCTTCTAGTTCTCCTAGAGACCAGGCACACAATAGACCCATTTTCTACTGCTATACCCCATCGTGACCTGAATGAGTGGTCTGGGTGGCCATGTTTGCACACTTGAGAACCCCCGCACTCCCCATGCTATGGCTTCCAATGATTAAGACAATCTGGTCCCAAGGGGAGCCATAGCCTGGTTAAAACAACCAGATCCCTTCTTTTAGGAGTTTTAAATCCCAAAAAGGAGCATTCCAGTTGGTATAAATACTTGAATGGGAGAAAATGGAGACAGGGGCTAAATTAGCTATATTGTGCCATGTCCCAAATGAGCACTCAGAAAGAAGAGAGAGAGAGAGAGAGAGAGAGAGAGAGAGAGAGAGAATAAAAACAGAGTAGATGCACAAAGGGAGTTTTGCTTTGTTTGGGCTGTCGTAATTAAATAACTTTTGACGGCTAAATTATAAATGATAGAAATTTATTTCTATTTATTTCTATAGTTTTAGAGGCCTGGGCATCCAAGTTGAAGACTAGCAGATTTACTGTCTGGCGAGGACTCTACCTCACACATCTTCTTCTAGAGCTCTTACATGGCAAGTGAAGTAGCTGCCTTTAACCCTTGATCACCTCCTAGAGGCCTCACCTCTTAATACAAGGGTTTGGTTTCAGGATCCCTTGTGGATACCAAAATCTTTGGATGTTTAAGTCTTTGATATAAAATGGCATAGTGTTTGCATATAACCTACACACATCCTCTCATATACTTTAAATCATTTCTTTCTTTTTTTTTTAAAGATAGAGGGGAGAAAGAGAGAGAGAGTTTTTTTTTTTTTTAATATTTATTTTTTTTAGTTTTCAGCGGACACAACATTTTTGTTTGTATGTGGTGCTGAGGATCGGAACTGGGCCGCACACATGCCAGGCGAGCGCGCTACCGCTTGAGCCACATCCTCAGCCCACTTTAAATCATTTCTAGATTACAAATAATACCTAACAAAATGCAAATACCATGTAAATAGATTGTTCTATTTAGGAAATAAGGATAAGAAAAAAGTCTGTATATGTTCATTACAGGCATTTTTTCCCCCAAGTATTTTGTATCCATGGTTTATTGAATCTGCAGACGTAGAACCCATGGATTCAGAGGGTCAGCTGTACTATCTATCACATTGGCAATTAAGCTTCAGCATATGAATTTGGGTGGATATCTTCAGAGCTTGGCAACAGAGGAATGAAAGCATGAGATGATATGATAAACAACTTGAAAAATAGAAGGAATGGTTTCCAAACTCCAGATTCAGGCCCTGGCTATGAGGTCTGGCAGGACTTCTTACTCCAAGATGCTTAAGAGGCTCCTGTGTTATGGCAGAGGGGGTACTCTATCTCTAGGATAAATTGCTCATGAAAGAATCTTACTTCTTTCTTGGGCTTTGAGTGGTTTTGGCTCCTTACGTCTAAAGAAGATGTGATAACTGACATATAGGTTGGTGGTTGTTAGTTTCAACATCAGACAATGTTCTTAATTGGGGTTCATGGAGTTCTCTCGACTCCTCCAAGTTATATGCAATTTTAAATGTATATGTCAATGGCTGTTTTGTGTGTGTGTGTGTGTGTGTGTGTGTGAGAGAGAGAGAGAGAGAGAGAGAGAGAGAGAGAGAGAGAATTTGCTTTCAATAATTTTCACACAGGTTTATCCCCACCCACCCCTATTCCCACCAAATTTATGCTTTAAGGGGATTCTTTACCTGGATCCACTACTCACTCAACTCCAAGAAAAATGAGTTCTGCCATGAGTCATGGTGAGTGAGGTGGCATTTTCATATGATAAAGAAAAAGATAAATGCTCTATGTGGGAGTCCTGGCCCTTTGGGCTTGTCCTCAGCTGCTGTGTTTCTCTCACTTGGTGAGAGGGTTAGCAATACTGTTAACCCCTCAGTACTTCCCGCTCCCGAGATGGCATCACCCTATTTGAGGAGATGTGGAGTCTCTAAGACAAAAGATTATGGTAGCAGAAAGCTTCCAATCACTTGATGGGCACTAGCTGATAAAAATACCTGCGCAATTTTATTTCTATTGTAACTTCACAAAATGGGAAAATAATTCCAACTTGGGAGGCTGAGGCACGGTTTGCAAATTCAAGGCCAGCCTCAGCCATTTAGTGAGGCCCTAAACAACTGAAGGAGACCCTATCTCAAAATAAAAAATACTTAGGGCTGGGGATATAGCTCATTGGCAAAGTGTCTCTGGGTTCAATCCCCTCCCCCCTCTCCCCCCACACAAAAAGAGATGAAAATATACATAATTAAAATAATAACAGAGACCATCCACTGGGAACTTGTTTTATGTTAAGTAACTAAAGTATATATTATCTATTATCTCATTAATCCTCTACTACTACCATGAAGTTGGACATAATGTTATCTCCCTTTATGGATTAAGAAACTAAACTTTGGTGAGGATAAAGAACAAATCCAAGGTCACCTGACAGGTGTCTTACTGGCTATAATGACTAAATCACCATTTGTTTGCTTCAGGCATTCCTATCATAGGCTAGAAAGTGTGGTCAAGATGTCAAAGGAATGGCATTTGTGCAGATTTCTCTTAGAGTCAGAAAAAACAATCTTCAGTTTCTACACCCAACAAATAATGTATACGAATATCTACCTCCTACTACCTCAGCGGTGAGACCTCTTCAACAGTATACACACATGTTCCCCAAAGACAAAAACTTGAACTTATTGTTGTTTTACATTTCAGATTCTTAGGGGCTTATAGTGACATACATTTCTTTAGAGGAATGAAAATCCAAATTTGTTACTCCCTATTGAGGCAGCAAAAGGAAGAAATTAAAGTTTCAATAATATCCTTCACTAGTCTCAATTTTCTTTTCATTAGCTAGTAGAATTATGGTTTAAAATAACTAAGGACTAATATAGAGTTGCTAACATATTATGTTACTAAGTAAATATAAATATTTATATAACTATATAATTAAAATTAGTGAAATTTAATTATTTAACATACAAATAGAGAGGTCTTTTTTTCAGACACAAGGATAGTCTTTTGACTGAAATGCACTAACTTATATAAAATACTTATGACCAGCATTCTATTTTTTTTTCATCTTACTAAAAACTGGTGAAACTTTGTCATGGAATGAATTTTGTGAACTCTTGCTATTAGAAGGTTTTGATTAAGCTACAATTAAAGAGACAGAAAATTTGCTTTATTTAAAAAATATTATTGTGGGGGCTGGGGCTGGGGCTCAATGGTAGAGTGCCTGCCTTGCACATGTGAGGCACTGGGTTTGATCCTCAGCATCACATAAAAACGAATAAATGAAGATGTTGTTTCCATCTACAACTAAAAAAAAAAAAATTTAAAACTGTTATTGTTTTTCACTAATTGTGTGAAGTTTTAACTTTTGAACTCTTAGGGTTCTGCTCTGAGATATTGCTTAGAGGCAAAGAAATTGGGAACACTCAGTCATTGCCAGGCATTACTATCTGAGACATATTTATTCAATCCAACCTCAAGGACATCAAAATAGACAATTTTAGCTCTTTATCTTTGTGTGGTTCATGCAATTCTTGATTATCAAGCATAAAATGTTAATTTCAGTCTCCAATAAATAACTAAACTCAGAGATATTAGCCCCTGCAATTAATATCTATCCCAACTAACCATATGTCTCTGGATATAGTTGGAGAAGAATTTCAGCTATCTAAGACTCATGAAATCTCGGCTCCAGCTGGGACTTCAAATCATGTTTTCAGAACACAAAGAACACTTGATAAAGTTGGAGAGAAATATTTTTCGAAGATATGTCACCAGGCAGCTTGGGAGTAATTTAACAGAACCATCCTACAGGGTATAAATTCAACCTTTGATCTCTGAAATAAAGGTCAGCAAATTTGTTTTTACTCTCCATAGCTTATAATCAATTCAATGTCTGGGTAAATCAGTTTCTAAACAAGAGGCTGTGTTTGCAGACAAGTGATACTTTTCACCCTCCAATTTTTAGCCATTTAACTCTCTCTTCTCTGAATTAAATTCTAATGCTCCTCTCAACTTTGTGTGTGTGTGTGGGGGGGGCGGGAATGTGTTGGTGGGAGTACCTAGAAACTTAAAATGCAATGTTTCAGAAGGGGGAAAAAAACATAGTATTGTCTGCAGAGGAAATAAGAGCCCAACAAGATGCTTTATTTTTTTCCTTCAAAGAGTTGTAGACACATTAAAAGACTTGTTTTTATCTGTCACTTCAACTGACACCTTCTTGCTAATCCATGCTTTAAACCATGGTTGGCCCATGATTTAAATGGTTTTTATTTAGCTCGTGGGCCCACGGACTGTTTTTGTAAATAAAGTTTTATTGGAACATGCTCATTCACATATTGCAACTCAAAACATGCTCATTCACGTAGGTGTCATGCTTTTGTGTTATGAAAAGTTGAGTAGTTGCAACAGAGAGGCTATGGCCCACAGAGCCTAACATTTACCATCTGCTTTACTGAAATTTACTGAAAATGTTCGTTGGCTACTGATTTAAATCAAAGAAAGGTGCCTGGAGAAGAGACATTGTAAAAAGACATACTCAGCCCAGATACAGCAATGGCTGATGGGTAAAGGAGAGTGAATACTGGTTTTAACCCAAATTTTCATTTGTAGAAACAGAGTCTTAGAATAATATTAAGCAGATGAAAAGAATAGTTGGGGATAAAGAAATAATAACTAAGTTGACTTCTCTGCTTCTCCAGCAGCCTATCTAATAAAAGTAGGCCACAGTAGAGATGAACCCTGAATCCTTGGCTAAGTTCAGTTGTTTGGGAACGAGTTCCTTCTCTGCAGAGGATGTGTGGTCAAAGTTCATCAGTATACGTACAAAGAGAGCACAGCATGTGTTATTCTGTGTGGGGACCAGCACTGGCCTGTCAATGGAATAACTAATTTAGTTAAAGGACATAGGCAAACAGTGGGGGTGGGGGTCAAGAACCAAGAAAAGGAGTAATTTTAACCCTTTCTGGGCATGTATTTCATTTTTAAATAACGTGGATTCTGTTTAAGGAATGCCTATAGAATTTAAACCAAAAGAGTGAAATACAGTCTGTACCAGTCCTTGCCAGTCATCTTACATGGACAGCTGCCAGGAGGCTGATGTGCAAAGACAATCATCGCACGCATGGTTATTTCAGTCTTAGACGCTCGTCATCCCTTGAAACTGCTCCACACCAGGGATTCCAAATTCCAGTCTTTGCTTGCTTGTCTCTGAAGTCAAGTGCGTGGGCCGATGACAGTGGGCTCCCTCAACTTCCTCTCTAACTCAGGCTGCCGGGCATTCCTCCTGAGTCTGGAGTTTTACCCCTTTCTTAGATGAAGGGCAAGGGCTCATGGCTTATGTGTTGCCGTATCTTCTGTTCTCTTTAGGACATTGCTTTATCATCCTCAGGTTCTTCCTTTATAGTGGCTCTTTCAGTTTTCTAATAAACATGCTTGGATCTCATCCACCACAAAAATTTAAAATTCAAGAATAAAACCAAAAATCTCCTTTTCTCAACTTTGTTACACTCTTTAGCCTCTTTCCTCCTTTCCCCCCACTTTCACTCTATATTAGTAAGAATAGAACTAGGCTTTGCTGTGATAACAAACAACACTTATACCTCAGTGACTTACTGAGAGTTCTTGTGCATGGCCATGGAAGATGAGGGACTTTCCTTGAGCTCTCCTCTATTCAGTAGACCCTCAGCAGTCAATAGCCTTCAATCTTTGGCTGTCTTATCTATGTGCAGGGCCTCCTCTTTAATCACTACGACAAAGAGAGATTAAAAGGATAGACATGGACTTTTTACTATCTCAGCCCAGAAAAATGACCCACTTCACAATTTACTAAGGAACTGCCACATGGCTCTTCCAAAATGCACATGCATTGAGAAGAAACATCTTCTATGTGACCGCAAGAGGAGCAGGACCAGATACTGGTAAACAGAGTGATGTTTTCCACAACTACCATCCTTCTGCAAGGAGGTCCCATTACTTCATCGATGCTGCTCAATGCTCTCTTCCACTCACATCTCATATCTGGCTTTTGTTACCACTACTCCACTCCACTAAAACTATATTTGTTTCTGTTTAATCTTCTCCCTATGATGACCTTGTAGTTTTCTCTACCTAACCACATCTTTGTAATTTCCTACTTTGTTTCTTTGTGGAATCTGATGCAGACTTTAACACCTTTCTTTTTGAATCCTCTTCTTGGTCTATGCTATGGTTTGGATTAATGTCCTCCATAGCCCATGTGTTAAAGGCTTGGTCTAACCCTTGGCTCTGTTGGGAATGTGGAAACTTTAAGAGGTGGGGCCTAGTGAGAGGTCTTTAGGTCTTTGAGAGGTGCAGCCTCAAAGGGGACCGTGGGATCCCTAGTCCCTTCCTCTTCCTTTAATTCACTTCTAGGCCATGAGGTGAATGGTCTGCTCCACCACCTGCTCCCCACCATAATGTGCTGCCTTGCCACAGGCCCAAAAGCCACAGAACCCATTGATCATAGGTTGAAACCTCCAAACTGTGAGCCAAAGTAAACCTCTCTTATTTTTGATTGTCTCTGATATTTGTTATAGTGACAGAAACTTGACCTTAGTTTGCATGGCAGCATTTGAAGCATTTTTAGCTTCCCCCCACCTCTGTCTCCTTCACTAATTTCCATTTCGTCCTGCTAATGTAGAGTCCAGGTAACTAAGACTTTTTTTCTGCATTCTCTATGCATTTCCCCTTTGACTTCAGACTTCCTCTCTGAGCATGCAACTCCCCAATTAATCAATCAATCGATCAATCCACCCATTTAACACTTTCTTCAGATCTAGAATTTTGCTTTCTTTCTCTTAGATTATACTTGTGCTTTTAAACTGATATGAATTTATAGCCTCTGAAAACCAGATGTTCTTCTGACTTAACAATTACAGTTAATGGAAGTGTATCAGAATACCCTGGACATAAGCAGTAGAGTACCCCAACTCAAGTGGGCAAAAAAATTAATTTACTATTAATTATAGTGAGTAGTTGAGGTGCTTCTTTCAGCTCAGTCCTACTGTGAATCTCAGTTCTACCTACAATTTATCCTCCCTTTCCCTTTTTACAAAAGTTCTACCCATTTCTTGAGACATCTTCATCTTAGGTAATAGTAGCTAATAGTAGTAGTATCCCATTTGTTCCTCACAAGAGATCTATGAAAGTCATACATATAACTGGAGTGTCCTTTATAAATGTTTAGGATCAGGATTTTGGATTTTTTAGATTTTGAAAGGTTTTCATATATATCTTGGGGATGGGATTCAATTCTGAACATGGAGTTCATTTATTTTTCATATACAATTTAACCACATAGCTAAAGGTAATTTTCCACGATATTTTTAGTTTGCCTGTGTTTTGACAGTGACCCATCACATGCAGTCAAGTGTGAAATTTTCCTCTTGTGACTTCATGTAGGCACTCAAAAAGTTTCAGCTTCTGAATTTTCAGATTAGGCATGCTCCATCTGTCTTCCCGTTTGAAAAATGAGAAAACCGTGGCTAAGTATGTTGCCTATGATGACAAAGCCTAGGGGTGGTAAAGCCAGGACTCACCTCCTTTCATTTGGATTCTTGTGTGCAAACATATCTTGGAAACCCTTGGGGGTCCCATCTCCCTTCTCTCTTTCCCCTTCTCCAACTGCCAACCCCACCCTCACTGATTGCAATCTCATCCTCCTTTGCAACCAGCTCCTGTTTTCCTCATTTCTTTCTTATGTTGCTTCTCATATGCTGCTATAGGCCTTGTTCAAAGGGAGAGAAAGGAATTACTATTTACTAAATGATTATGGTGGCTCTTATAATAATAATTTATGCTCTTGTTTTTGCTTTCTTTCATGTCTGTCCTAGATCATTCATTAAGGTATAGCCAAGCATCTTTCTCTTTTTGTGTGTCTGGTGGTTCCTAGCCTAGCAGGTGCAGTGGTGTTGTTTGGCCAGATGGTTCCTGAGGGTCTGTCTGGGATGAGAAAATAGAATCACAAGAAATAAAGAATTCTGTACTTGGGAGGCACACAGACCTGAGTATGAGTCTTAGCTCCTCAGTATACGTAGCTGTATGAGCTGGAATGAGTGAGTGGCTTAACTATACCTCTGTGGACCAAATTTTGTCCCCTCTCCCAGTACCTCAAATTTGTATGTTGAAGACCTAACCTTTCAATGGAATGTGACTACATTTGGAGATAAGTCCTTGAAGAGGTAATTAAGTTCAAATTAAGTTCAAATCTCAGAACTGGCGATCCCTAGTATATTATGACTGGGCTCCTTAAGGGAAGAAGAGAGTAGGACATAGACACATTTTTGTATAGGCAAAAGGTCACATGAAGACAACACTGAGAAGGTAGCCATCTGTAAGCCAAGGAGTGAGGTCTTGAAGAAGCAACCCTGCCAGCACCTTGATTTCTGACTCCTGGTCTCTGGAACCATAAGAAAATAAGTTTCTGTTGCTTATGCCACCCAGTCTGTAGGATTTTGTTATGGCAACCTCTGAGTCTCAGTCATATCAACTGTAAAATGGGTTTGCTGGATTACTTTGTGGAGTAAAATTCTCAGCACAGGGCCAGGTAATCACTTGTACATAATCAGCCAGTGACAATTTCCCTGTAAGGTAATACAACTGGGAATAAGCACGTCAGGGTTGCTAGGGGCTGAAGGCTGAAACCCCTGAATGGTGGTAAATAAGCAAGTTGAGACTGGCCTAAAGAGTGCCAGAAGCTACGAATGGGCTGATTCCAAGATCAAGTACTAGGAGCCAGGGAGGCAAGTTGTGACTGTATCTCCAAATAACATAAAGCCTGGGGGTTGATTAGCTCCATTTGAATCTTGTGTCTACCTCTCCACCCATATCTTGGTCAAGGGGATCTGATGATCTGATTGGTTTAGGCCTAGATTTCCTGGGTCTCAGTTGACCTGAACCACCAAAGGAGGTTTGAGGGGAGGGAACCCGAGCAATCACCAGAAAAATGGCACCCAGACAACTGCCCCAAACATGTGGCCTCCATGACCAGGTAGACAAGGATTCCCATAAACACACAGTCCAGACATTCTCCTTTTGTCTCCATCCACTCCTTCTTCTCTCCTGCTTCCTCCTACTTCTTAAAGTAGCCTTCTGACTATGGGTAAATTTTTGGTGACCTAATCCAAGTCCATTGGTAATCAGATGACTGGCTTTGGAGGTCGTCAGCTCACCAGGCTGCTGCAGGACGGAACAAGACCAGGTCCTCAGGAGTGGGAGTGATGGAGCCATCTTTCAACCAAGCTATCCCTTCCTAAGTCCAAGGACTTAATCATCTTCTAGAACCTGTGTTCCTGTGTTTCCAAGTCTCAGACTTAGACAGACTCAATTCTAAGTGTCACCTGTGATGTGTGACACAATAAAGAGAAAAATAATGTGTTTGTGTGTGTATATATATATCCTTGGTACCATGAATTGATCCCAGGGGTGCTTTACTACTGAGCCACATCCCTTCCTTTTTATTTTTAATTTTGAGACAGTGTCTTGCTAAATTGCTTAGGGACTCACTGAATTGCTGAGGCTGGCTTTGAATTTGCGTTCCTCCTGCTTCAGCCTCCCAAGTCACTGGGATTACAGGTGTTTGCCACCATGTCTGACCAGACTAATATTAAAAGAGTATCACTGGGTATGGGGGCACATGCCTGTAATCCCAGCAGCTCAGAAGTCCAAGGCAGGAAGATCAGGAGTTCAAAGCCAATCTTAGCAACTTAGCAAGGTACAAAGCAACTTAGAGAGATCTTGTCTCTAAATAAAATATAAAAAGGGCTGGGGATGTGGCTCAGTGGCTGAGTGTCCCTGGGTTTGATCCCAGTACCAAGAAAAAAAAAATATCAATTATGTGCCAGATACTGAGACAAGTACTGCCTGCTTCAATCTTATGTCACTCCATGCAATTCCATGAGCCCCTCATTTTACTGATGCAGAAACTGAGGGCCAGAGAAGTTAAGCAATTTATCTGATGTTTCTCAGGCAGGACGTAGCAGAGTTGGAATCCCAAACCAGGACTACTTGATTTAATCCCCTTACTCTTTATCACTTAAGCCCACCACCATGCCTCCATAGTTGGCAGGCCAAATTGGGCTATGGTCTGCAAACAATTAGCAAAAGCAGTTATCCAGCAAATCCAAGAAACAGTGAAAGCGGAGGGGAAAAATATCTTTAAAGAGAAAACTTTTTTACTCCTCAGCTGGTTGAGGGAGAGCAGTTTGCCACAGGCTGTGGAGGGCAGGGAAGGGGCAGAATGTTCACTGAATGTTCATTCTCCCAATTGTTATTCTATGACATCGAGCTCACACTCCAGGGAAAATGTAGAGCCTGAGTTGAAATGTCGTCCAAAGCCATTCAGCTAGGGCTTTAAAAGAAGCTTTTGTTGGTGGAAATCTCTTCACTGTCCTGACTTTCTCTGGGATTAGGTTTGCCTGGTAAAATAAAGGATGACCAGTTAAATTTGAACTGTTCAACTGTTTTCATGGGACATACTTACACTGAAACTTACTGCATGGGACATACTTACACTGAAACATTTTGCATTACTTATCTGAAATTCAAGTTCAATGAGGCATCCCATGTTTTCATTTGCCAAATCTGGCAACCTGTCTGGACTTCCAGAAGAGGCCATTTCCTTCTATCTTGCTATCCAAACAGAATTGCCAGGTTATTTTATTCCTGTGAAGAAAGCAGGATGTCAGCACATATTCCGGAAGCTGCAGGCTTATACTTGCTTTACCTTGTTCTTTTAAGAAAAAAAATTTTTTTTTTAAAGATGTGGGCTTTGTAAATAATAATAGCAATAATAATAATCCTCTCCGGATCTGGGAAATGTCTTGAGGGTTTGGGGGGAATCAACTTTCCACTAAATTTCCTGGAAACTGGTCAGTACAATTTGTATTTAATAAAGAGCAGCAAGCTTTGCCACCACAGCATCTTGTGAGAGCATCCCACAGAGGAAGTGGGAGACAGTCGTGACCTCCCCAGAGCGGATGCCCCTCCCTGGGGATTAAGATTGAATTCCAAGCTCTGCAAGACCAAATGACAGTGGAGGATTGGGTGCAGGGGAAGAAGAAGGAAGGGTCAAGAAGGACATGAGAAGGGACCAGGAAGGGATAGGGAGGAGGCATCAGTGCAAATGCAAGGACATTTGCCCCCTTTGCAATGCTCCCCAGTTTCCCTCTCATCTTTAAGCCTGAAAGCACATTCCTGGCATTGACTCTTCACCCCTTCACTTCCCTTGGTTGCTGGTGCGGTGATTTTTGGCCATTTTCTGCAGAGATGGGCCTTTCCAGGGAGTGCCCATCTAAGGAGCAGCAGGCCAGCTGTCAGACAGAGAAGACTCTTCAAAAGGGAAGACACCCTGGGAGGGCAAGTATTTGCCAAGTAACTGAGTGTCCCAGTGTTTGCAGGTGTTTAGTGTATGTTTGTGGGTGTGCACAGCAGTGAATACAAGGACCTATTGTGTCCTGCACTCCAAAGCTGGCTGAGGGCCTGGTAGCCAGGGAGGGTCACGATTCACTGCAACTCAACACACTTTTATTGAGCTTCTTAAGTTCAACACCCTGTGCTCAGCCTGTAGGAAATATAAAGATAAGGCTGATCCCTGTTTTTCAAGGGCCTTAAAATCTAATAGGGGATAAAGCAAAGAGATAGTAATAAAACAGGCAGAGCCAGGTAAGTATCATCTGGGGGGCAAGAACAAATGTTTTTAAGGCTTGATACAGCAAGAAAATGTTTGCTTACGAGGAGAGATCAAGAAAGACCTAATGGGGAGGTGGTGTTCAAGATAAGCCTTGCAGAATGAGTGACATTTCAGTAGGCTGGGCATGGAGGAGAGGACATATTTGACAGTTGTGTTTATGGGGTTCACATAGAAATAAATTCGTCTCTAACATAGATCCAAAATAAATTCCACTAATGTTAAACATGGTCAAACCAGGGGTGATATCCAATTTTATAATTTTATTATAAGCTTTCCTCCTAAGAGCCTCTGTGGGAATCAGTGACTATAGCTAAAACAAAACCAAAGTCACATGCCAAACATTGGGTGGTGTGATTTACATATAATATCTTATTTAATATGAATGCATGGCAGCTTCCTGGATAATATTGTAATCTCAACTGCAGCATTATAAATGTTTATATTAATTTATCAAAGTACCCCATCTACCCATCCACCCAGATTCAGGAATTTTTCCATTTGTATCATAGAGAAATTAATCTACTACTAGTTTCTCTCCAAATTCTTTCCATTGATTTTTGTCACTGTGTGGATTCAGTAAAAATGATCAATATGTACCAATATTTCTCTTGATTCATCTGGTAAAATTATTGCATATGTGGAATCCTATTGTAGTAAATTTCACAGGTTTTGGATTGGGGAGTCATGTGCTATTTCAGGTCTTGTTATAACTGTGGGCTGCTGTAAACATAATACATTTACTTAATTAAGAAGTTATATGTAGTAAGTTTTTGCTACTCTCTGCTTACTGTCTACCTCTTTAGAAATCTTTGACCTTTGAGTAGAATATTTATGTGATGATTGATAGTAAACAATTATGTCACATGTTTGATGTATTAGGTTAAAAACCTAAGATATGGCAAGGTTTCTAAAATACTCTGAGGAACCTGTGATGTACCATTGTTTGATAAGGGTTGGTTTTTGTTTAACCGTATCATCAAGTTCTGGAGAAGAAAAAGTCCTGTCTCCTTTAAGAAAGAGGTGGAGGCTTTGGCGCCTGTAAAAACTGTTGGCACACTTCTTGTCATAGAAACCACTTTCCAAGTCAAGGAAGTCTTGATAAAGGAGGAGGAGGTTGAGTTCTGAGCTGGCTTTATGGGGCCTAAGTAACCATTTCCTGATTTAGAAAGAAGGTCACAGGGAAACACTATTTTATAGGTCTTGATGGTTTAGCCTTTTTAGCTAAGTCTCAAGGGATCGAAAGAGTTTCTTTAACCTGCCAGTGAAAGGAAAGTTTACCCTTGAAGATAGCCCTCAGACATAATGAGGAGGGTGGTGCCCTAGTAAGGGCTGCTCAACACAGACGCTGGCCAAGGAGGCAGCAGTTTGGGTCAGACTCTATCGAGTCCTCAAATAATTCCTTCTTCTCTTCCCACTTCAGGTTCTTCATACACTAAGTGGCACTGTGCGTTGATTTCATAAAGCTGATATAGTAAGTCATTTAATCCGCAAAAAAGCATTGAGAACTTATCATGCAAGTGCCAGCCCTGTGCAAATAAAATAAACAGCCCCCACCTTGATAGAGTGATGCACAGAGGGGGGTGATACCTGCAGAGTCCAGGGCAAAAATCATTAAGTGATGTGGCCTAGCTAGTGGCCTAGCTGTGACCAGAACCAGCATCTACAGATGCCCATCTCCTAGGCTTCCTTCTTGAAGAACATCCCCACTGAAGGTGTCACTAAGTTACAGAGCTACTTAGAAGGTCTCTAATTTTGAAAGACTGAGTTTTTCTTAGACTTGGAAGTCAGAGTTGGGTAAAGGGGTCATTGATAACCAAGTCTTATGAGAGAAAGATCCTCAAATTATATTTCTGGGGATGATTTTCTTTTCTTTTAAATATACTATATTGACATTTTTAATATGTTCATATCTGTATTAATAAATGGTTAAATCACATATGTAGACACTTTAATAGAGTTTCTTCTTTTACTTTTTAAAAATTTTCTTTCTTCCTTCCTTCAGTACAAAAAGCATCATAGACTAGATCTTGTACAACATCTTCCCTTATCTTGGGGGGATTCATCTGAAGACCCCCAGTGGATACTTGAAATTGTAGATAATACCAAACTATATACTGTGCTTTTCTCCACATTTATATACCTTTGATATAGTTTGATTCATAAATTAGGTCCAGTCAGAGACTGACAACAGTAACTAATAATAAAATAAGTATAACAATATACTTAATAAAAGTTATGTGAATGCAGTCTCCCTCTTTTCTCTCTTAGGCACATGCGTGCATGCGCGCGCACACACACACAAACACACACACACACACACCCCTCAAAATGAGTTAAGACAAATATTAGTATTTTGGGACCACAGGACTGTAAGTAACTACACAGAAAGTGAACCGTGGGGAAGGGGTAATACTCTACTCTGAAAAGACTAATTACTTCATCTACAAAGATGAAGTAATTATAATTAAGACTGCTCCATCTACTATAGAAACAGCTGTCATGAGGCCTATTAGGAATTAGCCAATGTCTCCATCAAGCAACAGAAAATATCACAGCCATGTTGCAATATATGTGGTAATAATATTTATGTACTTCTTATCTTAGTGCATAAATATTTAAGTACTGGTATCCAAAACTACCTTGAAATCACAGAAAAAGTTTTTCTAAAATAATATATCTTCTAAGTATAGGAAAGTAGCAGAGAATGGTACTTTTTGTGTATTCCAAGCTTAACTGCCATATGATACAAACCAAACTGTACTTCTAATGTCCATGGTCAACAATTACTTAGTATTTGCTTTGAGCAAGAATCCTGGATTATGAAAGACACCCCCCACATATAAGAAAATACATAATATGACAAAATTCTTCCCTTTGAGAATTTATTTGGAGATAATAAAAAGTTAATAGACAATTTAAAGCCAAGTGACATTTGTGCCCTCCCCATCCCCAAATAATAAAGAGGAGAGTTTTAAGAAGACCTTTTGAGAAAGGTTGTTCTTCAAACACAGGCAGGGTTTGGCTAATTCATTTTCTCAAACTTGCATAATGGCAAACGAGACAAATGTCTTCCTAGCAACATCAGCTGTCCGGTGGTACATAGCAGACTGTATTTCTCACATTTATCAGCTAACAAATTAAACAGTCAACAAGCATTTCTCGACTATCTGCTTTTTACAAGAATCAATGCTGGATTTTAAAAATTTGTTTCTTAATTTTTGGACTTAATGAATTTCAGAACATATGTGTTGAATATTTGAGGGTAGATTTGCAACCTCTGTAATGTGGGAGAAGCGGAGTCCAATTCCCTAGAGTCAGCCTCCTCCCCAGGGCCCCCTGGGATTCAGAGGTTTTGCATCGGGTACCTTCCACAGCACAGATGAAGCAAGTACAATCATTTAAAAGCCCCAAGTGTAAGGATGATGGCATTCTGTTGGACCGGTCTCTGATCAAAGGAATTTTGCTTCCACATAAAGGAGAAGTTGAGACTCAGAAGGGACTACTTTGGTAAACTTTAAAGCAAGCAAAGTTCCCTCTATCGGGCAGAGGAATTAGTTTGGTTTTAGAAGAAACTCCATGCACAATAACCTGGTAATTTCCAAGGTGAAAATAAGGCTTTGCTCCTTGTTCATTTCCTGGTCTACAGGATCTGAGACATGAATTAAGAGTTTTGTGCATTGGGAGGGACTGATTATGGGGCACCCATGTTTTACGAGGCTGGGAGTAAATTACACAAAGTCCCACAGATGGAGAAAAGAAGATGTTGGGAAATATCGTTTTCTGGTTAAAGCTCGGAGATTGCAAAGGTTTTCTTAGCTCCATGGAATTTCTCTAACTGCCTGGGGATTTCTAGGTTTCTAAGAAGCTTGAGGTGGCTGTTAACCTAATTCACAGCTGAAGGGAGCCAAGACAGCCTTGTATGCCAGCCATGTGGTAGGATGTCCTCTTAAAAGTCTCTTTAAACTCAGGCATGTAAGGGAACCCTTCTTTTCTGAGCTAGGGCCCCTTCTGAAACTGGGTCATGGCTCTCATCCTCATCTTCCTGCCTGCTTTGCTGAAGCACAGTGTAAGCAAATAAATATCAATGAATTGCTTAATGATTTTCATAAGGCTTCATCTTTTCAAGGCAAGGGGCTCTCCTGAAATCTTTGATCTGCTCTGTATGAATCTGTTTTCCAAATGGCCAGCACATGTCGAGGCCTGCTGTCCTCTGGGTTACAGGAAGACGCCTTTGATGGGTTAACCGCAGAGTAACTGAACTCTTTTCAAGTGCCTTTCAAAAGTTCCTTTGTCCTGCTGTGGATCTTGCCACTTGGATTGGATCAGCAGGAGACTGTTCCTGGCAAAGGGTTCTAGTACATTCTCCTTCTGATATGAATTTGGTCCCTGGGTAATGCCATCTGAAATCTGATGTCCCAGAGGTTGAAGTGTAAACACCAGGCAATTATGAAATGGACACCCAAACTCTAGAAGGGCCACTTGTACTTTTTTAGCATTCCTTATTTTCAACCATTTTGAAGAATACTGGTCTTATTATTACCAAAGCCACTCCATAGATGCCTGATGCTGCCTTCAGTGGATATTACTGCTTTGGAAGAGTCCTACAGTTGAGTCCATTCTTTTCTCAGCCCGAGTGGAAATGTTTAGTCAGTTAATTTCTTGATGGTGTACACATTTATTTGCTTGCACTGTGCTTATATAATAAAATAATGATTTGGCGTGGTTTGTTTCTATAGATTATAATACATATTCAAGCTACAGCATAGTGGATGGGACATCCATGGATGTTATTAAGTTGAGAGGGAAAATTGGAGAAATGAAGGAGGAAGAAGAAAAAGGCAATTTTGGAGGTTGCTGCAGGTGAACACAGGGCCTTGGGCACATTGGAATCAGTGAGGACTGAAATATTATGTTTTGCTATATATAAAATTAAACATTTGGTGAACAAAAATTTAACTTCAATGCAAAAATGTAATAACTACCCATAAATGCTTAATGAAATATATGATAGAGCAAAATTTAAGAAGACAAAAAAATGGAAATGTCTTTTTCTCTTTGCTCTGTTTTCAACGTTAGAAATACTTTTATCCTGATTGTTACCATTATTGGGCACTACTTATGTCTAAGTAATCTTTATTATGAAGTAACCTTTATTTTTTCTTATCTCTTTGATTCTGGGTATCCCAAAACTTCCTCTCCTTATAGATCCATATACTAAGCAAACTACTGGTAGCTTTGGACTACTTACTCAAACCTTTATTGAGTGGCTACTCTGCCAGGCCCAGTGCTAGTCTGGCCTTTGAAAGCTGCAGGGTATCCCCACTGACCCCTTTTCCCCTCTCTCTTTCTTGATATCGATATACCTAGTGATTGCAAAAGCTTAACTCTAGGCTGCTGGCACTCAGTTCTCTTAAACAGTTTTTTCACCCCTCATGCAAGAAAGCCTTGCTAATTTCAGACAGATCTTCAAACTGTTTTTTCTATTTTTATTTAAATGAATTACCATCCAAACAGCCACCTAGTCCAGAAAGCTGAGAGTCATAATAGACTCCTTTGTCTTCATTACAACCATCCTCCCACAGCTAGTCAATCACCAGGCTCTGCCAATCTTCCCTAAGTTGTCACTGAAATCCGCTCTCTCCTCTGTTGCCACCATGGGGACTTTTTTTCCAGCTTTTCTACACCTCTCACCGCCTACCTGGCTTTGCTACGATGACCTCTTCCTAATTATTCCCTTTGCTTCCACTCTCATTCCTCCTTTAAGCTATTCGTTTCCTTTTTCATATAAAGCTTAGATTATTTTTACCCAAATTAAAATTTAATAATTAATAAGCCATGGAGCTATGATTCAAACCAGTTGGCAAAAAAAAAAAAGAAAAGAAAATTTTTTTAGCTGTGCATGGTGGCACACGACTGTAAATCTAAGTGGCTCAGGAGGCTAAGTCAGGAGGATCATGAGTTCAAAGCCAGCCTCAGTAACTTAGCAAGGCACTAAGCAACTCAATGAGACCCTGTCTCTAAATAAAATACAAAATAGGGCTGGGGATGTGGCTCAGTGGTTGAATGTCCCTGAGTTCAATACCTGGTATGAAAATAAAATTTTTTCTTAATCATAAGTAGGTACAGAATTTTATTGAATATTTTCCATTGTCTATGTGGTATGTCAATGTGATAACTTACATAATTGATTTTTCAATGTTAAACAATTCTTTAATGCCATATGATATTTATCTTATGATATTTGTTCATGGTCACTTTGGATCACTTGCTAATATTTAACATTCTTGTATCTCTGCCCATAAGCAAGATTGATCATTCTCTCCTTATCTGACTTTGTAAAATATTATGAAATATTTTTATATTTATAATATTAAAGGTTATTATATTTTCCTTTAATATGCTTTTGGTTTTTGTTTTGGTACCAGGAATTGAACCCAGGGGTACTTAGCCAATAAGCCGCATTCCCAGCCCTTTTTATTTTTTATCTTGCTCAGTTGCTGAGGCTAGCCTCTAACTTGCAGTCCTCCTGCCTTAGACTCCCGAGTTGCTGAGCCTGACTCTTTTGATTTTGGGGAAAAAAATTATTGTCTCTAAAATTGTATTCCTTTATGACATATTTTTCACTATTGATTTAATTCCCCCCACTTTTTTTAAAGTTTGATATGATCCTTTTTTTTCCCTTTATTTTTATTTATTTCTTTTTATGTGGTGCTGAGAATGGAACCCAGGGCCTCATACATGTGAGGCAAGTGCTCTACCACTGAGCCACAACCCCAGCCCTATTTTCCCCCTTTCTTGTTATAGGTTTACTGAGTGTCAATTTCTTCTCAAGTTAACTTTCACAATTTATGCTTTCTAAAAATTGTACAGTGTATCCAAGATTTCAAATATATAGACCTAATGTTGTTCATGTGATTCTCTTAAGATTTTTAAATATTTACTTTTTCTGTTTCACTGTCCCTTTTCATATCTGGTACTATTTATTTCTTCCTCCTTTAAAAAAAAACAGCAATCATGCTGGGAGTTTGTCTATTTAATTACTTTTTGGAAACAACCAGCTTTTCATTTTGTTGTTCAGATGACCAACTATTCGGACACCACAGAAGCAACTTTTCAGAAACTCATGTCCGTGTTTTAAAACCAGAGAGTGGCTCCTCGCGCACGCAACCTCCTAGCAACTTCACTACTTGGTTTCTCCCCACACTTATCCTGTGCTGTCCCCTGCAACAGCTTTAGATTCTTCCTAAGCCCCAAATGTCAACCTGTTTCGTGCTCCGTGCCTGTCTTACAGACTTCTTCTTTCTTCCATTACCCACTTGGCTGAAGTTTTAAAATTCTAGGTCCGGTTTTCCTCTTTGTGGGGGTTTCCCACACCGTCCCTTCTCTCTCACTGTCTTGGGGGTCATGACTTCCTTCTCTGTGCTGATTTTGTGCCTCCCACACATTCCTACTTCTTCATCCCTCATTATGTTTTGGTTACATGTCTTCCTCCCCTCCTGGATGGTGAGAGTCAGTGCTGTCTATTTTTTTCACATCTGTATTCCTGGAACTAATTTTTTTCTTTTTTTGCGGGGCGGGGGGGGGGGGGTCCCAAGGATTGAAATCAGGAGGTGTTTAACCACTGAGCCACATTCCCAGCCCTTTATTTTTATTTTTTATTTTGAGACAGGGTCTTGCTAAGTTGCTGAGCCTGGCTTTGAACTTGTGATCCTCCTGCCTCAGCTTCCAGAGTCACTGAGATTACAGGTATGCACTGTGCCCAGCAGTACTCCTAGAACTTTTAATTTATTTCTCCTATCCCCATATCTTTCCTTTTTCAAAAAGGAAAAGCAACACCCATAGCACAAAAGTTAATAACTAGAATCAACAAATGGGACTTACTCAAACTAAAAAGTTTTTTCTCAGCAAAAGAAATAATAAGAGAGGTAAATAGGGAGCCTACACCCTGGGAACAAATCTTTACTCCTCACACTTCAGATAGAGCCCTAATATCCAGAGTATACAAAGAACTCAAAAAATTAGAAAATAAGAGAACAAACAACCCAATCAACAAATGGGCCAAGGACCTGAACAGACACTTCTCAGAGGAGGACATACAGTCAATCAACAAGTACATGAAAAAATGCTCAACATCTCTAGCTGTCAGAGAAATGCAAATCAAAACCACCCTAAGATACCATCTCACTCCAGTAAGATTGGCAGCCATTATGAAGTCAAACAACAACAAGTGCTGGCGAGGATGTGGGGAAAAGGGTACACTTGTACATTGCTGGTGGGACTGCAGATTGGTGCAGCCAATTTGGAAAGCAGTATGGAGATTTCTTGGAAAGCTGGGAATGGAGCCACCATTTGACCCAGCTATTCCCCTTCTTGGTCTATTCCCTAAAGACCTAAAAAGAGCATGCTACAGGGACACTGCTACATCGATGTTCATAGCAGCACAGTTCACAATAGCAAGACTGTGGAACCAACCTAGATGCCCTTCAATAGACGAATGGATAAAAAAAATGTGGCATTTATACACAATGGAGTATTACTCTGCATTAAAAAATGACAAAATCATAGAATTTACAGGGAAATGGATGGCATTAGAGCAGATTATGCTAAGTGAAGCTAGCCAATCCCTAAAAAACAAATGCCAAATGTCTTCTTTGATATAAGGAGAGTAACTAAGATCAGAGTAGGGACGAAGAGCAGGAGAAGAAGATTAACATTTAACAGGGATGAGAGGTGGGAGGGAAAGGGAGAGAAAAGGGAAATTGCATGGTAATGGAAGGAGACCCTCAGGGTTATACAGTGGAGGGGGTAGAGAGAGAGGAGGGGAGGGGAGGGGAGAGGTGGGGAGGGGGGAGGGTGGAGGATGGGAAAGGCAGCGGAGCACAACAGACACTAGTATGGCAATATGTAAATCAATGGATGTGTAACTGATGTGATTCTGCAATCTGTGTATGGGGTGAAGGTGGGAGTTCATAACCCACTTGAATCAAAGTGTGGAATATGATATGTCAAGAAATTTGTAATGTTTTGAACAACCCACAATAAAAAATTAAAAAAAAAAAAAGGAAAAGCAAAAAATAGAGAAACAATTACACTATGTCCCTCTCTATTTTAAGAAAGGCTGGCATACAACCTCTCCAACTAAGATGCTGACTGAATTAACTTCTGTCTCCCTGCCTTGTCAATATGCACTTAGCATTGAATCACATGTTTGCTAACATCTGTAAATTGTCAAATTTTTAAGCCAATATTCTTTTCGTATAAGGTCTAAACTACTTTATATCTGGATATATCAATGCATTTTAAATACCAGACCAGATTTTAATCAGGTTATGTAACTTCTCATAGAGTTTATTTATAAACTTATGCACTATTTAATCATGACCAATACAAATACATCTTAGAATCTTTATCTTTGGGAACAATATTGTAAATAGGTAATTTAAAGAAACCTCCATTTTAGCTCATAGTTGTTTTTATCTGGAAGCTTAAATTTACAACAATCGACCTACATATGAACATATAAAACAAGATGCTATTTATAAGCTGAATGGTTATGAAACCCAGAGGGAGTTAGGAAAGCTGAGTTTGAGTCTCAGTTCTACTTACACCTCAAGCAGGACTTTAATCCTAGTAAGTTTCATCAGTAAAATAGTGATAATGATTTCTGACCCTCTAGGTTTTGTGAGGACTAAATCATACATCTGTGGAAAAATTCCTTGCATGGTGCAGGAACTTAGCAGATACTATTTTTAAAATTTTATTTTATTTTATATTTTTAAGACAGAGTCCTGCTAAGTTGGCCAGACTGGCCTTGAACTGGTGATCCTCCTGCCTCGGCCTAGTAGACAGAATTACAGGTGTGCACCACCACACTCAGCAATACTCACTAAATTTAAATTTAACTTGCATGATGGGAAATCACAAATATGCCTGTGTTGAAAATAATAAACTCAATTTAGAAGATTATTACTGAGGCATTTGATGTCAGCCTAAAGAAAATCCCATTTTTCTTGGCTCTGCTTGCTTTCTGAACTTCTTGGCCTGGAACAATATCCTCTGCCAATTCACTTTATTTTCATTGTTTTAGTTAAAGAACAATTATTCAGACACTGAGATTTGGGAGTCTTGAGTTCCATTTTGAGCAAGCACATCCCAATGACCTTGGACAATCAATGGAACATTTTTTTTTTTGGGGGGGACATTTTTTGCATATCCCCAAAGGCAAAAGCCTTAGACTTATTCCTTTCTGTCTGCTCAGCACTAACTTGGCAATGCTTGTTATCCCAAATCAGGACATCAATGTTTTAATTCACAAGAAAAATCCAATTCATGTAACATCTTTATCCCTCTATGAACTGTGGGGGAAAGGGAGGTAGCTGAGCCCAAGTGTCCAGCCCAAAGCATTAGCCAATAGCCCTTTAAATTAATCATTTCTCTGCAAAGCCAGCAGCTCTCTGTCACCTCACTTTGCTGTTAGAAAGGAAACCTTTTCTATACTCTCTGCCTCCACCTGAACTGCATGGTAAATGAAAGTCATTTTGCTTTTCGAATCATCCTCAGTGGCTACGTGCACATTACCCATCCACTCCACTATCTAAATGAGGGGTTGAGGAAAAGTCCCCAAGGGAAGCGTGAATAGCCAGCAGCTGCATTTGGCTAGGCCATCTGAACTACAGCCTGCACCTTGGCCCAACCCCAGGACTGATAAAGCCCTTGCTAAGCTTTAGATTTCCCCAGATTTGTGTGCAAAATGCGAAGACTGGTTTCATCTGTCCTGCAGGACTCTCTCAGTGTTTTTTGGGCTTGTTAACCTGTTTTGTGCAAGAAGAGAACGTGGGTGGGGAGACCTGGGCCTGCTCTGAGGTCTGCAGGCTTCCAGCCTGCCTTGAGGTGTCCAGCAAATGCTGACCTATATTCCAGTGACACACACCAGATCTGAGTAGGACATAACTGCCCAGGGCGCCGCCCACCCCCTCCTTCTCCTCCTACTTTCTCAGCCAAGAGGGCAGGCAGATCTGTACACCAAGTTCTCTCTTGTCAGCCTGATGGCGTGACAGGGTGCAGGGGGCTGTTTATTAGGAGGTGAACCCACCACGGCTTGAACCTCTGGGCCACACCACACTGTCTTCTCTCCAGGAAGAGCAGCAGTAACCAAAAGGGTGCAGAGAAGTCGATTTCTTGGGTTTGATCACATTTTTTTTCCCCTCCCAACCATTGTTTTTGGAAGGCTTTGCTGTGTTTCTTTAGAGTAGGCAGATGGCAGGATCCTGGAGGTGTAAAACAGCTACAAAAAACAAGATGATTCAAACAGAAGGAATATGTATAAACCCTGCTGGATCATCTCAATATTAATCAAGAGAGTTGGCGCTCCCCCTCCCTTTGCAGGATGTTTAAAGTTTTCATGCTATTTTTTTTTTCTTTTTAGGACACCATGTATAAATGGGCCATTTTTTGAGGGCTTGGCTGGGAAAACTGGTGTCATTTTGGCACTCTGCTTACTTTGAGGACAAGCCCAATTGGAGACAACAGAGCAAAACCACTCCCTTTGAGTAGACAAGGGAAATGGAGACCCCACAGAGGAAAGGCAAAGCTGAGAGCCAGGGATGGTGCCATCCAAAGTACAGGAACAGTGCCTAAGAGAGATAATTTCAAGTTGAGTTGTGGTTTACCGCAGTGTCCTCGTGATCAGTTGAGTGGTCAGATGTCAGGGGTGACTGAAAAAAAGTTCATTTTCCCACAGTGGCGAGAGAGAAAGAGAGAGAGACAGAGAGAGAGAAGAAAAAAAAAAACAGCTTTGCCCATAAGAAACAAATAGTTCTCCATCTGAGAGTTTGGCTGGACCAGACTTGGAAATGGACCATCATCCATGTGACTTTTGCGAAGTAAGCTGGAGAAGCGGCAGCAGTTGTTCCTTTTTGATTAGCGTACCATTTGAAGCCCTGCCTTCTTTTTTCCCTAATGATCACAAATAATCTTTCATGGAGCAATAGCTCAGCCCTACTGTGCAGTCAATCCCGAAGATCTGGAAGCAAGGGTCATGTGTTTGTTATTATGGAACTTGTGGGGAAATGTGAGTGAGACGGAAGGATCTCAGAGACCCTGTGCTTTGAGCTCAGAGATTGGAGATCATGTGCTTTGAGCTCAGGATCATAGCACTCACCAAGTGTGCTACACGTTCCTGATTCAACGTACTGTGCCTCTTGGCCTTATGGTGGCGGCTGTGGGACCATCTTTTCAGGCTGCATAAGTGCAGGAGAACTCCGGGATCTAAAGAGTTAAAGTGTCACTGCAATGGGGAAAATGGCTTCACCATAACTTCATCTTGAGCTTGCCTAGTTATGTATTACTCTGAGTGTGTTTATGCGTGTGTGTGTGTGTGTGTGTGTGTGTGTTTCTTTTTAAATACTATTCTCTTTCATTATCTCATATCCTAAAATGTCTTCTTTATAGTTTCACTAGCAGGTCTCCCTGGTTCACCACTGGAAATGGAACAGGGTGCTTTATTCTATCACATATGCCAGAAAAGCACTGCAAATCTCCAAGGTGAAAAAGGAACATCAAATCACTGATTGGAAGACGAAAAGCTTCACACACCAGGCAACCCCAAATCCCACTGTCCCGCTGCCTTTCCTTTCTGTTCATCTTTTCATTCCTAATGCATGAATCCCAACCTGATCCCCCCATCTCCCTGAGCCTGGAGCACCTTGAGCAATTCAGTGGCTGTGAAATCTCCTGCCGACTTTGTTTTGGCTGGAATTGCAGCCTGCATGTGGGAGAATTAAGCAAAAACGTCACAGAGCTAATAGTATGCCTCTGTGCGGTGGTAGGCAGATCAGTAGAAAAAGGTGACATCATGGATAATTCCAGCACTTCAGGTCTGCAGTGCAAAGCGGCTTCCTTGCTACACATCAGAGTCAGAACCTGGATTTGAGACAAAAACAACTCTCCCTTCTCATAAATATCTGCTCTGGGGCTCAAAAATATTCTAAGTGCAATGGCTCAGAAATGGTCCCTTTCCCTTGGAGACCCATCTGATTTTCCAAATCCAATCACAAACTTTTTAATAGCATGTCATGAACCTCTCAGCTCATTATTTCTCTTCAAAGCCTTCCAGTTTGCCAGCTTAGAGCCTGTGAAGTGTTGTTTGATGATGTGCTGCACCATAAATAAGCACATAGGACATGCTAAAATCCATCCTTCACTAGTTCTGGCTTTCCCACCAGGAATACTGCCATACAATCAGGAATGTGTGATTTGCAGCAATTGCTCTGAATTGAGAGTTTTTTTTTTTTTAAACACATCCAGTGTGTAATGTAGGTAATAAAACAGATTTATCATGTTTATATAAATCCCATTTTTTTTCTTTCTGTTCCTTCGGCTTTCCTCCCCACCCTCTGATGGCTAGGATATTGGAAGCAAGGAAAGCAGGAATATAGACAGATCCTTTAAAATAGCAATCACAGCTTTAACCATTCCTGACTGCAGGAAATCAATGCATTGGATAATTTACCATGTCTCTAATACCCAGCGTTCCCTCTGATGTCTTTAAGTTGTGAGCAGACAACCATTTTACATGTGTAACCAGCCATGAAGGTTAGCCTACAGAATGGAGGTTACTGTTGTAATCAAATAAAGCTCACACAAGCTAATCTGACATGTGTTTTGACTATTTTTTCTTTTACTATATGGTAATTAGGCAAACACAGTAAGCAGCTGACCCAAGTTACTATCATTTGTATTGTTTTGTTGCACATCATGGTGAAATGAAGATAGTTTTTGGCCAGAGACACAAGAACACTTAAAACCTAATCTGTATCAGCCTCCTTATTCTGTAAGTTGCTGAGGAAAATTTATGCAGAGAGAACAATGCCTTACAAAGGAACATTTTATTAGTGCCTGGGGTTGTCGATACAAAGCCCGTTGCATGGCCCAAGTAAGCAACACTATGGAGACTGCATTCTGTCCCAGGACTAGGACCCAAATAGTCCAGATTGTACTATTCAATGTTAAGTCTGTGGTCTAGCAGCAAAGGTGTCACCGAAGAGTTTGTTAGTAACATACAATCTCGCAATTCCTTATCCCTATCATAAATCTTGCCGCAAACACAAATTACAAAATCCTCAATGATTTCTTGGGGCTTTCAAATCTGAAAAGTCAATCTATTTGGTTTTCCTCACCTAGATCGGCAGCTCTCAAAGTGTGGTCCCTGGGTCAGGGTCATTAACAACCACTGGGAATTTGTAAGGAATGCAGGTTCTGAGGCCACAGACAGACCTACTGAATGGAGAACTGAGGGTGAAGCCTAAGAGTTCATGGGTTAAAAGTCCATCCAGGTGATTTTGATGCCATTTGAATTTGAGAATCACTGCTCTAGGTCAGAAGACCTCAAGCTTTCACATGCATTCAAATCCCTTAGGGAGCTTTAAACCTTCTCTCAGGTTGTACTCCAGATCAGTCAAATCTAAATCTCTAGAGGTGAGATGCTGGCATTAGTAGTTTTTAAAAATCCTTAGGGGATTCCAATGTGCAGCCAAGTCTGAAAGCAAGTGTTTCTGAAACTTTAGTGAGAATTGGTAACAACAGCCATGGGGTCTACCCTACTTCAACTGTGGGCTCTAGGTAGTAAGGACCAAAGTTTGAGAACCACTCACCACTGCCAAAGTGTGGTCCAAAGACCGGGAGGAAGATCAGCATCCAACCTTGTGGTGGGAGCTTTCTAGAACTATGACTGGGAATCTCTGCACATGAAATACAGATAAAGAACTCCTAATGGTTCTCATGTACACTGATGCCTGAGATCCAGTAGACACATTTCTTTGTTTTTCAGCCACCAGAGCTATCCTTGTATAACAATAAACAAGAGGTGGTTATTAAAGTTCAGGCTTATTTATCCTTTTCCTACAATGGCCTATGTGTTTTATTCAGAGTCTCTGATTTTGACCAGTCTCGCTAATTAAGAATGGTGCATAAAGGCAGAAAGAAAGAAAAGTAGAATCTTCTAATGAACATCAAAGGCAATAATATTTCACAGTTTCACAGTATCTCTAAATAGACTCTGTTTGATAGTTTTCCATGTCCCCAAAGCCACCAGGACAGGCTCAAATTACATTATTTCACTAATATATTAAGTATCCTCTGATACTTATTATTTATTAGACATGGTACAAGGCCCTAAAATTTGGCATAGGAGCAAGGATGATATTAAGCACATAAATACACAAATAAACATGTAATTATAACCATGATATTGTGATAAGCACCCTGAAGGAAATACACAGCCATGAGAAATTGCAATCCTGGACCAGCCTTACTCTTGTAAGCTTACATGTAAGCTGGGGCCTGAAGAGTAAGGAATTAATCAAGCAAAGCAGTGGGGAAGTCAAGTTAGAGGAAAGGTATGTGCAAAGATCCTAAGGTGGGGAGCTACTTGGTGAGTTCATAAGATGAGTATGGCCAGAGTGAGGGATAAGGCAGAGAGGAAGATGAAGCTGGAGAAGGCAGAGGTTTGTTCATGTAGGACCCTGGTAAGGAGAAGCAATTTTATTCTGCAGAAAGAAATGCACACAAATAATAAAGCATAATTATGATACATAAAGTCCATGGCTTCATCTGTGAAATCAGAGACTGCTTCCCTAAGGAAGTGACAATAGGTATATGAGAAGAAGATAACTAGGTAAAGAAGGGAAGTGGGTTCTGAGCAGAGGGAACAATATATACAAAGCCCTTAAGGAAGGAAGAACATGTTTAGTTTGTCAAATTGGCTGACAGAGCTGGACAAGCCTTACATTGAGTCCCTGATCTGCCATTTATTGTGTGCCCTTAGGCCAATGACCCTCTCTGAGTCCTAATCTCCTCATCTGTAAAATGGGGATGATAACAATAGTACCTACTTCATAGGATTGTAGTGAGGATTAAGTGAAGTATGTTAAAACCTGGCACATAATAGATGCTTGCAGTGGGCAGGATAGTGCCTGTGTCAGAGATGTCCATATCCTAATCCCCAGAACTTGAGAACATGTTATGCCTCAGGGCAAGGAGATATTAAGGTTGCATGTGGAATTAAGGTTGCTAGTCAGTTGACCTTAAAACAAGATTATCCTGATGACAAGGGAGGGCCCAAGATAATCACAAGGATCTTTCAGATGTTGAAGAGGGAGGCAAAAGAGTCAGTGTGGAATGATGCCGGGGAAAACTTGACATGCTATTGCGGGCTTTGCAGATGGAAAGGGGCCACCAGGTAAGGAGTATGGGAAGCCTCTGTAAGCTGCAAAAGGGGGGACTCCAGGGGAGTTTTACCTGGAGCCTCTGGAAAGCTACACAGCCCTACTGACATGTTGAAGTTAATCTCATGAGACCCATTTCAGATTTCTCACCTCCCAACTGCAAGATAATAATTTTTTTTAGAGAGAGAGAGAGAGAATTTTTTAATATTTATTTTTTAGTTTTCGGTGGACACAACATCTTTCTTTGTATGTGGTGCTGAGGATTGAACCCGGGCCGCACGCATGCCAGGCGAGTGCGCTACCACTTGAGCCACATCCCCAGCCTGATAATCATTAGTTTAAAGCCATAAAGTTTATGATAATTTTTAAATCCACTACCTAATGAATGCATGGCTGTTTCATAAGTGTTATACAGATAGCTGTGTAGGTCTATCCTCCATAGGACACAGGAACTGTCCAAGTGGGTGACATTAAGGGTTGTGATTAAGGTAAAATCCAGCAACAGACCTTAGAATCTTGTAAAGCCGGGGTCTTGAACACTCACTGAAAGCCCTTAGACTAAAGTGAATTTTTTCTGGAGTTCTGGCCATATATAGTTTTGCTGAAGATAAAAGCAGTGTTTAAGGGAACATTTGGGCAGTGTCTTGGGGCAGCTAACTTGAGCAATATCAAAAGTACTGCGTCTTCTCTGCAGACGGAGCTGTGGATGTGATTTACCCACTGCATTTCAGAGCCTCGGTCCCTGTCCAGGCAAGAGTCTCAGGGGGTCTGTCTCTGGGGTAGGAGTTAAGCTCTCACAGTGCTCACAAAGTTGCTTCATACGTCTTTGGCTTTAACATGACAGTGACCATCTGTCCTACCCAATCCCTGAGGGAAACATTAGAAGAAGCAGCACATTGACATTCAAGCTAGCAGAAGCAGGGTGCCAAAGACTAAATGGAAAGACTTTTCCCGGGTCATCTTCACTGGGCCCAAGGGTGGGAACAGGGGACAGAGTGCCAGATGGGCTCAGAGGCTGCTGGAGTGGGCGTGGGATTCTTTGTTTCTATAGAATGTCTGTAGGGCCTTTGGAAACTGTCACCAGTCTTGCCCCCAAAACCACTTGGTGCCTTTTCACAATGTCCCCTGTGCTTATTTATTTATTTTTAAATTACCAAAGGAGTTTTCTAGTAGCTGCCTTGTCTCCAGCCTGGAATTTACTGATGTTCTGCGAAAATACGATGGAAGCTTCAGAATTCTGAGCCAGGTTTCTCCCTTTCCAGGAAGAGAGGGCCTCAGTGTCCACACACTGTGAAGAGCAAGAGACTTGGCCTCCAGCACTCTGGGCATTTTTTGGCCTCCCCCTCCCCTTTTTGGACTGGGTTTGTCCCCTTGGGGCTTGGCTCTCAGCCAGTTGTCAACTAATCCCTGCTAAGGTGTTAGGTGGCAAAGGCTCAAGGGTTATTAATCCTTGTAGGAGCTTTCCACATTCAACAGAGTTTTGTTATTAAATCAAAGGGCATTAAAAAATCATCACCATAGCATAACAACAATTTCTTTGTGTTCCCTATAAATCTTTATAGCTTATGATCATAATATGTATGAAATATTTTTTTTTTCATAAGGAAGGGCATATTGTGTATTGCTTCACATTTTTAAATGTTCCTTTTTCATGATCCTAGTAGTTTGAAGGTGATTTTTGCAGCATCTGTCCATCTGGTGATGATCTCTCTCCCACATCTATCTTCCCTCCATGTCTGTTGCCTTCTGGCGGCCTTGGAGTCATTTGACTCCTGCCTCTGTACATGCACCACCCTCACTAAGTGAGTGAACAGAAGTAGCTCCAATTCAAGGTGAGTTCCTCAGAAACTTTCCCCCAGAGGTGTGAAATTGAAGACAGGAAAAGGATTCATGTTGGTCTCTTTTTGGAGGAGCTGAACTTACAGCAAGCCAGTTTAAGGGTCAGGAGGTAGCTTTTCTCCAACCATGATGTGGACCTGAGTTAAGAAGCTGAGGGAGAGGGTGAAACAGGTGTGCACAGAAGGGCAGAGGTGACAGAACCCACCCTAAAGCCCAGGGACAAAAAACACCTTTTTTTTTTTTTTTTTTTCAACATAAATCAGTTTTTGTTTCATTTTTATTACTTGTAAGCAAGAGTCCAAACTAAACATAGTAATGATGATAATTTGAGTACACAGAACACTTACTATGTGTCAGATACTTATACTTGTGTCTAATCCCTTCCACCCTAGGAGTTAGCTCAGAGATGTTCAGCTTTGTTTCCAGGGTAATTCACCTCAGCATTAGGGGTTTGGATCCTGGTCTGTCTGACGCTACAGTAGCTGTTATTTAACTGTTTCCTTATATGGACTCCCAAGGTGTGTTAGTTAGCTTTTCCTTGCTGTGACCAAAATACCTGACAAGAACAGTTTAGAGGAGGAAAAGTTTATTTGGGACTCGTGCTTTCAGAAGTTGAGTCCACAGTTGGCAGAGTCCAGTGCTCTGAGTCTGAAGTGGGGCAGAACATCATGACAGAAAGTCTGTCAGAGAAAAGCTGCTCAGCTCATGGCAGCTCCAGAAAGAAAAGAAGGGGCCAGGGACAGATATATTCCCAAAGCTCATGCCCCCAGTAACCTATTTACTTCATCCATGTACCACCTGCCTAGGTACCACCCAGTCGTCCATTTAAATTATTCATCTAACAAATGGATTAATCCATGGATAAGGTCACATCTTTCTCTCTCAACCCAATCTTTTCACCTCTGAATATTGCTACATTTCCTAACCCACCAGCTACAATACAAGATAGGTATGTCATTGCAGAAGAGGGGTGAATAGAGGGAATAATTATCATGCCTTCCTGCTCAGCCCCTTCAAACAACTCCATATATATGGCACTGCCCTCCCTGTGTCCTGGCTCATAAATGTCTTCACTTAGTCTCTGGTTTCTCTCACAGGCCTTCTCTTCCTCTATCAGCAAGAGAAACCTAAGTTGAGTGAATTCCCCGTCCACGGGCATGTTTGCACGATCTACTTGTGGTTTACCTATGGCATATTTCTAAGGTTTCTTTTCTCTTGATCAACCATGTGCCTGCACCACCTCTGCTTGCCTTGAGATAGCATATTCTTTTTTTTTTTTTTCCTGGCAGTGCTAGGGATTGAACTCAGGGGGAGGCAAGCACTCTACCAACTGAGCTCTATCCCCAGCACCAAATGGCATATTCTTAAGCAGTTCAAATTAGTGCCCCTCACTCACACACTGATTCATTATGTGTACAATGTCAGTGGACTAGAGTTTGGGGCCTATCCTAATCCTGTGTATACAGAATAAATCAAACACCATGGCTGCCTCCATAGAAATCACAGTGTTGAAGACACTCCCTAACAACCCCACACATTAATACCAGTGCAGAGGCGTACAACCTGCCTTGGCAGTTCAGAGAAATGCGTAACTATCCATGGCTGAGAAACCAAGGAAGGCTTAATGGAGAAATGAACGCTAAAAGCTATGAGACTTTGCACTAACCTATGTAGAGAAAATTCACAAGGCTTTATACATCATCTATCGCCAACCCATCTTGTATTGTAATGCTATTTCTCCCTATGTCTCCCTTTAAGGGTACCATGATCTTGGGAATTAATAGGATTGGCTGCAAACTGCCATATGCATTCAGAATTCCTAGCTAATCACAGAGACTTGCCTTAGCAAAGAGCTGGCCTCATAATTTTCCTTAACAGCAGCACATATCTCAGAAGCGTCAATACAACAAAGGAAAAGAAGCCAGAGGACTTTCACATACAATTTGACATCTTCAAAGGTGACAAATTAGAATGACGACTGTATGCACAACTTCTTTTCTTCTGGGATGGGTATAGCAGAACAGAGTTTTAAGTGGATCAGAAAATTGGCTCGGGGTGGAAAATAGAATTTCAGGAAATTCAGATAAAACCAGCCTGTGGGGGATTTTTTTTTTTTTTAAATTCCAGGCAAATGATTGGATATGGATATAGTCTGCGTTCCCAGGGTAGAGGCTTTTCCTTCTTGCTATTGATCTTGCAGCCATTCAGAAAGAATTTCGGCAAGGAAATGGTCACTCTTTCCCTTTACATAACATTCATAAATGTACAGCCAAATTAAATGTGTCATAGATGAAATTACCAACCAGAGTACCACCCGGCTGTCTCATGTGAGCTTGGTTTATGGATCCAGTGTTCTCCAGCGAGCATCACAAATCCACATAATGTTCCCGAGTGCTAAATTTGGAGCTCTGATTTAGCTGACAGATGTTTAAAATCACATTTAGTTGGACAACTCCCTGAGGAGGACACAGCTGCAGATGTGAAAGAGAGCAAGTTATTCCAGTTAAGGTCGGCGGGAACTCAGCCTGAAAGCCCTCGGTCTCCATCCGCCTTCTGCAGACAGGATGATATGGACGGAGGATCATTTTCATGCTGATTCCACCAAATCCCATCCCCTCCTTGAACTGTTGCCAAGACAAATGTGGAGGTTGTATCTTGGGCAAAGTGTGGGGTGCTAAACTTAGCTTTAGTTGAATACAAAGGGGACTGCTAGCTCTTTGAAAGCAGGCACGAAGCCACATTTCGGAGCCTGTTTTGCCCGACTGGCGATATCTTAGGTCCGCAAATGAATGTGATCCTGGAATTTTGCACTTTGGGATCACATATTCAAATGTCAACCACTCTGAAGGGATTGAAGGGCCATTCACCCTCCCCCACTCTTTTTACATCCCAAATTGTTCCTCCTTCATATTTGAAAACCAACAAAATTAAAATTACCCCAGCATCATCTTTGCAAAATCACATACTTTAGACTTGTTTCAAGACTCAGACTGAAATGGATTTGTTTAAAAAAATTGTCTGTGTATTTGATGTGGGAGACTAGTGACCTTTGGTATTTTGTGTAAAAAAAAAATGTTTGATGTTTAAAATTTCCCCACTGAGCTTGTATTTTTTCTGGTCCCTTTCTGTGATTTTTCCATGCTCCATCATCCTCCACATACAAAATAAGTTCTTTATTTACTCAACAGAGGTTTTGATATAGTTATGAGCTCATCCTGATGGCAGCCTCAGATCAATACAAATCACATTATGATATCAAAATTGACGTGATGTGAGTGTAAGTTAAGTGATTGTAAAACAATCTTAAGACAGAGCCCAAGAGACACTCTTACATGGTCAGGAGAATGGCAGAAAGGGATTGATGGAAGAACTCTGGGCATTTATATGCAGCATAGGGTGCACCAAGATTTCATTCCTAATTCAAAGATTTTATAACATCATCCTTAGAGACCACAACACCCTCAGAGGAAATATGGGCAGCTGGCTAGGGTGACAGAGTGGGTATGGCTCACAATTTTTTAAAGCACTCGGATGAACAGATATTGCGTCAAGTGGGTGACAAACTGAGGGCACATCAAGCTTCACCAGTGGCAATGAACCCTGGAGCCTCGTTTGTATCCAGGCTGGGCGACCAGACTAGGAAGGAGAATCAGGCATGGGGTAAGTGGGAAGCAGAAACAGAGTCTAGAGTCAGTGGGAGCATCTCCGATGGCTTTGTGTGCCAAAAATTGTAACATCACCCTTCTTGACTTCCTGGAGGAACTGCCTTTTACTCCGTGACTCAGTGGATGATATAATCTTTCCTACCACGAATTTCCAGTCTGGAGTGGAAGATTATACACGGAGCCATGACCATGGATAACTTGAGGCACGTGTGAATGGAAGAAGAAAGGGGAAGGTGATTAACCTCTAAAGCAAGTGTGTTGTTATTTAATTTGTTATGATAAACACTTATTATTTTACCTTAAAAATACATTAAATAATTAAATCAGACATGTATAAGCACACATCCTTCCCCACAAAAGTAATTCCACTAGGTGAAGAGTCAGAGTACCTTATAATTGACCAGGCAAGTCCTTTGACCTCTATGGGCACCAGTTTCCTTTTTCTCTAAGAACTCAAAGTATTTCTGGGAGAGTAAAAATGCAAAAATAAATATAGATAGTACTTTAAGAAAGTATAAAGGGGCTTGGAGTAAAAAGTGTTATTGCCATTCTTCCTGGTAGGTAGTTTATAAATATTGTTGCCTGACAATGACATTAATATTAATTCCTACCAGAGATTCTAGGTATACATTTTCAGAGGACTTGGGACCCTAAGTACAAATGTTTAGGACTCTGCATTCTATATAGATCCTGTTAAATTGAATCTAATTTGAGTGGTAGAAAGAACAGTCTTTGAGGTCAGATACAAACCCTGACTCTGCTCTGGTGCCTTTGGGCAAATTAACTAATTTCTCTGAGCCTTAGTTCATGGCTGTACAAAGAAGATATCACATCTTCCTAGCACAATTGGGGGAAACATCATGAGATAATGTATTTAAACTGTAGAGCCCAGTTATGCATTTTAATCATGGCTGCACTAATCACTGGGAGATTTCCATGCAAACTGCAATCATTACTTGATGACTGCAAATATTCATTCTTACCTTTTATCAGTGGGCAAACTGAGGTAATGGGGAAAGTGACAGATCCCAGTTTTAAGGTGAGAGCAGCGGGTGCTTAGGACCAAGTCCCAGGCCTATGGGCTGGCTATGAAGCCATGATAGGCTCCATTTGATCATCTTCTGCAGAAGTACTCTTACCTTGGGAGTTTTAGTGGCTACATCCACCCTTGTGATGTGTGGATATTAGGAAAGACAGGCTAGTCCCATCACTGGAACCTAGATCGTTCTGCTGCATTGATTGTGAGGATGTGGGGGGAAAACTGTGGTTTAATGCTCTGTTGCTAGTGAGCTCAAATCCCTTAAGCTGAAGAGCATTTTGGATGTCCTAGAATTCTCTGAACATCCACCCTGTGGACTTGAATCATTTTCTAATTCAAAATTTCATGTGAATAATAGCAAATGCCATTACATACTGGTTTCTACCTACTTAGCATTAAAATATGGTCTAAGGCATACCAAATTATTGTAATCATCATTTTCAAGAAGCATCTTTTAGAAAACTCAGTGATTGGCTAAGACCATTTGGTTGAGAATCATTTTTGAATGTCTCACCTTCTGTGCAGTTAGCAAAGTGAAATTGAAAAGACACAGGAAGGAGGAGCTGCCAAAGATTCCAATTCTCATCTGAGTGAGGAAGAAAATCCCCATTTCCAACCTGGCAGAAGACATCAATGTTGTGAAGAAGATGACAGAAGTATGGCCAACAGAAATGCAAGGATAACTGAAGAGAAGATGAGGCAGGTGGGAAGTGGAATTCATGAAGAGAATTTGAGCTGGGGGTGTGTGACTCAGATGCAGACACTATATGGTGGCTGGAAAGGGTCATGTGGTGTCTCTGAACGTCTAGAACAACTTTGGTATCTGAAAGCAATCCAAAAATCTTGAACCATCAATGAAATTCTCATGTATGTGAACTTGAAGAATTCTTCTTCTTCCTAATAATATTGTTGGCAACAACAGGTTTTATACAATCAAAGTTATTTACTGTGAAGCCAATGAAGCCTACCCTCCATCTTCTCTGCCTTCTAAGGTCTCATATTGAATTTTGTTTATATATATACAAAATATATATCATATATATACAAAATATATTATAAAATATCATAAATATATATTATACTTTTTTAAAAAAATTTTTTCTTAAAGAAGACTTCTTCTCCCCCTTCACACTTATACTACCTCAAACTGTATAAACTCATGCTGTGCAAAACCTGTACTGCCCTGAGTGCACTGATGGGGAAGTATGAGAACATGGTGAAGGGTACAGCTATGAGATCAAACTGACCAGAGTTCAAGTCTCAGCTGAACTATTCGCTGATTGGATTAGTTAGTTTAGGTTAATTACTTAAGCTTTCTGAGTCTACGTGTCCTCATCTGTCCAAGGAGGAGAATGGCATAATATCTTTTTTCTTTCCCCCCTCAGCTCCAGCAATACCTTCCTGATAGGGTTATCCTATGTATAAAATGAGATAATGCAGAAGGACCCAAATAATTCTGGTTATTATAACTAATTTATCTTTCCCTTTCAAGTAAGAGGAGAGTCTGGGATTACTCACAGGTGGCCTGAGAGGGGAATTAATCAATCATTCTTTTAGGGCTAGGATTCCTTTCCTTCATCTCCCCAGTAGACAGCACAAAGCAGTTCACATCAGAGAAATTCATTCAGAAAACATCACAAGGATAACAAAAATGATTGTCATTTCTTGGGCTTTTTTATATATGCCACTTTACTGACCAAAAGACAGACTTGTAAAATTTGGTGTGTATGTGCAAATTCCGAGTGCTTTCTCCCCAGGCCATATAGTCATGTGACGGTAAGCCACAGGTCCCCTGAGTGGGCAGGCAAGTCACTTCCCAGGAAGGCTCACCCTCTCTAATGATAATGGCCCTCCTCTCTGTAGGCTCCGCTGAGAATGAATGCTGGATTTGTAGCAGATTTGTACAAAAAAGCCCCGTGAAGAAAGAAATACAGGGCAGTGGAAAAGCACTCTCAAGGCTTGTGTTCTTCAGAACTTTGAAACTCCAATGGTAACATCTGGGTCACTGACGAGGCTGCTCCCAAAATAACTCCCCTGATTCCTGGTCAAAACAGAGGGCTTTTCCCCTTTACGATGAACACAGCATGCTGGATGCCCTGTGTTCCCAGAATGCTTTGCCCTCCGGGCCAGGCAGCTCCATTTCTAATGCCTTTGCTTTTGAAAGTGGTGTGAAATTGTTCTCTTTCAACTGAACCCAAAGCCTAGAAGTTGGGGTGGGACTTGGTCTCCCAGACAGATTCTATTGTGGTTTCCACTGTTTTATCATGTCACAGTTCAGATTCCTACTTTCAAGGCAATCTCCTTTCTTTTGAGCATGCATGTGCGCACACATACACACCTTATGTCAAGCAACTTCCCTTATAAAACTACCCACAATGTCCAATGTGACTGTTAGTAGGTACAACACTCAGATCTTCCTTTAAGAGAAACTGCTGTGAGGAAGGTAGTTGGCTGGTAGTCGGCCACTGAGCACAAGATCTGGGCCATTTCTTCCTGGGCCATTTTTTTTCTCTAGGAGGCAATTTTTGCTCTGGGGGCTCTCAAATGGCAAAGCTGAGATCATTTTGAGGTTTACTATAGGGATTGGCTCTTCCCGTGGAGACCCCCTTCATTCCTTCTTTCTTGGTGCAGGTGTCAGACCTGCATTGCCATCTGAATACCATCCCTGCTTATTTTTTAGAAGACCCAAACAATTGTTTTCAATAAGTTACAAATCTTCGAGGGCCAAGATGCTGGACACTTGGAGGATGTTTGAGGACACATTATTTCAAACTCAAGAAGCAACATATATAAGATGCTATAAAACAAAAGGACTGGCTACTCTCCTGGAGAATAACCCTACCAATTCGTAATTTAAGCTTAACCAAGGAGAGCAAAAAACCTACAAATTGAAGATATCTGAACAATAAAGTCAAACCTTCATATTTTGAGTTTGGGTACTTTTCAAAAAGATCGTCGTTGGTGGGAAGCCTCAGAAAGGAGGCAGAGAGGACAGGAGGAAGAGGGGAAATGAAAATCTGAATGGGATATATCTAGGAAGACACATGACTCAAGTGTCTTCTTAAGGGACACAGAAATCACACTGAAGAGAGGACACAGCCTGATGGAGTTGGGCTGTTCTTAGAGAAATTTCAATATTAAATATTATGAGAAGAAAGCAATTCTATGAGTTTATAATCATAGGGGGAAAAACTTTGGGGTAAGTTTTGCTAGTAAACAAAAAAGTTCTTTGAATGGTTGACACTGGTTGAAGGATGCATGAAGGACGGTATTTTCTTTGATTTTCTACTTTTCTTAGGCTTTGAATTTCCTTTTGATTCTTCTATTAAAGCAATACCAACTAGATCTCTGTTCAGGCTTGCCTCCAGTTCTAAGTTGGATTTCAATATCTACTTTCACTCCATTAGGGCTTTTCAAGGGTGCGGTTGCTGGTGTTTTGGATGGGACTAAGAATGAACTTAAACCCTTCAGATCATTTAGTATCCCTGGCCCATGTCCATTAAAAGCCAGATATGCTCCCACCTCCAGTCACCAACAAGTAAGTTCTTCATATTTTTCCAAATGCCCTCCCACCTCCATGGCTGAGGTATTATGATTGATTAAGGAAAAAAATGAAATTTCCCCTGACTAGACTTGGCTGTGCAATGGGCGGGTTGGTGGGGTGGGGTGGGAGGAGGGCTGGAGGATGTGTATTGAATCCATAGCTCCCATCTGTTGTATATCTCTCTCATTAGAATTAAAGTTTCAAAAGAAAATCAAGTTCACTTAAGCTAAATAAGGACCTTATTAATTCATAAAACTAAAATGGCCAGGTCAGGGTTCATGGTGCAATGATGCCATTAGGTTTGTTTGTCTCCGTCTCTTGGCTCCACTTTTCATGGTGTTAACTTTATTCTTGAGCTTGTGGGCTCCCTGGCAGCTCCAGGTTTGCTGCATAAAAAGACACAGCTATAGCAAATCTAGCCTTAATTCTTCTTTTTCTAGTCCAATGGGAAACTCTTTTTTGGGGGTTACTGAAGACTGAACTCAGGGGTGCTTAAACAAGGAGACACATCCTCAGCCCTTTTTACAAATTTTTATTTTGAAATGGGGTCTTGCTAAGTTGTTTAGGGCCTCACCAAGTTGCTGAGGCTGGCTTTGAACTTGCAATCCTCTTGCCTCAGCCTCCTAAACTGCTGGGATTACAGGCATGTAACACCACACCCAGCCAGACGTACATTTTGTAAATATTGAGGCCTTTTTGGTTTCCAGGAGTGAGACTATCTCTTTGACAAGAGGAAAGAGATAATGACACCTACCTCTACCCATAATCTCTGTCCTTGCTACTCTGTAGTGTCTTGGAGCTAGGAAATGCAAATTTGATCTGTTTGAACTCCTTGTGTGGTCAGGTCAAAATCTCCTTTCTACTGATGGTCAGGTTCTGCCTTCTGGTTTCTCTTCATACCTTTTATTCTGAGGATTTAACTGTATTTGCCTCAGCCTTCAGGTTAGGCACTCCATCAGCAATTTAGGAGCCAACTCTTGCTTGTTAGATTCAGTCTCAGTTTGCTACCTTGTGTCTCTGTGTTTCCTAAACTGAAAGTGGTAACCTGGAGTCTTTTGAGTCAGAGATATTCTTCTGAGAAAGGAACCTGTTCTTCCCTCCATGAACAACTTGAGTCTTGCTCTACCCAGCATCCTCTGAGAACTCAGCACGATACTTCTCAAATAGCAAACGCTCCACATGTTTGCCGAGTTGAATACATAACCAAAATCTGCAGCAAAAGGAGGAGGAGGAAGAGGAGGAGGGGGAGGCCCTTGCATTTTCAGTTCATTTTCTTTGCTAGTTAGTGGGAGACCACATTTTTCAAATGCTAATATCTCAATACCGGACAGGAAATAACACAATCCCAACTCCTGAGCAAATGGAAAATACCTTTTCTGGATTACTTTAAAGGGAAAGGATTTCTTCATTTGAAGTGTGAATAAAACCTTGCTTTGGAGGATAGAACCAGAAATTTCTTTGGGCTCTTTCTCCTCAGACTTCTGGAGAGCCAGGCTTCTGCTGCTTCAGGTGGCTTCCATGCTGTTAATGCATAAATCGCTCTTGGCGGGCTGGTAGCCTCTTTGATATTCTGAGGTCTAGCAAAGATTTAGCTCCAAGGGTCAGCAAGAGGTCACACTCTTGATCATTTCCTCTGTTATTTATCTTTGGCTTGTGGTATTGTAGCCTGTCTTTGATAGAGGGCATTTTTACCACAACTGTACAGAATCAAGCATTTCAGTGATTTGGTTTGAGGTAGAAGAGGCTTGGCTTCCAATGCTGTGAAAATGCCACTGAGTACCTCTGAGAATGTCTAGTGCTGTCCTTCTCAGATGAGCAAATTTGTATCTGGGGAGTTTATGGTGGCACTTCCCAGACTTGGGTCAGGAAAGGAATCATACTGGTGAGGACAGCAGTTTTTGATTTGAGTAATTCCATTTTCAGTTCCTTATGAGACACTCTCTTGCTTGATAAAAGCAGCTTGTCTCCGGACTCTGGAGGGCATCTCTACTTTTTCCACCCTGCTTATGACTCACCTGTGATTGCCCTCAATGCACCCCGGGAGCTGGGGGTGGGCATTTATGTTGAACTAGCCTTTGGATTTCTCTTCTTAGTGACAGCAGAACTTCCGCACCAGCTCACAAGTAAACCACAGTAACATCCCTGGCCTGCTTAGCTAAACAGGCTCTTGGGTTCCCAGAGTGCCTGGGTGGACTTCTCAACTTGTCTTGCGGGTTTGTTCACCCCATACTGCTTCATTTTGATTAAGACAATGGGTATCTCTTATCTGGATCACAAAGTAGGGGTTGCATGTGGTTTTGACCTGCTATAAGGAGCCTGAATCAGCACTTTGGCCTGAAAAACTGGTTATGTTTTGTTCTATGTTCCTGTTCTTCAAAAAACCATCCTCAAAAATGGCAACATTTGGTCCTAGGATTTCCTTTCATCTGTTGCTTTACCTCTGCCATTCAGTGCTGGGATGGAGAGTGTGGTGTGCCATGTCATGTCTATCAAAGAAAATGAGGCAACATGTGCTAGAGACATTGCCATCTGTGGGAGAATGCTGCTCCGGGCTCAGCCCAGAAGAAAAAGGAAGTATTATCATATCAGGGATATTCCTTGTGAGTCAACTTCCCAGAACAGACTGTCCCTCTTAAGTGGTTTCTGTGCTCCAGGATCTCTGTGCTTCCAGATTTGGACTAAGAAAGAACTGGTGTGTGCAGGGGGCTGGGAAGAACTGGATCAGCGGTGTATTTTATATATAGTATTTTCTAGTAATTATTTTCCAGATGAAACTCAGTTTACCTTGTGATGCAAGGCACAGAAACAAGAGTTTTGTGAAATAATAGTTACTCTTTCCTTGTTTCAGTATCCTAATTTCATTTTTCATGGTCTTTTCTCTGTTATTTTAATTAAAAAAGAAAATCTTGGCTTCCTAAATTGCCATAGTGAACCACTTACAGGTTAAAGTCCATATTTTAAAAACTACACCACATTGGTACATATAAGCAGCTCCTTAGGAATATTTAGTATAATGTGGATTCCTGATCCCTTCTCCAGAGATGCTACTTCAGTGAGTCCAGGGCCCATGAATCTGAATTTTACATTAACCTTACTTGAATGTAACCGCTATGTGACAGGAAACTGTATTGATCCCTGATATACCTTAAGTGCTTTGAATGGATAGCCTGGTATAGAATAGGTCCTTGATCACCTGTTGGTTGAATAAATGAATCCATGAGAAAACAGCCCTGGTGATTTTAATTCAGGTAGCCTAGAGATTGCAATTGCCTTGATGTCTTTTGATTCTCATTTTTGAAAGGTAATTTTTTAAAAACGTAATTTCAAGCTTACAGAAATGATGCAAAAAGGGGACAAAATCCCCATTTATCTTTGGCTTAAATTTCCAGTTTAGTCCTGTTTACAGTTTTTCTTGAATTCATCTAGCCTTCTATTTTATCTACCCCTAAATAACTGTTTTCTTCGGAACCATTCAGAGTTAGTCATAAACAAAATGCCTGTTTACTGCTAAATATTGCAATAAGTATTTTCTAAGAACAAGGACATTCTGTCATGCAGGCTACAAAGCAAGGGCCAGTAGACCAGAGGTTCAATGTCCAAATTAGTAAAAACAGTTTGTAGTCCTGTGCTTCAAATGAGTCCCTTCCAACCCCAGCCAACCTCCGTTTGCATCTTTGCATCTATAATATAATGTGTGTGTGTGTGTGTGTGTGTGTGTGTTTAATAACACAGATAGGTAATCTGTAGCCCTTTGATTTGCAGAACCACTTTGAGTCTTCAATCTGGAAGCAGCCTTAACAGCCTTAAGAATCTAAGGTGGGGGTTTTCACTTGTAGACACTTTGTCTCAGGTTGCTGAATTCACTAGGGAACTATAGACGAATGCAGATCCCCAGATCACAGTCCTGGATCTTCAATTCAGTCAGACAGGACTTGTGACCCAGAAATCTGCACTCTATCCTCTCCTCAGGTGATTCTGTGGCCCAGCCAGGGCTGGGAAGCACAGTCGAATGACCTTTCCCCACTGTGGAGCACTCTGGATGGTGACCTCCCAGCCTCTGCTGGAACACTCCTCTTGATGGCAGACGCCTCCAGAGGTCTGCTCCACATTGGAAATTTCTGCTTGTTAGAAATTTCTTTCTGATATTAGCTTCAATAGCTTTCCTGTTGCTATAAGGCTTGGTTCTGCCCTCTGAATCAATGCAAGACAAAGCCAATTGGTGGTTGCCCCTCATTGTAAAAATACAGAGAAGTATACGGAAAATAAAAGAAAAAAATACCACTCAAAATCCCACCACTTTAAGGGCTTTATTTTAATGTTTTCTTTTAGCTTTTATTTATGTATACACATAAACACATATTACACACACTTTATGTTGTAAAAAAGAAAAGAGCATATTGTATTGTGGGTTTTCTTGTACTACTGTATCAGAAGTTATATTCCAGATGGACAAATGTGCTTTTGAAAGCACATTTTTTAAAAATCCCTACATTAAATTCCACTATTTTGATCTATTAGAAAATATTCAACCATTTCCTATTAGTGTTTATTTAGGTTGTTACCAGTTTTTCTCCAGTGTAACTAGTGCTTAAGTAAACATATTGCAGACAAATCATTATCTGCATTCTTGAGTATTTTCTTTATGCCAGATTCCTAGATGTAGAGTCATTAAGTTAAAAAACATGCTTTCAAAAAACACATTTGAAAATATTAAAGTAAATATGATATAAAAAAAGAAAGACACATTTGATACATATTGTCATTTACTTTGCAAAGAGATTGCAAAAGCTTTTTCTTCTGCCAGTCATTTGAAAAAATTTCTTTTTACAATTAGTCTTTTTAAAAATGATACTACTTTGGTAGGTTGAGAGTCACATTTCATTGTAGTTTTAACTTCTGTTTTTCTATTTACTTATGAGGCAGAATATGATTTTAAATACACAAACATATACACATAGGTACACATTTTGATCAATCATGAGATAAAACATGTTCATATGCATTTGCATTTGTCTGGTTTTTTTTTTTCCTGTTAAACAAGATTTTAAGAGGAAGAGCAATAGAAAGGTTGGCCTCATTCTTTACTAGATGATGTATAATGCCCTTCTCTTTTCAAATGCAAATACTGTTTGGTAAGAATAGAATCACAGCTGATTTTTTTAAAAGAAATAAATAGCTTGTCAGTTTTCTTCAAATCATCTGTTAAATAATTCTTCCCTTGTCATTGGTTTTTGTATTTCTTTCTTTATCACATTAGTGCTGTGTTATAGCTATTTATTTTTTATTGATTTGTGTCAATTCTTGGACCAATGGCAAACTGATTTATCTCCTCTAATATTTTTATAATGGATAAAATTTCTATAGATATTACCTTATAGCTCATAACTTATTAGTTATTTTTACCTTTTAATTTTTTTCTGGATTGATTTAAGGAAAAAATTTTTTAGATTAGAAATCCCACAGTTATTTGTGCATAACCTATATATTAACTAGGAGAAAATAAGAAAGAATTCATAATATTCACTATCTCTCTCTAAGGACACTGTATCTTTCCACTTATTCTAATCTTTAAAAAATATTATTTAGTAAAAATCTGAAAATTTTTTCTTGTATAAATTCTGTATATATTTTTCTGGGGCTATTTCTTTGTATTCTGTTTTTTTCTATTAATAACATTATGCATAAAACATATTTACATTGATAATTATGGCATGTAGAAAAGCTATTGATTTTAAATGTTTATAGTTTAGCCTTTCCAGTAATTTCTTATTAATTTATAAGTTAGTTTACTTGAATTCCTGACTATAACCATATTGACAGCAATGAGTAATCATTTTGCTTTCTCAACATTCACACCCCTTATGCATTTTCCAGGTCTTAATCACACACTAGAGATTTTAGAGCATTGAGGCAAGAATCTTTAACTTTTTCCAAGTCTAATATGAAAGGTTTTACTGATTTATTCTTTCTTGTGATATTTGTTATAGTATATAATGCATGTTAAATTCTGTCACATAATTTCAGCAACTATTGAAATAATTATAAGGCATTTACTATTTCAACTATTAATATTTATTCTTTTAGCTCTTTCTTATTTATAGAACTAATTTGTCAACCGAGTCACATTTGCCTTTTTTTCCCTCCACAATGCATTCACTAATCTGACCATCTTTTGGTTCACAGTAAATAGATTATCTTCCAAAGGGTAAATAAACATGGCTTACTATCATGGTTAAAGTATATGGTGCACATTTGAGGTTGACAACTGTCTGATAGAAATGGGTCTGACTTTAAGCCTAACTCCTGTCACCTTTGAATAATTTTAATAAAGAATATCAAGAAAATAAAAATATTAGCCAATTAACCCTGATTGTATGTTGCTGGTTAGTGATAAACCACAATAGCAGAAAATGCCACCATAGGAGCCATGATGATTAAAATTTTCAAAAGAACAATATCATTCACCTTCCCTACCACCACTGTGGCACACACATGTGCATATACAAACACCAAATACACAGAGATGGCCCGTGTTACATGTTGTATATCTAGGATAGTTTTATCGATTTTTAAAGAATGTAGTACTCATTTTCACTTAGATTTTGATTCTTTAAATCATTTGATTATTCAATAAAAATTTTATTCAAAGGGCTAATATGTGGCATTACTAGGGTTTGAAGATATACTTTCGGTAAGTCTCACATGATTTTTGTTTTTGTGGAGCTTATACATTCACAGGTAAGACTCAATTTTTTCCCCATTTTCTTTTATTTGTACCTTGTCACACTTCAAATTGTTAATTGTCTATTTTTTTTTCTGCATTAGTTAGTTACATAATCCTGTATAGTTTCCTAATTGCTGATAGTCTGAATGTTCTTGAATCTTTCATTCAACGGCCCACACTTTTTGGACACTGGGGATTTTAAGGTGAAGAAAAAAGACAAAAATCTCTGTCTCCAAAAAGCTTACTACATTTTAATGAAACCCTGACATCAAGACTTTGCAAAATCCATTCAACTTTATTATACTGTCTATATCATTGGCACTAAAGTAAAAAAGAAAACAGTGAACCAAGCATTTTGGAAAGATAGTAATGCAAGAGTTGGTGCAAAAAAGGATTTCTAGTTAATCAGTATTTAAATTGAAGTTCACATAACCTTCTTTTCTAGGTAACTCAATTATTCGTAATTTTAATTTCAGTATATATGACTCCAGCTTTTCAAGTAGAAAACCATAAAACAGACTCAGCAGGTTTCTGTCCTTAAGATTTACTTTTCTACTTGAATTTCTGGCTTTCCTCAGCAGAAAATTTGAATAGTATGTAGTATGTTAAGAAGTGAAGTACATGTGTTTATTAGGCTGTTTCAAATGGTAGAGCAGTTTTCCATCTCCCCTCCATTTCTCCACCAAATAATGGGAAGCAGCATAAAGTAAGAGCTTTGAGATTACCTAATGACTATAAATAGAAATGATGTATGGAGAGTGTAGCTACAGCTGAGATTACTGAAGATTTTTCTATATGCAGAGCACAATACTAAACACCATCAGAATAATCCTAAAGTAGGTAAAATTAGTATACACATTTTATAAATGAAGACATAAGACAGAAGAAATTGGTCCAAGATTTTACATCTAGTAAGTAGTGGATTCAGATGTCATGAAAACCGCCGGGAACTGAGTTTTTTAAAATGAAGGCCAGGGACAGGAAATGAATCTGCATACTTAGCCAAACATGTTAAGAATGTGAACTAACTCACTCCTAGTTTTCACAGTGTTTCAGAGATTAAGTAAATAATCTTCAGCAGAATCCAATCCAAGCGTGCAATTCTTTGCATTCAGTACATACACTTGCTAAGAAAAAAGACCATTTGTTAGAATGCTTCTATTTCATATCATCCTTATGCCTGGTAATGACATTTCCTGGTTTCTTTCCAAGGTACACTGGAGCACACCGAATTTTCTCTAAGCGGGTTGTCTCTTTATGGACTGGAACAGGAAAAGAGGAAGATGCCATAGTCGATTGCAGGTAGACACTGATATTCTGTTTCATAGAATTTGTAAGTTCCAGAGTTCCACCATAGTTTGCTTTCAGTGCATAAATTCTCCTATCAAGAAATGCCAAAGATGGGCTGGGGATGTGGCTCAAGTGGTAGCGCACTCGCCTGGCATGCGTACGGCCCGGGTTCGATCCTCAGCACCACATACAAAAAACAAAGATGTTGTGTCCGCCAAAAACTAAAATAAATAAATAAATATTAAAAAAAAAAAAAAAGAAATGCCAAAGAAATCGCCTTCCCAGAGGCCTCAGAGACAGCAGGATCTTCTCAAACCTTTCTTCCTTTCTTCCTCCTTCCTTATCACCAACATCATCATAAGTTATCATTTATTAGCACTTAACTGTGTCCATACTCTCCTAACACATACTTGTATGCAACTTTAAGCCTTGTAACTACCTTATGAAGTAGGTACCATTAATTCATTTTTTCAGATGAAAAAGGAGGTTAAGTGGGATTGTTTAAATGCCTGAAGACCACACTATGAGGAGCAAAATCTTCTCAATATTAAAAAGTAGATCTATTAAACCCCAAAGGACATGTTCTTAACTGCAAAGTTACATGTTTGCCTTAAAGAATTTATACTGGGGCACAGGATCAAGGAACAATGTATCAGGTGTGTGCATCTAAAATAATCCTGCATTTACATAAAGTGATAGGATTGAGATTTGGAATTTTTTAATCTGGGGTCCCTAGACCCCTGAGTGTCCAGAAATAGTTTTATAGGTTTGTAATCTCCTAAAAACAGGGGTAAGTAAACTTTTTCTTAGAGGGCCATATAGTAACTATTTTAGACTTTTCAAACAATAAGGCCTATATCTGAAACACTTTTTATAGTTTTGTAGAGCAAAAAACTGCCATAGACAATAAGAAATGAGTGGGCCAGGCTTGTATTCCAGTAAAACTTTATTTACAAAAAGAAGCAGCTAAAAAATAGGCCTTAAATGGTATGCAAATTCTATGGGCATACATGTATGGTTGTTTCTGTTATTGTTATGAGAAGATTCATTGCTTTCTACAGCTTCTCAGATGAGTTCAAAGTTTAAGTTGGTTAAGAACAACTGGTCTAAATGCTCTCCTAATGCCTCTAGGCTTAGACATTTCAATGCCTTTTTAATTAACAATCTCTTAGAGATTCTTTCCCCTTAGCAGATTCTTCTGATGGATTCTGCTGTGATATCTGAAGTACATAATACTTACTGTTTAGAAGGAAATATGGGCCACACAACCATTTCACCTTTTCCTGGCTTATTGGGTCAGAGGATTCTGGCTAAAATACAGTACATTCTAGATTGGAATAGAGCAGCTTAGTCTCTCCAGATAGCATGAGGTTTGTTAGGGCTCTTTTGTCTTGCCGTAGCATACTTTCTGAGGCTTCTCCACAGAAACAACTAGCTTATCATGATTATACCCATATGCAGTTTGGATTCCTGAAGTCAGCTAGGTCTGCCCAGTTATGATGTAAAGGGGAAAGAAGCTGTCTGGTGCCTTTGACTGTTGTATCTCTGTCTGTTCGGGGACCCTCTGTTCCTCAAGGAAACATTTCTCTTAGGACTATCTAGCATCTTATTCATTGCCTGCACTGTACCAACATGTATGCCATGGTTTGGATATGGGTTGAGTGTCCCTTAAGGATTCATGTGTTGGGAACATGATCCTCAGTGTGGTGATGTTAAGAGGTAGTGGGGCCTTTAAGAGGTGGAGTCTAAACCAGGCACAGTGGTACACAACCATAATTCCAATGACCTAGGAGGTTCAGGCTGGAGGATCACAAGTTTGAGGCTCTCCTGGGTAATTCAGTGAGAGTCTGTCTCAAATTAAAGTAAAAAGGATTGGGGATGTAGCTCAGTGGTAGCCTAGCATGTAAGACTGTTACTTGTCCCTTGCTGGCTTCCTGACACCTCTCTCTCTTCTGTATTCCCACTATTTGTGATGCTCTGTCCTGAGGCCTTCACCAGAGCCAAGATGAAACCAAATCTCCAAAAGTGTGAACAAAATCAACTTCTTTTCTTGGTATTCAGCCTCAGATATTTTGTTATAGTAATGGAAAACTGACTAATGCAATGTACCTTTACCCTGCCTCCCACTCCCTGGGTCTTGCCTTCCCTAGGTAGAATCTTGGGATGGGTATTGCTGGTTACATTCCTTTATGTCTGCCAGAGAACTTGGCACTATGCTTTGTACATATGTGATAGGAGGAGTAAAGAAGTAGAGAAAAGAAACTGTACAAGTTTTGTTGTTGTTGTTGTTGTTGTTGTTAGCACTGGGATTCTTGAAAGCTACAGTCAATTTTAAATTCTTGCATCCCTTTTGAAAATCAAAACAAGGGTCATCCACTTGAATAACAAACAAAATCAAGAACTTTACATTTTAGGAACAAAACAAAACTCTGATACGTTAAAATAAGGAAGTACCAAATACTATGAATCATAATGTAATTACGTTATATTCCAGGTTTTTCTGAGGTTGGAGAATTGAGCATAGGAGAAGAACAGAAGAAAAAAATTAAAAGTAGGAAGAAATGGCAGAAACTGGGAGAGAAGAATGAAACAGGGAGAACAAAGACACAAAGGGAAATACAGACAGAAGGATGAACGCAGAGCAAGACTGTAGACCAAACAGCTACTGCTGGGTGGAAATTCAGTGTCATTAGGATGCAGCTATTTCTCCCAGTGAGTGCCCCCAAAGAAGGAAATAAACCAGCGAATGAAAATAACAGGAGTATAAATCATTTAGCCAGTACTTCTGGAGACTTTGCTCCATTTTAGACTCCGATATATATCACATCAGGATTAGTGTTAGCTCTCTGAAATGAAACATCAATAAGAGGACCACATGGTGCTGACTGTACCCCCAACTAATATTTCAGCTCAGCTTTAATTATCATGTTCATCTGGCAGCAGCATGGTGCCAGTAAATAGCAACGGGTCATGGGAAGCCTGGGTTCTCGTCCTGGGATATCATTGTATGACCTTAGCTGGCCAAGTTCTCGACTCAGTTTCTTTATTTGTTTAATATGAACAAGAATTCCCTGTTCTGCTTATTTTGCAGGATGAAAAGTGGAAAAAAATAATATATATATATATATATTCACATGCTTGGATAAGTATAAAGACCAAATAAATGTAAAACTGACCTGTTCTCTTAACAAAGTAGTGGGTAGGCGGGGGGTGGGGTGTGGGGGGGTGGAGATGATGACATTTTGTGCAGAAGTCTTGGTGACTCAATGAAGTGTCTTTTTTTCCCCTCAGTAATATGTGGTCTGGGATTATTACTGCTTTCTCAACGTTTTTGAGGCATACTTTTCCCCTTCAGAAATGCCAAAGGTGAAAAATACTATTCTGCTGCTATAATTTGTCACCCTTGCTGCCTGTGCAAGACGTGCATAGACAGTTTAGTAATTAAGCTTTTCAACACTGCATCATAAAGTTTTATTCTGGCAAAGGCTATATTTATCAGCTAACAAGTATTAAATCACCCCACTGCTCAAGCCGTTTCTCACTTGAATATGCTCCTTTCAAAACAGAGCAGCTTTCCTTGGCTGGCTTGATTAATAAAAGTTCTTATTTGGAAATATGGTGATGCTGTGTGGTCTTGTGGGGTTGAAATACACACACCTCAGCAACCAGTTCAGCCTGCTGACCCCATTCTTCTGGGGGAGCTTGATAGCTTCACCCTGTGGTCTTTTAGAGTGTCCTGCCATCTGACACATTCGGCCCTCTGGACAGCAGGAGATATATTCCATTTAACCTCTAAAGAGGAAGAGGCAAATGAAAATCCAAATGTAAAAGGGATTTTTAAAATGTTTAAAATAGCAAAGTGACATTAGAATGAAGAGATCTTAGAGTTTTTAGTCATGACGTAGAAAAGTACTTTCTCTAAGTAATTCCAACCCCCTTTATGAATCTTTCCTCTCCTCCTTTCTAGGATGTAAGTTCATGAAATGATTATAGCATTGTTTTTTAAAGGATGCTGTCAATTTAATGAGTTATATCTGTTAAAAAACATGAGTTAGGGCTGGGTGCAGTGATGCTCTCTGTAATCTCAGTGGCTCGGGAGGCTGAGGCAGGAGGATTTTAAGTTCAAAGTCAACCTCACAATGGTGAGGCGCTAAGCAACTCAGTAAGATCTTGTCTTTAGATAAAATACAAAATAGGACTACGGATGTGGCCTGAGTTCAATCCCTGGTACCTATGCCCACAAAAAAAAAAAAAAATGCAAGTTAGATTGAATGACTTTTCTACCACATTTTAAGAGAAAAATCAATAGAAAGACAAATGTTAATCAAACATGGGCCACAATGATAAAAAACAAATAAACAAACTCACTACTTTTCAATATTTTATACCAGAAACTGCATTAATTTCCTTTTTTGTTTCTCTATTTTCAAAATAAAAGACGTTAACCATATGTAGGCATTTTAGTTTATTTTTTTAATCATTTAATTGCCAAAAGGAAACAATAGGATCACAGAATCCACTTTGTAGATACTTAAGCAAGTCCCACATGTACCTGTATTTGTGTATGTATAAGAGTGGGCCTGTAGGTGTAAATCCTTAAACACTACCAAGGTAAGAATTCTTCTGCCAAACTTAGTTTAGGAGGCTGCAACAATTTCTTTCCTTTCGATATACAATAGAACTCATCATTTTATTTTTCAAATTAGCAACAGGTAGCTTATTTGAAAGGCCAGGAATAATTTCTCTTCAGCCAGCAAGTCATGGGGTCAAGCCATTGAAGTATGTGGGTGATATGCTGAATTACTAAGTTGGCAAATATTGAACTATTTTAAGTGCATCTATTTTCTGGTTCAGTAATTTTTTTGTTGGACAACAAAAATCTCATTAAACTTGACACAGTCTAAATGCCACAGCACATGCTGGAGAGTACAGAAATGTAACAGCACCAGCCACAGGATATACAAATGTTAAGACTGATAAGTTTCTCTCAGTTTCCATTTAATTTTTATCTTTCATATTAAGACAGATTTGTTTTAAGTATAGGAAGTACTGTGTGACTTGGAAAATCAAGTTAAATCTTGCTATTTTCTAAAAATCTATAGGTAGATTCCTCCGTCAGTCAAGTTGCCCTCCAAACTGCAAACCTAAAATGATGACACATATAACCTACAATTCATATCATTTAATAACTTGAAAAGGAGAAAGAAAAATTATACTAGGTTCCGAGAAATCTTGTAGTTCAGTAATTTGCAAAAATGTTAATTGAAGGATACAGTTGAAGACCTAAAACAAGGTCTTCATGATGATTATTCTTTATTCAGAACTGATTTCAAGAGGATAATTGAGGTTTTGGCACACAAACTGTTACTTCTGTTTTAATATAACTTTTGGGGGAGTCTATTTGTCATTCTAAAGCACCATTTTTCCTCCAGTAAGGATTGGTCACAGAAATTCAGAAAAGTGGGGAAAGGTGTAAGGTACAAAGAGTTTTCATTCTTATATGGGCTATAACTATCACAATTATAAAATTGATTTTATACTGTATATGAAAAATGACCATAAGTGAAGAATAATTTTCCAGGAAGTTTTCTCAACAAAATAGAAACTAAATAACTGACAACAGAAAATTGTGAAAACAAAAATAAAATGTAGACAATAAGAATACAGGTACTAAAGATGATTTTTTAAAGCTTCCAGAACACTTAAGGCAGAAGTGATGCAGCCATCAAAGTTGGACTGAGTAAATCCATCCCCTCCACACACGAGGAGAGGTTTGAGACGAAGAGTCATCTGACCAGGACAGTTGGCAGCAGCATTTGTAACCTGAAAAAGTGGGGGGGAAAAAAAAGACTGAAATTGACATTCTGTGCTCTGTTGTACTGTCCTGGCAACACCCGTTTAGAGAAGGCTTTCTCACAAGGAACATCAGAAAAAAAGAAAATCAGGAGCCCACACTGCTCTCCTAGCCCATTTGTTTACAATGACATTTTAAAATGTTTAAATTTTCAATTATTAGACAAGATAATCAGAAGTATGTTGAACTTCACTATTAGTAAGTGCTATGATCCAAATGTTAATATGCTGCAATCCAATCCCCAAGGTGATGGTATCAGGAAGAGGGTCCTTTGGGGATGTGAGTAGGTCATGAGGGATAAGTGCCCTTACAAAATAGGCCAGGGGAGCACGTTGTCTCTTTTACCATGTGGACACAGCAAGAAGGCACAATCTGTGAGAAAGTGGGCCCTCACCAGACGCCGAATCTGCCAGCACCTTGATCTTGGCCTTTCTAGCCTACTGGACTATAAGAAATAAGTTTGTTGTTCATAAGTTATCTTGCCAATAGCAGGACAGAAGGACTAAGACACATTTCCTCCCTCCTCTCCCCTACTGTCTCCTTCCCTTCCTTTCTTCCTTCCATTTCCTGAGTTCTGTTCTGAGGTAGGTCCTACGCTGAGTACTGGAGCAGCAGAATTTTAAACTGCCATATACCTGTCCTAAAGGAGCTCTTAGTCCTAAAAGAAAGACTGATATGAAGGCAGAGAGTGGCTCCCTTCTGCTTTCAGAGCACCTCCTATATCTCAGAACATGTTTCATGTGCAGACTGCCTTTCATGAATGAATGAATTCATCGCAATCAACACATGTAGGTGACTATAGAAGTCTGATGTATGCATAAGTTTGACTTTGCTATCAAGGAAGTAAGAAAGTCCCATTCCAAGGGGAAGCAGCAGCATGTGTAAATGCCTAGTCTATGGGCAAGAGTGAGCTAAGTGTACTTTAGATATTGGTGTGTGTGTGTGTGTGTGCCTGTATGTGTGTTTGGGAAGAGGGTTGACTGGAAGAAGAGAGCTGGCAGGGAGGTCAGATGTAGGGATATGGTATGTTAAAATTAAAAAAAAAGTCAATAAACATGTCCATTGAAAATGTAGAATTAATTACTTTATGAGCTGAAAAGGTGTGAATGAACTGAAGGTGGAGATTTATTTTATAGAAACAGGTTTATAATATTTGACATGATAGGGGGAGTACAGAAATTATTTCCTGGAAAAACAATTCTTAAAATCAGCATGGATGGTGCCAATAAGCATTCACAGTGAGAAGAATGGGTGGGAAGGGAACATAGTTATCTTGGACACTGAGATAGTTAGTTGGCTACGGAAGCACCCCAAACTCCCCAGGTTAACAAAATATGCAAACTTATTATAATTGAGTCTCATTTAGGTTTGTTTTGTGGTATAGCTTCAGGATATCATTCACATAGATTACCCTGTGGCAGTTCTGCCTCCTCTTAGCAGTGTTTTCATGGAGAGCAACAGGGTAAGGCCTATGAGGATTCACTTGTTTAAAAATTAGGGAAGAAAATCAAGACATGTAATAAATACTATTTGGATTAGGATGCTGAGATTTTGGTTCTAAATAGTCTGAGTTAGTATATGCTTTTACAAAATTTTTTAAATACAAAAAAGCTTTGTATGGACATTTTTATTTATATGCTATGTTTTGCTTTAGCAAAAGAGGTGTTACTAAGATTCTCTTGTTGAATGTCTAAAGATATGGCTCTCTAGACACCTGTGTCAGATACAAACATAGCATTGAGAGCATCCTTTTACTTTTCTGGAGGTCATTTTATAGCAATATCATTTATCATACACATAGTAGATAATCTTGAAACCAGCAGATATGATTTTTCAGTGGCTAAAATAAATAGCACATAGTATGGACACTGAAACATGAGCATAGGTATTCAGTTAGAGCTTTCTGACTCCTTCTTTGGACAGAATTTTAATAAGGTGGATTATCTGATTTGCCAGTAAAACACTAAGGAAGGAAGAAAATGTCTAAGTTCCTAAATATTAGCAATTTCAGAACTTGTTAAGTTATAGAAAGCAAGTGTTGTGTATAAAAACTCAAAACAGGATGAGGAAGAATCCTGGCATTTGGGAAACATTTGGTGGAGGGATAAATAATTTTCTAGCTCTTAGTAGGTCCAAAAGGTATCAGCTATTAGTTTTCCTTCAACATTAATGTTCACAATGATGGCCCCAGTTTTCAAAAACCAATTCTAATATGCATAAATTATTCAGTGCTAGCATTTCTTGAATGTTCACTGCACATTGAATGTTTATATGCACGTAATTCACAAGTAATCCTATGAGGTGGTCACTATTATTCTCATTGTACAGATGACAAAGTTGAGATTCTAAAAGACAGAAAGCTAGCAGATAAACAGGGAGGCTGATTCTAAAAAAGCAGGCTGACTCTAGAACTCACACTTCCAACACTTTTGGAAACATTTCCATAAATACTCAATTAAAGTAAAATGAAACAAAAATGTTTGATTAGTCACTTAGCTTTAGACTTCTGGAAAATTTGCCCAAATGGGATAACTCATTAATACATCTTCATATGTACACATACATATATGTGTGTGTATGTGTTATAAGCATATAACATAAATATCCATTTGTTGTTAAGTTTTGATACATTCCTGCTGACATCTCTGTATGGGTAAACCATAGCATAAACCTGTAATTTAATTAGTTGAGTAATAAATGCCAGATGACAGATCACATGGATAGAAAACTGGGCCACTGATTAGCCAGTCTGCAGTTTGGATGAAATCAATCTCACTGCATTTAGGTGGAATCACCCACTTTGCAATTACCCAATGAGGAAAATATGAAAACACAGAGTGTGTGTTGGCAAGCTCCTTCAGCCATGTGAAGTCAAGGAGTAGAGGAGCACGTAATTGTCAAAGCCACAATCTGTCATAGTAATGCAGACTTTGGCTATGTTTCCAGCCACAGTGAGGAACCACAGTCTCAAGGCCTGTGTTTAAGAGAGATGTCAGAGCTGAAACTGCTCCTTGGAAATCCAGGTTGCTTTGGCTCATATGTGGGCCAGTGCTGGTCAGAAAGAACCCTTGCCTGCTCTAGGGTGGCTAAGGTAATGTTTCTATAAACTTAGATGATGACTGGATTAGATGCAAAAACTCAAGACAGAAAAAATGGTTTTATTTCTCAGGGATTTAAAACCACATGGATGTGTTTTGTGATTTTTGTCTACCTGCAGAATAAAATGTAAGCTCCCACATGGAAAGCCTGTCATAACAGGCATCTTACCTCCTTTCAAGTTTCATGTCCTGCCATTTTCCTCACCTTTGCCACATGTCCTATTTATCTTCAAACTAAAGTTCTTCAAACACACCTTTCTTTGTGATGCTTCTATGGCTTTGAAGAAGTCATTCTGTTGGGTAATATGGTACTGTTCCTCCTTTTTTCTAACAAGTTAAACTGTGTATCCTTCAAGACTCAGTACAAAAGTCATCTTCTCTGAGGTCTTTTTTGCTCTGCCAGGCAGGGTAAGTACCTTTTCAACATGTTATCTATGTCTATTGTGTTACTTGTTATTTTTGCACTGTAATTATTTCCATGCCTAGTCTCTCTTCCTGGACTACATGCTCCTAGAAGTAGGGACTGTGATTCACTAATCTTTGTAGCTCATGAGAACAATGCCTAGCCCATATTATAGTAAAGTGTGCAATAGATGTTTATAGTTTAAAAAAAAAAAGGGCCGTATGTTGAATGTAGTGGTGCATCCCTGTAATCCCAGAGACTCAGGAGGCCTAAGAAGGAGGATCGCATGTTCAAGGCTAACCTCAGCAACTTAGTAAGGCATTAGCAACTTTAAAAAATAGAAAGGGCTAAGGATGTACCTCAGTGGCGAAGTACCCCTGGGTTTAATTTCTAGTACGAAAACAAAATACAATATTGTATTCATAGTTGATCAAATAAAGGTCTTCCTGAGATACATCTACACAAAAAATGTTATTCAAGGCTCCTGTAGAACTGGGTGAAAGAGCAAATGGAAGAGCTATTTGGAAGGCTATCAGTAATGATGAACAAGGGCTATTCTCTTATCTCTATGAACTGCTTTAGGTGAAGGTCTTTTCATTATGTATTACTTTGAACCACACAAGCTTGCTGGTTCTGAAAGTCAAAAACTGATAAAACATAGTCCATTTTTATATGTTATAGCCTAATAGATTCTTTGTATCATCATAATTATTAACTAAAAATTTATAAATAAGTATCTGGGGTGATGAGACTAAAGACGAAAAGAAAGAAGGACCAGATAAGTAGGCTGAGAATTTATATAAAACTATAGTTAACAGTTAGAAAAAAAATCAGGACTATGTGTTGAATGTCCTTTCCTCCTTCCATACCTATGCTGACAGGTAAAGCATGACCTTGGACTATGACATTTACCCACATAGAACAATCTCACTGGTTTGGCATAGAGCAGCTGCATTTTAGGTTGGCCAGTTCTGGAGGGCCACCAAGTCCATAATTTGGTTACTTAAAACCAACCTTTCTGAAATATGGTACTAGATGATGTTCAAGTGAACTGGTCAAAAATTTAAATCTCACTGCGTGCTGTGGTGCATGCCTGTAATCCCAGTGGCTCAGGAGGCTGAGGGCAGGAAGATCGCAAGTTCAAAGCCAGACTCAGCCAAAGTGAGGCACTAAGCAATTCAGTGATCCCTGTCTTTTAAATTGGCACTATTTGCTGACTATATGATTCTATACCTAGAAGACCCCAAAAGTTCCAACAGAAAACTTCTAGAACTAGTAAATGAATTCAGCAAAGTATCAGGATATATAATCAACACCCATAAATCAAAGGCATTTCTGTGTATCAGTGACAAATCCTCTGAAAGGGAAATGAGGAAGACTACAACATTTATGATAGCCTCAAAAGAAAAAAAAACCTTGGGAATCAACTTAACGAAAGAGATGAAAGATCTATACAATGAAAACTATAGAACCCTAAAAAAAGAAATCAAAGAAAACCTTAGAAGATGGAAAGCTCTACCTTGCTCTTGGATAGGCAGAATTAATATTATCAAAATGATCATAGTACCAAAAGCACTATACAGATTTAGTGCAATTCTGATCAAAATCCCAATGGCATTCCTCATAGAAATAGGAAAAGCCATCATGAAATTCATCTGGAAAAATAAGAGACCCAGAATAGCCAAAGCAATCCTTTGCAGGAAGAGTGAAGCAGGTGGCATCACTATACCAGAACTTAGTAACAAAAACAGCATGGTAGTGGCACCAAAACAGACTGGTAGACCAATGATATTGAATAGAGGACACAGAATGTCCACAAAATTACAATTATCTTATATTAGACAAAGGTGCTAAAAACATACATTAGAGAAAAGATAGCCTCTTCAACAAATGATGCTGGGAAAACTGAAAATCCATATGCAACAAAATAAAATTAAACCATTATCTCTCACCATGCTGGTGGGACTGCAAATTGGTGCAGCCAATATGGAAAGCAGTATGGAGATTCCTTGGAAATCTGGGAATGGAACCACCATTTGACCCAGCTATCCCTCTCCTTGGTCTATACCCAAAGGACTTAAAAACAGCATACTACAGGGACACAGCCACATCAATGTTTATAGCAGCACAATTCACAATAGCTAAGCTGTGGAACCAATCTAGATGCTCTTCAGTAGATGAATAGATTAAAAAATGTGGTATATATACACAATGGAATATTACTCAGCAATAAAAGAGAATAAAATCATGGCATTTGCAGGTAAATGGATGGAGTTAGAGAAGATAATGCTAAGTGAAATTAGCCAATCCCACAAAAACAAATGATGAATGTTTCCTCTGATATAAGGAGGCTGATTCATAGTGGGGTAGGGACAGGGAGCATGGTAGGAATAGATGAACTCTAGATAGGGTAGAGGGGTGGGAGGGGAAGGAAGGGGGCAGGGGGTTAGCAATGATGGTGGAATGTGATGGACACCATTATTCAAAGTACATGTATAAAGACATGAATTGGTGTGAATATACTTTATATACAACCAGAGATATGAAAAATTGTGTACTATATGTGTAATATGAATTGTAATGCATTCCTCTGTCATTTATTTAAAAGAAATCAATAAAATAGTAGGGCTGGGGATGTGGCTCAGTGGTTGAGGGCTCCTGAGTTCAATTCCTGGTCCCCCTCCCAAAAAAAAATTAAATCTCATAAATTCTAATCCTAGATGTGTAACTAGCTTATTAAAGAGATGTGAACAATCTATAAATAATCATGTTCTTGCTGCTACATTTCCTCATTTATTATGTTACAGATGCAAATTATACCATATTTCATTGAATCTAAAGTACCACCAATTGGAAGAGGCATCAATATTTTATGTACAAATGAGAAAGAAAAGAAGTGGTGTCAACATAAAATAAAACTTTATTTTATATTTTCTAGAAAAGTGCCTTTAGACTTATTCACACATAGTTCTTTTGAAAATAAAAAGGAAATAAAAGAGAAATAAATTGGTTAAGCCTTTGCAAAAACTTCTTTATATTCAGAATTTGGCTTCTCTGAACCACTCTTAAACTCAGAGCTGTCAGTGTCTGATGTCCACACTCGTCCCCACACCATCTGTCCTCGGTGCTGCCTTGCACACTAGAAATGTGGCATTTTTTCCAAGAGTGCCCAACTGAATTATTCTTTCCTGGGTTTTCTTCAGAGCCACTGACATCTGTTCTGCAAGTTCAGATTATGCATTTTTCTCTTCAGTGGGAAGAAAAGGTTTTCACACAGCAATCAGGCCACATAGTTTTTCCTCAAATGGTCCTTAAATAATTTGATAATTTACTCTCAAGCAGCTTCCCACTGTAGGTCCACCAAAGATAACCAAGCTCACATACACAAAAACTACATCTTGACTGTGTCCTGGTCTGTACTAACTTTATGGCATCTCACTGTTGATGAAATATGGCAAATAATGAGGTAAGGGGCATGATATGGTAAATACACAATAGTAAATTTATATCAAGTTAAGACAGAATGAAGGAGTGATAGGATATTTTCAGCAGGACCTGTCAGGTACAGGGCATCTCAGCATCAGGACTCCTGATGTCTTCAGCATTGCTGGTTTAAGCTCTCCATCTTCTTAGTTCACCCAAGTGAGCAGCCACAGGTGAGACTGACAGAGACAGACTGGTGATCAGAGAATCGATTTGTTCATTTACAAAGGTAAATGTACTGATCTCGGAGCGCAGTCTGGTTGTCTTCCCAGACCATTCATCTTGGTAGGCAAATTTCCCCAACTGCATCATAGATTAGCGGGGTGACACATGTGCTGCAACTCCTGACAGACATCACTGATCAATTGTGGCATTCTTTTCCACTGAGCCCAGAAATGGCCTCAGCATCCTCCTCGCTTCAGTGCTTCAGGCAGCCACTACCAGTCAATTGGGGCTGGCACTCGAGAGAAATCCTATATACCAATCCTGGATTAGAAGATTGCAGAGCAAACATGTAATTAGAAATAAAAGAATTACATATTCTTTACTATTTTTTTCTCTCTCTCCTTTTCCATTAAGCCAGGATAGCCTGATGCCTTGCTTCTCTCCAAATCAGAGATACTTTAATGCCAAGAAATAGGATCACATCAGAGCCATTTCCTCAAGGTGATGCTGAAAGCCTAATTACAATTCCTTCTAATAACCTCTTAAACACTCTTCCAGCCTGCTGCCTTTCCATGGGTCACACCAATGCTCTGCCTGCCATGAGAAAATAAAATACAGGTGTTTTGGCTGGGCCATAGTTCTACAAGACTGCACACTAAAAATATCAGGGCTTGTGGGAAAAATGGAGTTGGAGAACATGATTCAAAACGTATGGAGCTCTGAACCAAGCACTAACAAAAACAATAAATATCACTGTAATGTGGCTAGCACAGCTACATTCTCCAGTCTCTGCATTCAGCTGCAGCAATCAATTTTTTTTGTAGCCTAAACCCTGGGCATCATGCACCTTCTTCTAGATGTAGGTCCTAGAGGGCAATTGCTTAATTTTTTTAAATTCTAAATTAAAAATAGAATCTAAGATGCAGTGTTTTTTCTTTCTTTCTTTCTTTTTTTCCATCAATCCATCATTTTAATGTAAGGAAAATGTCCTGTGGTTTCATCATTTGCACTTGCACCTTTGCTGAAGAGCTTATCATGGTGGAAAACTCGGCACTTCTTCCGACCTTTGAAACAGTCACTACTTACAGGGAAGGAAGGCACTTCTGTAGATTTTTAGGTTTTCTCTTAAGATCTTCACATTTGGTAAAGCTTTATCTTTGCTTGTGAAAAACATCCCTCAATTATTTCCAAATGTAAACATGTATGTGAAACCAATATGAGTTCTCCAATACTAATCTCCTGTTTCTTGTCTATAGTAGTCCTTTTTATTCATAGGGGACATATTCTAAGACCCCCAGTGGATGCCTGAGATAGTGGATAGGACTAAACCCTGTATGTACTTTAGTAGCCCCTGGTTTGTGGTTTCACTTCCCATGGTTCAGTTATCCATGGTCAACTGTGGTCCAAAAATTTTAAATTTTTAAATTTTAAAATTCTAGAAATAAATAATACATAAGTTTTAGACTGCATTCTGTTTTGAGTAGCATGATGAAATCTCATGCCATCCTTCTCATGCTGTCCCTTTTCAGCCACACAGGATGAAAATCACTCTTTGTCCAGTGTATCCCTGTTGTGTATACCACCTGGCCAGTCACAATTATTCAAATAACTTTTATTACAGTATCTTGTTATCTTGTTCTATTTTTATTATTAGCCATTGTTGTTAATCTCCTACCGTTTGTAATTTATTTTTAAAAAATATTTATTTTTTAGTTGTAGTTGGACATAGGACCTCTATTTTATTTATTTATTTTTATGTGTTGCTGAGGATCAAACCCAGGGCCCCGCACGTGCTAGGCAAGTGCTCTACCACTGAGCCACGATCCCAGCCCTGTACGTAATTTATAAATCAAACTTTATCATTGGTATGTATGTGTAGGAAAAAACATAGTATATATATAGAGATTAGTACTCCCTGTATTTTCCAGAATCTGAGGAACTTGGAATGTATCTCCCCTGGAGAAAGGCTGACACTGTATGAGCTAATCCATATAAAAACAAAGAACAAAACAAAAATTTTAAAACAAAATTCAGGCATTGTAAAAGACTGTTGATAATTTTATTGCTTTCTTACATTTCTGTGGGTCACTTTAATTAGTTTTGGGTATGTAAAAGTCTTGACAGCAGATAGAGATGTCATTCACTTGTGATTTTAATACAGTGCACTTTAAAAAAAAATCTTTATCCATTTCAGTATCTGAGGGTGATTCTCTACTTCAATTGTCTCTAAATTCAGGGAAATTTTATTGTCTCTTAGTCATACACTAACTTGCTTGGGGCAGTTTCTGAGTAATAATCTCCTTGCTTTGGCATTTCCCCTATCCATTGTGTGCTTGTGAGGTATTGACCACACTGGCAATAATGAATAGTTATGAAGACCGAGAGGGTATGGAGCTGATTCATACACTTTCTTACTTCCTCGCCTTCCTCTACTCTGCTGCCAATATAAACCCAACCCATGCCATGGTACATAAAGAGCAGAAATTGAATATTTGGTTAACTTATTCTTTTATTGCCTCTATGCAAAGCAGAAAGGCAGTGAATCCCAAAATGCAATCCATGGCAAGATGAGAAAAATAAAAAGAATTATAAGGTTTTTCATAGAGCTGAATGTATTATATCTTTACTATTAGTTTTATTCTTTTTAAAATCCTCATAGCTCTATTTTTGTTTTTACAATTTTTAATTATAGAATTGCTATCATTTGGATCTTGAAATGTCTTCCAAAGGCCCATGTGTTAAAGGCTTGATCCCCAGGGTGTGGCTACTGGGAGGAGCTAGAACCTTTGAGAGGTGGGACTCTGGTGTCTGTCAGTCTCTCTCTCTCTCTCTCTCTCTCTCTCTCTCTCTCTCTCTCTCTCTCTCTCTCTCTCCTTCCTGGATATGAGTGGCTCAATTCTGCCATAAGCTCCTGCCACTACGTGCTGCCTTGCCACAGGCCCAAAGCCAAGGGGGGCACTTGATCAAGGACTGGAACCTCTAAACCTATGAGCCAAAATAAATCTTTTCTCTTTATAAGGAAATTATCTCAGGTATTTCATTGTACTAACAGAAAAGTGACTAATACAAGGATAAAAATATGACAAGATTAAATTGGTTCTTACAACATGAAGAAGGACTTTGCTGGTTCAAAAAATAAAAATGCATAAAACCACTGCTTTGGGGTGAGGCTTGATGTGTCTCAAAACAACAGTCTCTGCCAGCCTGAAGAATGTTTTCCAGAAGAGGGACTGGGGGGAATGAGGAGCTAAGGTAAGCTGTGAAAAAGCATCAGTAATCTCAGGCAGCACTGAGATTCAGAGTTGTCGAGTGGATGAGTCATTGCTTAAAAATAGAATGAAATCTTGTGTAGAACTTTATTTCCAGAAATCTGCACAAGCTTCTTTTATACAAATATTAATCTAGATGGAACAAGGGTCTAGAGTAACACATTCTTATTTGTTTACCTGTGACTAAATATTCAGGTAGTAACCATGAAAGGTTTGGTGGGAAATAGGATTGGGGAGAAAAGACTTAATTAAATGTGGCATAAATACATACCTTAAAATTGCATGTGTCTTACAGGGGAAGGGTGGTTCATATTGATTCTCTGTATGTATCTCCCCATTCTTACTATATTCTCAAGGCATTGATTATAGCATTAATCACATTCCTGTTTATAAAAACAGGGAGAAATATAAATAAATAAGAGAGACCAGACCTTACTCTGATGTCAAGGAAAATATCTGTTTACATATTTATAGATAGGGAACTAGTCCAAGCACCCTGAGAAAGATGGGACTTCAGAGTGTGTCAACAGTGAACAATACTATCAATCATTAAGTACATTTCCATGATCCAGGAAAGAAGATCTGGGACATGAAAGTTGAATACAGATTTTTGTTTCTTTTAACATACAAGATGTTTTCTGTCAGCCAGATTCAAAATGCAATGTTCCTATCCCTTTCTTCTATTAAAAAAAAAATCCCTCTGGGGTTTGATAAAAATCCAATGAAATGTTGCTGATTTTTCTACACTTAACTCATCAGAATGCAGTTTGGTAAGAGACGTTTCACGTTTGAAATCCTTTGAGTCCTCAGAAATAGCAAGCCATGGGGGTTGTGTCTTATTCATCTTTGTATTCCTGGTATCTGTTACTCTATTGTACATTGAATAAATGTTTGTTCAAAGAATGTATGCAGGCAGGCCAACAAAAAATGAACTTAAACTGTTGAAAGTTTTAAATTTTCAGCATTCAAAGGGTCTCTAAATGTGGTAGATTTTTTTTTCTCTTTTAAAATAATTTTCTTTGGTTTCTCAGCTTCTATATTTTTCTTGTTCTTTCTGAGTATCTATGCTATTAGCCTCTTATTTTATCACACTTGATACCTCACCATTCTAACCCTCTTTGTGAGGAATTGCTGTGCACAGATCAACAATTATTCTGCTATTCACCATCCTTACTCTGTTACCTATACATCATCACTCCTAGAGAGTGGAACTCGCCTGCTTCTGGTTCACTTTCTATAGACACTGGGCAAAGGCATCGAGAATATTTGAATCAGCCTGAATTTCATATAGGAAGTGAAGATCTCATCTCATTAACTGCTATTATCAAGAATACCTTGAAAAGTATGTACAATATAGAAAAGTGTGTATGTGTTATGGTTTGATTAAGTGTCCCTCAAAAGCCCATGTGTTAAGGCTTAGTCACCAGCCCATGATGTTGTTGGGAAGTGATGGAGCCTTTAAGAAGTAAAGCCCCTCATCTTCCTCTTTCTTCCCAGCTGCTAAAAAAGGTGAGCAGATTTGCTCTACCATGCAGTCGCTACTATGTTGAACTTGCCATCATCCTAAAAACAACAGGACAAAGCGAATATATCCTAGAAAGCTATAGGTGTCAGAGAGTAAAGAAATCACCTTTTCTGAGTGACCTGGCCAATTTATGTCTCTATCTTTTTAAAATTATTCCTTAACATTTTTCTCTGCTCAATTATTATGGCATGACAGATGTCATATATACATGAAATACATTTGCTATAGTATTAAGAAAAATGATGATAAAGATGATCTCTTAACCACACACTGCATATTATTGAAGATAACTGATTTACTGGGATAATAATGATAAAATTGGGATGCTGATTATACCACTTAGACTACTTTTAGTCATATTTCTTTGAATGTTGTACCTCTTTTGGTCACTGATTTTTGAGGGTCTCAGTCCTATATTGTCTTATGCTATAGTATTTAATACTCATAAACAGTTTTATAAATACATAGGTACTTTCCTGCAAAGATGGTACATTTTTAATTGGTTGTTATGTGTTGTGTTCATCATTTTATCTTTCCTCTGTTCTACCCATCTCTCCAGTGTTCTATTATATTTAATGGTGATTTCATAATCCCGTTTCTTTGTCGTGCTTTAGGGAAAGTATTGCTTATATTATGGACTCCTAGCTACAGAGCTCTGAGTCCGGAACTAGGGAGCTGCCATAAAATTACTATTGGTTGCAATACCCTAGATATGAAGAAAGTGATGTGGTTGGGTTGAATTCTCAGTGGAGCTTTTCAGTTTATTGGTATTTGTCTATTCTATTTTAATAAACCATTGGATAGATGCAGGCAGAATGTGCCACAAATCAATTATATGATCCATGTAGCAGCTTTAGTGGGCTCAAACTGCAAAGGATATACTTTGCTGAAATTGTATATTTAACTGATGAGGTCTACATTGAATCTGTTTAGATCTATTCTATCTTTTAAGGTCCTGAAAACACTGAGTAGTCTATTTTGATGAGCATTTGTTCAGAACAAGCACACAATAAAGACTAAGATATGGCTTTCTCTAGTACTGTTGCAGTAATAACAGAAAAGACAATAGTTGTATCAATTTCCCTTTAGCATTTTTAATTTTATAGAATATTGTTCTGCCCTTCAGCAAGTTTTAGCATGTTCATTCATTAATTCTTCAAAGTTATTTTTGTTCCTAGTAGTTGCTGAACACTATCAAAGCTGTGAGGGTTCAAAATCCATTTCCTTTCTGATGGGTGATACAACAGATTTGGAATCTTTTGGTTTTCGCCTAAATATGAATGCTCCTTTACAATCTCTCAAAGACCCAATTGCTTGAGATTCTAGGATACAGAGGGCCAAAAAATGCTTTCAATGGCCAATCTAGAGATAAAGTGAAAATCATTTTTCCTCCTCAATGGAGCCTTACCACTATTTCTTCCCTCAATTAAGCCAACAGCTGCCTAGTTGCCCACGGAATGAATCCTGCATCCTTTCTCCCATTCCCCATCCTATCTCCTCTGAACTACCCTGCAGTCTGCCCACTGACATTTCTTTGATTCTCATTCGTGCTGAAGTAACCCAACAACTTTATGTCTGGGCTGTGAGATTGCCACAAAAAGAAGGAAGCCATTCTGATCTTCAGATCTAGAAATAGCCTTCCTTCCACTTTTAGTACTGTGAAAATAAGAGCCAATTCTTCTCAAGAGAGATAATAATGGAGGACACAAAGCACAGGTGGTTCTTAAAGTCAACTTAATTGAGGTATAATTAACATACAGTAAAATCTATCCTTTTCTGTGGACTGTTCTATAAATTTTGTCAGTGGATACAGTCATGTAAACACCACTACAAACAATATAGAGAACATTTCCATCACCTCCCCAAACTTCCTTCTTCTCTGAAGTTGATCCATCCTTGGAATCATAGTCTTTGACAACTACCAATCCATTTATGTCTCTTCCAGAAAGTCATATAAATAGACTTTGAGTCTGATTTCTTCCATTTAGATAATGCTTCTGAGATTCACTTATGTATTAATTACCAGTTTGTTCTCTTTTATTACTAAGTAGTTTTTTTTATTTGTGAATGTGCAATAATTTTAAACTATTTATCAGGTGATGAATGGTGATGAATATTTGAGTTATTTTCAGTTTGGGGCAATTATTAACAAAGCTGCTACGATCATTTGCATACAGGTTTTGTGTGGATATATATTTTCATTTCATCCCAGAGAATGGGGTCACTAGGTTACAGTGTATATTTAACTTTGTAAGAAGCAGCCAAACTGTTTCCCAAAGTGGCTGTGCCATTTTGCATTCTCAAGAGTGATACATGAGAGTTCCAGTTGCTTCCTTTCCTTTCTAGTAGTTGGCATCTTCAGAATTTTTGACTTGAATCATTCTTATAGGTATGTCACGGTATCTCATGGTAGTTTTAAATAGCATTTCCTTAATGACCAATGATATTCAGTATCTTTTTGTGTTCTGACTTGTTTCCATATTTTTTCTTTTTTTTGTATGTAATAAAGATGAAATTTTCCATTAGTCATATCCACTGGCAAACAATAAATTGCTTTCTCTCTCTGGATTTGTCTATAATGGATATTTCATAAAAATAGAATCTTTCAAGATGCAGCCTTTGTGACTGGAGTCTTTCCCTAGCATAATGGTTTCAAGGTTCATCCATGTTGTAGCATGTATAAGTACTTGATCACTTTTTATAGCAGAATCATATTATACTATACAGATATACCACATTTTGTTTATCTGTTCATCAGTAGGTAGGCATTTGGGCTATTTAACACCTTTTGACTATTTTAATGGTGCTGCTAAGAACATTTTACACACATTTTCAATTCTTTTGATTATATACCTAGAAATGGAATTGCTGGGTGATATTGTAATCCTATGATTAACTTATTGAGGAACCACCAGTGATCGTGGCTGAACCATTTTTCCTACCAGCAAGTACAATCATTTCACTTCTCTATATTTCATGAACACCTGTCATTTTACATTTTAAAAAACAATAGCCATTCCAGTGGGTGTCATTTCATTGTATCTCTTTGTGGTTTTGATTTGCATTTCACCTTTGAAAAGTAATATTGGGCCCGTTTTCATGTGGCCATTTTTACTTCTTCTCTGGCAAAATGCCTATTCAGGTCCTTTGTTATTTTTTAATTGGGCATTTTTGTTGTTGTTGTTGAGTTGTAAGAGTTCTTTATATATTTTGGATAGTAAATTCTTATCATATACTCATCAGTATTTTCTCTCATTCTGAGCATTGTTGTTAGTTGTCATTCTACTTTCTTGATAATCCTTTTTGAACTTTGAGGCAGTCCAAATTATCTTTTCTTTTATTGCTCATATTTTTGTTGTCAAATCTAAAATACCATCACTGAATCCATGATTGTGAAGATTTACTCCTATGTTTTTTTCCTAAGGAACATTCTGGTTTTATCTTGTATATTTAGGTTTTTGTTCCATTTTGGATGAATTTTTATGCAGTGTGAGAAAAGAGTCTAGCTTCACTTTTTTTTTTTTTTTTTTGGTATATGGATCCAGTTGCTCTAGTGCCATATGTTGAAGAAAGTATTCTTTCCCCTTTGAATGTGCTTAGGATCACAGAAATCAACTGGCTATGGGTATGGATTTATTTCTGGACTTTCAATTCTGTTCCATTGATCTATGTCTATCTTTATGACACTGCCATATTTTCTTGGTTACTGTGGCTTTGTAGTAGCTTTGAAATTGGAAAATGTGAGTTATTCAACTTAGATATTCTTTTTCAAGAATTGTTTTGGCTATTTAGGGATTCCATGGAATCCTATATAAATTTTATGATTAGATTTTTCATTTTTTGCATAGACCACTCAGATTTTGATATAGTAATGAATCTGTAAGATCACTTTGAGTAATACTACCATCTTAAATACATCAAGTATTTCAATATATGACATCTTTTCATTCATTTAGGTCTTCTTTAATTTCTTTCAATAATGAAAAAAAGTTCTTAGTGTAGCATTTTTATTGCTCCCTGGTTAAATTCAAATTTCTTCTTTAATGAAGTACACTTTCAAATCTTTTGCCTGTTTTTAAGCAGTTTATATACTTTTATTATTGATTTGTGGGAATTCTTCATATAGTCAATATGCCAGTCTTTTATCAAATATGTGCTTTGTAGATTTTCTCCAAGTCTATGGCTATCTTTTCATTTCCCTAACAGTGTCTTTCAAAGATGCTGTTTTTACTTTTCATCAAGCTCAGTGTATCAATTTCTTTTTAATGGTTTGTACTTTTTGTGTTCTAAGAAATGTTTACTAACCCCAAGGTCATAAAGATTTTCTCTTATATTTTTCATCTAGAAGTTTTGCAGTGTAAGGTTTTATGTTTAGGTCTATGATATGATCCTTTTTTTTTTTTTTTGGTACTGGGTATTGAACTCAGGGGTGCACAACCACTGAGCTATGCCCCCAGGCCTTTTTATTTTTTATTTTGAGACAGTATCTCACTAAGTTGCTTAGGACCTTACTAAGTTGCTGAGACTGGCCTTGAATTTGTAAACTTCTTGCCTCAGCCTCCTGAGCCTTTGGGATTACAAGTGTACGCCACCACACTTGGCTCTAAGATGCATTTTTAGCTATTTTTCATGTAAGGTGTGAAACATGGACCTTTGAATCTAAAGTAATATGTTCTGATTTTTATTTTATTGCATCACTTTAGGCAAAGCATTCAATAAGTACCTCAGTTTCCTCATTTAAAGCAAAGATAATATTTACTTCCTGATCTGTCAGAACTGTTGTGAGGATCAAATGAAAACAAGTATAAAAGTACTTTCTAAAACCAGAGTATAAAAAATGTTAACTATGATTATTTCTAGCTGACAGCAGGAAAAGAAAGATGGTATAAAAATATGTTGTAATTGGGAAAAAGCCAGCACTCAGAAAAATTACCAGCAGTAAAAGGAGGTATGAAAAAGCTTTTTAAATAGGGTTGGTTTGAATTCCAGTTTTGTTACTTCTTATCATCTCAACCCCACACAAGGTACCTGAGCTCTCCAGTCCTCAACTTTCTCACCTGTGCAAAGGGGAAAGGAATATAAAATCCACAGAGTAGTTGGAAGAGTAAGTAAGTTACATACTCCCTGAACCTCACAGAAAAAGGGATTAATAAGTGACATTTTTGGGGAGAGAGAGAACAAAATATATGCTTAAAATACTGATGGGGTCTAACATGGCACACAGAAGTACTACAACAGATAATGAAGCCAATGGTGAAGGGATGAATAAGAGATCTAAAACAGAAACCACAAACCCTCTACTTCAGACACTTCTGACTGACAGCAACCATGTCCTAGCCAGAGAACACTGGCAGCACCATAACTTAGCTGAATATCCTGGTAGCTTAGCATGGCAAACCAGAAGCACTGGATTCAGTTTCTCTCTCCAACCTCATTGTCCCATATTCTAGTTGTGCCCTACATTTTTACCAAACTGAGTTACTAACCATTCCTCAAATGCACTTTTGCCTCTGGGAAAGGGTATATGTTGTTGCAAAT